>NC_081780.1:17289114-17959114 GCF_963082965.1 Carassius carassius | reverse complement strand
GGATTGAGGAGTGTATGCAAATTAGGAGGCGTGTCCCAAATACTGGAGGCTGGGTTTGAAATGGCTGGTGCGCAGAGGCACCTTATGGACCGCAGAGCTCCCAGTGCTAAGGAGCACACTGCTATGAAACCAAACGGAGCGAGTGAGCGGCTCGAGCGAGGACTGTGTGATAACTTTAACTTAATGACAGCTGTGTAACATTTGTGGCCTCAAACATAAAGTCACCAGTGAAAGGAGTGCTATCGGTCTGACGACGAGAAAGCAGCAGACAGTGCAGCAGGTAAGATGCTAACATTAGCTACTAGTTATATAAGCTGATATTGCTAACATGCTTCAGGAGGGTATTATTATATTGGGCATGCTGTTTTGTTTTTTAAACTGCGGTTAACCCCTCTGACATTAGTAGATACACTCCTTTCACATTGCCACTAGATTGTCTTGTTTATTTTTTTTTGCTACATAGCGTATATATATTATATTAAGATTGTGAGAGAAAACAAACTAGGCTTGTTCAACTTGAATCGCCACTGCACACTGCAAGACCGATCGGTTTATGACATCAAGGTACTGTGAGAGTGATTCTAAAGCATAAGGAGCGTCTATTCTCTTTGATGTCATATGTCGTGTGTGTATGTATATATACACTCACCTAAAGGATTATTAGGAACACCTGTTCAATTTCTCATTAATGCAATTATCTAATCAACCAATCACATGGTAGTTGTTTCAATGCATTTAGGTGTGTGGTCCTGGTCAAGACAATCTCCTGAACTCCAAACTTAATCTCAGAATGGGAAATAAAGGTGATTTAAGCAATTTTGAGCTTGGCATGGTTGTTGGTGCCAGACGGGCTGGTTTGAGTAAATACATACACACACGACATATGATATTGTCAAAGGGGGCTTTCACACTTGGTTCGATTGCCTGGCCGAACCTGGGGTCAATTGCTCCCCTCTCCTCTGCCCCCACTGGACTGTGTTCATATTATTTTCTTTGGGTCTGAACCATGGTTTGTTTGCGTCCAGCCAACAGCTGTTTACGCCATTGCTAAGTAACAATGGCACAGGAGAAGGTGGCAAAATGCATAGCTACTATATTAATTTTTATATATTTATTTTTTTGAACCATTGATTTTGTTTCCAAAAGCTTGAGTACATAATGGCATTTACGCCTGTCTTATGAATATACTGCAAATGCTCTAAAGAATGCTAAGTTCGCTAAGGCGAACAGAAATGAGACATACAGATTTTTTTTTCAGCATGTAAAGGGCCACTCTGTGAACTCATGCTGGTAAGAGTAAATTTAATAGTAAACCCACAAAATCCTGTTACATAATATCTGTAAATAGATGTTTATTGTGAATACTGCATAACAGTAATCTTCCATATTTCTGTAAGACTTTTGCAGTATGGGACTCAAACTGTCACATATTAACATGTAATAACTCGAAGTGAACTGAAGAGTGCATACCAAAACCTATAGAACCTAGTCTGCAGCACTTGTCTCTGACTGCTTTGACAATCAGATATGTGGTAATCTTTCCACAGAATAACATAGTGTAGAGTGCCACTGGTGCTTGGAATAAATACATATTCTCATTGAATGATTCATGATGTCCTCATGTTTTTATTTGTTTTTACAGTTGAGATAAGCTGTAAGCACAATGTAAAGACTTACAAGGTAAAATAAATAGTTCACATATTCACTCACAATGTGAGTTTTTTTTGCTTTGTAGAGCTTTAGAGGCCCCTTTAAAAAATACATGGAACAATGTATGTACATGTGTTTTCTCTCTAGTGGACAAACCCTTCATGTCCATGTGAATCTTTCAGCTGTAGTCAGATAGGAACTGGATTTTCATGATAAGTCCAAAGCTTCTGATCCAAAGCACACCAATAGCTGATCTGACTTCTTCCATCAAGAGAACCTTAGTACTGTCTTCAGGACAGTAGACCATGCCACATTAGTTGTCTCTTTGGGAACATAACCCAGTCGCGGGCTGAGGATGGCTTTAACTCCTTCCAGAGAAAACTCCAGACAGAAGGGAACAACAGAAAGGGCATGTAAGCCTAGATTCTTTTAAGGGATGTAATAGCCAACAAAAATGCCATTTTCAAAGTTTATGCCAAAAATAAATGTAGTGAGTATTATTTAAACAGGAAAATGCCATTTTCAAAGGATTTTCTCTGCCACTGAATCAAAAGGTTTGAAGGGTGCCAGGAATTACCTTTCCAGAACCACTACCAGCTCCCAATATGGGACTTTGACATGAGTTGTATGCCACATCCTCCAGTTGCCACAAAGGAGCCAATCTATAAAATATTGTATTCCCAGTGACTAGGGCTGGGATAAACGATTACTTTTTAAACGATTAATCTAGCGATTATTTTTTCGATGCATCGATTAATCTAACGATTAATTTTTCCAGGCCGATTTGATTTCGATTATCTCCCCATTAATTGACAACTAACAATTTATACATGTTGATTTACATATCTGAATGAAAAAAACATCAATTCCTTAACATTGCAATATATGTTTATTGCTCTTAAAATTACAAAATAAAAGACTGACTAAGAATGCATTACTTTGCACTTGTATAGAGATAGCATTCAATAAAACCTTGAAACCTTGAAAACACATAGCTTACTGAAACAAGCTTACTGAACACATAGGGCCTAGCTTAGTGAAAAAAGTTGATGTCTACTTGATGTCTAGCGTTCAATAAAAAAGGTCACCCAAAATACTTGTTTAGAGCAATAGATAGAATACAGTATGTAAATGTAAACTTGAGGGCTTTAAGCTAATACAGTTAGAGTGCTTTTCCAAAAAAAAAAAAAAATTAACAGTGGGAGCCAGCAGCCTGTCATGGAGAAAAAAAAATCTCTGAATGCTCCACGTGAAACTTTGGCGTTCCGCCCTTTTTCTATCGTGTCTAATGATTTTGGTTAATATGCACGAGGGAGGGAGGGAGAGAGAGAGAGAGAGAGAGAGAGAGAGAGCAAGACAGCGCTCGTGTAGTTTGAAGACTGTGATTGCGCGAGCGCGCGTGAAACTTTGGTGTTTCGCCCTTTTTCTATCGTGTCTAATGATTTTGATTAATATGCAAGAGGGAGAGAGAGAGCAAGAAGCGCTCGTGTTGTTTGAAGACTGTGAGTGCGCGCACAGCCGGGGCTCTCTCTCGTACGCGCCCTGTCACTGTCACTCACCGATCAAATAAGGCTTTGACAGCCGCCAAAAAAAAGATCAATGCAGAAAACCCCCTGGATTGGTAATATAACGTTGGACAGAATGTTGATCCGGCCATCGCGTATATTCAGCGCACATAAGGTAAACGTTTTGCAAACGTTTTTTTAGAGAAATAAAAACAGGTTGAAGAATCGATGCGCATATTTTGCATCGACATATTTTTTGCGTCGACGTCATCGATGACCTCGACGCGTTGAAACAATTTGGCAGTTTACTGGGTCCAACTGATGTTCTCTGTGCCAGCGGTTGAAAATCCTCCATTTGAAGGAGTATAATTTACATGTAGTGAGAGATCTAGAGTTTAAGATGGTCTTTATGACCCCAGCTGAGAGATCAGAGTTCAGGAGCTAATTCCCTTCAGGGGCCAGTGCCATAGCTTCCACAGCTCTGATACATAACCGCCAGCTTGCAAGAGAAGGATGCTTCTGATTGGGATTTCACATGGAGAGCCTGTAAGGACAGAGAACCAGACTTGGACTGGCCAAAGCTGTGCTACAAAGAGTAGAATGACCCCATCCCAACCCTTTCTAGAACGTCCTGGGGCAAAGAATTGGGGGGAGCAGAGCTGGATGCGTGAGGGAGAACCATAGCAGACAGTGGGACAAAGGGTATAACAGTGGACTAAGCTGTGATTTACTGTAGTTCTTGTTCCTTTACTTGACTCTGCTCGGGGTTGACTACAGTCCAAACCACCCTTTTGAAATTGGGTGGACGAGGTCCAAATTGGATTCTGTAGCCACTTTCCACTGTACACAATAATTAAAGATATATGCTATGTAGAAGCTTCCATGCTTCACATAATCTACCTAGAGAATCAGTCTATTGAGACTGACCCTGGTGCTTTGTTAACACTGGGTTTGATGCTCTGAAGAGGCTGACCAGCAGAGGAATCCCAAACTACTTTTTATACAGACCTTGTTTGAGAGAGCAAAATCTGCAAGGCTGCAGCCACTTTGGGTGTACACTGTTATTTGCGATTGCTGGAAACCATTATGTCATCAAAGAGGCTAGAAGGCAACAATGGGGAATCAAGGAGGAACAATTTATCCTCTTTCTTAATGCTTTTCTGTAGCCACCATTGTTGCTATGGAAAAGACAATGACACGGGGCATCTCCTAGGAGGCCTGGAAAGACAGGTCTCTGGCCAGAAGGAGCTCTTTTATATTGCCAGACCTGACCACCTTACTCTCATCCAATTTCCTTGCAGGTCAACATTGTACACCCACATTCCATGTAAGCCTTACCCAACAGTGCAGATATTATTCGGCAGGGCTTAGTGGGAAGTGTCAGGGCCTTCAGGGATGATGCAGTGTCATTGAGAGATAAGTTGCTAATGTCTCTTCAACCCGTGGCAACATCCCATAGCCATTCTCTTTTGCCCCCAAGATGGAAGAGTGATTGTGGGGCTTGACATATGGTAAGGAACAGACTTTTTCATGATTCAAATGTATTGGTATTGGAGAAATGAGAAAGAGAAGGGGGCTGTGATGTGGAGGCTGTGCTCACCTAAACACTCATTGAGCTTACACTTTTTCTGCACTTACTGATTTTTAGTTGTCCATTTGATATTTAACTTGTCTACCACACAAGTCACAACCTCCATAAGCTCATTGCAAGCAGGGGACAGAGGTGGAAAGTCCTTAAAATTCCCTGCCACAATGCTGTTATGCTAAAAGCATTCCCCAAAGTGTCATCATTTGATGTAGCACAAGTTCTCTCAAAGGGTACCATAGTACAGTGGGGATTTAAATCTTCCCTGATGCCACCTCCAGTTCCAAGAGCAAAATTTCTGGTATCAATGCTACTTTCAAGGTGACTGTCCAGTGACCACACAATCTTGAAAGGCTTTTCCTCATTATATGTATTATTTATTTATTTAAAAAAAAGAAGAAAAAAGTAAAATAATAATACAGCTGCATTTATTAAACCTATATTTCAGACAGGACCATTTTGGCAAGTTTACTTGAGTTTATTGAACAATTTATCTTTGGCGGTATGGATCCTTATGGGGGTTCTTGCTCCCAAAATAATTGAACATACAAGAGCTTTAATCATTAACCCCCCGGAACCATCAGCTTGGAAATACATGACAATTAAGAGTCTTAATAATGTCTTTAAAAGCAAACAATGGTAATCATGTAGATGTGGCAGTGGGACATCTATCCTGTAGCCTAGTTATGAGGATGAGTGTCTCTCAGCAGTGAGACTTGAAAGCCTTAGTGATCTGAAACAAAGAAGACGACAACCAGAAGGTGTACAGTAATATGTTCATGCTTATATTGTGGAGGGAGGGAGGGTTGCGAGCTGTTTGAGCATGCTTACCCAGCAGTGGTGCCATGTATATATGTCCCGTTTCTAATAGGAGATTGGTAGTGATTGGAGCGATTTGACAGCTGACCGCATCACCTGGTCGCAGCCAATGCCTCCCTAGCCTGACTGAGCTAACGCTGCGCTCGATTTCAGACAGGACCACTTTGGCAAGTTTACTTGAGTTTATTGAACACAATTTATCTTTGGCGATATGGTTCCTTATGGGGGTTCTTGCTCCCAAAACAATTGAACATACAAGAGCTTTAAACATTAACCCCCCAAACATAATGAGAGGTATTACTCCCTGAAGAAGAACCCCCAAACCATCCTTGTTCCATTCCTGCAAAAGAGAAAAGACAATGTTATTGAGATATTCTTAATATAGCCTACTGGCTAGCAAAGGGGTATTCTCCCCTCTATATCAGGCCTATGAATATGAATATCAGGCCTCTCTTTATTTAAAGAAGCGAGTAATAGCAGCGAAGGGTATTCTCTCCTGCGGGAGAACCGCAAGAACGAGCAGCATGTCCCTGAGTTGGCATGAGGGGTAGGAGAGCAGCGAGAAGACCCCCCGAAATTGTCCTTGTTCCATTCCTGCAAAAGAGAAAGATAATGTTATTGAGATGTCCTTAATGCAGCCCATTGGCTAGGAGAGGGGTATTCTCCCCTCTAAACAGGAGTGAGAGAATAGCAGGCCCCTCTTTAATTTAAGTAGCGGGGTGTTCATCCTCTGCTGAGGGATGAACAGCAGGAGAAAACAGTAGTCCCTTTTTCTTTTTTGAGGGGTGTTCGTCCCTCACTGAGGGATAGAACAGCAGGCCCTTACAGTTATAGCAGCAAAGGGTGTTCTCTCCAGCGGGAGAAAACAGCAGTCCCTTTTTCTTTTTTGAGGGGTGTTCTTCCCTCGCTGAGGGATAGAACAGGGGTTTTCAACGTTTTAGGATATGCGCCCCCCCAAGTTTGTCTAATTACATTCGCGCCCCCCACCCTCCCAAAGTGCGTGCAAACGAACATCATTGCTATACAAGAGTCATTCTACGAAACGGGTGCCATTTCCACTTTGCAATTTTCAAAATTTTCATTAAGAACAAACTTATTTTTGAAAAATGGTTCAGTGTTGTGAAGAGGTTCAGTGTTGGGAAGGAAGACAGGGTCGGCGTGACTGGGACTCGCACGTTTTATTTACAAAACTCAAATCAACAAACAAAAGTCGCGCCAACAGCGCATTCACCGTAGCCTTGCTACAGCATACAAAATAATCTCACAATAAAACTTTTTCCACTCGTCACCTGTATTATGTGCTGCATATAGCGTGCATAAAAATAGTTATATTGAAACAGTACATATCTAGCTTACCTAATGTGATGGCTGAGCCTGTTTCTGAGAGCACAACATACCAATCCGTGGTTTGATACCCGACACGGCTATCCGCAAATCATCGTCCACTGTCAATAAGCGTGAGCGATACTTGCTTTTGATGTAAGTTAATATAGAAAATGTTGCTTCGCAGAGCCAAGTTGAGGCAAAAGGCAAAAGTATATCAATTGCAAGTCTCGCAAGTTCAAAGTACTCTGTCTCCACTGACAGCCAGAATTCTGGCAGTGTGTTCGAGTCAAACAGTGTCTTCAAAGTTCGGTCACTTGAAAGGTCCAGAAGGGCATCCTGCTGATTTGATGACAGACTCACTGCGCATTCGATGAAGGGGTTACGAACCCAGTCGTACTGGTTCCAACTATGCTGCTCAGGAAAATACTTATTGAAATGTGCAGACAGGGCTTGTAGATGGAGAGTTATTTCTTTTTTTGTATCATCCCAATTAAGCTCATTTTCCGTGAGAAATTCATCCAAGGTTGGGAACATGTCTACATTACCCCCATCAACCTGCCCTCTCCATCGCTCCAATTTCCTCACAAACCCCACAATTTTATTGGACATTGTTAGTAGGTTTGAATTCGGGCCCTGAAGAGATGAATTAAGGGTATTGAGTCTATCAAAAATGTCAGACAGGTATGCAAGATCTGTGAGCCACTTTGGGTCAGTAAAAAAATTTGCAAAGGAAGATTCACAATCGAGCAGAAAAATCTTAGTTCGTCACGCAATGCAAATATCCTCTGCAATACTTTACCTCTGGAGAGCCACCGTACCTCCGTGTGCAAAAGTAACGATTCATATTCTGACCCCATTTCTTTGCATAATAGGCCAAACAGTCTTGTTTTTATGGGGCGAGTCTTGATGAAATTCACAATTTGTGTTGCTGTTTTAAGCACTGCGTTCAATTCGTCAGGAAGAGTTTTTGCTGCAAGGACCTCCCTGTGGATCATACAGTGGGTGAAACGCACATGCGGAGCTACTTCACGAACCAAAGCAGCGAGCCCTTTATTTTTTCCTAACATGGCTCCCGCTCCGTCTGTGCACACACCGACACAGTTGTCCCAACAAAGACCAAGTTCATCCAATTTACCATTGAGTTTTTCAAAAATATCTCTTCCGGTGCATGTTTTTTCCATTGCTGAGCAAAATAACAGATCTTCAAGCAATTTTCTCTCATGACGGTAGCGAACAAATACAAGTAGTTGCGAGGAGTTTGAGATGTCTGTCGACTCGTCTAATTGCAATGAAAAAAAAATTCTGTCCCGTATTCTCTCAATTAGTTGACATTTGATGTCGGTTGCCATTTCAGTAATACGGCGGCTCATAGTGTTGTCTGATAGTGGAATTTGTTCAACGTCACTGGCAAACTTATCTCCAAACATATTTCTACAGATGGCCATTGCTGCTGGACGAATGAGGCTCTCTGCAATTGTATGAGGCTTTTTGTCCTTGGCAACTAAATACGCCACCTCATATGATGCTGTAAGCGCTTTGACTGCCACAGTGGTTTGGCTAGTAATAGTTTGTTTTTGATTTTTTAATCCTGATTCTTGACGGCGAAAAAAGTCAACCGGTTTATCTTTTAACGTCGGGTGTTTGGTTTGTAAGTGACGTATTAGTTTCACAGGTTTCAAACTGTCATTTGCAAGCACTTCAGAACATACAACACACTGTGGACGTGGTTCGTGATTAAGTGTGATGCACGTGAATCCGTATTTTATGTACTGTTCGTCATACTTTCGTCGTTTTGATGCACCCAGGCCTTTGGTTTTTGCTATTAATCCTCTCTGCGTGGAAAGCCCCGTTGACGTGGAGGGTTCGACATCAATTTGCGGAAGTTGTACGGGTTCAGTCGGACACTCTTCTTCTTTTTTGCCTGACGGTTCACCCGTTTTATCACTGGAATTATTACGTTTAAGCCACCGGTCCATTTCTGTTTTGTTTTAATATTTAGCTTGAACTCGATCGCGTCAACTCTGCTCCTCTGCTCTGTAGCCAACTAATATATCACCATGGCAACGTCACAGAGACTGAGGTCGCCCCGCATGATTAGCTGCGGGACTAATCAGATTGCCCCTCTAGTGGATGACTAAAGATTTGCTATCTTAAATTCACGTTTCACTTAAGCCTCTGAATTCACAGTTTCTCGCGCCCCCCTTAACAGGTGTTGGCGCCCCCCTAGGGGGGCGGGCCCCACAGGTTGAAAACCCCTGGGATAGAACAGCAGGCCCCTACAGTTATAGCAGCAAAGAGTGTTCTCTCCAGCGGGAGAAAACAGCAGTCCCTTTTTCTTTTTTGAGGGGTGTTCGTCCCTTGCTGAGGGATGGAACAGCAGCCCCCACAGTTATAGCAGCCACGGGTGTTCTCTCCAGCGGGAGAAAACAGCAGTGCCTTTTTCTTTTTTGATGGGTGTTCGTCCCTCGCTGAGGGATAGAACAGCAGGCCCCTACAGTTATAGCAGCAAAGAGTGTTCTCTCCAGCGGGAGAAAACAGCAGTCCCTTTTTCTTTTTTGAGGGGTCTTCGTCCCTCGATGAGGGATAGAACAGCAAGCCCCAGTTATAGCAGCAAGGGTCTTCCCTCCAGCGGGCGAAAATAGCAGGCCCTATTTTTTTCTCTCCTCCTTCTCCATCTCCTTCTCATTCTTCTTCTCTTTCATCATCTCATTCTCCATCTCTATCATCTCCTTCTCCATCTCCTACATCTTCTCCATCTTCTCCATCTCCTTCTCATTCTCCATCTCCTTCTCACTCTCCATCTCCTTCTCCTCCTCATTCTCATTCTCCTCCATCTTCTTCTCCATCTTCTTCTCCATCTTCTTCTCCATCTTCTTTTCTATCTTCTTCTCCATCTCCTCCATCTCCTCCTTCTTCTCCTTCACTTCTCGAAGGGACTGACGGCTGGCAGTGTGCACCAGTGGTGTTCTCTTCTGCGGGAGAACAACGTAGAGAGCTGCTCAAGCTTATGCGCTAATATAACATTCAATTCAATTCAAGTTTATTTGTATAGCGCTTTTTACAATACAAATCGTTACAAAGCAACTTTACAGAAAATTATGTTTCTACAATATTTAGTAGTAGCTAGTAGTTTGTGCACGTTTGACAGGATTTTAGAAAAATAAAAATAATAATAATAATACAAGACGTAGTCAGCTAGATGATGAACTATCAATATTATTAATTAATAGTAATTATATGATGCAGTCACACATGTAGCAATAATTGTTAGTTCTGTTTGTTGATTCAAGGTTAGGATCATCTGGGGTCCTCTGAGGGTCAGCATCATCTCTTCTCAGGTGTTCTGGATCCAGACTGGAGCTTGTGTAAATCCTAGTTACCACGGGATGTAAATCCCGTGGCAAAACATAGAAACAAGATAGAGACATCATTAGCATAGCTGCTGATCCAACAAAGTAAAATTAGTTTAACCCAAGCTAAAGAATAAAAATGCAGATGCAACTACACTCACAATTTAAGAGATACATTATTCGAATGCTTGGCGAAAGAGATGCGTTTTTAATCTAGATTTAAACAGAGAGAGTGTGTCTGAACCCCGAACATTATCAGGAAGGCTATTCCAGAGTTTGGGAGCCAAATGTGAAAAAGCTCTACCTCCTTTAGTGGACTTTGCTATCCTAGGAACTACCAAACGTCCAGCGTTTTGTGACCTTAGGGTGCGTGATGGGTTGTAGCGTGGTAGAAGGCTAGTTAGGTACGCAGGAGCTAAACCATTTAGGGCCTTATAGGTAAGTAATGATAATTTGTAACAGATACGGAACTTAATAGGTAGCCAGTGCAGAGACTGTAAAATTGGGGTAATATGATCATATTTTCTTGACCTGGTAAGGACTCTAGCTGCTGCATTTTGGACTACCTGTAGCTTGTTTATTGACGAAGCAGGACAACCACCTAGAAGTGCATTACAATAGTCCAGTCTAGAGGTCATGAATGCATGAACTAGCTTTTCTGCATCAGAAACAGATAACATGTTTCGTAGCTTGGCAATGTTTCTAAGATGGAAGAATGCAGTTTTTGTAACATTGGAAATATGATTTTCAAAAGACAAATTGCTGTCTAATATAACACCCAGATTTCTGACTGTAGAGGAAGTAACAGTACATCCGTCTAGTTGCAGATTGTAATCTACAAGATTCTGTGTGGTGTTTTTTGGTCCAATAATTAATATCTCTGTCTTATCCGAATTTAATTGGAGAAAATTATTTGTCATCCAATCTTTTACATTTTTAACACACTCTGTTAGCTTAGATAATTGGGAAGTTTCATCTGGTCTCGTTGAAATATATAGCTGAGTATCATCAACATAACAGTGGAAGCTTATTCCGTATTTTCTAATAATATTACCAAGGGGCAACATGTATATTGAAAATAGAAGGGGACCTAGGACGGATCCTTGTGGCACTCCATATTTTACTGATGATAAATGAGATGACACCCCATTTAAGTAAACAAAATGGTAGCGATCGGACAGGTAGGATCTAAACCATCTTAGAGCCTGCCCTTGAATACCTGTATAGTTTTGTAATCGATCTATGAGTATGTCATGATCTATGGTGTCGAACGCAGCACTAAGATCAAGTAAGACTAGAAATGAGATGCAGCCTTGATCTGACGCAAGAAGCAGGTCATTTGTAATTTTAACAAGTGCAGTTTCTGTGCTATGGTGGGGCCTAAAACCTGACTGAAATTCTTCATACAGATCATTTTTATGCAGGAAGGTGCTCAATTGAGCAGACACAACTTTTTCTAAAATTTTAGACATAAATGGAAGATTTGAAATAGGCCTATAATTTGCCAGTACACTAGGATCTAGTTTTGGTTTCTTAATAAGAGGCTTGATAACCGCCAGCTTGAATGGTTTTGGGACGTGACCTAAAGATAACGACGAGTTAATGATATTGAGAAGCGGTTCTTCGGCTACAGGTAACAGCTCTTTTAGTAATTTAGTGGGTACAGGATCTAATAAACATGTTGTTGGTTTAGATACAGTGATAAGTTTATTTAGCTCTTCCTGTCCTATATTTGTAAAGCACTGCAGTTTATCTTTGGGTGCGATGGATGAAACTGAAGTGTTAGACGCTGTAGAATCTACATTCGCTATTGTATTTCTAATGTTATCTATTTTATCAGTGAAGAAATTCATAAAGTCATTACTATTTAACGTTGGTGGAATATTTGAATCAGGTGGCGTCTGGTAATTTGTTAATTTAGCCACTGTGCTAAATAAAAACCTTGGATTGTTTTGGTTATTTTCAATGAGTTTGTGGATATGCTCTGCCCTAGCAGTTTTTAGAGCCTGTCTATAGCTGGACATACTGTTTTTCCATGCAATTTTAAAAACTTCCAAGTTAGTTTTTCTCCATTTGCGTTCAAGACTACGAGTTACTTTCTTGAGAGAGTGAGTATTACTGTTATACCATGGCACAGTACGTTTTTCTCTAACCTTTTTCAATTTGATGGGGGCAACAGCTTCTAATGTATTAGAGAAAATAGTGCCCATGTTGTCAGTAATTTCGTCTAATTCATGTGTATTTTTGGGTACAAATAGCAGTTGAGATAGATCAGGCAGGTTATTTGCGAATCTGTCTTTGGTGGCTGGAACAATAGTTCTGCCCAGACGGTAACGCTGAGACATATAGTTAATATCAGTTATACGCAGCATGCACGATACAAGGAAATGGTCTGTAATATCATCACATTGGGGTACAATATCTATAGCAGTAAGATCGATTCCATGCGATATAATTAGATCTAGTGTATGATTAAAACGATGAGTGGGCCCGGTGACATTTTGCTTGACTCCAAAGGAGTTTATTAGGTCAGTAAACGCAAGTCCTAATGTATCATTTGCATTATCAACGTGAATATTAAAATCTCCCATGATTAGCGCCTTATCAACTGTAACTAGAAGGTCTGAGAGGAAATCTGCAAATTCTTTTAGGAATAACATCCGGAGATGTAGGCCTAATGCATCCTTGATACGCTGATGATGATCATCAACCCATTGCTTTGAGGTATGGAGTATGGAGACTGTTGAAGCTGCGGTGGTTGCTGCGCCTACGTAGAATGAATGGCTGGTATAAAGTACGGGGTCCATACCACATGTCTTGAATTGAAGAGGTCAAAGGGCCGAGAGATGCAGTGTGGGGAAACGATGGCTGCATCTGAATCTGAAAAAAGCTGCCTCTGCAGGATGCATCCCAAGGATGGAAGGCATCAAGGCATGTCCGAATTCAATGTTAGCTTCAGATCCTGCCTCCTTGAGATGCCTTCAGCTGGAGTTTTTTTTTTTTTGAAGCCAGCATAGATGTATCCTCGCTGCTTTTGATATCCCACAATCCTGTGCATTCAATTCTGTGACAGTTAAGCTAAAAATAAAAATGGCATCTGAAGTTGCAGTCGGTTTCATTTTTTTTTTGTATTTTTTTTTTTATAAATGCACATTTTGTACGAATATCCACTTAGTTATCACCAAAACTTCCTATATTTAGTAGATTATGCTGTATACCATTAGCCTGTCTGCCTCTGCCTCAGAAGCCTGTCCAAAATCAGTTCATGAGGTGGCTTCTTGCAAAAAATGCTGCCTACAAGTCATTGCCTGATACAGTGAGTCAGCTTTCTAAAGATGCAGCCAATGACTTCTCACTAGTGATTCCAATGGTTTTAGAGGATGATTACTCTTCATCGCCCCCTGTTGTGCAGAGAAAAGTACACCAGGGTTCTTAAACCTTCAAAAGTAAAATCCAAGCACTTCTAATTACATTTCAATTTTCCAGCACTTTACAACTGTGGTAAGTTACCTTTTTACATACATAGTCTTACCTTAGTTAAAGCACAAGCACAGATACCACACAGATACAACTTACTTTGTAAATCATTTGGATTTTTGAGGCACATTAGCAATTTGCATTGTTCTAAACAAAAATCAGCAAATTGCCAGCATGTGGCGCATTTGGACCAGTACAACAGTTTGTATGAATGTCCTAACATTTGAATGTACTTAGAATTTGTCACAAAGATGATTAATGACGATTACATTTTTGGTAGGGGAATGACACGAAATATTCATACATCCTTCATTAGGTAATTTTAGTAGCATAAAACAAGATGGTTAATCCATTCAGGATTTAAAACGTACAGAACCGAGCAACAAACATTCCTGATTAATGACTGATGATTCCACTGCATCTTGCGGACTACACCACAAATTAATTATTGTTTATGTCATTTCTGCTGTCTATAATGACGATATTCGAGAGAGTCTAGTCCAGTGAGAGCATGATCTGAACACAACTGTAGCATTCAACGACGTTTGTGATTAATTATAATGCCAATAATACCTACCCTGATGCTGGGGAACCCTGCATAAAGATAGTATGCATTGCAAGTCGATCTTAAATGTATACCACAATAACTTTCCTTCATTTTTAAGTTTTCTCTTTACATTTTTTGACAGTCTTAAGATGTAGTTTAACTGAGCAGGGAAAATTTTGTTTACCTTTATGCTCAAAGCGCACATTCTCTCATAAAAAAAAAAAAAAAAAAAACAACCAAACAGACTTAACAGGGCTACTCATATTTCGTTCTCAGTTTAGATAATTTGTCATTTCGAGCCATCGCTGACTGAAGCAGCAACCTCCGGCAAGGTGTTTTTATTTATTTATTTATTTATTTATTTATTTTTTCTTCCCTCTCTTCTACAGGAGGTCGCGCGTTAATAAAGAGCACATTACAGCCACACGCGCAGACTCAAGCGGAGCTGCTTATTTTATGAAACCATGATTAACTATTCAGTATGAAAGCAAATTATTATGACCCAATGCACTGCATTTTCTAGCACTTATCTAAATCCAAGCATTTTAATTTAACCTTGCAAACACTGCATTCAATTTCAAGCATTTTCGAGGATTTCAAGCATCCGTGTGACCCTGTATGACGGCAAATGCGACAAGTAGCTATAAAGCCTTGACCATTTGGTCAGGAGCGTGTGCAGTCAGCGGAGGATCGCAAGTGGAGCAAGCGAAAATATAAATCCCGCTTATGCACCGGCAGGACTAGCCATGATACTGGACACTAGATAAGCCTCAACAAGCAAGCAGTCCCAATACCCTGATAGCTTTAAGCAAAGACCTTCTTAAGTGCATAGAGTGGGGAAGCATCCCCTTACAGAAGAATAGAAGTAGTGAAGGGTGCAGCTAAAGCTAAAGCTACAGCTAAAGAGATCAGCATTTCCCTTTAACATAGTACGGCATATGGTCAATACTCGAATTTAGGCAACAGCATTAGCCCTTGTTCGGATAACGTTTTAGCATTGATACGAGCAAAATTTATGATCTGTACATTTAGTATCAAGCACTTTATCGATACACTAGCTTGAGCAACAGCAGATCACTGATTTAAACCCAGCGTGTTGGAAATAGTCAATAAGTTTAATGAAAGTATCCCCAATAGATGAGCCTGAAGCAGCAGCCCATTCATTTCGACAGCCATGACAACAGATTAATAAGGCTCGTGGATATATTTAACTGGTTGTGTTACCGGTGTGGTAATAATATAGCATGCCTAGCACACATAACTGAACAATAAGCTTGGAAAATTAGCAATGTCTGAAGCATATTTGCCAACATAGCACTAGGCAATAAAATGAAAGACTTTGCTTAGCTTCTTGAAGACGTCCAGAGATTTAACTTAAAGATGACTTAAAGATGAAATGTTGAAAAGGTGCCAGTTGTTCTTGGATGCTTTGATTCTTCTTGAATATCTTGCCTCTTCCAGTGGGAAAGCAGATCTAGTGTAAAGTTGTTGGGTCAGTCATATTAGCACAACTTGAATATGAATAGCGGGCAAAGTGTATATCAAGTGTTCACTCATATCAATTTCAGTCCATCACTTGACAAACAACACGGCCAATTTGCTTAATTTCACGACGTAATAAATCCTGATTTTACTGTTCCTATGGAGGTAGATTCGCCGTCTGATTAGTTCCTGAGCGAGTGATAGCTCTCGCAAGCAGTTTGAGCCTTGTGAGCCATTTGAGCATATTTACCAA
This sequence comes from Carassius carassius, assembly GCF_963082965.1. NCBI lineage: Eukaryota > Metazoa > Chordata > Actinopteri > Cypriniformes > Cyprinidae > Carassius > Carassius carassius. The sequence continues at coordinate 17,943,120 of NC_081780.1, read as the reverse complement.
GCAGTGGTGCCACGTATATATGTCCCGTGTCTAATAGGAGAGTGGTAGTGATTGGCGAGATTTGACAGCTGACCGCATCAGCTGGTGGCAGCCTATGCCTCCGTGGCCTGACTGAACTAAAAAATTCAAAAGAACTCACTTATTTGAAATTCAAATGATTATTATTTTAGTGATTATTATATAAATATATTTTGCTTGCTGAGTCATGATTTAAGTATGTTGCTGACTGCCATTTCACTTTATGTAGGTAATGTTACATTGCACTGCCAGATTGATGAGGATGAACCTCATAACTGATGACTGCACACAGGAAGTCGAGTTGAGGGCCAGTGTGTGACACACAACATGCAATCCTAATAACTGATTTTGCAGAACCTGATTTTACAGCCTGATTATTTTCAAATAAGCTAGAATATTTTGGTCATGATTAATTTAGAGACATATTGTTAAACAAACACTGAGCTGGATGTTGTAGTATCAAAGGTAAAGAAGGATCTGCCAAAAATTCCTTCCCTGACAAAAAGCCTTTTGGCCACTAGAGGGTACTGTCAGTAATGTTTCAACACATGCAAATTATTGGCAAATTATTTGCATCTTAAATAACGCCATGCATAGTGCAAAACCCTACATCAGAAAACTCTTTTTATTTAAAGTTAATGGACCACACATTTTGTGTTAAAGGAAAGTATAAAATAAATTAGTTTTGACTAGGAATAATTTATATATGAAGGAATAAATATGGAGAAGAAGGTGGGGATTTTTAAGTCACATTTGAGATGATAACCCCAAATGCACATTTTGGGGGTATACTGTATATACACACATACATACATACATACATACATATATATGTCTTGGATGAATTTAGCCTCATTATGTAATTATTATTTATTTATTTATTTTTTTTTACAAACCTTTAGCTCTATGTTACTGAATCATGTATTTTAGTCTTAGTGGACAAAGTCAATTTAACATTTGCATATGTGGCCCCTGAGTTCAATACTTTATGCTTTGTGTTGTCTTGCAGGTGGGCTCATACTAACGAGATGCTGCAGCTTGAACAGAGTCACCAGTGCTGTTAGGAGAAGTTATGAAATGTGAAAAATCACACTGACTTGCAGTAAAATCCCTCTGACCCACTTCACATACAGACATGTCACAGGCTGTGAATTCTTGGTTAAAGGTTAAGTTTACCTGACATACAAATGAATGAAAATGTTAGTTAATGTTACATGTGATCACCTTCGGTGTGTGTGTAATTAGCTGCTGATGTGTAGGATGATTTAGTTTCAAGCCAAACTAACACATTTCTGCCATTTGTACTTTTTATCTTGTTTTAAAAGTGAATCAGCTTTATTGATTTTCAGTCATTTGTCTGTGCCAAAATCAATGCTTTTTTTCCTGTTTAAATAATACTCACTATTTTCTTTAGTTTTGCATTAATCTACCACAATTATGTGCAATATATTTCAATTACTACTTCAGTTTGAACTCTTCTATATTTTCTGACGATACCACATATGAATAATGCCATATTTCTTCTCTGAATGTGATTTCATGTCCAAATCAAACTTGTAACCTTAAAATCAGGTGTGTCAAGACCTCATAGGCTTTGTATTCCAATTTATGCATTCATAATTCAAAATGATCTTGAATTCAATTCAGAAATAAATTTGACACTTGTATTTTTCATTTTAAACGGTATTTGCTTTTGCATTAACCTGGAAAAAAAGATTTTTTTCCAGGATAATGATAACAACAACAACAATAATAATAACATCATTGTAATCTTAACTTTATCATAATAATCAGTATATTTTGAATAGATAAATACAAATATATGGATTATTTCAATTGGAATGAAACGTGACTTCACAGTCACATGAACTAGAGCAAAAGTTTTCACTGTTCAATAAACTACACACACAGTTTCCAGGGACTCCCTTTTCACTGCAGCATTCTGTCTCTGTTTGTCCGAAGCATATATGAGACAGCATTGGTCTGCTCTGTCCTCTGTACCTCTGAGAAACCCCAGCCCCCCTCCCTTGCTGTAGAGAAGTGATCTGTTAACATGATCAACCAGATAGACATGATTGTTTGGTTACTGATTAGAGGAGATGTTATAACACTCAATGATAAAGCCTTAGCTGTGAGCAAAGGGCCAGAGTCCTCCATCCATTCTGAGGGACACAGGCAACAGCACAGGTATGTCTGATTTCTCTAGCTCTTACAGTCTGATTGTTTGTAATGTTGTTTATTAAAAGATCCTGTTTTCATGTGTTGCAGAGATGATTTAGCTGTATTAACATGCATTGTATTCTGTTATACTATGCACAAGATCTGGGCATTTTGTCACATCTGTGAATATTTTTAGTTTTATTTATTTATTACTTTTCTGTAAAAGCTTGTCACATGCTTTAAGGGGTTACAGTGGCCAGTCTGGCTTTATATGGTTTATTATGTGATTTCCATTAAAAATAAAGAGTTGTGTTTTTATATAAAATACAAAAGGTAGCATATATAGAAATGACAAACCATTATTTTGCTAACATTATATATATATATATATATATATATATATATATATATATATATATATATATAATTTAGATAATAAATAAATAAAATAATATTTCAATGATAACTTTCCCCAAACTGACATTCATGCAACCAATCAATATTGATAAAAATTTAATTCAATATAGTACATTTCATTATATTGTTGCCTGACTTCATATCTGTGCAATTTTATTGTGTTCAAAACCTTTTTTGTAACAACTTGTGGCCACAAGCCCTGGTCTCTTTTAGCCTAAATCAACACTTAATTTATTTTGCCAAACTTTGCCAAAACAGCTATTTATTTTTTTCTTTTTAAAAATATTTTCTTTTGTTACTTTCTAAAAAACAAAAAAAAAAGAACCTTCCCCACATTACGTTTCATTGTCTTCAGCATCAAACCAACATCATCAAAGTCTTGCTGTCCATAATTCTTGAAAACTTTGATTTTTTTTTTTAAACCGCCTTCCTCTTGCAGGAAATGTGGTGCAATTTCTGAATCCACTCTCTGCTCCACCCTCAGGGGTCTTTCCCCTCAGATGATGTTTTCTTACTCCCGTGAACAATGGACCCTGCTGTTTGCACGACAATAACTTGATGCTGTACATAATAATCTTGGAGTTAACACGCTCTGCACTGTTCTGTGATCTGTCATTCGTATTGTTTCCAGGGCATCATGAGTGTGGAAAAGAAGACGGCGCAAGAGCCATGCTGCTCCAAATTAAAGGTAATTTTGACTTATCTTCTCCTGCTTTAAGTTTTTTATTTACATTGGCCCATTATGATCAAAGACATGAACGTGATAACAGCTCATTTAATCCCATCACTATGCAATTACTTTCTATTGACTTTCACTGCACAGTTTCAGCTGATCTTCTAAAATTTGTGTAAATGTGCAAATTTCATTGCATGTTAAAAATAAAACCATTTGGCTGTAAAGAAAAAAATATCATAACACTGTAAATATATATATATATAGCATATATATTGAAATTTTACATTTGGACCATTTCTGGTTTTCAATATTAGTGAACAATGCTATTAACAACCTGTGCTTATTATGGACACCTGTTTGATCTTGATGGAAACTGGCTTTATTGTTTTGCCTAATTCATGCATTAAATGAGGCTTCAGTGTCAAAAACATTTTTGTGGCCACTGTATGTATTGTATTCTCTATTTTTTTCAGTGTACCAATAAAAAAATAAATAAATGAATAAATAAATAAATAAAATAAAACCATTAAACATTCAGATACATCCAGTTTTCAAAAATATTTATATAAATGTTTTTCATCATTTACCTACCTCCATGTTATTACAATGTTTGACCTTCCCACAAGAATATTCCCACACAAAAAAAAATCAATGAGGTTCTAAAAAAAAAGGTTACTAAACTGCACAAATGTTACTCAATCCATGGGGATCTTCCCATTCCAAAGCAATATTCTAGGAAATCTCCTGACCTTATCGCCTAAAGAAAATGAGTCTCTACAAAGTCACAGTTTTAGTGGCAGTTCGTAATCAGTGTACTTCCTTTTCTGTAAACCAATCAATTGCATGGCTTTTGACCCAAACTACAACTTTAATAGTTAACTTGTGTAACATGAACATGCAATGGTAATCTGATAGTACAAATAGTGAGAAAATGGTTTTACTACTTGGCAAAATGTGGGTTAAACCTCTGTGTAATGTGTCACTGCTAATCCCATCTGTCTTGTGTAGTGTTTAATAAGTACTGAATTAATAACAAATTTATTAACATAAAAAAATTATAAAATAAAAAATAATGGAAATTCACGTTTTAATGAATTGGTACATTAGTACATTAGTATGTAAATCTTATTAGCATGTTTTCATATGATCTATTCATGCTTCGCATACAGAGATTGGGTTGAAATACCATACCAAGCCATTTTTATGGAATGTCTCAAAACAGCAAATTTAGGACCCCTCTGAATACCCTAAAAAAAGATTAACAACATGTTAGGGACCACTCAGAATAAAAATAAAATGGTGACTTTGTAAAAAAAAAAAAAAAAGGTTTGTGTATAAAATCATAGTGGGTTTTAGTTGCATGAATTGTTAACCACTTTTGTTTGTGTGTGTGTGTCTTCTTCAGATGTATTTGGCTGCCATGTGTTTTGTGTACTTTGCCAAAGCATTTCAGGGCAGCTACATGAAGAGCTCTATCACGCAGATTGAGAGACGTTTTGACATTCCCAGCTCACTGATTGGATTAATTGATGGAAGTTTTGAAGTTGGTGAGGAAAAAAAAAATAGATATATTTTTAAGGGTCTAATTGAAGCAGAAAGCAAAAAACGCATGGCAATTTATAAGTATTTTGCATTTTGGTGAACTGTTGGAAAATGTGTATTATCTCACTTGTAAATCTTCTTATGGTCCATAGGTAGGTGTTAATGGGGGGCGGGGCACCTTCATACATTTTATTTTTCTAAAAATAATACTTTTCCTTCTAAATCACATTGTATTTTCATATGAACTGACATTGCAATTAATCTTCTCAAAATCTACAATTTCAATAGCATACCATTTTTTGTTTGGTTTCAGGTAATCTGTTGGTAATAGCTTTTGTGAGTTACTTTGGTGCTAAGCTTCATAGACCACGACTAATAGGAGCTGGATGTTTAATTATGGCCTTGGGATCCTTCATAACTGCGTCACCACATTTCTTCCAAGGACTGTAAGTTTAACTGGCCAGCTACTCTTTAAACCCCTTTAGTTAGCATATTTGTGCCAATAAGGATATGTTTCTAGATTGAAATTATAAGACAAATAATATATGCCAAATATCTGTTTGTTTTCCACAGGTACAAATATGAGACAACAGTGTCACATTTCTCTGCCTCTAATGGTACAGAGCGTATTCTACCATGTTTAACCAATGGGAGTCTTGCACAAGATGAAATTCCCACATTGGAAACTCAAGCAGGTAAGTTGTTCAACCCTGAACCTGACCCTCAGAATGACCTCAGATAAGATATTAAAGCAAATATATACTTTTTTTGTTTGTTTGTTTGCATTAATAATAAACTGATGGCGTTCACAGGATTAGATCAATATCCTCTTCAATTAATTTCTTCTTCCAAAAAATCCTATAGAAAATCTAATGAGATAATACAATGTTGAAATGTTTGGGAGATATTTCACCTCATATAATCATTTTAATTTTGCACAATAAAATTTTCCTATTTACTCTTCTCATTTCTGCGTGATAACCCAGATATATACATTTAATGTAAGATTAACTATAAAACGGCCTCACACATTCATAAGAAATGACAATCATTTAGAGAAAACATAAATCACAAGTTGAGTTGTGGAATCATTTGTCATGTTTGGCTTGTAATATGATTGTGCTACCCACAATACCCCATTTCAGAACTTTGAACCTTGGGAAGCTTAATATATTGGGTTTGATTGCTTTTTATGTAATTGATACACTTGAAATTGACAAAAGTAGACTTTGTTCTGTCATTGAGATGGTGATATTGTAGTGTATTACACAGTTGTGTGTGCAGTTGTTCATTTGTGGTGCTTTTGTTTTTGTAGAATGTGAGAAAGCAGCCAGTTCCTCCTTGTGGATCTATGTGTTTCTTGGGAACATGCTCCGTGGGGTAGGAGAGACACCCGTCATGCCCCTTGGGTTGTCTTATCTAGATGATTTTTCAAGGGAGGAAAACACTGCTCTTTACATGGGTATGATTGATTATGAGTTTTAATCATTGCATTACCAATTCTGGCATACATTCATACACTACAACCCCATTAGATGTCAAAACGCACCAGTTTCACTTTGCCAATTGTATTCACTTAAAGAACGCACTTTCATAACTGTTTCTTAACACACTGAAAAGTAACATTAATTGAACTTTAAAGTGCAGTCTTTTAACATACTTAAACGAATAGTTCACCCAAAAATAAAAAATAGATGTTTATCTGCTTACCCCCAGGGCATCCAAGATGTAAGTGACTTTGTTTCTTCAGAAGAATACAAATGGAGATTATGTCAGCCATATAATGGAAGTGGATGGGAATCACTGCTTTGAGAGTCATAAAACATACACAAACAAAACCAAATTAAACCCTGCGGCTCGTAATGATACACTGATGTGTAAAGACACAAAATGATCGGTCAGTGCAAGAAATTGAACGGTATTTATATTGATATTGATATACTGATTTTTCTTTGCGTCTTCTTCTTCAGCCTGTGTGTGATGCGTCTTCTTTTTCTTTATGCTTTACGGCGGAGAGATGGGTGGCAGTAATGCACTTATAAGTCTGCGATTCGCCATAAAGCATAAAGAAAAAGACCCAAACATACTCAGGACAGTTCAGCAATATAAATACTGTTCCATTTCTTGCACACCCCGATTGTTTTGTGTCTTTACACATCAGTGTATCTTCACGAGCCACAGGGTTTAATTTGGTTTTGTGACTCTCAAAGCCATGATCCCATCCACTTACATTGTATGGCTGACAGACCGCAAAGATTTGAGTTAAAAATCACTGTTTGTGTTCTATTGAAGAAACAAAGTCTTGGATGCACTGGGGGTATCCAGATAAACATTACATTTTAATTTATGGAACTATAAGCACAACCTTTAAGCATGTGTAAAGTACTTGATTATAATTTTAACAGTAGTGTGTTATTCAATATTACATTTAAAGTTGATATTTTGAATGTTACAAAAGTGTCATTAAATGTATTTACATTTTTCATCATGTTAATAAGAAAATGAGAATTAAGATGTATGTAGGGGGGAGGTGGGGCTTAATTGTCATGAATATAATGTCATGCAAAAAGAGAAATAAAGAAAATGTGAGAAGCAAAAAAAAAAAAAAAATATATATATATATATATATATATATATATATATATATATATATATATATATATATATATATATATATATCTGTGTACTAAACTCCTGAAACATTGGTGTTTTTTTTAAACTGCTGTCTCTTTGTACATGATGATAGTTTTCTCAAAATAAGTAAAATGCACATTAAGTGACACAAAGCAGTTCTAGAAATTATGTTTATGTGCTCGTGTACTCCTATATTGAGGCAGCAGAGGTTGAAAACACTGCGAGCTTCAGTAGGCCTATGTGTAGTAAATGAAACCATGTCTTTGCCATTAATTTACAGGAGGGGTGGACTGGGAAAAAAATTCAGACTGGAAAATTCAAACTCATACAAACAAATTCATGGACAAAACTATTTTTTTGTATGGACCTGACATAAAAAAGGTTTAAATCTTTAATTTGGGGACATGCAAAATAATTAAAAGTTCTCTCCTGAGCTGCACCTTCACTTCCATTTTTCTCTTCAGTCTCTTTATTTTGCCCTGTTATCCATCTCTCGTAATACTCAAGATTGAACAAAACTATACTTTACAATACAATACTCTACAATACTACAATATCTTTATAGAAAAATACTAATACTGTACACGAGTCATGTTTTTCCCTTACAAAAATTAACCTTGCTTTTATTAGCCTATATAAAAGTAAAATAACCTTGCTTTGTTTTTGTTTTTTTTGCAAATTGATTTGTATTTATTTTTAAATAAATACATTTGTAAAATAATTTTACATTTTTGGTTACCACATTTAAACAATAGTAACCATTTTCACTGGATTTATAGTTAAATATTAAAATGTAAATTTTCGTAAGGGTTGTGTTGTCTGTCGTAGCTCCCCCTAAACCTATCAAAAAAATCGGAATTTTTTTCAGATAAATTCCTACTGTAACATTACAACTGATAATAATGATGTCCTTTATATAGTATTTTAAGGGGTGACTGGTGAGCAACGTGCTGCTGCTTGATTAAAAAAAAAAAAAACAAAGACAAAAAAGCATCTCTACAGATGAAACGGACCTAAAACCCTGAACAGTAGTTCTGCTTCTCTGCTCCAGCTGTGCGCTTCCACAGTCCACTCTCTCTCTCTCTCTCTCTCTCTCTCTCTCTCTCTCTCTCTCTCTCTCTCTCTCTCTCTCTCTCGCATTGATTACTCTGAGTCTGATCCAAACCATTTGGCGGAGGCGCGGAGAGCGCGCGAGTCAAGACTAACAATTCATAACTTATTAGAGATTTAATTATCAAATGGCGGATTCGCAAATGATCGCTTTAGTACATTCGGCAGGCAATTATACAATAATGATATTAAATAGTGGGGCAAAATCAGCTGCCAGGCCACCGGGAATTGTCCCGGTTCTCTCGGTGTCCAGTCCGCGACTGATTTTCACAGACAGGCAGAATGTGCAAGTCATATAGGCTATTGCATTTTTGGGGCTTAATATTCACAGACACTAGTCCATGTCATGTTTTGATTCAAGTGTAGGCTACTGACCTACTTTTGATTTAGTCATCCAAAATGTGGCATATTCCGTCCGCGCTAGGCATTCCGTTTTTATGACTGGATTCCACGAACCAGACTGTATTTCCGCATCCCGGAAATTATTAGGGCGGTAGGCCTATGTCTCAGAATAGTCAGTGCAATTTGGGAAAGGCATCAGTTAAATCTGTATGTGGATGTGTGTAAATATTCAAATGTAATCCCCTTTGTAATCGTTAAAAATTTCATAAGTAGGCCTAACTGTAATTTAATTACTCATTTTTTCGTAGTAACTGTAACTAATTACAGTTACAATAATTTTGTAATTAAATTACGTAACGCCGTTACATGTAACTAGTTACTCCCCAACACTGTATATATATATATATATATATATATATATATATATATATATATATATATATATATATTATATATATATATAAAACCCGAATTCCGGAAAAGTTGGGACGTTTTTTAAATTTTAATAAAATGAAAACTAAAATACTTTCAAATCACATGAGCCAATATTTTATTCACAATAGAACATAGATAACATAGCAAATGTTTAAACTGAGAAAGTTTACAATTTTATGCACAAAATGAGCTCATTTCAATTTTGATTTCTGCTACAGGTCTCAAAATAGTTGGGACAGGGCATGCTTACCATGGTGTAGCATCTCCTTTTCTTTTCAAAACAGTTTGAAGACGTCTGGGCATTGAGGCTATGAGTTGCTGAAGTTTTGCTGTTGGAATTTGGTCCCATTCTTGCCTTATATAGATTTCCAGCTGCTGAAGAGTTCGTGGTCGTCTTTGACGTATTTTTCGTTTAATGATGCGCCAAATGTTCTCTATAGGTGAAAGATCTGGACTGCAGGCAGGCCAGGTTAGCACCCGGACTCTTCTACGACGAAGCCATGCTGTTGTTATAGCTGCAGTATGTGGTTTTGCATTGTCCTGCTGAAATAAACAAGGCCTTCCCTGAAATAGACGTTGTTTGGAGGGAAGCATATGTTGCTCTAAAACCTTTATATACCTTTCAGCATTCACAGAGCCTTCCAAAACATGCAAGCTGCCCATACCGTATGCACTTATGCACCCCCATACCATCAGAGATGCTGGCTTTTGAACTGAACGCTGATAACATGCTGGAAGGTCTCCCTCCTCTTTAGCCCGGAGGACATGGCGTCCATGATTTCCAACAAGAATGTCAAATTTTGACTCGTCTGACCATAAAACACTATTCCACTTTGAAATTGTCCATTTTAAATGAGCCTTGGCCCACAGGACACGACGGCGCTTCTGGACCATGTTCACATATGGCTTCCTTTTTGCATGATAGAGCTTTAGTTGGCATCTGCTGATGGCACGGCGGATTGTGTTTACCGACAGTGGTTTCTGAAAGTATTCCTGGGCCCATTTAGTAATGTCATTGACACAATCATGCCGATGAGTGATGCAGTGTCGTCTGAGAGCCCGAAGACCACGGGCATCCAATAAAGGTCTCCGGCCTTGTCCCTTACGCACAGAGATTTCTCCAGTTTCTCTGAATCTTTTGATGATGTTATGCACTGTAGATGATGAGATTTGCAAAGCCTTTGCAATTTGACGTTGAGGAACATTGTTTTTAAAGTTTTCCACAATTTTTTTACGCAGTCTTTCACAGATTGGAGAGCCTCTGCCCATCTTTACTTCTGAGAGACTCTGCTTCTCTAAGACAAAGCTTTTATAGCTAATCATGTTACAGACCTGATATCAATTAACTTAATTAATCACTAGATGTTCTCCCAGCTGAATCTTTTCAAAACTGCTTGCCTTTCTAGCCATTTGTTGCCCCCGTGCCAACTTTTTTGAGACCTGTAGCAGGCATTAAATTTTAAATGAGCTAATTAAGTGGATAAAAGTGTAAAATTTCTCAGTTTAAACATTTGCTACGTTATCTATGTTCTATTGTGAATAAAATATTGGCTCATGTGATTTGAAATTTTTAATTTTATTAAAATTTAAAAAACGTCCCAACTTTTCCGGAATTCGGGTTGTATATATATATATTATTTTATAGTAATTTGCAGTGAAATATGATTTGGGCATGTTCTCTCCTACTCTTTCTCTTAATAAGATGATGTCCGAGTTCATTTTAGTAGTGATTTTTTTTTTTGTGTTTGTTTTTTTTCAGCTCTCATACAGACTGTGGGAATAATGGGCCCCATGTTTGGATTCATGTTAGGATCTTTCTGTGCCAAGCTGTATGTGGACATAGGAGCAGTGGACTTAGGTATTCACCTTTTTAACCAGGGACTATTGCAAACCTATTTTTGTAACCATTAACTGATAATGACTCTTTGCTCTACATTGATCTTACATATGATTATCCCTAGGCTCATGGTTAGAAAATATGGGAAGAAAATATATAAAACACAAAATGATTATATTTTGTACAGTTTAGGAAACATTCCCAGCAACGTTTCTTAGCATATTTAATGTATACAAAGTAGCCTTTGAACTTTCAGCTTTACCATGTCATAGTTGTTGCATGTGAATTATGTTAAAAGTGGATGTTTGTCTTTTAGTCTAATCGATTGGCTCAGTTCACTTGACTTCTACTAAGTAGGTTCAAAAGTTAAAGTTTGAAAAAGCTCTCTGTTTACCAAAGAAGATTTCAGATCATAAGATCTGCAGTAACACATCATTACCTGAAGTTAGTGTAGATCATCACTGGTAATGAATGAGATGACTTTATGATAACTAGTCCTTTATTTAACTAGCTAACCCAGTTAACCTTTGACATAACGGGTCTTCAATCATACTGTTTGTTGGGATTTCAAATTATATTATTTTGATTAATGAACACAATGTATATGTCTGTTTTTATTTTTTTATTTTTTATTTTTAGATACCATTTCCATCAACCACAAAGACTCACGTTGGGTTGGTGCCTGGTGGCTTGGCTTTTTGTTAACTGGTGGAGTGATGTTACTGGCTGGAATTCCATTTTGGTTCCTTCCCAAGTCTCTTCCTAAACAGGGTGAGACTGAAACTGAAAAAAAATTGAATGAGGGTGAGCAGGACCATTTCATTCCCGACAACAAGCACAGTGATGCTCCCGACAAACCAGTTCCGGTCACCATGGCAGCTCTGGCTAAAGGTGTGCATTTCATCAAATATACAATTTTTCACTCCTGACATTTGGTCGAAATATTGAGCATACATGACTCTTGAACTTACGTACAATTGTCTTCTTGATATTTTCTAGATTTTCTACCATCACTGAAAAAACTCTTCAGCAACACAATTTACTTGCTCCTTGTATGTACTGCATTTGTGCAAGTCAATGGTTTTATAGGAATGATCACATTTAAGCCAAAGTTTATGGAGCAAATTTATGGCCAGTCAGCATCGAGGGCCATATTTTTGATAGGTAGGTTTACATTTATTGCATTTATTTTTGACTGTCTAATATACATTTTCAGTTTGTTTAAAGACAAATAGGGATGTCATTCTACAAAATAAGTGTCAGTTTTGTCCCTCTTATACATGTATATTTAAAAAAAAATTTAACAAAAAGATTAGATGTTAAAAAAAAAGTCTGTCCACAGCCCCAGGTTTGTAAATATCTGTTACTACTTTATATTAGCAAACATAACATTTTTACATATGATAAAATGCATTAATACCCCTATTACAGAAAATAAATATTGTTTGAAACATTCAGGCTTGTGCTAAGCGGTAGAGACTGTGTCCTGGCCATTCAGCAGTGTAGTTCAGGATTGTGGCAGAATCCTGTCAGGGAGTGGCTTTGTATCTTCTCTGTTCCCTGCTATAGGGAATGAGGGTTACATGCTTAAAAAAAGACATTTCATTTCACTCAGTCACATTTGTCAATACATCTACATACTGAGGTACAATATAGGGTCCCTATGGAAACCACCATGGAGTTGGCCCTTACTCCTAGTGGGCATGGCTTGCCTTGTGTCTTGTGTCAAAGTGATGGCATCCACTAGCCAGCAGGTCAACCTCTGTTCAGAGACAGCCTTTCCCTTCTGCTCACCCCGAAGGCTGACAAAAAGCTGCTCAGAATGTGAACATGACTCAGCAAAACAATGGATGGGCCTACCCCCTCCAAAGGTAGGACTTGGAAGTTCCCAGAAAGAAATTGTGGGAACTCTTGGCTGGGGTCTCAAGATAGCGTGATATGATCATGGTAAGGAGTGCTGTCTTCAGAGAAAGGATTAGAGTGGCTATCATCGCGTGTCACAGTCCACTTAAGTCTTCCGTGTCCCGTCTAGGAGTTCAGTACTGACTGGGCATGCTTGTTCATGAGACACGTAATCATGATGACAGAGTACAAATCCGTACTGAGAAAAGAGATGTTCTGCATTTGGGAGAGCTTGCTCTTCTTCCAGTTGACCCAAAGATCACAATAGATCACAAGAGTGAGCTAGAATGAGCCAGCTGTCAACATAGTTGAGAATATTGAATGCTCACGGTCCTTAATGGGGAAAGGGCATCCTTAGCTATTTTGGTGAAGATGCAGAAAGAAAGGGACAATGCAAAGGACTCAAAAGCAAACCGAAGAAAGGGTCTGTATTGAGGCAAGATCGAGAAGTACGCGTCATTCAGGCCTGACACTGCAAAACAATCTTGGGGCAGTATGCATGTGAGAATGCACTTTTGCATCAGCATCTTGAAAGAGTGCTTGTGTGGAGCAGGCTCTATTACGTCGCTAGACTCCCAGACTCCTTACGAGCGGCACCAAAGGAACAATAGATGCAACTGACAGCAAGGGGGAGCACTGGGGCCCAACTCGGGAGACAATGCATCCCAAAGTGGGGGATTGCACTTTCCTGGCTTTCTGGATCCCATGAGGGACTGGCTAGAGACACGTGAGGAAGCAGTTTTTCCTTGAGGTGTAAGCTTTTGGCCTATTGGAAATAGGGAGGACAAGGCTGGGGGTAAGAAAAACAAATGTTACTGACTGCCAGACTGCATCGAGTATAAGAAAGGCAACAAAATGCTTCCTCTGGGGGAAGGAGCATTGCTGTCACCACCTCCTGGGAAAGAGCAATCCCCTCCACCTCTCGATTGCCCCTATCTGGACAGTTTCTTCATCTGCAGGTTTTATTGGAGGGTAAAGCCTGATGTTCTTAGCTGCCTCAGAAAGCATGGTTTTCAACTCAGAATCAAACTCTGATTTTGCAACCACCCCAGAAGGGGGAAGTTTAGCTAAGTTGAGAACTCTTGTCCCTTCTTCCTTTGGAATTCTACAAACATTGTCTCAGCTTGTTAAGTGCCCAAGAGACTGTGATCTTGACCATCAGAGATGCTAAGGAAACAACTGCATCCAAAAACACACAGACAAGACAACATCTTTAAAATGATGCACTTTTCATCTTCCTCTCTTAGTGAAACTGCTCTTTTGTGCTGAAGCCCCCAGGGGAAATCGCAGCACTAAACTATGCTCTGTCAACCCTGTCACTGTTCAGAAGGCAGAATCATGTTCAATACAATTCACAAATTTACAGAATGTTTCAATGGAATGTTTCAAATCTTTTTACAGTTTTTCTCAGTCGCTTTGGTACATTTCTCGAATCATCCTTGAGATTTGCAAAACAGTAAGTGCATTTCTCAAAACAACTCGTACAAATAGCAAATCACCATGGATTACCTGCAAAAGCCAGTCTCTCGCTCAAAATCCTTAGTTCGTCTCTCAAAAATAAATATCTGTATCAATGAACATGTCAGTGCCATCAGAAGGACAAGTCCTTGTGTCATAGTTTATGTATAAGACAGTCAAATCACTTAGTCATGTTGTCAATATAACAGTGTCCTCTGGAGGAATGTTCTGATGTAAACTATGGCAACATTTTGGATGACAGTTGCTGTATTGAACAGTATGCCATATGCTTTTGTATGCCATATATCCATTTCAAAAGTACAAATTTACACATTACTGTATATGGGATATTGATTGAAAGAAACTAGATAGAATTCCCAGTTATACTTTTATTAGTGGTCCGGAAAAAGAAATATGGGCACAAAGATGAAAATAAGTCAATTTTCAGAATTTGTAACTCTTGTGTTGTCCTCTGTCTATACAGTATAAGCTTTCCAACAGAAGACTCATGAGATTACAGTTTTTCTCAGTCACTTTGGTGCATTTTTCAAAACAGAAATGAAATTCTCAAAACTACTTGTACAACCTCCACATCATCTAGTCATTTATACACATCATAAAACGTCTCAGGTTACGAATGTAACCATGGTTCCCTGAGAGGGAACGAGACACTGCGTCCTCTGAGGGGACACTATGGGGTAACACCTCGTCGTGACCCGTGTCTGAAGCATACTTTGAAAGTTATTTGACGGCTGTCTTATGACATTATCCCTTACGGCCAAAGGCCTAAGCTTCATACCCAATTTACCTGTAGGGCCCTGGCCCGGGGTAGAGCTGAAGGCTTGGAATCACAAAAGATTCCTTTAAAGTGATACGGCTAAGAGCCTGGCACTTTCCTCTATCAAGTCTTTGCCTGTCACACTGGGGCTACTGCTAGCTTTCGCAAAAACTTGCCGAAAGGGCTGTCCCCACAGCACTCTAGTAGCGGCGCCCTGTTCTAGATAGGTATCAGAGGATACCTGGGTGGAGTGGTGCCCAAGATGAACGGGGCTTAACCGACTCAAGAAAGGGCATGAAGCAGCCGCGCGAAGCCCTTACCATATAGGATTTTAGAAAGAACGCAGAGTACTAGCGTGCGAACTAACCACAGTGTGGATTTCAGAAATTGTGCAAAGACTTCACGTGCACACTTACCATGACATGGATTTACAAATACTGTTCTAAGGAGGGGCTCTCGTGGAACTCTGATAGAGCAGCTCGTAGATAGAATGGCCCGGGAGCAGAGCAGTTTGGAGGACGGAACGTACAGATGAAGCCTCGGCCACGCCTGTACCATGGCGTCCAGCCCCACATGGAGCTGGATGAGTCAGAGGAAGCCAGAGGGGATAGTGCGACGCTCTCTCGAGCCGCAAAACCGATCCACCCAAGTCTGGCCAACCTCTCTAACTCTGCCTCAACACCTTGGTGTAAACGGTGCCATTCCCCGAGCCTCAGCCCCTGCCTCAGCAGGATGCCTGCTCTCACAGAGCGTCTCAAAACAGTATGTGGTACTGGAGCGCTCTGAAAGAACAGAGAATCAGTCTCCCAAGAGAGGAAGACTCCGAGCAGCATGCTCATAGGTGACCCTTTCAGAAAAGGGGAGCGCTGCTGAACTACCCGAGAATTGCCCACACAGCCCCCCCATGTTGAGGGGGCTTGGGGTGTACAATAAGTACACACCGGTTGGATGAAGCCCAAGGAACACCGGGGCTAATCATCTCAAAGAAAGGGAACGAAGCGGAGCGCGTAACCCTTACCATACAGGATTTTAGAAAGTGCGCAGAATCTTGCGTGCACACTTACCACTTTACGTGGATTTCAGAAAGTGCGCAGAGTCTTGCGTGCACACTTACCACTTTACGTGGATTTCAGACAGTGCGCAAAGCGTTACCGTGCACACTGACCACCATGTGGATTTGAGAAAGTACACAGGCCTAGCGTGTGTACTGGAAGGTTACCTGACAACCACAGTATGTGGGAGCTCACATCCAGAGAGGCCTGTGAAGCCTGCTACCTGATAACCACAATATGTGGGAGTTCACCTATATGGAACTCGACTCCAGGGAGGCCTGGTGAGGCCTACTACCTGACAACCACAAACCGTGGGAGCTCGCTTTTTAGGAAACGCACAGTATGTGGGAGCTAAATCTCCAGGGAGGCCTGGTGAGGTCTACTACCTGGCAACCGCAGTATGTGGGAGCTCGCCTTCAGAGAGACCTGGTGAAGCCTATTATCTGAAAACCACAATATGCTATTTAATGGAACGCACAGTATGTGGGAGCTAAATCTCCAGGGAGGCCTGGTGAGGCCTACTACCTGGCAACCACAGTATGTGGGAGCTCGCCTTCAGAGAGACCTGGTGAAGCCTAATATCTGAAAACCACAATGTGCTATTTAATGGAAACGCACAGTATGTGGGAGCTAAATCTCCAGGGAGGCCTGGTGAGGCCTACTACCTGGCAACCACAGTATGTGGGAGCTCACCATCAGAGAGGCCTGATGAAGCCTACCACCTGATAACCACAATATGTGGGAGTCCACCCAGCCCCTCCTGTTGAGGGAAGCGATGCTTGAGGTGTATAGCAAATACACACCAGCTGAATGAAGCCCATGGAACCCAGGGCTAATCATCTTAAGAAAGGGAACGAAGCGGAGCGCGTAACCCCTACCGTACAGGATTTTAGAAAAGTGCGCAAAGTCATGCGTGCACACTTACCACTTTACGTGGATTTCAGAAAGTGCGCAGAGTTTTGCGTGCACACTTACCACTTTACGTGGATTTCAGACAGTGCGCAAAGTATTCACGTGCACACTGACCACCATGTGGTTTTGAGAAAGTACACAGGCTTAGCGTGTGTACAGAAAAGTTCCCAAGCATCGCAGAGGCGCAGGATCACACGGGAGAGGTGAGCTCCAACCCTCAGGGGGGCAACACCTGAGGCAGTACATACAGAGGCCTCCGTAACCACCACCTCCCCGGATGCGCCAAGCGGCCAGGCGGCCCCTCAGGGTGACCTGGCCGGACATCTATGGAATTCCCTGCCGTGCTGTGCCACCTAGCTACTGTAAAGGAAACTCACAGAGATTGTAGTAGACATATGACCACCAGCAACATAACATCCATAAACAGGTAAAGCAAGGGTTACGTACTCACCCACCCTCCTGTACTGGAGTCCCGCTTGCGGGGCGCCCCCTTCTGGTCCGGACCGTCAGTAAGGCGGTTGCTATGAACATAGAACCAACCAAAAACATCATAGGTCCAGGAAGGAGACTGTTATGTGAGCGACTGTCCACCTAACCTCGATCAGGTGGAGAGCTGGTGGCTACAGGGGAATTAGGCAGGGGAGGACAAAAAACAGAGGTTAAAAAAGAGGTTAAAAACATCCGGAGCTACTAGGTCTTCCTACCGCTCTGACCCGGGCGAGGATGCTGCCCCGTCTGAATCACGCCCCTCAGACCCTGCTTACCACTCCGTGACCCGCGGTTCCTCTTGCCCCTGCCCTTAGGTGGGGGAGGAGCACGAGCCGCAACACTAGCCTTCTGCGCCCATCTACGATCCTCAGATCGAGATGGGCCAGGACCCCTGTGTTGTTCGGGCTCGGACCTTCCTGGACCTTCGTGGAATGAAGGATTTAAAGGCCGCTGAGTGCCCTTGCCTCCCTGAACTTTTTGACCACCATCTCGACGGAGGTACCGAAAAGCTCAGAAGGCGAGACTGGAGCATCGAGAAGAAACCCCCTTTCTTCCCTCCCGATGTCCGCCAGGTTCACCCACAGATGTCTCTCCGTTACCACCATGGCCGCCATAGACCTGCCCATGGCTGAGGCGGCCTGCTTGGTAGCCCGGAGAGAGAGGTCTGTGGTGCGGCGCAGCTCGGCTACCTGGTCAGGTGAAAGGCCCTCACCTGTATCCAGGTCCTTCAGCAGGTCAGCCTGGTCGGCCTGGAGCACTGCCATCGTGTGCAACGAAGCCACAGCCTGACCAGCTGCCGCGTATGACCTGCCATTTAAGCGGGATGTATCCTGGAGGGGCTTATATGGCAAAGAGGGAGATTTAAGAGAGGACGTTTGCCCCACAGAGAGATAGCTAGCCAGCGTCTCTTCTACCGGGGGCATCCTCTCATAGCCGTTCTCGTGCATGCCCTCGATATTAGCATAGCTCGTATGCTGAAACCGGTGGATGCGAGAGGAAAACGGCCTCTTCCATTCCTTTTCGACTTCTGCATGTAAGTCAGGCAAGAATGGAAGGCTCACCTGGGCTGGAGGGCTATGGTCAGACAAATAACGCTCATCGAGGCGACCTCGTGACGTTACCTTTCTGGCACGCTTCCATGGCAAATCTAATTTTGCCGTGGCGCGATCCATAACCTCTAACAACTCCTCATACAAAGAGTGTGCGTGTCATCAGGTGTCAGATAACGCTGACACGGATGCACACACTGTCTAAACGCCTTGCTAGTGGAAGCCATGATGATAACAGTAATAGATCGCTCTTACCGTTTTGGTCGTTTCTCAGATGCACGCTTCAAACAAAACAGTCAATGAAGACGAAGAAGATAAGTGACGGGTCCTACGGGCGCGTATTTATAGTCGCGCTGGTAGTGACGTCAGAGGCTGTCGTCGGCCAACACGTTGGCGTTTTACAAAGTATGCTTCAGACACGGGTCACGACGAGGTGTTCCCCCATAGTGTCCCCTCAGAGGACGCAGTTCGAAGTTCCCTTGAAAGGGAACCAGTTTCTCATTCTTTTTAACAAGTTGCGATTTGTTTTGTACATTCATGCAATTGATTATGCACATTTATCTGCAGTTTCCTACATTATCAGTTTCTAATGTCATGTTGCTCAAAATGTATTATATAATTTTCTGTGCAATAGTCTTACCCCTCAAAGCATCTAGTCTTTAGTTCATCGTATAAGTCATTAAATTGAAAATGGTTAATCCAGTTGTCTTAAACTGCCAAGCACACTTTTTATTTTTATTTTTACACATTATTATTAGACTTTTTGTCAATTTGGCATGAATTGTGCAAGTGAATCTTGACTAATGAAGAGAATGTAGATGATAAACCAATGATAAACCATTTCTCTGAAATAGCTAAAAGGTTCATCTCATGAATCTTCAGTTAGAAAGATTATACTGTATAGACAGAGGACAACACAAGAGTTACAAATTCTGAAAATTGACTTATTTTCATCTTTGTGCCCATATTTCCTTTTCCTTTTCTACAGTATATCACAAAAACATTGTAAATGATTTATTTTATTAAATTAAAATTAAATTAAATTTATGCATTTAGCAGACGCTTTTATCCAAAGCGACTTACAGTGCATTCAGGCTATCAATTTTTACCTATCATGTGTTCCCAGGGAATCGAACCCCCAACCTTGCGCTTGATAGCGCAGTGCTCTACCAATTGAGCTACAGGAACACATTATTAATATTATAGACCACTAGTAAAAGTGTAACTGTGAATTCTATCCAGTCTCTTTCAATCAATATCCCACATACAGTAATGTGTAAATGTATACTTTTGAAATGGATATATGGCATACATAAGCATATGGCATACTGTTCAATACAGTAGTTTACATCAGAACATACATCAGTTATATTGACAACATGACTAAGCAATTTGTCTTATCCGTAAATTATGACACAAGGACTTGTCATTCTGATGGCACTGACATGTTCATTGACACAGATGTTTATTTTTGAGAGATGAACTAAGGATTTTGAGCAAAAGACTGGCTTTTGCAGGTAATCCATTGTGTTTTGCTATTTGTACGAGTTGTTTTGAGAAATGCACTTACTGTTTTGCAAATCTCAAGAATGATTAGAGAAATGTACCAAAGCAACTGAGAAAAACTGTAACCTTTGAGCTGTTTCAGAGAAATGGTTTATCATTGGTTTATCATCTACATTCTCTGCATTAGCCAAGGTTCACTTGCACAATTCATGCCAAATTGACAAAAAGTCTAATAATAATTTGTATAAATAAAAATAAAAAGTGTGCTTGGCAGTTTATGACAACTAGATGAACCATTTTGCATTTAATGACTTATATGATGAACTAAAGACTAGATGTTTAGAGCGGTAAGACTGGTGCACAGAAAACTATACAATACATTTTGAGCGACATGACATTAGCAACCGATAATGTAGGAAACCGCAGATAAATGTGCATAATCAATTGCATGAATGTACAAAAGCAATCGCAACTTGTTCAAAAGAATGAGAAACTGGTTTTATGAAGTGTATAAATGACTAGATGATGTGGAGGTTGTACAAGTAGTTTTGAGAATTTCATTTCTGATTTGAGAAATGCACCAAAGTGACTGAGAAAAACTGTAAAGTGTATTTTAAAAATAAAATAAAATGTGTTATATTGTGACTAAAAACATGCATTTACATTTCTAAATATAAAAATGTATGTAATAAAATAAAATATATAAATAAAAAAAGGTAACCATCTCTGGTCTTTCCAGGCATAATGAATCTACCAGCTGTGGCTTTGGGAATTGTCACTGGTGGGTTTATAATGAAGAAGTTCAAACTGAATGTTATCGGAGCAACCAAGATCTGCATTGGAACATCTCTTCTGGCTTTCTCTACACTGCTTATTCAGTATTTCCTGCAGTGTGACAACACACAAGTGCCAGGACTTACATTGTCATATCAAGGGTAAACACTCCAAAAAATAGTATTACAGTTTATTGTGTTTTGTTGTTTATATATATATATATATATATATATATAGATAGATAGATAGATAGATAGATAGATAGATAGATAAACAAAACAAAAACACAACACAACTTTATGAGAAACATTCTGGGATTTTTTTATGGAATTGTATCTTTTACTGTAGCTATGTTCTGTTTGGGTCTTAGATGCCAAATTTATTTTTAATGCCATTAAGTGTAATTCAACTTAATTTTAAGTGGTTTAATTATTATGTGTATTTCTAATAGGGTTCCTCAGGTGTCCTATCAGCAGAATACACTAATTTCTCCATGTAACATGGGTTGCTCCTGCTCTCTCAAACATTGGGATCCCATATGTGCCAGCAATGGCTTGACCTATGCCTCCCCCTGCCTTGCTGGCTGCCAAAGCTCCACTGGTGACGGCAAGAATATGGTAAGTTTTCTTTTCAGACATCTTGATGTTTTTTTCTTAAATCATTAGTGCCAAAAAAACCTGAGACCGCCAGTGATGCATCTATTTTTTATTGTTTTTTTGTTTTGTTTTTTTTTTACCAAAAAAATTAAAAATGAAATAAATAATAAATAATTAAAATCACATTATGTTGTCAGAATAACAATTTGAGTAGAAATTTGTATTGAAAAATATATTTCATTTTCAATATGTTTCAGTATTTACTTTGTGCCCCTTTTGACAGCAGATCTTGAACTGCCTTGGACTAGTTTAAGTAAACTTGAGGATTAATGTAATGCCAGCATGATTTACTAATGTTCCAAAGAGCATGTTGTGCACTTCAATGAAATCTGACCTTTTGTACAAAAAACAAAACAAAAAAGCATGCGATCATGGTTTGCTTGCATTTGATTACTGACCTGGGGCCCGTTCTTCGTACGTCGCTAACTCAGTTAGCTGGATTTGAATGTTGACGATTTGGCGTGATCTTGGATCGTTTGGTTCTTCGAAGCTCATCCCGGAGCTGCTGTCATAGCAACAGGTCCGTAAGCTTAAACCTGCTCGGGAGCAGACTTATTTCATGTAAACAGGATTAGATCGCTTCTTTTCAACCAGAACTGATACTCAAAATATGTCTGCTACCACCGCTACTTTATTACAAGAGTATCGTACTGATCCAGGGACAATAATTTAAAATAATAATAATTAAAAAATTATTAAAAAATAATATAAAAATGCTGTGTAGTCCATAACAGCCTACTATAGACAGCCAGTTTTACTCACTGAAATATTTATTTGTCATAAAATTATTACTTCATAATTATATTAGAGTCTTACACACATGCTATACAGATAATAGAGTCTTGCATTATTTTGAGTGATGACTGCTATTATAAGAGTGGTTTGATGGAGCGCAGGAGATGCAGATAACATGATATTGACCCTTAAGAAACTTTCATTAATGAAGTGAAGTGACATTCAGCCAAGTATGGTGACCCATACTCAGAATTTGTGCTCTGCATTTAACCCATCCGAAGTGCACACACACAGAGCAGTGAACACACACACACACACACTGTGAGCACACACCCGGAGCAGTGGGCAGCTATTTATGCTGCGGCGCCCGGGGAGCATTTGGGGGTTCGATGCCTTGCTCAAGGGCACCTAAGTCGTGGTATTGAAGGTGGAGAGAGAACTGTACATGCACTCCCCCCACCCACAATTCCTGCCGGCCCGGGACTCGAACTCACAACCTTTTGATTGGGAGTCCGACTCTCTAACCATTAGGCCACGACTTCCCACGACTTAATGCTGTCACGTAACAAATCTGTCCAAATATAAAATGAAATGAAAATGTAAAGACTGTACAACTTTTATAAATTGCGAATATAAATAATTGGGAATCATGAAAAAAATTCTAATAAAATAAAAACATGCATCTATTATCTGTTTCATGTATCTATTATAACATTTATGTAGTTTTGTTTGCTTGGCTGTTTCCTTATAAAAGTCCAGAAATTTGTCAAGTTTTTCGTCGGGTGTCATTTTAAATTATATGACGTCATTACATTGCCGTCTTGCCACCAGCCAATCGCTGCACTGCTGATCATGGTTTCGAGTATCGATCGTATCCCCTTTTAAGCCAACACATGAACGCGCAATTATCTCAGATAACTCAATCCAGCGATACTAATCATACACAACAGGTGTGTTCGAAGAACCCAGTTAGCCGGATCATGATTAGCACGATGATATCATCTTGGATGTGTCATTTGATCTCGGATGTAATAAGCGACGTACGAAGAACGGGCCCCTGGAATCAGTGTTAAATATTTGTTTAACCTAAAGTTCTTCATTGAAATGTCCAAAATCCTAAAAAAAGCCAACATTTCGTATGTTTTATACTGTCAGACATTTAGACCCTACTGCATTTGCTGGTATTGTAGTAGTTGACACAATCTGACTCTTTTCAAAGGTATTCCACAACTGCACCTGTATTGGAGATTCGCCTTTCCCATATGCAAACATGTCAGCAGTGCTGGGCCAATGCCCTCGCAAGAGTGATTGTGACTTCATGTTTAAGCTGTACATGGCAGTGACAGTCATTGGTGCCTTTCTCTCGGCTTGTGGGGCTACACCAGGTTACATTATCCTGCTCAGGTAATGAATCTCCCCAAAAGTGAAAAAAAAGATTTTGAAACACTTAAATGTCTATAAGGAATACTACGTAATACAGTATGCTGGTCATTCTTTGTGCCTGTTCATCCTTATGACACAAAAATATGTTTCTTTATTGGAATATGAAGGGGTTTATTCTGACTAAAGTCAAGTACTAATATACTCCCACACTGTTAGTGTCAGGGACACAAAACAATTAAATTTTGTCTTAATGTATGTTATGTGAGAAGGCCGTTTTTAATATTAGGTTTAAAAATGAATATATGTCCTAATGACTGCTGTTTTCTTAGATCCATAAATCCAGAACTAAAGTCTTTGGCTCTTGGTATTTATACTTTGATTGTTCGGACTCTGGGTAAGAAGATCTTTTCCTTTCTCAACACAAGATTAATAGACAACAAAAGAAAAAAATAAGTATCTTTAGTTGATCTGAGAAACTTTTCTAGGTGGCATTCCCCCTCCAATCTACTTCGGAGCCCTTATTGACAGGGCCTGTTTGAAATGGGGCACAAAACAATGTGGAGGGAGAGGAGCGTGTCGTATCTATGATTCTGGTTCCTTCAGGTTAGTAAACTTACACTGGCATTTGCAGAAATTCAACATTTTCATTCACAGTTTTCCAAAATAATGGCGTTAATCATACAATTATTATTATTATTTTTTTTTTTTTTGCTAGATAGTCCAATATGTCTGAGTAATGTCTGTATTAAGGCCTGTTCACACCAAGATCGTTAAGTGTAAAGATAACAATACAGATATAGTTCTAAAAATTATTCTCAACATAAAAGAATAGCAGAGTCCACACCACAATCACAAAGGCACAGAGAAACAATATTATTGGAATCACTTTCAAAACTATTTTTATTTCAGCTGATGAACGAAAAAAAGCCAATCAGAATCAACTGTGCTTTAACAAGCTTGAGAATTAAAGCGGCAGATGCGCGTGCGCTTAGAATAAACAGACATCGGTTTAATAAAAAGCTCCTCCATTCAAAAAAGTGGGAAAAGTGGTTTCTCCGTTGGGAAAATGCGTTTTTGTAAGAAAAATATACATAATCAAAAAATAATAATCACTTTAATCTAGCTTGTGCTCACAATTGTAAATGAAGCAGATCCGGGGGAATGACATATAAGGTCAGCTTTGCACATGCACTGGTGAGTCTCGTGAAATCAACGTTTGTTAACAGAAGCAAAGGAAGCCAAGTTAAATTTTTGGGTGAACTAACCCTTTAATGAACGCTGTCTGTCAGGAGCACTATACTGCATCATTACACAAACAGTGTAATGTTACCCTGAAGAGGAGAGTTTTCTGTTATTTATCATAAGCATAGTCTCAGGACTATGTTACATGATTTATTTTGATAGGTTAACTGTTTTAGTGGTGTTAAGAGAAAGCCCCATCACAGTGTGTTCTTAACATGAGAGAAAGACACAGTCTTTTCTGCTTGCTGCAGTAAATAAGTATTTTTCTGCAGTAAACAAGTTAATTTTGCCAAGATATTTTCAGAGTTGATAGACAAGATGTCATAGAATAATAATTTAATGAAACCCTAATTTTGACCAAAAATCTACATATTAACCTATTTTTCGAATTTCCTGAAAGCATCCCAGTGCGACATCCGATGAGTTTTTCCAGATCGCATCACATTTATATATCCTTACATTTAACTTGATGAAAAGCTACTGTAATCCTTGATCCTCCTGAAATCATTCAGATTCTAACTTGCCAAGTATGTGAAATGTTTGCTGCAAGCAATTGCAATACAATTAGTGAATAGCCCTATCTTATTTCTTAGTGTTTGAAGAAAAATATAGGATAGTTCATGATGGCAAAGGTTATCTGAAGTCAGATACACATGGACTTTCGTCATAACTTTTTACGTGGTAGAACCCCAAAGTTGTATCATACCTTAGTTTTTTTGTTGTTGTTGCAAAACTGTTTTGTTAATGAATGACTGGAATAATTTGCAGAATCGTTTGAGGGTCTCTTGTTCATTTCCACTAGCACCACCATCAACTCAAAATTTTACTTTTCTGTAACTCTATAACATTTGGTGATACAAACACTGGTGGTGGTTGAGGGGAGACTCCCTCATGATTGTAAAATGCTTTGGGTTTTATATATATATATATAAATGCTAAAGCATATATATATATATATATATATATATATATATATGTGTGTGTGTGTGTGTGTGTGTGTGTATGCCTTATTTAAAACCCTTTGTTCTAGAAAATATTTAATTACTGCCATGTTGACGTTTTGTAGTCATGAAGTCTACAAAACTACAAACTTTCATAAAGATTCTTTCTTTTTCTTGTCCTGCAGAAATGCTTTCTTGGGTCTTATTTATGGCCTGTATTCCTTGTCCTACATATTGTGGGGAGTTGTGTACATTAGACTGTCTCATCGTGAAAAGAAACTTGCACTAAAGAACCAATTAAAAGCTCCAGAACAGGATACCAATGATGTTTCTGTTGGCAATGGGAATGCATCTTCGGCTATTGTAAAATGCAGTGAAAACCCAGACCAGGAGACCACTATCTGAAGTTATGCTTTCAAATTCAAATGTGTGTATTGCACCAAAAAGTGAAGAGTTCAAATGCAAAAAAGTGCCATCAGAAATTTTCATCTAAAACGAGCATTTTATCAGGCTTCTATGTTTAGGTTCAGTAATTTTACTGTAATGGCAATGCATAGGTCATTTTCTATGCAGTAACATTGAAATAGCTGAACATAAATATAGGAGCCTGATAAAAATGCTATTCTTTGGACAAAATTTCAGATGGCTCTTAGAGGCTTTTACATCTGAACTCTTAAAGTGGTAAAGGAGATTTCCATATCCATGTAAAATGTAAAGGTTTTGGCCATGAAACTGTGATAATTTGTACATTTACTGATTAGATATACATATATTTGTATTTGTTATTTTTTACACATTTAAAGAACAGCATTTAAGTAGTATCAGAACTAGAAAGTAATGTATTATACTCAAAGAAAACGTTACTTATGCATAACATGGTTCATTAGAGCAGAACATTGTTACATAATATTATCTGCTATCATGTCAGAACATTGTAAGCTCACTGTTTCATATGAATTTCTTGTCATGTCATAATGATATACTTTGTGGTCACATATATCCTCACACTTTGTCATGTTATATATATATATATATGTGTGTGTGTGTGTGTGTGTGTGTGTGTGTGTGTGTGTGTGTGTGTGTGTGTGTGTGTGTGTGTGTGTGTGTGTGTGTGTTGTTTTGTAAAGCCTAGTGAAGGCAACTGAAAGTAACTGTTTGTAAAGTACATGGAACAATGGTGTGTTTGGAAAAATTACTTATGAACTGTGATTTATAATACTTAAAACCCTTATGAAGTAAAAGATTAGTAAAACGTTCTTTTTAATAGCAACATCAGCCAATTTGCATGGGCACACCATTACTTTATACAAATTTAAACATTCATTTTTATAAAATTTTGTTGAAATAATAAAAGTTTTACATGTAGAATAATAGAACTTGTCTGTGTTGTCTTTCTTCATTATTGTTATGCCATAATATACCTTTTTTTTAAATAGTTGGTCTTGCTAGTGAGTGAGGTTTTCTACACGTGAGGTTTTAGTAACAAGGTTCAGGAGGAGCGCATCAGATACTTAGCCTAATCAACATCAGTGGACCACAATCGAGTATCCAATACCATAGTATAAATACTGCTGACTTACCCGCTTTTTGCCGGCCCCTTGATTACTCCTACCCCGCCAAACACGGCCGCTGAGCACCATTAAGTGCATCGCGGCAGCTGCACTTCTCGCCAAGCCACGCATTGTGGCCAATAGACCGTGCAAAATCCGAGCTCGCCTTGCTCGGCACCCCAGTTCTCACCGAAGAAACCGCTTGAAAGTGAATAGCACATATCTGCAAATTAATGTTACTGCTATAATCATGTCTATTGGTACAATGTTTTACAAGACTAAACATGCTTCATCGTCTTCAAAAGCCTCTGTTTCTACAGTCCATATTACAACATGAAAACAGCATTCCAAATTTTTCCGCTCTGGAGGCCGTTTAAAAAGGCCAGAAGGCCAAAACGAGAGGAAAAGATGCTTTCACAACAGGAATGTACTAATGCGGACAAGGCTTGCTAAGCTGGCAACACAGTAGGCTACCCAGGAATTTTTAGATTGCCCCATCAAATATTACTAACCATTCTACTTTTCCCGCAGCCAACAACTACAGCAGCCGAAGCAAGCTCTGCAGGCGGCTCAAGCTCCTCCTCCTCTCATGCTCCCCTTTACTTCTCTATGTTCCACCACACCCTAACCATCCTTCTGAACACCCCCACCCATAGCCAGCAAAATCAGGGCACAGATTTTGTCAGAAGGCAGAGGGCACCAAGACCTATTAGCGGTCAGACCGATTCCATATCAAAGAAGCTCACCGAACCCTCCTCAGCCAACCCCTTTAACGCCAGCTCATCCCCATTCACTCAAAGTTGTGATCTACCATAGCCAACCCTCTTTAACATCCCCCTGTCCATCTATAACAGCCCTTCCTTACTCCAGCCATCCCAGCAGTGTCCGCTCCCGCAGGAGCCTCTAGCTGTTTTTCCCCACTGCCGCACCAGTGTTTTAACCATCCTACGTGTCTCAACCTCACGTCAAATACTGTCTAAACTCTCTACGCTATCCTCACATCTTTTCCCCCCGCCTGGCGAGGCTTACTTGTTCAATGTTCTGAGTTGATACCCCATCGGATGCAGCGAGAGCCTCCCAGCATGGGTTTTCTTTTCCTCTCCCCGTCCAGTGAGGCTTGCTGGTGCGTGTGCTACCATCAGACTTTGGTGAGAGGATAGTGTCAATCAGCCCAAAAACCTTTTTATCTGCCAAACTGAGAGGACCCAGACATCCGTTGTCCTGAGTCTTAATCTCCAGTCGGAGGCTTCATGGGCCCTCTCAGTCAGCCATTGCCCTTTGCCCACTGAATAGCAGGGGCTTATCAGCCAGTCGATGCGACTGGGCCCTCCCGGTCGGGCCATAAAACCCCTCTCATCGGCCAGTAGGGCTCACCGTTCCAACACTGTGAGCTTCCGTTGAGCATCGGCTCGAGCCCTTCCGACCAGGGGCCCCTAACCACATATACCAGTACCTGCAACCGGTAGGGCCTACACTTCCAAAACTTAAGTCGCTCCCACTGGAGTATGTAGGCTCTTCCGGCCTGCCAACGAGATGACTTCTCAGAAAAATAAAATCAGCCCCCACCAGTACTCAATGCTATTTTGGGTAGCGTCCTTAATCTGGCGGTTGTCCTCTTGTTCATTTGCTTTTTGGGAGGTACTCTAGGTTCGGGCCATTCCTATATATCATTCCGATATAAAGTCATTTATAATGCACTCGCTATTAATTATCTTAATTTATGTCAAATTAATTGATCCAGATGGAAATCTGAAGCAGCCAATTATTTTTTTTTGTTTAGACAGCATTTTCATATGTTCATATGTACGTGAAACGTGTAAATGTACAGTATATGTCACAAGTTATCTGTGCTTATTTTTTTTTTGTTTTCTATGTTTTTAGTGGGTTTCCATGGTAATTCAGTTCTGAATAATCTCATAAACCTGTGCCTCTTTTCATTGATTAGTTTGCTCTGGAATATAGCCCTGAGTTTGTTCCAATGGTTTTTTTTTTTCATATACTTTAATCGGTTGCTCTGTTTTGAGTTTTGGCAGTTTCAGCATTCACATGGTTTTTTTTGTTTGTTTGTTTGTTTGTTTTTTGGTCTTAAATTAACTGCAGTCAGTAGGCCCCGCTGACCTCATTTTGCTGTTGCTGCAACTGGCCTTTGTGTGACATTGCATAGTATTTTTTATTTTATATATATTTTTTTTACAAGTAATCCTTCCACAATCTCCAACAAATTAATAATCATTCAAAATGATGATGCTTGTGGACACTAAAAAGGTTTAACAGCCTATAAAATAATCAAACAGAAAAATAAAATATTCCTATTTCTGTTCAGGAATGTGTCCATTATT
The DNA here is from genome assembly GCF_963082965.1 of Carassius carassius. Lineage (NCBI taxonomy): Eukaryota > Metazoa > Chordata > Actinopteri > Cypriniformes > Cyprinidae > Carassius > Carassius carassius. Next base: position 17,913,183 of record NC_081780.1, on the reverse strand, counting down.
AAATCTTAATCCTCAGTTGTCTAAAAGCAAAGCTGCTTGGTGGAACAGGCCGTCTTTGGTCACACACTGCCCAGGATTATTATGGTTTAACCCTCTGGAGTCTAAGGGTATTTTTGGGGCCTGGAGAAGTTTTGTCATGCCCTGACCTTTGTGCTTTTTTCAGTTTCTTATAAATATCTAAATGGGTAAAGTCTAATCTCACTGTAATCAGCACAAACTGGGCTATAATAATATGTGAAATGCATGCATGTACATGATTGTATATTTGAGAAAAAAAAAGTTATGCGTGGTTAGCGAAAAACTAACAATGTTAAATCACTTGAATAAGGCAAGAAAACACATAAAGAACAATGGTTCCCAGGATTTTTGAGAACTGGAGCTTGTAGCCTAGAATTTTTCTTTCTAAATGATGTGAAAATCATCTCGTTTACTCACTCACAGAAAACAATATAATGATTTAAATTTTCTAAGACACTTTTTGTTGGTAAAAGTCATATGCGAGTAGGCGTCAACTATCATGAATATCATTGTGATTTACACCTGAGAAGACAAAGGCCTGCATAATGAGCTGCATAATCAGCCGTTCAGTCAGCTGTGTGTGACTGAGAGGGAGGAGTTACAAGAAAGAATGTGAGAACAAAATAAATCTATATAATTTTATGTTTGTAGTTTATTTAGAATATATTTAATTATCCCACAACATACTTTAATATCCACTTGGGGGAGCAGTTAAACAGTTTATCAGGAACAATCAAAGCTGACTTTCAAACAAATTGTTTTGCATCATTACTCCAGTCACACAATCCTTCAGAAATCCTTTTAACAATCTTATTTTCTACAAACAAACATATATTGTTGTTATTATTATTATTATTATTATCATTATTATTATTAATGTTGAAAAGAGCTGAGAATATTTTTTTGTTTTTTAGGGGGAATAAATTGAAAGAACAGCATTGTTTTTACATTTGTTAGCCTACAGTTATTTAGGCCTATTTGTTACATTTATATTATTTACATCAAGCTTTTGAATGGTATAGTATTGTATATTGTTATTGAAACTTCATAATGTTTCACTTGATTATATATTTAGTCAGGAATTATAGTTTGGAAAAAGTCTAACTAGTAAAATGTTTACACTATATGTGAAAACTAGTACAAGTATATAAATAAATAAAAAGAGACTTACTCATGTTTATGATCTCTGCTGAATAAAGTGCTTCATTCTTGTTTTTCTGAGGAAATCCATTTCTCAAATCCTCAACAACGTGACATCTTTTTGGGGTGAATTATGTCTTATTCCTCTCATTGCGAAGCAAACAGTAAAATAAAAACTTGAAGAACAGTCTGGCTGCTTTTTCTTCTGTGTGGGCGTATTCAAGCCATGCGCTTCAGTTTGAATCTGAATAGCGCGTTCAGCGCGGGGGCGTGGTCACATTAGATATAATGAAGGGAGACGTGAAAAACAGACATCGCGTTGTTTTCATATGGATTACTTTATCACTGAATATCTATTTCGGCGGCACTTGTTTAGTTTAAAAGTAGACATGTCAAGCATTCTATAGATATCTCTCTCATGTCTTCGTTGAGTATTCACGGAGTTACAGTTCATTTTAATGACGTGTTTGTAAATGAAGATCGGCGCAGACAAAGGCTGCAGACAGCACACCTTGTTTGTTATCTTTATTTTATAAGTCCACAAAGTTTTGTTGTTATTATGTCTGTATCCAAAAAAGTAGACCCTTTACAGATTCGATTGATGTATTGCTCTGTCTGTACGATTAAAACTGAAAGTGTAGCTAATTTAAGTTCTTTTCGGGGTTATCAGGAGAAACCCCGAAACATGGACGAGTGGCGCCGATACAGGATGGCTGCCTCCGTGACGTGCTCTGCAGTTGTTTTTGTGTTTTTGTTAGTTTGTCCTGTCTTTAGTTATATTCCTGCAATCAGTTTCACCAGGGACGAATTGCTGGATATTCGGCAACACACATCTCCCGATATTTCACCGGTTTTCGACTATTCTGATGTTTTGCTGGACATTCTTGTCGGCGGAGCGGCTGCGCTGATCACACGCTTCAAGAGGACACGCAGACGGGGAAAGCGAGCGGGAGCGCTCGTGAGACTCAGAAAACGCAGATTTCGAACGCCGTTGCCTAGCATCCATCTGGCAAATCTCCGCTCTCTACCCAACAAAACGGACGAACTGCTTCTGCTCTCTCGGACAAATAAAGATTTCTCTCACTCTGCTGCTCTGTGTTTCACGGAAACTTGGCTGAATGACACCATACCGGACAGCGCGCTCCATCTGCCGGGCTTTCAGCTGTTTAGAGCGGATCACGACGCAGAATCAACGGGGAAATCGCGCGGCGGCGGGACATGCTTTTACATCAATGAACGGTGGTGTACAGATGTAACTGTGTTAAAGAAGACGTGCTGCTCAAATCTCGAAACGCTCTTCATTAACTGCAAGCCATTCTATTCGCCGCGGAAGTTTCACTCGTTCATTCTGGTTAGTGTTTACATCCCTCCTCAAGCGCACGTGAGCTCAGCTTTACAGAAACTCGCTGTGCAGATCACAGACACAGAACAACAACACCCAGACTCTGTTTTAATCATTCTTGGGGACTTTAATAAAGCCAATCTCTCCCGTGAACTGCCAAAATACAGACAGCATGTTACTTGTCCCACAAGAGACAGTAATATATTGGATCACTGTTACACAACAATAAAGGATGCATTTCACTCTGTTCCACGAGCAGCTTTGGGACGTTCTGATCACCTTCTGGTTCATCTTATACCGACCTACAGGCAGAAACTAAAATCAGCTAAACCTGTATTAAGGACTGTAAAAAGATGGACTAATGAAGCAGAGCAGGATTTACAATCTTGTTTTGACCTCACTGATTGGAGTGTTTTTGAAGCTGCTGCCACCGATCTGGACGAACTCACAGAGACCGTAACATCATATATCAGTTTCTGTGAGGATATGTGTATTCCTACCAAGACTCAACTAAATTACAACAATGACAAACCGTGGTTCACTGCAAAACTCAGACAGCTCCGTCAGGCCAAAGAAGATGCTTACAGGAAGGGGGACAATGTCTTGTATAAACAGGCTAAATACACACTGGAAAAGGAGATCAAAGTGGCAAACAGGAATTATTCTGAAAAAATAAGGACTCAGTTCACTGCGAACGACTCCGCATCAGTGTGGAAAAGTCTAAAGAAGATCACCAATTTCAAGACACCACCCCCCAGCACTGTGGAAAATCAACGACTGGCAGACGATCTGAACGAGTTTTACTGCAGGTTTGAAAGAACACCCATCACCTGCCCTGAACACCTCCCCACACAACCATTCACACCATTCACAACTCCTGCAACCAACCCTGAATGCCTCTCCAAACAAACGTTCACACCATTCACAGCTCCTGCAACCCATCCTGATCACCTCTCCAATCAACCGCTCTCACCATTCACAACTCCTGCAACCAACCCTGAATGCCTCTCCAAACAACTGTTCACACCACTCACAACTCCTGCAACCCACCCTGAACACCTCTCCAATCAAGCGCTCTCACCATTCACACCTCCTGCATCCCCCCTCTCCCCCACACCTGCAATACAGATCAGCGAAGATGCGGTGCGCCAGGTCTTCAGGAAGCAGAAAAGGAAAAAAGCACCAGGCCCAGATTGTGTTACACCAGCCTGTCTGAAATCCTGTGCTGACCAGCTGGCCCCCATCTTCACACAGATCTTCAACAGATCGCTGGAGCTGTGCGAAGTCCCTTCATGCTTCAAACGCTCCACCATCATCCCCATCCCCAAGAAACCCAAAATTACAGGACTAAATGACTACAGGCCTGTGGCTCTAACGTCTGTAGTCATGAAGTCATTTGAAAAACTGGTGCTGGCCCACCTGAAGGACATCACTGGACCCTTGCTAGATCCTCTTCATTTTGCCTACAGAGCAAACAGGTCTGTGGACGATGCAGTAAACATCGGACTGCATTATGTTCTGCAACACCTAGACAGACCGGGAACCTATGTGAGGATCCTGTTTGTGGACTTCAGCTCTGCCTTCAACACGATCATGCCAAACCTCCTCCTGCCCAAACTAACTCAGCTCTCCGTGCCCACCTCCGTCTGTCAGTGGATCAACAGCTTCCTGACAGACAGGCAGCAGCTAGTGAGACTGGGAAAATACACATCCAGCACCCGTACAATCAGCACCGGAGCTCCCCAGGGCTGTGTTCTCTCCCCACTGCTCTTCTCCCTGTACACTAATGACTGCATATCTAAGGACCCCTCTGTCAAGCTCCTGAAGTTTGCAGATGACACCACACTCATCGGCCTCATTCAGGACGGTGACGAGTCTGCTTACAGACAGGAGGTTAAAGAGCTGGCTGTCTGGTGCAGTCTCAACAACCTGGAGCTTAACACGCTCAAAACAGTGGAGATGATCGTGGACTTCAGGAGAAACCCCCCTGCACTCCCCCCACTCACCATCATGAACAGCACTGTGACTGCAGTGGAGTCATTCAGGTTCCTGGGCACCACTATCTCTCAGGACCTGAAGTGGGACATTCACATTGACTCCATTGTGAAAAAGGCCCAGCAGAGGTTGTACTTCCTTCGCCAGCTGAGGAAGTTTAACCTGCCACAGGATCTGCTGAAACAGTTCTACTCCACCATCATCGAATCCATCCTCTGCACTTCAGTAACTGTCTGGTTCAGCTCAGCTTCTAAATCTGACCTCAGAAGACTACAGAGGGTAGTCCGGACTGCTGAGCGAATTATCGGTACAACCCTCCCATCTATTCAAGAACTGTACTTATCCAGAGTGAGCAAAAGGGCTGTTAAAATCACTCTGGACCCCTCACATCCAGCACACTCCCTCTTTGAACTGTTGCCATCTGGTCGACGCTACAGAGCACTGAGCGCCAGAACGACCAGACACAGGAACAGTTTCTTCCCTCAGGCAATCCATCTTATGAACAGCTGATAATAACTGTGGGACACACTACACTATTTATATTTATATACACTACACTTTTTATCCAACACACATACTTAGCGTACACGTAAATCTTTTGCACATAATATACATGTACATACATGGAACACACTATACTACTTATATTTATATTTATATACACATACACTTATTTATCCAAACACACATACTTAGCGTACAGTTAAAATTTTTCCACATAATATACATGTACATACATAAATGCTCATTTTAATATACCTGCCATACATTGTCAATTTGTATATTGTCAATCCTTACCCACCTATTTGTATTTTTTTGTATTTTTTATTCCTTATTGTGTTTTTTGTTCTGTCGCTGTTATGTTGCACTGCGGAGCTCTGTCACGAAAACAAATTCCTCGTATGTGTGAACATACCTGGCAATAAAGCTCATTCTGATTCTGATTCTGAAAATGACTCAAAACGCGTATCCGCGTTAATCGACTCCAGAGGGTTTTAACTAAAACCATAAAATAATAAAGAAAGAAAGATAACAATTTAAGTTAGTTGTCAATTAAGCATTTCCCATTTTAACAGGTCTATACTGAACTAAAATAACTGACACAGAAAATAAATAAATAAATACATGAATGAATGAATGAAAAATCATGCTAAAACACTACAATAACGCTGATTCAGCTAAATATATTAATAGGACATTCCTCTGGCTTCAGCACTTAACTGCAGCAGGGCCACAACCTGACTAGACTAGACTACAGTGAGGTTTGCCTGCTGTTTCAGACCATTCTCAAAGCTTTTTAATGAGGAAACAACATCACAGTTCCTGCTGCTTTGGAGCAAAATCCAAAAATCAAGCGTTTTTAGAATGTTTTAATGAAGTATTAAAAAGGCTTCATGGTAACACTTTCAGTGAACCGTGAACATATAGTCATTTATAATGCACTCTCTGTTAATTATCTTAATTTATATCTAATGAGTTGATCCAGATGGAAATCTAAAGCAGCCAAAAAAAAAAAAAAGAAAAAAAAAAGATTCTTAAGAATACACATTTTTGTTTATTTCTACCTATATTGTGATATATTTTATTAATCATCCACTATTTATATAGGGATTCAAAACTTCCACTGGTACCCCCTATTTTTTTTTAAAACAAACAAAATAAATAAATGCTACACTATGTAAAATATAAATATGTATATGAGAATGAAGGCTGTTAAATATCAGGAACTGAGCTTTTCTTGGAGCAAAACCAGTCTCTTTCAGCAGCATGTATTGAGCTGTGGGTGTCCCTTGAGCTGGCACGTTGTTGGAATAGAAATGTGCCGAGCTTTTGTTTGCATGAGCTTTGAGAATAAACCAACAGGCTTCTGCAGAGACCTAGAGATATGTCTTCCCTCCAAGAGGGAGGATACTCCCTCTGCCCATGTCAGGTACAGCACACTGTGGCACATGATTTGTTTCTCTTTGTTCCTTTGTTTTCCCAGAACCACCTATAGTGGTAATTGTCTTCTGCCTTAAATGAAAGGCTGCTTGAAGAGTTTCTGACTGGGAGGGGAGATTAAACCAAACTAAATCTGAGAGGATTATCAGAGTAAATCATGCAAACACTTGAAAAAGGCTTTCTCTGTTACATGAGGTTTGCTTTGCTTTTCCTTGTTTCTTTTTTGCATAACTTTCTGTTTTAAGTCTTTGTATATATATAAATATATAGAGATTTTTGCATTTGTAATCCAATTTGACCATTCTGGAGATGGGGCAGTAAAACAGAAGCTAACCTTTGCCTGCAGCAAGGATTGTAAGATTTATTTTTCTTATATTTATGTAAGGTGAGTTAAGTTTTATGTATCTATCTATCTATCTATCTATCTATCTATCTATCTATCTATCTATCTATCTATCTATCTATCTATCTATCTATCTATCTATCTATCTATCTATCTATCTATCTATCTATCTATCTATCTATCTATATATCTATCTATCTATCTACCAAAATAGAGTAACAAACGCAATCTAAATAAGATGTCTCTGGAAAAAAAATAAGTTGTGATCTGTGTTTTTTATTTTCAAAATAATTTGACAAAACAACTCAGTTGTTAATCATCTAATTAATTAAATATGGAAAACATTATTACTAATTTTTGTTGTTTTCAGAGGTGATAAATTATGTGATAAATGTTAGAATTAATAAGTACTAATTCTAATTAGTAAAAAAAAAATATAATATATATATATATATATATATATATATATGTATATATATATATATATATATATATATATATATATATATATACATATACATATATATGATAGGTAAAAATGAATAGCCTGAATGCACTGTAAGTCGCTTTGGATAAAAGGGTCTGCTAAATGCATACATTTAATTTAATTTAATTTAATTATAATTTAATTAATTTAATATATATATTAAATCCAATATCCAATAAATACATTTTTTTCTTTTATAATATCATGACAGCAAAATGTCTGAACCTACTGCAGAGGACAATGGAAAGTCGACCAGCCAGCAAACTTTTTGCATTCCAGGAAAAGAGGCCCCAAAGGACCCCTGGTGGTCCAGTCTAAAGGCATGTTTGCTTTACTAAATGCAACTTTTATTTTTATTTTTATCATTTTATCATTATCATTAAACACCATTATCATTATATCATGATGTCATTATCATTAAACACCATGGTTTAATATATATATATATATATATATATATATATATATATATATATATATTTTTTTTTTTATTTTATTTTTTTTTACTAATTAGAATTATTACTTCTCTTTCCATTTCAACTTTCCTTCAAGATTTTTATTGTGGCCCTTTCCTTCGCCTACTTCTCCAAAACTCTGTGTGGGACCTACATGAAAAGCACCATCACTCAGATCGAGAGGAGATTTGACCTTTCCAGCTCTGTTGTGGGCCTCATTGATGGAAGTTTTGAGATGGGTTTGTATATAGGTCAAAAAATGCCTCAACAAAAATTCCTTCCTAACTGCAAAAATGGTTTATTGACAAAGTTCTCAGACTTAGGCGTTTTGCCCCTTAAAAAGTTATGACGAAAGTCCATGTGGCAACATGCATGCAATCAGAGAAATACTTCAGATAACCTTTGCCATCATGTACCTATCCTATATTTTTCTTCAAATAAGATAGAGCCATACACTAATTTTATTTGAATTGGTAGCTGCAAACAGTTCACATACATGGCAAGTTAGAATGTGAATGTTTTCAGAAGGTTCAAGGATTATAGTTGTCACAGTAGCTTTTTATCAAATTAAATCCAAGGACATATAAATGTTCCTTAGAAGGGAACAAAGATGCTGCATCAGAATTAGCACTATGGCAACAGCAATGCAACATAGCATTTAATTCCCTTCTCAAGAAACTGAATTACATATATAACCCTGAGACATTCCCTTTCAAGTGGAAATTGTTGATAACTTTTAATACCCACACATACTGAAAGGATGCCTACTCTGTGAATATTCAGCTACTATACAAGCACTGGGGTTCAGCAATGAAACAACCTTAAAGGACTTGAGTTCCTGCGGCTGAATGCACATCCACATTATACAATCTTATGAATGTTTGTGGAAAGGACCATCCTTCTGCAGCACAAACATCCTTCAAATGTGCTCCTCTTGATAACACCTGTGAAGCAACCACATTACGAGCAGAGTGGTGTCTGACACCAGTGAAATATGGCGTGTCTCATAGACAAGTGAAATTACATCTGAAAACCAATGTTATATTGGTGTGTTTGGAGGCAGCGGAACCTCGGTTGCACCCCAAAGCAGACAAAGAGTTGATCGGTTTTATACTATTGGCCTGAGCAATGAGGTTTACATTTATCCTGTATCCCAAGGATAGGAAACGTCTGTCCTGAAGTGCCGCTGTCCTGCAGAGTTTAGCTCCAACCCTTAAAAAACCTGCCTGTAGCGTTAGCAATCCTGAAGACAATGATTAGCTTTCCTCAGGTGTTTGATTAGGTTTGGAATTATTTATTATTAATTAATTTCCACTTGACGACTTGATTGCACAGATACTATTTAAACTGAACTGAGCTGGATGATGACATCGTTGAATTCAATGATGAACTGCCTTATTGCTTTATTGATACACTGTTTTCCTATTTAATGCTGTTTAGTTGCTTTGTCACAATCTGTATTCTTAAAAGCGCTATATAAATAAAGGTGACTTGACTTGACCTGGAGCTAAACTCTGAAGGCAAGCAACACTCTGGGATGTTTCCTATCCCTGCTGTGTCCCTTGTATCCCTTCACACCAAGATGCACAGAGACGCTACTTAAGAACATACTGTCTCATGGTGGAATGGTATCAACAACCTCAGTTGAGAGGCCAGAATAAATGAGCTGCTATCCCTCAGGAGCCAGAGCCAGACTTTCCATTTCTAAGGTTGGAGTTGAAATATTGACCCCCAGGAATGGGTCAGGAGGTCCCTCCGGGTTGGAATTTCCCAAGAATGGCCTTCCAGAAGAGACCCGCGGGTTTTAATTGGACTGATGAATGTCAAAGTGCCTTTCTGTGTGCAAAGTCTCTCCTTTGCAGTGTCCCGGTGTTGTCCGCGCCTGACCTGGCTCGTCCTTTCAAGCTTGAGGTAGACGCCAGCGCGACCGGAGTTGGAGCTGTCCTCCTTCAGAGTGATGCTGATGGAATTTCCCATCCAGTACCTTATTTCTCAGCTAAATTCAACCGTCACCAGTTGAATTATTCTACTATCGAAAAAGAGACTCTAGCTATGTTGCTTGCGTTGCAGCACTTCGATGTGTACGTTGGCTACAGCTCTACTCCCGTCATCGTCTACACGGACCATAATATGGTGTTTTTTTTTAAATAAAATGTACAATCATAACCAACGGTTGATGCGCTGGGCATTAATGGCTCAATGTTACAATCTCGAAATCCATCACAAGAAAGGAACTGACAACATCGTGACAGATGCCCTTTCTCGGGGCTAGGTAAATGTATATTTTAATCTATATGTAGGTGTGTAAGTTTGTATTATTGTAATTATGTTCTTGGTTGCTCTTACTGTTCGCTTCATCCAGAACCTGTCTAAAAAGAAGACTGGTTCTTTCTTTAAGTGGGGGAGTGTTACGGTTTCTGTCTTGTTTCCTCTCTAGTGATGACATCATGACTTTTGTGTTTTTCTGTCTGAGTTTGTCATTAGGTGGATGACACCTTTGGATCATTGTACACCTGCGTCTCGTTGGAGTCGTTTGATTACTCACTATAATAATGACTTTGAAGCGGAGCATGGCAGGAGAGGGGAGAACCAGCAAACAAGCTTTTGTCTTTTCTTTAGTTTTTCTTTTCTTTCTTTTGTTTTATTTTAGTTAAATTACTTTGTTGTCGTCTTGTTAATATTGGTTACCTTCATATTATTTGACGGTTATGTTGCGTGAGTTTTCTATATGTTTGTGAGTAATAAATGTCAACACAGCGTACTCGTGTTTCACGTGTCCTTCCTTATGTTGTGCAACCCTTACGTAGCCACTTTTAACAAAAGGGTTCGTAACATAAATTGGCTAGACCCGCTAGACCCGCAAATTAAACCTGTCTGGCCAAAACTTAGCAGGCATACTCCATCCTGATGATTCCTCATTAGAACTCCCAGGAGCAAAGGAATCAAGGTTCACAGATGTAGCCTCAGCCATGCCTGCACCATGGTATCCACCCCTCAGTGGGTCGAAAGATCAACTTCTTCTTGGCTATACTTCTGCCACTCTGCTACTTGTGAAGGAAACATATCAAGTATCTTCTAAAAATTTTAAGATATTTTATTTTACTTACTAAAATAAATTAATACTTCATAAACTTTTTAGTGAATTGTTGACCTTCTGGAAAGTACGTTAATTTACAGTACATGTACTCAATACTTAGTAGGGGCTCCTTTTGCTTTAATTATTACCTCAATCCCGGGAGGCATGGAGGTGATTAGTTTTTGGCACTGCTGAGATTGTATGGAAGCCCAGGTTTCTTTGACAGTGGCCTTCAGCTAATGTGTATTTTTCTGGTCTCTTGTTTCTCATTTTCCTCTTGACAGTACCCCATAGATTCTCTATGTTGTTCAGGTCTGGTGAATTTGCTGGCCAGTTAAGCACACCATGGTCATTTAACCAACTTTTGGTGCTTTTGGCTGTGTAGGCAGGTGCCAAATCCTGCTGGAAAATGAAATCAGCATCTTCAAAAATCTGGTCAGCAGAAGGAAGCATGAAGTGCTCCAAAATTTCTTGGTAAACGGGTGCAGTAACTTTGGTTTTTCAAAAAATACAATGGACCAACACCAGCAGATGACATTGCACCCCAAATAATCACAGATTGTGGAAAGCTAACACTGGACATCAAACAACTTGGGCTATGAGCTTCTCCAACCTTCCTCCAGACTCTAGGATCTTGGTTTCCAAATTAAATACAAAACTTGCTCTCACCTGAAAAGGGGACTTTGGTCCACTGGGCAACAGTCCAGTTCTTATTCTCCTTAGCCCAGGTAAGATGCCTCTGTCGTTGTCTGTGGCTCAGCAAATTCCTTGACACGTCTGTGTGTGGTGGCTATTGATGCCCTGACCCCAGCCTCAGTCCATTCCTTGTGAAATTCACTCAAATTCTTGAATCGATTTTTTCTTGACAATCCTCATAAGGTTGCAGTTCTCTCAGTTGGTTGTGCATCTTTTTCTTCCTCACTTTTTCCTTACACTCAACTTTCTGTTAACATGCTTGGATACAGCATTCTGTGAACAGCCAGCTTTGGCAATGAATGTTTGTGGCTTACCCTCCTGCAGTTTTGAACTGTAAAGAACACTAGTGGCAGAGAAAAAAACCAAACTTTTATCCCTTTACTCACAAATTATGATTCCAGAGGCAGATAACCAGATATATTGCGCTTGCAATGCAGAACGCTCTGGTATGAGTCCTGTGAAACACGAGTAGTGATAAAAGAGCTCCAAATTTGCAGAAGCCAGCTAAAATCGAAATGTTGCCACAGACATGATTTTCCAGTGAGCCTGGATTGCAATGAATAATCAGTGAATGGACCATGGTTTGTCTGTTCCACGTTAACATACTAAAAGCTTGCATGCTTTGTGAATTTTCCTGATTGACTTAATTCTCTGAATGACTTTCTGTAGGTAACTTGCTCTTTCTGGCAGTGGTTAGTCATTTTGGGGCAAGACTACACAGGCCGCGACTCATAGGGATGGGTTGTTTCCTCATGGCCATTGGCTCAGCTGTTACTGGGCTGCCACACTTTTTCATGGGGAGGTAGGTTCATATATGCATATTATCTCTCCACATTTAGCTAGTTTCTCATTTGTTACAAAGTTGCTCATGTTTCTTTCTCTCTCTGTGTTGGTTTTACTCCTTCAGGTACAAGTATGACACAGTAATACAAGGCTCTCTAAACAAGACTCTCAGTATATCTCCTTGTCAGTATCCCATGGTTTCAAAGGACTACTCAAATGTGCACATTCAGCCTTCTAATAACAATGGAACAGGTAAAAAAGTACCCTATTGCCTGATAGGCTTTCAGGAAGAAGAACATGTTTAGCTTTCAGTATTTGAACAAGTGTTAAAGGTCCCGTTCTTCGTGATCCCATGTTTTAAACTTTAGTTAGTGTGTAATGTTGTTGTTAGAGTATAAATAATATCTGTAAAATTCTAAAGTTCAAAGTTCAATGCCAAGCGAGATATTTTATTTAACAGAATTCGCCTACAAAAAACGACCCGTTTGGACTACATCCCTCTAGTTCCTGCAGTAATGACGTCACTAAAACAGTTTTTTACTAACCTCTGCCCACCGGAATACACAAAAAGGGGTCGTGGCCTTGTTGCGCTCCAACGGAGAAGAGGAAGAGCTGCGTTTGTGTTTGTCGCCATGTCGTCGAAACGCTGTTATTGTCATCTCGGAGTCCAATCACCTTTTTTGGCCTTTCCAGGGACGCTGTACTTGGAGATTAATGGTTACAATTTATGTTGAACTCGGTTCCCAAAAATTATAATCCACATGTAATACTATGTGCAGCACATTTTGCTGAGGACAGCGAGCTTCCTCAATCTCAATCAGTTTAATGCCGGATTCGCACAAAGATTATTCTTGAAAGATGGAGCAGTTCCCTCTTTGTCTGGAGAAGGCGTTGTTTATGGACCACAACCTGTAAGTGTATTTTATTATTTAAGTTGGTGCGTTTAACAGTTTCTGTAACTTATTACACAAAGCGCAACGCTGTTTAGCTTTGTTAACTAGATGGTAGGGCTGTGCAAAAAAATCAAATGCGATTTTCATGCGCATCTCGTCAGTAAAAACGCTCCTGTGATTATAAGTACATCTCCAGCACGTGCGTTCTTTTACTGTGGTTCATATGGTTCAGATCAGGATTTCCAGGTTTTCAAAACAAATCCTGTCCACTTGCACTAGCCCAATTGCGTTTTCAGGAGGGCCGCATGCGCTAAGCTGCTGTCGAATCAGAACACAGGAACTGCTGGCACAATCAAAACTCGTTACGTATTTCTGAAGCAGGGACTTTATAGAGCAAGGAAGTCATCAGCCCATTTTTATAACAGTGAAAACCGCGGTATACAGATAGGTGAATTGTGTGAAAAGTACTGTTTTTTTTACACACGAAACATGAACAAGTTATATTGCACACTGTAAACACAATCAAAGCTTCAAAAAAGCACGAAAAATGGGACCTTTAAACTTCAGTATGTTAAACTCACTACTCACAGTGAAAATATAATTTCTTTAAACAATCTTTCAAAATAAGAGTTGATCAAGTTAATCAAAAATGCATACTGAAAGTTTTAAGTGCTTCATAGACATGAATTCTGCCACTTTAACCCCTAGATTGTGTGAAGGACCCTGGATCTAATATGTGGATCTATGTGTTCTTGGGGAATGCTCTCCGAGGAATCGGAGAGACACCAGTCACACCTCTTGGCATATCTTATATTGATGACTTTGCAAAAGCGGAAAACTCAGCATTTTACATTTGTAAGTCAAATTTGGATTCCTTTTTAATCCCTTACACTCTAGGACCTCTAGGTCAGAAATTCTAGTGAATTACATCATAAAGTATAATTTACATCCGCACAAAAAAATGTATTCATTTATTAAATTAAATTTAAAAAACTAATATTTATTAAATTAAAGCCAACTTAAGTGCATTTATAGATAATACACTTAAGTTAACTTTTCAGTGCACTTTGTAATAATATCAAAGTAAAAGTAAAATATATTAACATTTGAAATCATTGTTTTAATAGTATTTTGTCATGCTTTGAAGAAGCACTTGTTAACTTACATGTATTATGATTTTAACTCTAGTGTGTTACTGAATGGTAATATATTTTGAGTTAATATTAATATTATGTGATATTTATTTTAAATGCAACTTTATAATTACAAATATGTCATGAACATCAAGTGTCAGTAGAAATAACATGAACGTGTATTTTAGTTACTATAAATGTAAGTACATTCGACAGTACACTCACCACCATACACTATACTAACCATATTTTAAAGATGAAGAATTATGAAATTACATACTGTATGAAGTTCAGATAACTGCAGTTTATATAAATATAAACTCTAAAGTAAATATAACTACATTACATTTACATTTACATTTAATCATTTAGCAGACGCTTTTATCCAAAGCAACTTACAAATGAGAACAATAGAAGCAGTCAGGTCAACAAGAGAACAACAACAGTGTACAAGTGCCATGACAAGTCTCAGTTAGTCTAGTATAGAACGCATAGGTAGGTTTGTTTTTTTTTTTGTTTTTTTAATAAAAAGACAAGAAAAGGAAAAGTGCTAGTGTTAGTTGGTTAAGTGCAGGCGAAAAAGATGAGTCTTTAGCTGTTTCTTGAAAATGAGTAAAGACTCAGCTGTACGAATTGAGATTGGGAGGTCATTCCACCAGCTGGGCACAGTCCAGGAAAAGGTCCTTGAGAGTGATTTTGAACTTCTTTGGGATGGTACCACAAGGCGTCGATCACTTGCAGAGCGCAAACTTCTGGAGGGCACATAAGATTTAACCAATGAGTTTAGGTAAGTTGGTGCCGTGCCAGTGGTCGTCTTGTAGGCTAGCATCAGTACCTTGAATTTGATGCGAGCAGCTACTGGTAGCCAGTGTAACCTGATGAGGAGCGGAGTAACGTGAGCTTTTTTTGGCTCATTGACGACAACCCTCGCTGCTGCATTCTGGATCAATTGCAGAGGCTTGACAGTACATGCAGGAAGGCCCGCCAGGAGAGCATTACAATAGTCCAGTCTGGAGAGAACAAGAGCTTGGACAAGAAGTTGGGTTGCTTGCTCTGACAGGAAGGGTCTAATCTTCCTAATGTTGTATAAGGCAAACCTGCAGGACCGGGTAGTTGTAGCAATGTGGTCTGTGAAGCTTAACTGATGATCCATCACAACTCCTAGGTTTCTAGCTGTCCTCGAAGGAGTAATGGTTGATGAGCCCAGCTGTATAGAGAAGTTGTGATGAAGCAATGGGTTAACTGGAATCACCAGGAGTTCTGTCTTCGTAAGGTTAACCTAAAGGTGATGGTCATTCATCCAGCTAGAGATGTCACTCAGACAGGCTGAAATGCGAGCAGCTACCGTCGGGTCATCTGGTTGGAATGAGAGGTAGAGTTGGGTGTCATCAGCGTAGCAGTGATAAGAAAAGCCATGCTTCTGAATCACAGATCCTAATGATGTCATGTAGATTGAGAAGAGAAGTGGTCCAAGTACTGAGCCTTGAGGAACCCCAGTAGCAAGGTGGTGTGACTTTGAAACATCACCCCTCCAAGACACACTGAAGGATCTGTCAGAGAGGTAGGACCTAACCCACAGGAGTGCTGTTCCAGAGATGCCCATCTTTCTGAGGGTGGACAGGAGAATCTGGTGATTAACAGTGTCAAAAGCAGCAGAAAGCTCCAGTAAGATGAGTACCGAGGATTTTGAAGCTGCTCTTGCTAGTCGCAGGGCTTCAGTAACCGAGAGCAGAGCAGTCTCAGTTGAGTGGCCACTTTTGAAGCCAGATTGGTTGCTGTCCAGGAGGTTGTTCTCCGCTGATGGATCTCGTCTTATTTGTGAAGAAAACTGCAAAGTCGTCCGCTGTAAGAGTCGATGGAGGAGGTGGTGGCGGCGGATTAAGAAGAGAAGAGAAAGTCTTGAAGAGTGTCCGAACGTCACAACAGCTGTTAATTTTGTTGTGGTAGTAGGATGTTTTAGCCGTGAAGACATTTGCAGAGAAGGAAGAGAGGAGAGACTGATACACACTGAGGTCTGTAGAGTTTCTTGATTTCTGCCATTTCCTCTCTGCAGCCCTGAGTTTAGAGCGATGTTCACGGAGAACCTCAGACAGCCAGGGGGCAGATGGGGCAGTGCGTGCTGGTCTAGATAACAGTGGGAAAAAGTTGTCCAAGCAAGATGTTAAAGTGGAGCAAAGAGTGTCCGTAGCGCTGTTTGTGTCCAGAGCAGAGAACTGAGAGAGTGCAGGAAGTGAGGATGAAACCACAGAAGATAGGAGAGATGGAGAGAGTGAGCGTAGGTTCCGTCGAAAGGTGACCTGCGTTGGAGTGTGAGGCACTTCAGGAGTAAGTGCTAGGTTAGCAGTAATGAGGAAGTGGTCTGAGGTGTGCAGTGGAGCAACTGAAGAGTTGTCCACAGAGCAACAGCGCGTGTAGATGAGGTCCAGTTGGTTGCCTGATTTGTGAGTCGCTGTAGTAGACACTAGCTTGAGATCAAATGAGGCGAGCAGAGTTTTGAAGTCAGCAGCCTGCGGTTTATCTAGGTGGATGTTGAAGTCACCAAGCAGTACCAGAGGAGTACCATCTTCAGGAAAGTTTGATAGCAGCACATCCAACTCCTCCAAGAAGTTTCCCAATTGACCTGGGGGACGATAAATGACCACAAAGTGGATTTTAACAGGGTGGGTTACAGTAATGGCATGTGATTCAAATGAACCAGTACCTGTAGGTGATGGCTGAAGATCAAATTTCCATTCTTTTGATATAAGGAGACCTGTCCCTCCACCCCTCCCAGTGGTACGAGGAGTGTGGGAACAAGTGAAATTAGTGGAGAGGGCTGCAGGGGTGGCAGTATCTTCAGGTTTGATCCAAGTCTCTGTCAGTGCCATGAGGTTGAGACCGGAATGAGTAGCAAGAGAAGAAATGAAGTCTGCTTTGTTAACTGCAGACTGGCAGTTCCAGAGACCAACTGGAATAGAGAGCGTAGTAGTAGAGGTCAGAGGGACAGGCCGTAGGTTTGTCAGACAGGCCTTCCTGCGACGTCCATAGCGTGCTCTCCGAGTGTTAGTAGTGATAGTAGAGATCTGAAAGCACATAGTGACTAAAATGTAGTAACATAGTAACTAAAATGTTCAGTAATATTTTAAATGTTTTGAATATGACTTCTGACCTTAAGCATGTATAACTGTTATTTTCCTCAAAATAAAACTTTTACATATATGCTGCTCACATATTACTTTAGCCCATTTTTGCTGATTAAAGTGCAATCAGACTTTAGCCATGTAACGTTCTTTATTGATGAACAGATTAATTCTGACAGTCTTTAATAAATCCAAACAGGTAAATCAAAAAAGGGAAGGCTGGTGACACATACACATCAAAGTTATCTCAAACCCAGACGCACTCAAACTGCACAGACACCAATATAAATATCCTTGTTCCGCAGAAAAGATAAGGGTCAGGATAGGGCAAGGGGATGGCAAAAAAGGTAAGGCAAAGGGCTCTCCGCTCGCAAGCGGATTTCATTTGCTCTCGCACAAAACCAGAAGCACGCGCTAAGATACACTCCGCTCTCGTCCAGAGAGAGTGCGCACATTTAAAACGTCTCTCCACTCGCTCAAACTGTGTCCTGTGTACTTACAAATCTCTCTATACTCATGCACTAGATATTAACTCTTTTTGCACCTGAATTAAAAGTTATTATGCACTTTTAAATGTAGTCTCAAAACAGATTTTTTTTTTTTATTATTTAAACTATATAAAAACGTCTCAAGGTTATGAATGTAACCCTGGATCCTTGAAGGAACGAGACGCTGCGTCGAGCACTTTGGGGAACGTCCCTGACGAGACCGACTCTGAATATCATGTGCAATCTGTCCAACAGAAGGGCGTGACGTCACGGGCGGGGTGACGTAGCGACCTGAAAGCTATAAAGCACGTGCCGTGCAGCTGGCTTCAGCTTCGAGTAAGGAAGCAAGCGCCGACAGGGGTGCCGGGAGTATGGCTCTGCGACGCAGCGTCTCGTTCCTTCAAGGAACCAGGGTTACATTCGTAACCTTGAGACATTCCTTTTCAGGAACTCAAGCTGCGTCGAGCACTTTGGGGAACGATGTGCCCACGCTGCCAGACTTCCAAATCCCTGTCTAGTGTGTATCCGAAGAGCACAGCTAAGGCGAGAGAACAGAAGAGCCTGGAGTGGCTCGCATATCAAGGTCATAAAATCTGACAAATGTAGAGGGCGTGGACCACCCCGCAGCATTGCAGATGTCCAAGAGGGACACACCTGCTGAGAAGGCCTTAGAGGCCGCCATACCCCGAGTGGAGTGAGCCTTGGCTCCCAAAGGAAGGGGAAGACCATAGGACTCATAGGAGATGTTGATAGCCTGGACTATCGTACTTTGGAACATAACCCGCTCGAGGGTATAAGAATGCTTTGGCCATACCAGGGGCAAAGTCTAGGTAAGTAGGGGCCACCGAAAGGGCCTGAAGATCTCCAACTCTCTTTAGCGAGGGGAGTGCCAGTAACAGGGCAGTTTTAAGTGTCAGATGTCTATCTGAGATGTCTTGTATTGGCTCGAATGGAGCTTTACAAAGAGCCTCTAAAACCACAACCAAATCCCATGGGGGGAACACTGGATCGTACTGGAGGTCTCAGCCTCAGCGCACCGCGGAGGAAACGTGTAACTAGGGGGTGTCTACCCACTGACTGATCATTGAAAGGGACATGGTAAGCAGCTAAGGCCGCCACGTACACCTTTAAAGAGGAGTGGGTTAACCCTGTAGAGAGCCTAGCTTGTAGAATCTCCAGAACTGTACCAACTGGGCAGTTAACAGGGTCAAGCTGGCGGTCTCTGCACCATGAGGTGAAGAGTTTCCACCTCAGGGCATACAGTTTCCTCGTAGAGGGAGCTCTGGACTGGAGGAGGGTATCAACAACCTCAGTTGAGAGACCAGATTCTATGAGCTGTGCCCCCTCAGGGGCCACACCCACAGTTTCCACAGCTCCGGGCGAGGGTGAATCATCGTGCCTTGCGCCTGTGAGAGTAGGTCTGTCCTGATCGGTATCTCCCACGGAGAGCCGTCGAGGAGCGAGACTAGATCTGCGAACCAAACTCGGCCCGGCCAGAATGGGGCTTCTAATAACAGACAGACCCCGTCCCGACGTACTCTCGTCAGAACTCCCGGGAGCAGAGCGATAGGGGGAAATGCGTACAGACGAAGCCTCGGCCAGGTCTGTACCATAGCGTCCAGTCCCAGAGGAGCTGGATGAACTACAGAGAACCAGAGGGGACATTGCGGTGTCTCCTGAGTCGTAAAGAGGTCCACCTGGGCTGTGCCAAACACTCTCCATATCTGCTTCACCACCTCAGTGTGAAGTTTCCATTCACCGGGCCTCGGCCCCTGCCTCGACAGTATGTCTGCTCCCACATTCAGTATCCCAGGAATATACACTGCTCTGAGCGAGAGGAGTTTGCCCTGGGACCACAGAAGGATCTGGTGTGCCAGCTTGTACAAGGGGCGGGAACGCAGACCCCCCTGGTGATTGATTTAAGAGACCACTGATGTGTTGTCGGTGCGCACCAACACATGGTGACCTCTCAGGTCTGGGAGGAAATGTTTCAATGCTCGATAGACTGCTAGCATTTCTAGGCAATTGATGTGCCATGTCAGATGGCGACCACTCCACAGACCGCGGGCAGGGTGGCCACTCATGACCGCACCCCAACCGGTGAGGGACGCGTCTGTCGCTAGCGTTACACTGCAACAAAAAGCTCCCAGCACCAGGCCCTGATTCAAGTCAAGTCAAGTCACCTTTATTTATATAGCGCATTAAACAAAATACATTGCGTCAAAGCAACTGAACAACATTCATTAGGAAAACAGTGTGTCAATAATGCAAAATGATAGTTAAAGGCAGTTCATCATTGAATTCAGTGATGTCATCGCTGTTCAGTTAAATAGTGTCTGTGCATTTATTTGCAATCAAGTCAACGATATCGCTGTAGATGAAGTGACCCCAACTAAGCAAGCCAGAGGCGACAGCGGCAAGGAACCGAAACTCCATCGCTGAAAGAATGGAGAAAAAAACGTTGGGAGAAACCAGGCTCAGTTGGGGGGCCAGTTCTCCTCTGACCAGACAAAACCAGTAGTTCAGTTCCAGGCTGCAGCAAAGTCAAATTGTGCAGAAGAATCATCTGTTTCCTGTGGTCTTGTCCTGGTGGTCCTCTGAGACAAGGTCTTTACAGGGGATCTGTATCTGGGGCTCTAGTTGTCCTGGTCTCCGCTGTCTTTCAGGGCAGTAGAGGTCCTTTCTAGGTGCTGATCCACCATCTAGTCTGGATACGTACTGGATCCGGGTGACTGCAGTGACCCTCTGATCTGGATACAGACTGGATCTGGTGGCTACGGTGACCTCGGAATAAGAGAGAAACAGACAAATATTAGCGTAGATGCAATTCTTCTAATGATGTAGCAAGTACATAGGGTGTTATGGGAAGTGTTCCCGGTTCCAGTTTACCTAATTAATGCAGCCTAAAAATCCTTTAACGGATTTGGATATTAAAAGCATATTAGTATGTTATGTGTAAGCCAGGTTAAAGAGATGGGTCTTTAATCTAGATTTCAATTGCAAGAGTGTGTCTGCCTCCCGAACAATGTTAGGTAGGTTATTCCAGAGTTTAGGCGCCAAATAGGAAAAGGATCTGCCGCCCGCAGTTGATTTTGATATTCTAGGTATTATCAAATTGCCTGAGTTTTGAGAACGTAGCGGACGTAGAGGATTATAATGTAAAAGGAGCTCATTCAAATACTGAGGTGCTAAACCATTCAGGGCTTTATAAGTAATAAGCAATATTTTAAAATCTATACAATGTTTGATAGGGAGCCAGTGCAGGGTTGACAGGACCAGGCTAATATGGTCATACTTCCTGGTTCTAGTAAGAACTCTTGCTGCTGCATTTTGGACTAGCTGTAGTTTGTTTACTAAGCGTGCAGAACAAACACCCAATATAAAGCATTACAATAATCTAACCTTGAGGTCATAAATGCATGGATTAACATTTCTGCATTTGACATTGAGAGCATAGGCTGTAATTTAGATGTATTTTTGAGATGGAAAAATGCAGTTTTACAAATGCTAGAAACGTGGCTTTCTAAGGAAAGATTGCGATAAAATAGCACACCTAGGTTCCTACCTGATGACGAAGAATTGACAGAGCAATCATCAAGTCTTAGACAGTGTTCTAGGTTATTACAAGCAGAGTTTTTAGGTCCTATAAATAACACCTCTGTTTTTTTCAGAATTTAGCAGTAAGAAATTACTCGTCATCCAGTTTTTTTTTTTATCAACTATGCATTCCATTAGTTTTTCAAATTGGTGTGTTTCACCGGGCCGCGAAGAAATATAGAGCTGAGTATCATCAGCATAACAGTGAAAGCTAACACCTTGTTTCGTGATGATATCTCCCAAGGGTAAAATATAAAGCGTGAAGAGTAGCGGCCCTAGTACTGATCCTTGAGGTACTCCATACTGCACTTGTGATCGATATGATACATCTTCATTCACTGCTACGAGCTGATGGCGTTCATATAAGTACGATTTAAACCATGCTAATGCACTTCCATTAAAGCCAACAAAGTGTTCAAGTCTATGCAAAAGAATGTTGTGGTCAATTGTGTCAAACGCAGCACTAAGATCCAATAAAACTAATAGAGAGATACACCCACGATCAGATGATAAGAGCAGGTCATTTGTAACTCTAAGGAGAGCAGTCTCAGTACTATGATACGGTCTAAATCCTGACTGGAAATCCTCACATATACCATTTTTCTCTAAGAAGGAATAAAATTGTGAGGATACCACCTTTTCTAGTATCTTGGACAGAAAAGGGAGATTCGAGATTGGTCTATAATTAACTAGTTCTTTGGGGTCAAGTTGTGGTTTTTTGATGAGAGGCTTAATAACAGCCAGTTTGAAGGTTTTGGGGACATATCCTAATGACAATGAGGAATCAATAATAGTCAGAAGAGGATCTATTACTTCTGGAAGCACCTCTTTTAGGAGCTTAGATAGTATAGGGTCTAACATACATGTTGTTGGTTTAGATGATTTAACAAGTTTATACAATTCTTCCTCTCCTATGGTAGAGAACGAGTGGAACTGTTCTTCAGGGGGTCTATAGTGCACTGATGCGATACTGTAGCTGACGGATGAATGGTTGCAATTTTATCTCTAATAGTATCGATTTTAGAAGTAAAGTAGTTCATAAAGTCATTACTGCTGTGGTGTTGGGAAATGTCAACACTTGTTGAGGCTTTATTTTTCGTTAATTTAGCCACTGTATTGAATAAATACCTGGGGTTATGTTTGTTTTCTTCTAAAAGAGAAGAAAAGTAATCGGATCTAGCAGTTTTTAATGCTTTTCTGTAGGATAGGTTACTTTCCTGCCAAGCAATACGAAATACCTCTAGTTTTGTTTTCTTCCAGCTGCGCTCCATTTTTTCGGGCTGCTCTCTTTAGAGTGCGAGTATGCTCATTATACCATGGTGTCAAACTGTTTTCCTTAACCTTCCTTAAGCGTAAAGGAGCAACTGTATTTAAAGTGCTAGAAAAGAGAGAGTCCATAGTTTCTGTTACATCATCAAGTTGTTCTGAGGTTTTGGATATGCTTAGGAATTTGGATACATCAGCAAGATAACTTAAAAAGCAGTCTTTTGTGGTAGAAGTGATGGTAATTCCATACTTGTAACAAGAAGTAGAATTTACAATTTTGGCTATATGAAGTTTGCACAAAACTAAATAATGATCTGAGATATCATCACTTGACTGCATAATTCCAACACTATCAACATCAATTCCATGTGACAGTATTAAATCTAGAGTATGATTTCGACAATGAGTAGGTCCTGAAACGTGTTGTCTAACCCCAATAGAGTTCAGAACGTCTATAAATGCTGATCCCAATGCATCTTTTTCATTATCAACATGGATATTAAAATCACCAACTATTAAAACTTTATCTGCAGCTAGAACTAACTCGGATGTAAAATCACCAAACTCTTTAATAAAGTCTGTATGGTGCCCTGGTGGCCTGTATACAGTAGCCAGTACAAACATAACAATGATAATGATTTATCATTAACATTTGTTTCTCTGGATAATGTTATATGAAGCACTATTACTTCAAACGAGTTATACTTGAAGCCTGCCCTCTGAGAAATCCTGAAAACGTTGTTATAAATTGAAGCAACACCTCCCCCTTTGCCTTTTAGACGCGGCTCATGTTTATAACTGTAATCTTGGGGGGTGGACTCATTTAAAATAATGTAATCATCAGGTTTTAGCCAGGTTTCTGTCAAACAGAGCACATCTATATTATGATCAGTGATCATATTATTTACAAAAAGTGTTTTCGTAGAAAGGGATCTGATATTCAATAAGCCAAGCTTTATCATTTGTTTATCCATATTGCATCTGTTTTTTTTATTTGTTGAACCTCAATTAAATTGTTAATCTTAACTTGGTTTGGACGTTTTTTGTATTTTATTAGTTCGGTGAACAGACACAGTCTCTATAGTGTGATATCTAGGTGAAAGAGTCTCTATGTGCTGAGAATAAGCTGACCTCTGTGACGTGAGGCAGCTAGCAGACGGTCGGTTTAGCCAGTCTGTCTGCTTCCTGACCTGGGCCCCAGTTAGTCAAGTATAAACACTAAGACTGTTTGCCATATTTCTAGAGAGAAGAGTGGCGCCACCCCAGGAGGGATGAAGACCATCTCTTTTCAACAGGTCAGGTCTGCCCCAAAAGCTCGTCCAATTGTCTATGAAACCTATGTTATTCTGTGGGCACCACTTAGACATCCAGCCATTGAGTGATGACAATCTGCTATGCATCTCGTCACCACGGTAAGCAGGGAGGGGACCAGAGCATACTACAGTGTCTGACATCGTGCTTGCAAGTTCACACACCTCTTTAATGTTATTTTTAGTGATCTCCGACTGGCAAAGTCGAACATCATTAGCGCCGGCATGAATAACAATCTTACTGTATACCTTACAATCTCTGAAATTGTTTGACAGTGAGTGACTGGCCTTCTTTGACTCTCTCGACTGATGTGAGGATCGACTCGATCCGAGCAGGAGACAGACGTGCCTGCATCGTGGTCGAATTCCACATTACGCCTAGATAGCTGGTTCTCTGAACTGGAGAAAGTACACTCTTCTTGGCGTTTAGTCTCAAACCCAGCTCCCCCATATGTGCGAGAACGACATCTCGATGTCGAACCGCCATCTGCTCTGATTGAGCTAGAATCAACCAATCGTCTATATAATTTAGAATGCAAATGCCCTGCATACGGAGGGATACCAGAGCCGCATCTACACATTTCGTGAACGTGCGGGGTGAGAGTGCAAGGCCGAAGGGAAGTACTCAATATTGATAATCTTTGCCCCTGAAAGCGAACCTCAGAAACTTCCTGTGTTGTGGAAGGATGGATATGTGGAAGTATCCGTCTTTGAGATCTATTGTGACAAACCAGTCCTCGGATCTGATTTGAGCTACAACCTGCTTGACAGTGAGCATTTTGAACTTCAGTGGCATAGCTGAGCGATTCACGTGACGTAAGTCTAAGATCGGACGCAACTCCCATCCTTCTTTGGAACTATGAAATACCGGCTGTAAAACCCGGATTCCCTGTCTAGAATAGCGACCACCTCGATGGCCTCCTTCCTTAATAGGGTATTCACTTCTTGTTCCATAACCAGAGCCTGCCAGTGGCCGATTACTGTTGGTGTAACCCCGTTGAACAGCGCTCGCTGGAGGCCGCTGTGCCCTGAAACTCTGGCAGGGTTGGCAGACCGACCTCCTGAGGGCACTGAGGTGAGGCGGAAACCGTATAATGAGGGGGACCGCGCTCTACCCCTGTAGGGGCTACCCTCTGGATCCCTGTGACACTGGCGTCAGGGCATTGATAACTGTTTTTAAATCGGGCTTGGATTTGGAAGTCTCCGACTCAGAGCGTCGCTGAGGCCCACGGTCCCGACGTGGGAGAACACGAGCGGCGACACTCTGTTTTTGCGCTTCCCTATATGAGGAGTCGGCATGTGGCGTGGTAATCTCCCGCCCAGATGCACCACGAGAGCGACGAGGGAGGAAATTCTGGAACGCCGCCGCCTGCTTCCGTGCCTCCTGGAACCTGTAGACGACAGTATTGACTGTGTCGCCAAACAGGCCAGAAGGCTGAAGCGGGGCGTCCAGGAGGCAGACCCTGTCTCTTTCTCTGATTTCTGACAGGGTCAGCCATAAATGCCTCTCCGCGGCCACTAAGGCTGCCATAGACCGCCCAATCACGCGAGCGGTCTCTTTAGTGGCGCGGAGGGAGAGATCAGCGGTCTTTCTAAGTTCTTCAATATCTTCAGACTTGACCCCCTCGTCGATATCTCTCAGCAGGTCGGCCTGATATGCTTGTAGGACTGCCATAGTGTGAAGGCAAGCCCCAGCCTGACCTGCTGCCACATAACCTTTGCCCACCAGCGATGATGTAACTCTAAGAGGCTTGGTGGGCAACGTCGGAGCCTTTAGAGACAATGCCGACCCGGGCGACAGATAGCCCGCGAGCGTCTGTTCGACCCGTGGCACCGCTCTATAACCCCGCTCTCCCAGCCCCATCACGTTGCCATAGTATAGTGAATCGGGGCCGAAGAGGCGGATTGAATATGGATGATTCCACAATCTCAATATTTCGTCGTGGAGATCGGGAAAATGGTAGGCTCCGACATGGAGGTGGTTGCCTCGGCCGCAGAAAGCGTTCATCTAACTTGCTTCTCTGCGGCTCAGAATGTTTTTCAGCAGGCCATTCGATTTTTATTCTATCAACTGCGCATGTAAACACCTCCAAAAGCTCCTCATATTGGGGCGACAGGGGTGGCGAATCCCCAGCAACAGTCTCCACATCGACCTCCTCGGAGGAAGAGAGGTGAAGAGCTGATCCCTCACCCTGGGGGGAAGAAACCGACGTGCGTGCTTCCGAACCCAGGGTTTGGGCACCGGATCTGGCAGATGAGGAAGGAGATAAGGACTGGCCCGTCTCCATTCCCTCTGACAGATCCACCTGCGAACCCCACGAGTGCAGCAGCCGTTCTGCCTCGGCAGAAGCGGGGCCAGCACCGCGGGGAACGCTGGTGAAGGCTCCCTCCTCGAAGTGAGCCCTCCGGGATCGAAGCGTACGAATTGGCAATCGATCACAATGCGGACAGTCAGCTCCCTCGAGAGCTGACTCAGCATGCTTCGATCCCAGGCAAGCCACGCACAAATTGTGTGTATCCCCACTCGTAATGTAGCGAGGGCAGGGAGGAACACACAATCTGTAACGTGGCTTGGAATCGCCCTTAACATGTTTGGTCTTAGCCTTAACTTTAGGCATATTGAGCTTTTCTAGCGATCTTTTTAATGCTTAAGAGACAGACAACAATAAATAGGACCAACAGGACAGACT
The DNA here is from genome assembly GCF_963082965.1 of Carassius carassius. Taxonomy (NCBI): domain Eukaryota; kingdom Metazoa; phylum Chordata; class Actinopteri; order Cypriniformes; family Cyprinidae; genus Carassius; species Carassius carassius. Next base: position 17,886,411 of record NC_081780.1, on the reverse strand, counting down.
TTTGACATGCACACACAGAGCGCATGCTGACAGACGCGAAGCTGAAGCCAGCTGCACGGCACGTGCTTTTATAGCTTCTTGGTCGTGATGTCACGCCCTTCCGTTGGACAGATTGCATACGATTTTCAGAGTCGGTCTCGTCAGGGACGTTCCCCAAAGCGTTCGACGCAGCGTCTCGTTCCTGAAAAGGAACTGGTTATTGTACATTGTTTTACTAGGCCCACTTTATCTCTTTTATTTTGGTATTTTGTTATTTTCTGTGAATGCACATATGCATATCTCTTTATAAATATAAATAACGCTTTAACCAATCAGACCTTCATGAATGACCGGTGAAAGTGTGTGAAATCTACTTGGCTGGGAGGGAAGTGAACGTCTCAGGTTACGAATGTAACCATGGTTCCCTGAGAGGGAACGAGACACTGCATCCTCTGAGGGGACACTATGGGGAACACCTCGTCGTGACCCATATCTGAAGCATACTTTGAAAAACGCCAACGTGTTGGCCGGCGACAGCCTCTGACGTCACTACCAGTGCGACTATAAATACGCGCCTGTAGGACCCGTCACTTATCTTCTTCGTGAAGCTTGCGTCCGAAGCATGGCAGGGAGCTAGAGGATGCAGTGTCTCGTTCCCTCTCAGGGAACCATGGTTACATTCATAACCTGAGACGTTGCCTGTCAAGGGAACCTCGAACTGCGTCCTCTGAGGGGACACTATGGGGAACAGTATACCCACGCCGCCATGCTGAGGGGAGTGCAGACCAGAATCATGGCAAACACTAAGTACCAACTCTACCGCTTCACCGGGAGTCGCCCCTGGGACGGTTCAACGGCTGTCTATGACATTATCCCTCACGGCCAAAGGCCTAAGCTACATACCCAACTTACCTGTAGGGCCCTGGCCTGGGGTAGAGCTGAAGGCTTAGAATCACAAAAGATTCCTTTAAAGGGATACGGCTAAGAGCCTGGCACTTTCCTCTACCAAGTCTTTGCCTGTCACACAGGGGCTACTGCTAGCTTTCGCAAAAACTTGCCGAAAGAGCTGTCCCAACAGCACTCTAGTAGCGGCGCCCTGCTCTAGATAGGTATCAGAGGATACCTAGGTGGAGTGGTGCCCAAGATGAACGGGGCTTTAACCGACTCAAGAAAGGGCACGAAGCAGCTGCGCGAAGCCCTTACCATATAGGATATTAGAAAGAACGCAGAGTACTAGCGTGCGAACTTACCACAGTGTGGATTTCAGAAAGTGTGCAAAGACTTCACCTGCAAACTTACCATAACATGGATTTACAAATCCTGTTCTAAGGAGGGGCTCTCGTGGAACTCTGATAGAGCAGCTCGTAGATGGAATGGCCCAGGCGCAGAGCAATTGGAGGACGGAACGTACAGATGAAGCCTCGGTCGCGCCTGTACCATGGCGTCCAGCCCCCAATGGAGCTGGATGAGTCAGAGGAAGCCAGAGGGGATAGTGCGATGCTCTCTCGAGCCGCAAAACCGATTCACCCAAGTCTGGCCAACCTCTCCAACTCTGCTTCAACACCTTGGTGCGAAGGCGCCATTCCCCGAGCCTCAGCCCCTGCCTCAGCAGGATGTCTGCTCTCACAGTGCGTCTCAAAACAGTATGTAGTACAGGAGCGCTCTGAAAGAACCGAGAATCAGCCTCCCAAGAGAGGAGGACACCGAGCTCCGAGCAGCATGCTCATAGGTGACCCTTTCAGAAAAGGGGAGCGCTGCTAAACTACCGCGAGAATTGCCCACACAGCCCCCCATGTTGAGGGGGCTTGAGGTGTACAATAAGTACACACCGGTTGGATGAAGCCCAAGGAACACCGGGGCTAATCACCTCAAGAAAGGGAACGAAGCGGAGCGCGTAACCCTTACCGTACAGGATTTCAGAAAGTGCGCAGAGTCTTGCGTGCACACTTACCACTTTACGTGGATTTCAGACAGTGTGCAAAGCGTTAACGTGCACACTGACCACCATGTGGTTTTGAGAAAGTACACAGGCTTAGCGTGTGTACTGAAAGGTTACCTGACAACCACAGTATGTGGGAGCTCACATTCAGAGAGACCTGTGAAGCCTGCTACCTGATAACCACAATATTGGGGAGTTCACCTACAGAGAGGCCTAGAGAGGCCTACTACCTGTTACCAGATAACCACCTCAAGTGGAAACTGAAAGTAATATGGAACTCGACTCCAGGGAGGCCTGGTGAGGCCTACTACCTGACAACCACAAACCATGGGAGCTCGCTTTTTAGTGGAAACGCAGTATGTGGGAGCTAAATCTCCAGGGAGGCCTGGTGAGGCCTACTACCTGGCAACCACAATATGTGGGAGCTCGCCTTCAGAGACATCTGGTGAAGCCTACTATCTGAAAACCACAATATGCTATTTAATGGAAACGCACAGTATGTGGGAGCTAAATCTCCAGGGAGGCCTGGTGAGGCCTACTACCTGGCAACCACAGTATGTGGGAGCTCGCCTTCAGAGAGACCTGGTGAAGCCTACTATCTGAAAACCACAATATGCTATTTAGTGGAAACGCACAGTATGTGGGAGCTAAATCTCCAGGGAGGCCTGGTGAGGCCTACTACCTGGCAACCACAGTATGTGGGAGCTCACCATCAGAGAGGCCTGATGAAGCCTACTACCTGATAACCACAATATGTGGGAGTCCACCCAGCCCCTCATATTGAGGGAAGCGATGCTTGAGGTGTATAACAAATACACACCGGTTGAATGAAGCCCATGGAACCCAGGGTTAATCATCTTAAGAAAGGGAATGAAGCGGAGCGCGTAACCCCTACCGTACAGGATTTTAGAAAGTGCGCAAAGTCTTGCGTGCACACTTACCACTTACGTGGATTTCAGACAGTATGCAAAGTGTTCACGTGCACACTGACCACCATGTGGTTTTGAGAAAGTACACAGGCTTAGCGTGTGTACAGAAAGGTTCCCAAGCATCGCAGAGGCGCTGGATCGCATGGGAGAGGTGAGCTCCAACCCTCAAGCGAGGGGAGCATCACCTGAGGTAGTACATACAGAGGACTCCGTAACCACCACCTCCCCGGATGAGCCAAGCTGCCAGGCGGCCCCTCAGGGTGACCTGGCCAGACATCTATGGAATTCCCTGCAGTGCTGTGCCAATTCTGATGATCAGCCAGGCTCCTCGGGAGGGGGTGTGGGATGGATAACCACAGAGCGCTTGCCTACCGAAAGCCTGTGATCTTGGCCACCTAGCTTTTTTTTTTCCAGAGCACTGTAAAGGAAACTCACAGAGTTTGTTAGTAGACATATAACCACCAGCAACATAACATCCATAAACAGGTAAAGCAAGGGTTACGTACTCACCCACCCTCCTGTACTGGAGTCCCGCTTGCGGGGCGCCCCCTTCTGGTCCGGACCGTCAGTAAGGCGGTTACTATGAACATAGAACCAACCAAAACATCATAGGTCCAGGAAAGGAGACTGTTATGTGAGAGACTGTCCACCTAACCTCGATCAGGTGGAGAGCTGGTGGCTACAGGGGAATTAGGCAGGGGAGGATAAAAACAGAAGTTAAAACAGAGGTTAAAAACATCCGGAGCTACTAAGTCTTTCTATCGCTCTGATCCGGGCGAGGACGCTGCCTCGTCTGAATCACGTCCCTCAGACCCTGCTTACCTCTCCGTGACCCGCGGTTCCTCTTGCCCCTGCCCTTAGGCGGGGGAGGAGCGTGAGCCGCGACACTAGCCTTCTGCGCCCGTCTACGATCCTCAGATCGAGATGGGCCAGGACCCCTTTGTTGTTCGGGCTCGGACCTGGACCTTCGTGGAATGAAGGATTTAAAAGCAGCTGAGCGCGCCCTTGCCTCCCTGAACTTTTCAACCACCATCTCGACGGAGGTACCGAAAAGCTCAGAAGGCGAGACCGGAGCATCGAGAAGAAACCCCCTTTCTTCCCTCCCGATGTCTGCCAGGTTCACCCACAGATGTCTCTCTGTTACCACCATGGCCGCCATAGACCTGCCCATGGCGGAGGCGGCCTGCTTGGTAGCCCGGAGAGAGAGGTCTGTGGTGCGGCGCAGCTCGGCTACCTGGTCAGGTGAAAGGCCCTCGCCTGTATCCAGGTCCTTCAGCAGGTCAGCCTGGTAGGCCTGAAGCACCGCCATCGTGTGCAACGAAGCCACAGCCTGACCTGCTGCCGCGTATGACCTGCCATTTAAGCGGGATGTATCCTGGAGGGGCTTAGATGGCAAAGAGGGAGATTTAAGAGAGGACGTTTCCCCCACAGAGAGATAGCTAGCCAGCGTCTCTTCTACAGGGGGCATCTTCTCATAGCCGTTTTCGTGCATGCCCTCAATATTAGCATAGCTCGTATGCTGAAACCGGTGGATGCGAGAGGAAAATGGCCTCTTCCATTCCTTTTCGACTTCTGCATGCAAGTCAGGCAAGAATGGAAGGCTCACCTGGGCTGGAGGGCTATGGTCAGACAAATAACGCTCATCGAGGCGACCTCGTGACATTACTTTTCTGGCACGCTTCCATGGCAAGTCTAATTTTGCCGTGGCGCGATCCATAACCTCTAACAGCTCCTCATACGCAGGGCAGGAGGATTGAGAAGGCTCAGCCTCAGCTTCTTTGCCACTCTCAGACATCTCCTGCTCTTTCTGGGTAGAACCCAGCAGAGCACTAACTTCAGTGTCAGAATGGGTTAACTTCCTCCCGAAGTTCACTCTCGTTCGCCGCCGGAGAGTGTGAAAGGGAAAGTCCCTCTCTACACTCCTCAGCGAGACCCACCTGTGATCCCCACGAGCTCATTCTCCTCCGTGCCTCGGCAACGGCGGGTCCTGAGCCGCGGGATCCAGATGGCTGTCCCTCTTTCCTCGAAAAGAGAGACAAACGAGAGCGGAGCTTTCTAACAGAAAAACGCTCGCAGTGCACGCAGATCGCCCCCTCAAGGACATCACGCGCGTGCTCTTCGCCCAAACAAGAGACGCAAAGAGTGTGTGTGTCATCGGGTGTCAGATAACGCTGACACGGATGCACACACTGTCTAAACGCCTTGCTAGTGGAAGCCATGATGATAATAATAATAGATTGCTCTTAACATTTTGGTCGTTTCTCAGATGCACGCTTCAAACAAAACAGTCAATGAAGACGAAGAAGATAAGTGACGGGTCCTACAGGCACATATTTATAGTCGCGCTGGTAGTGACGTCAGAGGCTGTCGCCGGCCAACACGTTGGCGTTTTTCAAAGTATGCTTCAGACACGGGTCACGACGAGGACGCAGTTCGAAGTTCCCTTAACAGGGAACCTGTATTTCTTTTGACAGTCAAAGATGGATCTTTAATTTCTTTCCAGTTTGATAATATATAGCAATGGTAATAAAATGTAGCCTGTATTAGAAATAGTTAGGAATTGGGTGCTTGGATGATTTGTATATACTTTATAACCCCTGTCAATGGCTCTAAAGACTTCATATAAAAGATCAATGTTACGTCACAATATGTCAGATACCTCAACTGAATTTAAAATCATTGCAGTAAATTCTCACAGGGCCGCTGCTGGCTGAATGGGTCCCCTAAACAGGATTATATTGTTGTGCCCCGCTTCCTCAAATATTATATATATATATATATATTATGTATTGTATATGTATTATAAATATGTATTTTTGGTGCTTCAACAAATTCTAACTGACCCTCTGATGTCACTTGGACTACTTTGAAGATGTTTTTATTACCTTTCTGGACATGGACAGTATACCGTACATACAGTTTCAATGGAGGGACAGAAAGCTCTTGGACTAAATCTAAAATATCTTAAAATGTTTTCCAAAAATGAATGGAGGTCTTACGGGTTTGGAATGACATGAGGGTGAGTCATTAATGACATAGTTTTCATTTTTGGATGAACTAACCCTTTAAGTATTAAGTATCTTAAGTATTGTGTATCAATACAAGTATGTGCACAATACATATATGACCACAAGAACTTCATATGCTTTTTTGTTTGTGTTTAGATAAATCGATTTAGAGAGGTTTGACCAAACTGTTAAACTAGGTTATTTCCATATCATCCAAGCACCAGGTTGATTTATTTGATCAATCTGATCATGACGATCCTGCGCACATGTGGTGGTGTTCAGTCTGGCATGCAAAAACATGCTCAAACAGTCATCCCGGAATGTGGTCAAATGGGCTAGACCGAGGATTTCCTCCAGGTGTTTCTTGAGGGAGCGGTTCCTCTACTCCAGGCAAAGCAGGTTGACAGCAGCAAAAAGATCCATGAGAACACAAACAAAACTTGCGGTTAAAAAAAAATACAAACATGCCACTTTCACTTATTTAGCCAGGTTTTATGTAAAATTCTGATGTCGATACACACGCACAAAAATGAAGGCTGACAGTCTTTAATAAATCCACACAGGTAAATTCAGAAAGGGAAGGCTGGTGACACATACACATCAAAGTTAACTCAAGATCTGAAAAACTTAAACTGCACAGACACCAATATACAGTAAATAGACAGACCAAACAAGGATAATTAACAAGACACATCTGAACATAATGACGAAATCAAATTAATAGCCATGACAATGGAAAAAAGGAAACAAACTGAAAATCCAAACCAACCAAACTGTGACAAGCCATTTGTATTTTTAGAACCAAATGAAAAATGCACCAATGTCAGGGCATGTCAAACCTTCCCCAGGTCCCCAAAACATCCTCAGACCCTAGAAGGTTTACTTGTAATTCTGTATGAAAACATTACATTCCATTTTCACTCCTATATATTCTGTTAAAGTATGTAATTTCTGTAATAAGTACACTTATTTAAAAAATAAAATAAACACATAAACACATAAACACACACACACACACACACACACACACACACATGGGATTAGCAACCCCAGAGCAACAAATTGAAATTTGTATTTTGGAATGTTTAATGAAAATCTCTCGTGATGTTTAGCGTGTCTTCAGACCATTATGCTGCTGGGTCCCATGTTTGGATTCCTACTGGGTTCCATGTGTGCCAAGCTGTATGTGGATATTGGATTTGTTAGTGTTGGTAAGCATCTGAAAACCTAAAGTATCTGAATTCTTACTATCACGGGGTTGAAATATTATATACTTTAGGGATAAGCTGATTAGCAGCAATATATATATAATATATAATATATAATTTATTAATATATAATTGTGTGGTGATAGTTGTGTGGTTTGCAAGGTATGGCCTATAATGTAGTTTAAATGTTGTATAATTTATGTATTTGTTCTCTTTCTCCTGCAGATAGTGTGACCATCACTCCACAGGATGCACGCTGGGTGGGCGCTTGGTGGCTGGGCTTCTTTGTGTCATCTGCCATCTTAGTACTTGCTGGTGTTCCTTTTTGGTTCCTACCCAGGTCTTTACCCAAACAAGGAGAGGAAGGGAAGGAAAACTTGTATGTGGATCAGGACAACAAGGAGCAATCTGTCCTCCCAAACGCACACTCAGTGAAACTGGCTGACATTGCAAAAGGCAACTTCCTTCCCACTTTTTTAACAAATACATTATTGTTTGAACTTTCTTTCTATTCCCATTCCTTTTTACATTTACATTTACATTTAGTCATTTAGCAGACACTTTTATCCAAAGCGACAAATGAGAACAATGGAAGCAATCAAAATCAACAAAAGAGCAATGATAGCCTGGACGTCTCAGTTAGCTTAACACAGTACATATAGCAAGGGCGTTTTAAATAATATAATGAATAAAAAGAAAACAGAGAGAATAGAAAATGAATAGAGCAAGCTAGTGTTAGATGTCTTTTTTGCTTTAGTTAATTATATAATAAATAAAAAAAGATTAGAAAGCTAGTTTTATTTATTAAGAAAACAAGCACCAAATGAATAGAGTGCAAGTGTAAAAGGTACAAATGTTTTTTTAATTTTTTTAATTCTTTTTTTAAGAATAGATTTAGAATAGAGAGTGCTAGAGTTAGAGGGTCAAATAATGATGGAAGAGATGTGTTTTTAGCCGATTCTTGAAGATTAGGCAGGTCATTCCACCAGGAGGGAACATTTAATTTAAAAGTCTGTAAAAGTGACTTTGTGCTTCTTTGGGATGGCACAATCAAGTGACATTCACTTGCAGAACACAAGCTTCTAGAGGCATATAAATCTGAAGTAATGAATTTAGGTAAAGGGGTGCAGGCAAGATGGTTTTGTAGGCAAACAACAATGCCTTGAATTCTATGCTAGTAGCTGTTGGTAGCCAATGCAAGTGATATACAGAGGTTTGATGTGTATTCTTATTGGATCATTAAAAATTTATATTGCTGCCACATTATGGATTAATTGTAAAGGTTTGATAGAACTGGCTGGAAGACCTGTCAAGAGAGCATTGCAATAGTCCAGCCTGGACAGAACAAGAGCTTAAACAAGTTGAGCAGCTTGTTCAGAAGGAAATGGCATGATCTTCTTGATGATGAATAAAGCAAATCTGCAGGACCGGACAGTTTTAGAAATGTGGAGAAAGTCAGCTGATCATCAATCGTAACTCCAAGGTTTCTGGCGGTTTTTGAAGGTGTTATGGTTGATGTGCCTAGCTGGATGGTGAAACTGTGATGAAACAATGGGTTTGCTGAAACCACAAGCAGTTCTGTCCATTCTGGTGATGGTCCTTCATCCAGCAGGAAATGTCTGTTAGACAAGCTGAAATGCGAGCAGCTATCGTCAGATCATCAGGATGGAATGAGAGGTTGAGGTGAGTGTCATCAGCTTAGCGGTGGTACTGTATGAAAAGCCATGTTTCTAGTGACAGAACCTAATGATGCCATGTAGACAGAGAAGAGAACTGAGCCCTGAGGAACCCCAGTAGTTAGATGTTGCGACTTGGACACCTCACCTCTCCAAAATACCTTGAAGGACCTATCTGATAGGTAAGACTCAAACCACTGTAGTGCGGTTCCTGAGATGCCCTTTGCCAGTAGGGTTGACAGGAGGATCTGGTGGTTAACCGTGTCAAAAGCAGCGGACAGAACAAACAAGATAAATATTGAAGATTTGGATTCTGCTCTTGCCAATCTTAGGGCCTCAACAACTAAGAGCAAGGCAGTCTCGTTTGAATGTCCACTTCTGAAGCCAGATTTTTTGCAGTCAAGGAGGTTGTTTTGTGTGAGAAATGTACAACTGCAGACGTATTGGCTTGAAGGAGATGAGATGGAATAGGATCAAGCGGGCAAGTTGTAGGGTGATTAGAAAGGATGAGTTTGGAGACTTCTGCCTCTGAGTGAAGAGAAGGATGTGAATGAGTGTATGTTTGCTGGTAAGATGTGCTTGACAGATTGTGGTGTGGAAAATTGTGCAATGATGTTTTTAATTTTATTAATGAAAAAGTGGCAAACTCGTCAGCTATTAGAGCTGATGCAGGAGGGGGAGGAGGAGGACAAAAGAGTGAGGAAAATGTGTTAAAGAGCATGCGAGAGTTAGATGAATTGTTAATTTTGTTATGGTAGTATGTCCTTTTAGCAGTGGAGACATTAGCAGAGAAGGAAGAGAGGAGTGACTGATACACATTATGGTCAGTAGTATTTTTGGATTTCAACACCCTTTCAGCAGCTCTAATGTTCGCGAAGAACATCAGATAACCAAGGGGCAGAAGGGGTGGTATGGGCTGGCCTGGAAGACAAACAGTGTCTAAACAAGATGTAAGAGTGGAGCAGAAAGTATCAGTAGCACTGTTAGCATCAAAAGAAGATAACAGTTTAGGGGAAGGAAGCGAAGATGAAACCATAGCAGATAGCCGGGAGGGTGACAGTGAGCATTGGTTATATCAAAAGATGACATGTGGAGGGGTATGTGTTGTGTCAGGAACCATGTTGAGGTTAAGAGTGAGAAGGAAGTAATGCGAGGTGTGCAGTGGAGTAACCAGTACATCATCAGTGGAGCAGTGTTGTGTGTAAATATTTCCAGTTGGTTGCCTGATTTGTGAGTAGCAGTAGTTGACACTCAGTTGAGATCAAAAGAGGCAAGCAGAGTGTGGAAGTCTGCAGATTGAGGTTTATCTAGGTGGATGTTGTAGTCTCCAAGCATAACTAGAGGAGTTCAACCCTCAGCAAAGAGTAGCACATCTAATTCATCCAAAAAGTTACCTAGTGGTCCTTGGGGTCAATAAACAACTACAAAATGAATTTTAAGAGGGTAGGCGATAGTAACTGAATGAGATTCAAAGGAGCTGTTTATACCCAAAGATGGTAAAGGATTAAATTTCCAATCTATAGAGTCAAGCAGATCAGTACCTCCACCTCTTCCAGCCAAAAGAAAAAAAAAAGAAAAAAAAAATTATATATATATATATGTGTGTTAGAAATGGCAGTACTTTACCAGGAGTCACTCCAATTTGTAACACAGGTAGCTTTTATACAAGTCTTAAAGATGAGGACATGTTTTACGTGAATTTAAGTTAATATCTAGCAAGCCTTTATGAAAAAGCTCACTTCATTCTCTGTGTTCTGTTATGTAAATGTTAAGGATTCCTGCCTTCCCTGAAAAAACTCCTGTGCACTCCTGCATACTTCCTGTTGCTGTGTGGGATTGTTTTGAAGTTCAATTCTTTCATCGGCTTGCTCACCTTCAAAGCCAAATACATGGAGCAGCAGTTTGGCCAGTCGGCATCGAGAGCAAACTTCCTTATTGGTAAGAACCCTTCCAAGTAAATGTTGAGGCAGTTGATTGTTTTCTTTTCATGTCTGGTCTTCAGTTGTGCTTATGAACAAACACTACAATTTTGAAATGTATAGGGGTTGTGTAAAAGTAATATTTGTAAATATACCAAATAACACAATATTCGGCAATATTTTGTCAAAAATTAAATTAAATTAAATTAAATGCCATTTTAGCAACAATTATTTTAAATCTTTACAAACTTTTTTTTCAATGTTATTCCAGTTAATCCTTATTGACTTATCGACCGTATTTTTGTTTTTGATGTGAAAGGCCATAGACCTGCAAAAAATTCAGTCATATTTTGTGCAAATTCATCTGTCACGCCAAACCCAAGAACATCCCAACCATACAGCATAACACACTCAGTGAAGTGTGTCAGGCTTGACATTAATTGAAACTAAAGACATGTCATGTTCCGCAGGTGTCCTGATCCTGCCTGTGGTTGCTGTGGGAATATTCTTGGGGGGTTTGTTAATGAAAAGATACAAGTTAAGCATCGTGGCAGGAGCTCAGCTCTCCTTCATCACCTCCTTCACTGCCTTCCTTCTCCTCCTCTTCCATTTCGGCACAAAGTGTGACAATGTGCCTGTGGCAGGGCTCACTGTGTCCTACAATGGGTAAAGTATTTTTATACTTTTGCAAGTCAGTAGTTCTCAAAATGTTGGACATATTGTAAAGAGAAATTTGTTGTTTTCTTTCTCTCTGTTCTGCACACAAAACTATCATTTGGCTCATGATTATTTGTTGTACAGCACACAAGCTGTATGCCTCACGTTTTATGATACATTTATGTGGGTTTTTAAAGTGTTGTTATAATTACTATCCACTCAAGCGTATCCTTATGGGTTACAAGAATAAAAATGGACTTGATGGTAAATAATAAACAATACATTAATATATAGTTTTAATTAATTGTAGTGTATAGTTTTATATGATATGAAATACGTTTTCCTTTGAATCTACTTGTTTTCTTTTTATTCATATTAAAAATCTCACTAGCATTCTCTGTTCATTTTCTATTCTATCTACTTGTTTTCTTTTTATTTTATTTTTTTTTAAAAACCTTACTGCATGTACTGAATTAGACTAAACAAGACTTTTAACAATAATTATGTTATTGCTCTAATGTTATTGTTAGATTTGATTGCTTCAATTGTTCTCACTTGTTAGTGGCTTTGGATAAAAGCATCTGTTAAATGACTAAATGCAACTATATTTATACTTTATTTTGTAATGACCAAGAAAATCAGTGTTGCTATTTAATAATTAAAAAAAATGAGAACCGCTGCTATAAATGAACACTGGCTTTTAGCCTGAAAATTGTGTCTCCAACTGGAAACAATCCCCAAACTCTGAATTCCTCTTCAGGACCCCTGCAATATTAGATGATGAGCGCTCACTAATGTCTCAGTGCAACCAGTACTGTTCCTGCTCTACATCTGAATGGGATCCTGTGTGTTCTGACAGTGGCATTACATACGTGTCGCCCTGTTTAGCGGGATGCACTGGCTCCACTGGACAAGGCAAAAATACGGTATAATTTGATCTATCTATAACTGCACTTTTACAAACCTTAGGCACACAAGGTGTATTGTTAGCATGGTCACACTTCATTATAAGGTCCAATTCTTGCCATTAACAGATCGTTAACTATGACTTTTGCCTCAATAAACTCCTAATTTGCTGTTTATTAATAGTCAGCAAAGGTAATTGTTACGTTTAGTTATTAGGTGGGATTAGGGATGTAGAATATCCTCATGCAAAACATGTGCTTTATAAGTATTAATAAACAGCCAATATGTTAATAATATACATGCTAATAAGCAAGTAGTTAATAGTGAGAATTTCTCCTTATACTAAATTGTTACTGTAAGTATATGTTAGATTCTATAATTTGCAATAATAATTTCATTTGCATTTGATGGTGGCAGGTTTTTCACAACTGCAGCTGTGTGTTAACCCCCTCACAAGTAGAAGGCAGCAGATCGGTGTCTTTGGGACAGTGTCCTCGTGGGCCAGGATGTACCCGAAGTTTCACCTCTTACATGGCGGTATCTGTTCTTAGCTCCTTCATCAACTCTCTGGGCACTACTCCTGGATACATGATCATTATACGGTCAGTTACCATCAGGACAGAATAGTTACTAGTGTTTTGTTTTAAGCAAGCATTGTGGCAGTGAGTCTTGGCAGGCAAGTACTCTCAAAGTTTCTTATGTATATTATTGCATTTAACAATACTGTATTTGGTGGTTTCCTGAAACTCATTTTACTGGCTATAAGTAACTTTGCAAGTACACTTATTCTACCAACTCTAACCTAACAGTCAACTATTACTCTACTAATACTCTAATGAGAGTTAGAATGTAGTTGCAATGTCATTAAGTCAAAAGAATTTCTAAAAAGGGCCATTAAAATAAAGTGTAACCTTAAATTTTATAAAATGAACTATTTAAATATTTAATTTCATTTATTACATTTAACTTTTAACACATTGAAACTACTTTCAGATGCATTCTCAGATGTAAACGACGAAAGATGAAAAATATTTACTGTATATAATAATGCTTTCAGATGCATTACACCTGAGCTTAAGTCACTGGCGTTGGGTATTCAAACTCTTGTGATGCGAACACTAGGTACAAGCAATACAGTAAACAATAATATTTTAGTGTATATTATGTATTGAATAAACTGCATTAATGTCTAAAATTTTTCTGGAGGTGGGATTCCTGCTCCTGTATATTTTGGAGCTCTCATTGACTCAACATGTTTAAAATGGGGAATAAGGAGCTGCGGGGGAAGAGGAGCCTGTCGTATATACGACTCAAATATGTACAGGTGTGTGTGTGTGTGCTTGTAATTATACACCATTGTCTTTATTAGAATACAAAAGGGTATGAAAAATGGAGGAAAAAGCCACTGATAATTACAGTCTAAAGTCTTTAAGCACCCATGTAAAATTATTGTTAGACTCCTAAGCTTATATTTGAAAAACTAATTGTATGTGCAGCATGAAAGTCTTAATGTTCTGTTTTCAGAGTGATCTTCTTGAGCCTGACTACAAGTTTAAGTGGATGTTCCTATTTCTTTATCATTGCTGTCATTGTGCTTCTGCGGAAGCAGTTTAGAAAAGAAGAAGTCATAGCATTGCAGCAAACGTTCAGCAATCAAAATGAAACCGAACTTCAGACTCTAGAGATGTGCCATCCTGACGGATCCAAAACTGATACTGGTCCTAGAGAAAAAACTGAAAGCACCAATACTGAATGCTAGCAATGAGTTATAATTTTTTGTAGATATTTAAGGGAATTTAGGAGACAGTGCTGACACTGTAAATTAATGGCTGAAGAACTACTAATAAAATCAATGACCAGGGCCGGGTTTCCCAAAAGCATCGAAAGCCTAAGTGGATCGTAGCTCCATTGGTTTCAATGGGTCTAAGATGTACTTAAGCTTACAGTGCTTTTGGGAAAGGCAGCGCAGGACAGCAGCCCATAAGGAAATCAGTGCAAGCCATAACACTCTTTATGCTCAAATGTACTATCATGATCCAGAGTTTGTATCTCTTAATAAATGTATTTGAAAAAGGAAATCTCAGTTCTTTTCACAGTGAATTTACCAGCCTTCTTTCCTTGGGGGACTTGTTTGGATAGTTCAAACACACATTTAGAGAAGTGTCATTAAAGTTTTACCAATGCGTCATTCACTTATCAAACCACAACCATAATGTATTTGGAAAGGTTTCAAATGCATTAAGTCCAAACTTGTTGGAAGAAGATTGAACTGACATGCATGCATGCATTTGTCCATTAACAGCTGAGTTTATGCAAGATGTTGCACTACACATCGCTGTCATTTCTATGAATAAGTATAAGATGTATGGTGTAGTTTGCATCAGTATAATGTTTGAGAACATAGTTATGAATGAATTTGGATGGAACTCTGTGATCTCTCTTTGTTTCACCAAATGCTATTTATTGTTTTTGTTTTGGCCTGTTCAAATTAACCATGATACCGGGTTGAATTAACTATAATGATAAACGTATTAGCATCTAAGTAACGATAACATTGTTAACCGGGTCGCATCCAAAATCCTTTCATTAATCTGACATCTAAAATCTCTGAATAAAAAATAAAACAAGGCAATTGCAACTTATTTATATTCTAACTGAAAAAAAGAATTGCGAGATAAATTCACAATTGCAAGAAAAAAAAAAGAATTGCAAGAAACTCACAATTTTGAGAAATAAGTCAGAATTGCAAGATATAAACTTGCAACTGCGAGAAAAAAGAACCGCAAGATGAAGTAGCAAATGCAAGAAAAGAAAAAAAAGTCAGAGTTGTGAGATAAAAAGTCTAAATTACGTTGTTTTATTTTTTTATTCAGTGGCAGGATCAGGCTTTCATTGCTTTATGAGAACATGAATGTCTTTTCTAGAATAGGTGATAAAAGAATGTAGATGAAAAAAAAAATATTATTTTGAAGCAGTAATTACAGAACCCATACCTTTTTTCTTTTCTTGTAATATAAATTGCCATTTTAGCAAGTCCCAATATAAAATTAAACAACAGACACTGACACTTACGGCTCTGTGAATATTTAAAACCACAAATTAATTTCTCCATTGAAAAACCCTTATTAAAACAATTAAAAGGGTTACTCAAAACACTGCATAAACAGATGGAAGACAGTTTACCTTTGTGAACAAAAAGAACAATTTTGTCCAAAACCTTCTTATTAAAGATTTTAACAAATCAAATAAAAAAAATGAATAATAATAATTATAATTATAACAGACCTTTCCAGAAGCAATATCTGAGCCATTCACAATCAAACTTCTAAGAAGCAGCCTTCACAATTGTCCATTATAGGAGTTAAATATAAGTCAGGAAAAGATTCGGTACAATATGGATTTACAAGTCCCAGTGAGTAATCGAATAACAATTTCAATTCGTTGTCAGACAAAGACTCAAGTGCTCACAACTGAAAAAATAGCTCCAGCTACTTGTAGAACTTGCCCAATAGTTAAAAGTCCAGAGTTGAGAAGATTTTCTTCTGTCACAGAGTAACACATTTCACTGGACAAAGACAAACTAACGCATGCCAAAAATTAACGGCTCTTTCAACAGCCAATACAAAGAGTTCACAGTCCGCTTTTTTGGAATCATGAACAAGGCCCACACTTTTTGATAAAAAACAGGAAACTTAGAGAGTTTCAGCTTTTGAGGATCTAGCCAAAATAAGACTTTATCCAATCCCAGGCCTTCAAATCCTCTCAATATACAGAAGGCTGCTTTCTTCCGGTTTCAGATCTCGGAGCCTGTTAAAAGTCTTTGTATGAACTGAATCCTGAAAGCAGCGGTTCAACTTTGTAGATGCATCAGTCCAAACCCACTTTATTCTTTAGGAAGGTACAATACACTTTTTGGTACCCAGTGCAACTTATCCCAAAAGAAATCCACTAAACATGAATAAATCTTGGATAAAATATCTGCTGGGGGATCTATGCTACTTAAACAATGGCAGGAAGTAGAGGCAACTAAATGATTTATAACCAAAAGTAGTCCTTTATGTGAGATCTTTAGAACTCAAAAATTCCACCTATCAAGGCGCCCCTTTTAACAGCCTTGGCATTGCCTAAATAGACACCCAAGTATTTAAAACTATCTCTGGTCCATTTCAGACCAGCTGGTAAAATGGATTCACCATGTAACCAACTCCCAACAATTATAGCTTCACTCTTTTGCCAGTTCACTTTTGCAGAGGAGACATTTCTAAAATCTTCAAATTTTTGTAACATCACATTCACGTCATTTTGATTACTAATTAACACTATTTATATCATCAGCATAAGCTGACAGTTTAACAGCTTCAATACAATTTAAAATCTGTAATCCACACGTCAATTCTTAATTTATTTAAAAAAGGTTATATTGCCAAGATGTACAACATGCCAGAAAGACCACAACCTTGTCTAACCCCTCTTACCTTAAAACCTTAAAAGGAGAGCATAAGTCACCATTTAACTTCAATATACTCTCAACGTCACAATACATAACTTTAATCATAGATATAAAATAAGAACTAAAACCAAAAGCTGTTAAAACACTCCATAAATATTTATGTTCGACCATGTCAAAAGCCTTCTCTTGATCAATTGAAATTAAACTAAAATCGAATAAAACCTTGCGACTATCTAAAATTTATCTTACAAAGAAATATTATAAGCAATTCTTCTGCCTGGAGCACAATATTTGGTCCGGATGAATAATTTGAACTAAAACATCTCCTAGTCTATTCGCCAATACTTTTGACAGTAATTTATGATCATTACATAAAAGACTTATGGGCCTCCAGTTTTTTATTTCATTTAAAAAAAAACTTTTTTTGGGAGCAGAGTGATAACAGCTCTATGGCAGCTTCTGGGTAACTGTCCATCAGATAAATTCTAAGTGAGAACTGTCAGCAAATCATGACCTATTTCTGTCCAAAATGTCTTGTAAAATTTGACTGAGAAACCATCAATTCCTGCCATTTTCCCATTCTCCATACCATTCAGAACCTTCTCTAATTCTTCCATAGTCAATGCTTTACTGATTACTTCATTAACGTCTGTATCCACAACGAATTTTTCATCAAATTTGACAGCTCTCTTTCTAATATCTATAGGCTTCAATAAAAGGACTCCCATTTCTGAACGTAAAGCATGAATATGTCTATTCTTCCCATTCTTTTTTTCCAGGTTAAAAAAATAATTTTGAAAGTGCATCCATAGACTCAATGCTTTGAAACGAGATCTAATAATAGCACTTTGTATAGTTATATACAATTAGTTATATAGTTAGTTGTATAGGTTTTTTTTTCTTGTGGATTCAAAACCCCCTGCAGTTTATCCAAAAAAAAAAAAAAAAATCGTTCAGACTTTACTTTTAAAACGATTGAAACTGCTTCTACATCTTTAAAATCAGGACATGCATTATTCAAAATGTGTTTAAACTGTAGATATCCACTCCTGTAAAGCAAATCCGTAATACCCGTTTTATCTTCACCAGAAACATTAAGGACCCTATAATACACAAGACACAGCGCAAGTGTGTTTGCTAGTTTCAGTCCGGTGCCATTCGCATTTTACCATTCAGCGCCACCTTGTTTAATTAGCAAATGCATTTGCGCTCATTTTGAAAAATTAAAGGATTGCAATGCATAAGATTTTTTTTTGTAGGCTATATATATATATATATATATATATATATATATATATATATATATATATGCTGGTCATAATAAGAATATCTTCAAAAGGTTTATTCATTTCACTAATTCCATTTGAAAAGTGAAACTTATATATTATATTCATTCATTACACACAGACTGATATATTTCAAATGTTTATTTCTTTTAATTTTAATGATTATAACTGACAATTAAGGAAAGTCCCAAATTCAGTATCTCAGAAAACACTGACCACAAGATGGTTGCTAATAAGTGTCTCTGAAAGACAATTGAGGAAGCAACCATTTCCATTTTTTTTTTTTAAATGCCCTATGCACTCATCCTTCTCCACAGGGCAGCTCTATGGATATATGCATCTAAAGCCCTCACTGGGCATAGCAAATTAAGTTTCTCCTGGTCAGACGTAAAAAAAAAACGAGGAGGACAGAAAGCCTGCAGTACGATAGGTCTAAATGCCGTACTAGGAACCTTAGGAACATATCCTGGCCTAGGATGAAGAAAAGCCTTAGCCATGCCAGGAGCAAATTCCAGGCACAAGGGAGCCACAGAAAGTGTTTGAATATCTCCAATTCTTTTTAGAGACGAGATAGCAAGAAGAAAAATAGTCTTAAGAGTAAGAAACCTTTCTGACACTTCTTCAATGGGCTCGAAGGGAGCTAGGGAGAGGCCCTCTAGAACGATGGACAGGTCCCAGGATGGCACCCTCGTACATACTACTGGCCTCAGCCTCAAGGTGCCATGGAGGAAGCGAGATATAAGTGGGTGTCTCCCGAGAGAACCTCTACTCGAAGGGGCATGGTAAGCAGCTAAGGCCGCCACATACACCTTCAGTGTGGAGTGGGATAACCCCGTGGAGAGACGGTCTTGCAGGAACTCCAACACTGTACCAACCGGGCAGTTAACTGGGTCCTGCTGGTGCTCTCCAAACCAGGAAGTGAGGAGTTTCCACCTCACGGCATAAAGCTTCCTCGTGGCGGGAGCTCTGGAATGGAGGACGGTCTCAACGACCTCAGTCGAGAGACCCGATTCTATGAGCTGGGCCCCCTCAGAGGCCAAGCCCACAGCCTCCTTAGTTCTGGGCGGGGGTTAAGGATCGACCCACTCGCCTGAGAGAGTAGGTCTCTCCTGACCAGTATCTCAAGGGGAGAGCCGTCGAGGAGAGACACTAGGTCTGCAAACCACACTTGGGCCGGCCAGAACGGGGCTATTAACAATAGACTGAGCCCATCCTGATGAACCCTCTCCAGAACTGGGGGGGCTGGATGATTGAGAGAGAACTACAATGGACAGTGTGATGTCTCTAGGGAAGCAAATAGTTTTACCTCGGCATGACCGAAGTGTTCCCAAAGGAGCTCCACCACCTCGGAAGTCACCAAAAGAATTTTCCCCTGGGACCAAAGAAAGATCTGACGTGCTAGTTTGTAAAGCGGGCGAGAGCGCAGATCCCCCTGATGGTTTATATAAGAGACCACCGATGTGTTGTCTGTCCGGACAAGAACATGGTGGCCCCTTAGGTCTGGGAGGAAGTGTTTCAGAGCCTGAAACACCGCCAACATTTTTAGACAATTTATATGCCACGAGATGGTCCTGCCACAGACCCTGAGCTCGGCGACTACTCATGATCGCCGCCCAGCCCGTGAGAGAGCCATCCATCGTTACCATAACGCGATGACAAGGAGCTCCTAGCACGGGACCTTGGGAAAGAAATCAAGGATCTCTCCACATGATCAGGGCATGATGACACCGTCACAAACTCAAGATCGTGTGAAACGAGTCTCCAGCCTCCTCTGTTCCCAGGCTTTCAACATCTAGCTCCTCAGAACTGGACAGCCGAAGCTCAGGAACATCATGTTGTGTCTCAACCCGGGGAGAAGTAGCGGCAAAACCGCCCTTCCACAACCGGGATAGAGACACTGGATCTCATCGGTGAAGGCTGAGATAGGGCGGAGCCCATCTCAAACCCCTCGGTGAGATCCATTTGCGAACCCCATGGCAAGTGGGGTTCAAACCCCTCAGCTCTGCCTCGACAGAAGCGGGACCCGAGCCGTGGGGAACACGCATCGAACCGCTCTCCTCAAAGAGTGATCGACAGGAGCGCAGCGTCCTTAGGGGCAGACGCTCGCAATGCTCACCTTCAGCCCACTCGAGAGCTGCCTGGGCATGCTGCACTCCTAAACAAGCCACACATAGTTGGTGTGAATCCCCACCAGTGAGAAATCGAGTACAGGGGGGGACACACTTTCTATAATGCGGCTCGCTCGTCACACTCTCTCTGCTCATTTTTATGTATTTTTTTTATTTTATTTTACTCCTGTCTAGTGCTCTTTTACAACTAGAGACAGACAAACACAAGAAGACGGTTTTCAAACACACACCGTGACGCTCACTTTCGCCATTGACTGATTTCATTCATGCTTCAGACGCACTAAGCTTGGGGGCGTTCCCACTGCGAGTTCAAGCAGCGGTAGTTCCTGAAGGGGAACCAGGCTTACATTAAATACTTCTACAAGATTTTCTCCTAAAAATGGCCAGAAAGTTTTATAGAATTCACTCCATTATTAGGAGCACAAACATTTAACAAAAGTAAAACATTTTTTTATTTTTTTTTTAATTATAACTTTTAAAAAACGACCTTCTTCAATTTCAACAAATTTATAAGATGCTGGAGACACATTTTTAGAAAATAATATTACAACACCTCCACCTAATAGAGGATTTATGAATTAGAAAAACTGACCTCCCCACTCTCTTTTCCAGTCAACTTCATTTCTTAATTTAGGGCTGCTCCGATCACGATCGGCCGATCGTTATGCGCATCTCGTCAGTAAAGCCAGTTCTCTAATCAGCGGTAAATTCCCTCAGGTGCGTGATTTCACATAGAGCAGCTGTTACTACACAGAGCCAATGTTAACTGAGAAGATGCGCAAATCCACGGTCATTTTCAGCGTTTATTTACGCATCTTCTCAGTTAATTCATTTATCTCTACGATTTTTTTTTTTTTTTTACTTGTTCACAAACTTCCGTAAGCGGTACACTTCAAGAGAAAGCCCCTTCTCTCATTAAATATCTGGTGTCCCTTACAAACTGTGCACGATTAGGAAAATAATCCTCTATCTGTATGCCTTTAAGCCCTTTGTTTTCTGAAGGCTACTGTCCTCAGCTTTGTACACAACATTTACATTATCATTTTGAGAACAAGCAGAAACCTCTAAACACACCGAAGCACTAGAATCAGAGTAATTATCACCCGAAGCTATGATTTCATCTTCACCATCACTTTTTTTTGACTTTTTTATTGATTTTATTGTTTTGATTTCTTTTTCTTTTGATTGGAATTTTGAAGATCGATTCAACTTCCATTTTCAATTCACAATCATTCAATTTCAAGTCTTCAATTCCATATTCTCTGTCTTGTTCTACAAATGCGAAAGATATCGTCTTACTCAATTCAGCTACGGTCTCTGCCACTACAGGCTCCACCACAACACCTCCATCAACAAAAGGAGAATAAGAAATCAACGTTTCCGCACTGCTTTCTCCCTCAATCGGCTCTTCTAATGATACAATCTCCTCCAGAGAGGCAGCTGCGGATGCACTAGTTTCATCTTTATCCACATTAACATGCTCTGTGTATGGGAGAGACTATTTTCCATATTGTGACAACTCTTGCATGATAACATCATCTTTCACAAAAGGAGATACATTTGAAAATACTATTTTCTTACTCAAAACTCAAAAGAAGAACCAGCTTTCCTTAATTACAACACCATTTTGCTAATAGCCTTTACCAATTTCATTAGCCTTTCTCAATCGTGCTAAGAAAAAGCACAATCGCATAATTCATTCGCGAAGCTGACACAATGTTTTCATGGCTCACAATATCTCCTACCGCCAAACATATATCCTCCATGCTAATATCTATTTTAACTCCATGATGCCGAGTTAAACTGTCATAAACCATCATGTTGGGAGTCGTCATGCTATCCAGCAAAGTGCTGGAAGCAGACTATCCCCTGAAAAGTACTACGGATATAATGTTATAATTATATAATTATAATGTATACAGTTATAATGTGAGATTGGCAAAATTATATTGGTAGCCGTTTAGAGTAGGATGAAACATACAACATGTAATACATACAATACTTTTTATACATGAATGTGTGTATGTGTGTGGGTTTCCTGTAGAGATCCAAAATGGTCAGGTCTATCGGTTTTCAAAAAAACGTTCCATTATTGCTAAAGGTTTGCTTCTGGTTGACCATTGCAAACCTTTAGCAGTTATTTGTAAGAAAGTGATTTCTTTGCTAAAATTTACCACATATTAACTGCAAGTTAATACGTTTACTTTTTTATGAAAAAAAATAAAAGTAAAAAACACACAGGTGAATGCACACACATACATAAGTAGATGTTAGTTGGTGGAGTCACTCTATGTTCTTGTTGGTTGGTGTTTGTTAAATACTATTAATGTTTCATCTTATTTTAATTGTCTGTTTGACAATTTCTTGAGTTTTATACATTTCGCCATATAAACACTTGGCACAATTGGGCACATTTTGCAAACGGTACTGTAATGGTTAATCTACAATTGGGTTAAAGGTTTACTCAGTGCTAGTTAATGTCAAAATGTAAATATAAATATAAAGTCACATTTAGAGATTGCTGATTTGGGAATATTTCTGCATTTAAGTGCCTCCTCTCCTTGTAAAGGAACCTCTGGACATGTGAGTTTTTTATTATTGTTAAAATATTATATTTTAATGTTTGTTTGCTTTTTTATTACAATGTATTTTTCTTTTGGACCACCTCTGAATATATATATATATATATATATATATATATATATATAGAGAGAGAGAGAGAGAGAGAGAGAGAGAGAGAGAGAGAGACATTAAATTAAATAAGACACCAAGGAAGTTTAACATAGCAACAAAATTGTTCATGCTTTCATGATTTTGCACGTCTTTCATGGCCCATAGTTCATCATGACAGTGGGAGACAATCCAGACAGGTTCACTGAGCCCAGAACAATTGAGTACCCAGGTCGCAATCAGAAAACACCTCAAACTAAATGCTTTTCTCCAACTCTAAAGGCAAGAGACATTGTTTTTGACAATATGCCGCAATCTAAGTTTAACTAAACCACTATTAGCTGATAATTTGATTTGAAATAATGGCTATAGCTAAATATTTCAGACAAATACTATGATACATTCTGATGTAACAACAACAACAAGCCTTAGAATATGGACTTAAACTCTCTTCTGCCCTTGTGTCTGCAAAGATCTTTATTGGTTTACTTGCCTTCTGTTATTTCACAAAATCCATGACGGGTGCTTACACCAAAAGTGCCATCACTCAGATTGAGAGGCGGTTTGAGATCCCAAGCTCTACTGTGGGCATCATTGATGGCAGCTTTGAAATGGGTGAGTGGTGACGTGTTGAGCTCCAGTGAGAAATAACGGATGGGGTTCAGCCATTAGAGCACTTATACCAGTGAGTCACACCACCGATGCTATAATGTGATGGAAAGGCTGTTCATATTTTAAAAATGGGATATTTGATTGATGGTATGCTTTGAAACAAAATAAAATTTGTTAAATAACGTAACATTTGCTTGCAGGTAATCTGTTGGTCATTACTGTTGTTAGCTACTTTGGCGTTAAGTTTCACAGGCCCAAGATCATTGGAGCAGGGGTCCTGTTGATGGGTGTTGGGACACTTTTAATGGCTTTACCTCACTTCATCATGAGCCAGTGCCGCCCACAGTAATGATGCTGATAATTTCTCAGTGAGCTCCACATGCTCATCTGAAAACCAGAGTACTGTTCAACAGCTTTTTTCCGGTAATATGTGGTGAATTTGTGAGAAAGCATGTGGGATATTTTAATTGGAAAATGTAGTAAAATACCTAACAGAGCACATTATATGGATTGCATAGGAAGTCGAAAAGGGGAAGGGGAAAGCGCACCCACGTGGGTGATTGCACTGTTTGGAAACATTTTGCGTGGCATTGGGGAAGCCAGCATCAGCCCTCTGGGAATGTCATTCATAGATGATTATTCACGGCCAAAAAACTCTGCATTTTACATCGGTGAGAGAAAAAAAAATAAAAAAATAAAAAAATATATATATTCACACATACTCCGTCTGCAGTCCGTGTGCGTTTCGTATGTGGTGCAGAAGCAACACCCATTCATACTCATTGTGCTTTCACACAGGACGCGTTTTACAGTCCGCTACTCGGTACGTGACCGATCGATGCACTGTTGCAGACGCAAAGCTCCTGGAATACACTGACAGACCGTAACTGTGTGAACGCTGGAATCCGATAACATGGGTGCGTAAATAAATACGCACTGCAGACGGATTATGTGTGAAACAGGCGTAAGGTTGTTTGCGTCTTTTGCAATGTGAAATTCGTTTACAGCTTTCTCAAACTGCAGTTTGTGATGCATTTTGGAAACAGGAGATGAGCCCCTGGTCTAATGCACCACCTGTCTTGAGAAACCCATTCTCAAAGACTTAATGTTACTTGTAGTCATTATTTTATTTGGGTAGCACACATATTCTGAATGCCTTTGGCAGAATTCAAATGAGCCACTTTAATCTAGATTAATCTAGATTAATTCCAAGATTACAGTGAGAATAACCTAGATTAAAAAAAAATTAATCTATGCCCACCACTAATATATATATATAATAATATATACTAATATATATATATATATATATATATATATTATTATGAATTTTTTTTTTTTTTTTTTACTTGGATCTCTGTGTGCTAGTCTCTATGTGGACATTGGCTTAGTGAATCAAGGTGAGTTAAAAATTTTATAATGCCAAATTAAAATCGCTATACACCCACCTTAGTAGTCACTCAAAAAAAAAATAATCAAAAAGAAGAAAAATTATTACTTTCATTACTATGGCATGCATGGACCATGGTAGTACTTACTCTTTAAAGTACCGGAGTTCCATGTAAATACCATGGTAAATTAATATAGTAATGGACCAGGGTAGGGTCAAAGAATCTGTTGGGTCTGGATGTCAATGTCACCTTTATTTATATAGCGCTTTAAACTAAATACATTGCGTCAAAGCAACTGAACAACATTCATTAGGAAAACAGTGTCAATAATGCAAAAATGATAGTTAAAGGCAGTTCATCATTGGATTCAGTTATGTCATCTCTGTTCAGTTAAATAGTGTCTGTGCATTTATTTGCAATCAAGTCAACGATATCTCTGTAGATGAAGTGTCCCCAACTAAGCAAACCAGAGGTGACAGCGGCAAGGAACCGAAACTCCATCGGTGACAGAATGGAGAAAAAAACCTTGGGAGAAACCAGGCTCAGTTGGGGGGCCAGTTCTCCTCTGACCAGACGAAACCAGTAGTTCAATTCCAGGCTGCAGTCAGATTGTGCAGAAGAATCATCTGTTTCCTGTGGTCTTGTCCTGGTGCTCCTCTGAGACAAGGTCTTAACAGGGGATCTGTATCTGGGGCTCTAGTTGTCCTGGTCTCCACTGTCTTTCAGGGATGTAGAGGTCCTTTCTAGGTGCTGATCCAGCATCTGGTCTGGATACGTACTGGATCCGGGTGACTGCAGTGACCCTCTGATCTGGACACAGACTGGATCTGGTGGCCACGTTGACCTCGGAACAAGAGAGAAACAGACAAATATTAGCGTAGATGCCATTCTTCTAATGATGTAGCAAGTACATAGGGTGTTATGGGAAGTGTTTCCGGTTCCGGTTTACCTAATTAATGCAGCCTAAAAATCCTTTAACGGATTTGGATAATAAAAGCATATTAGTATGTTATGTGTATGCCAGGTTAAAGAGATGGGTCTTTAATCTAGATTTAAACTGCAAGAGTGTGTCTGCCTCCCGAACAATGTTAGGTAGGTTATTCCAGAGTTTGGGCGCCAAATAGGAAAAGGATCTGCCGCCTGCAGTTGATTTTGATATTCTAGGTATTATCAAATTGCCTGAGTTTTGAGAACGTAGCGGACGTAGAGGATTATAATGTAAAAGGAGCTCATTCAAATACTGAGGTGCTAAACCATTCAGGGCTTTATAAGTAATAAGCAATATTTTAAAATCTATGCGATGCTTGATAGGGAGCCAGTGCAATGTTGACAGGACCGGGCTAATATGGTCATACTTCCTGGTTCTAGTAAGAACTCTTGCTGCTGCATTTTGGACTAGCTGTAGTTTGTTTACTAAGCGTGCAGAACAACCACCCAATAAAGCATTACAATAATCTAACCTTGAGGTCATAAATGCATGGATTAACATTTCTGCATTTGACATTGAGAGCATAGGCCGTAATTTAGATATATTTTTGAGATGGAAAAATGCAGTTTTACAAATGCTAGAAACGTGGCTTTCTAAGGAAAGATTGCGATCAAATAGCACACCTAGGTTCCTAACTGATGACGAAGAATTGACAGAGCAACCATCAAGTCTTAGACAGTGTTCTAGTTTATTACAAGCAGAGTTTTTAGGTCCTATAATTAACACCTCTGTTTTTTCAGAATTTAGCAGTAAGAAATTACTCGTCATCCAGTTTTTTATATCGACTATGCAATCCATTAGTTTTTCAAATTGGTGTGTTTCACCGGGCTGCGAAGAAATATAGAGCTGAGTATCATCAGCATAACAGTGAAAGCTAACACCATGTTTCCTGATGATATCTCCCAAGGGTAACATATAAAGCGTAAAGAGTAGCGGCCCTAGTACTGAGCCTTGAGGTACTCCATACTGCACTTGTGATCGACAGGATACATCTTCATTCACTGCTACGAACTGATGGCGGTCATATAAGTACGATTTAAACCATGCTAATGCACTTCCACTGATGCCAACAAAGTGTTCAAGTCTATGCAAAAGAATGTTGTGGTCAATTGTGTCAAACGCAGCACTAAGATCCAATAAAACTAATAGAGAGATACACCCACGATCAGATGATAAGAGCAGATCATTTGTAACTCTAAGGAGAGCAGTCTCAGTACTATGATACGGTCTAAATCCTGACTGGAAATCCTCACATATACCATTTTTCTCTAAGAAGGAATATAATTGTGTGGATACCACCTTTTCTAGTATCTTGGACAGAAAAGGGAGATTCGAGATTGGTCTATAATTAACTAGTTCTTTGGGGTCAAGTTGTGGTTTTTTGATGAGAGGCTTAATAACAGCCAGTTTGAAGGTTTTGGGGACATATCCTTATGACAATAAGGAATTAATAATAGTCAGAAGAGGATCTATGACTTCTGGAAGCACCTCTTTTAGGGGCTTAGATGGTATAGGGTCTAACATACATGTTGTTGGTTTAGATGATATAACAAGTTTATACAATTCTTCCTCTCCTATGGTAGAGAATGAGTGGAACTGTTCCTCAGGGGGTCTATAGTGCACTGTCTAATGTGATACTGTAGCTGACGGCTGAATGGTTGCAATTTTATCTCTAATAGTATCGATTTTAGAAGTAAAGTAGTTCATAAAGTCATTACTGCTGTGGTGTTGGGAAATGTCAACACTTGTTGAGGCTTTATTTTTCGTTAATTTAGCCACTGTATTGAATAAATACCTGGGGTTATGTTTGTTTTCTTCTAAAAGAGAAGAAAAGTAATAGGATCTAGCAGTTTTTAATGCTTTTCTGTAGGATATGTTACTTTCCCGCCAAGCAATACCAAATACCTCTAGTTTTGTTTTCCTCCAGCTGCGCTCCATTTTTCGGGCTGCTCTCTTTAGAGTGCGAGTATGCTCATTATACCATGGTGTCAAACTGTTTTCCTTAACCTTCCTTGAGCGTAAAGGAGCAACTTTATTTAAAGTGCTAGAAAAGAGAGAGTCCATAGTTTCTGTTACATCATCAAGTTGTTCTGAGGTTTTGGATATGCTAAGGAATTTGGATACATCAGGAAGATAACTTAAAAAGTAGTCTTTTGTGTTAGAAGTGATGGTTCTTCCATACTTGTAACAAGAAGTAGAATTTACAATTTTGGCTATATGAATTTTTTAAAGAACTAAATAATGATCTGAGATATCATCACTTGGCTGAATAATTTCAACACCATCAACATCAATTCCATGTGACAGTATTAAATCTAGAGTATGATTTCGACAATGAGTAGGTCCTGAAACGTGTTGTCTAACACCAATAGAGTTCAGAATGTCTATAAATGCTGATCCCAATGCATCGTTTTCATTATCAACATGGATATTAAAATCACCAACTATTAAAACTTTATCTGCAGCCAGAACTAACTCGGATGTAAAATCACCAAACTCTTTAATAAAGTCTGTATGGTGCCCTGGTGGCCTGTATACAGTAGCCAGTACAAACATAACAGGGGATTTATCATTAACATTTGTTTCTTTGGATAATGTTATATGAAGTACCATTACTTCAAACGAGTTATACTTGTAGCCTGCCCTCTGAGAAATCCTGAAAACGTTGTTATAAATTGAAGCAACACCTCCACCTTTGCCTTTTAGACGTGGCTCATGTTTATAACAGTAATCTTGGGGGGTGGACTCATTTAAAATAATGTAATCATCAGGTTTTAGCCAGGTTTCTGTCAAACAGAATACATCTATATTATGATCAGTGATCATATTATTTACAAAAAGTGTTTTCGTAGAAAGGGATCTGATATTCAATAAGCCAAGCTTTATCATTTGTTTATCCATATTGCTTCCGTTTTTTATTTGTTGAAACTCAATTGAATTGTTATTGAATCTCTTTTAAACAGGTCAGGTCTGCCCCAAAAGCTCGTCCAATTGTCTATGAAACCTATGTTATTCTGTGGGCACCACTTAGACATCCAGCCATTGAGTGATGACAATCTGCTATGGATCTCATCACCACGGTAAGCAGGGAGGGGACCAGAGCATATTACAGTGTCTGACATCGTGCTTGCAAGTTCACACACCTCTTTAATGTTATTTTTAGTGATGTAAGACTGGCGAAGTCAAACATCATTAGCGCCGGCATGAATAACAATCTTACTGTATTTACGTTTAGCATTAGCCAGCACTTTTAAATTTGCCAAGATGTCAGGCGCTCTGGCTCCCGGTAAACATTTGACTATGGTGGCTGGTGTCTCTATATTCACGTTCCGTACAATAGAATCACCAATAACTAGAGCACTTTCATCAGGTTTCTCAGTGGGTGCATCACTGAGTGGGGAGAACCTGTTTAATGTTTTGATCGGAACAGAAGAGCGGTGTTTTGACCCACGACTACGCTGCCTCACCGTCACCCAGTTGCCCTGCTGCTGGGGCTCTGTTTCCGGAACCGAACAATGTACAGGAATCCCTGAGCTAGACGCATCCAAAGCCGTATCTAGAGCCCTAACATTCTTACTGTCCTCAATTAAAGTTTGGATGCGTGTCTCTAATTCTGAAATCTTCTCTGTCAGCCTAACTATTTCCCTGCATTTATCACATGTGAATCCCTCATCAGCGACAGAGATAAATAAACTGTACATGTGGCAAGAGGTGCAAGTAACAATGACGGGAGAAGCCATTACTCACCGTGCTAGATGAAATATTCTTACTGCGGTTGTTTGATGAACTTGTGAAAAACACTTTAAAAAACAGAGAGTGATAGTAAGATAAAGATTCTAGAGAAAAAATAAAATAAGAACAGCTACACGGAGCTACAATTTGCTACAGAAGGCCAACAGGAAGTAGAGAAAACACTGTCCAACAGCGACACCCGCAGGCAGGAGTCTCCTCAGTGTAGTCAGAGGACTACACTGTTTAGCACCGGTGGAGCAGAAGACTATGGGGAACTAGAGGCCTAGGGAGATCTGATGGAATCTGAGGACTTGCAGGTGGCTTAGGAAAACCCAGTGGAACAACCAAACCCAGATAGGCCTTGAAATTAGGATGAATCAGGGATTTTGTCTGAGTGAGCAATGAAAGAGAAGACTTAGGAAGATTTGAACAGGAGAGTAAGACTGCTCTGGTAGCTCTGGGAAAGCAGGATTGTCTTGGGAGTCAGCAGAAACCGAATTGGGGAAGTATAGCACATGAGGCCTTAGAGCTGAAGGGACTTGGAGTCTGGATGGAACCAGTGCAAAGATGGAACCATGTGAAACCAGAGGGAAGAGTAGAGAGCCAATGAAAAGAGTGACTTTGAGGAGTTGATGGATGAAATGTCATAGAGGAGCTGGTGGAATAATTCAGCTTTGGTCTTTGTGGCCGAAACGAAAGGTTCAATGGATCCTCCTGTTACAAGAAAGAATATCTCAAAAGCCGTTTTAATGGCTGGAAAAGGGTACTTTAGGAAGACCTCACTGGCAGAAAAGAAGGAAATATGATTGTTTTTTTAGAGAAAGAGATGGCCAGGACAAAGATCAGGACACTGTATGTGTTTGAGAAGAAGGAGGACGTGTTGTTTAGATCCTGCTGGTTTCTTGTTAAAGGCCTAGTCTTGACACAGCTTGATAGTTTAATAATTGCAAATTATTATAGTGAACAGGTTATTATAATAACAAAAGAACCTGAAAGAACTAATGGGATTGGAGGACAGCCAGTATGTGAACCACACATACAGACAACAGATGCAGATAAAGAGTCTTTTTCAAAGAAGGAAGTCTGAGATGAACAGAAGGTAAGTAACTTTACTAAGAGCAAAGATGTTCATGTGTTCTTTGATCACAGATCTCATTTTAACTGTGGTAAGTATACATGTTGTTCTTGATAGCAGATGTGATTGAATAGAGGTGTGAGTGATCTGTAGTTGGGGGAAAGTGGGAGAATAGTGAAATGATTTATATCGTTTATTTGACTATTTTCTTCTCATTTTCAGAGAGTGTGACCATTACCCCTCAGGACTCTCGCTGGGTTGGGGCCTGGTGGTTGGGTTATGTGGTTTGTGGGCTGTTGACTCTTCTCGCTGCTTTGCCTATCTGGTTCCTGCCAAGAGCTCTGCCTGAAAACCCCGAAACCTCTAAACTAGTTAACTCCTCAAACCAACACAAACACACACTCAGCATTACAGAGATAGCCAAAGGTATGTCAACCATCCACTGAGTACTCTGGGTTCGGGTCATTCCCAAGCTCGGAGTGTCAGGGTTCTGTCACTCCAGTCTAGTGTTATTCATGGTTTTGTGACAGAGCCCTGATACTCTCCTCATGTCATTGTTTTCATGTGAGTGCGCGGCTTAGTTTTTACTGGCTGCGTGCCGTCTCGTGTGAACACGCGGTTTATGAGCTTGCTCATTAGCTGCGTGTTTGTCTATTCAAGCACATGGCTAGTGATTGGTTTGCTGGCCATGCGCTTGTGTTTTTTTGGTTTTGTGTGAGCACATGGCTTTTGTCTTAGTTCCTATGTGCCATGTGCTCTCGTCAATTGTCTTGACCCCAACCATCTTGTTACCTGATTATTGATGTAATTTTCCCCACATGTGTTCCCTCGTTATCCTCCTCATTAGCTCCCTATTTATTGTCCTTGTGTTTGCAGTCTGGTTGCTAGTTCGTCGTCAAATATTTGTCTGTGCACATCGTGTCTTGCCTTGCCTTGCTAGTCAAGTTTAGTCTGTTTTCCCCTACGGGGTAGTTTTTGTTTGTTTATTTTATTATTACTACTATTAAAGAGCCCTTCTCTCTGCATCATTGAGTCCTCGGCTCTTCCCTCTACCCAAACCCTGACAGTACGAACTAGCCAGTATGAGGACTCAGCGGAAGAAGGGTTTGCACCGTCCACCAGCCTCCA
The DNA here is from genome assembly GCF_963082965.1 of Carassius carassius. NCBI lineage: Eukaryota > Metazoa > Chordata > Actinopteri > Cypriniformes > Cyprinidae > Carassius > Carassius carassius. Next base: position 17,854,729 of record NC_081780.1, on the reverse strand, counting down.
CTCTCTCCAGCCCCCACTACCAGCGCATGCTCCAGTTTAAGACCTTGATCTCGCTCCATCAACAAGGGACTGGTGTGAGGGATTTTGCCCTGGAGTTCAGTGGTACTGCAGAGGGATTGGAGTTTAATGATGCGGCCCTCAAGGACCTCTTCAATTACGCCCTTGATGAGCCTCTCAGCTGGTGGGGAATGAGGGGGCTGGACCACCTGTCGTTTGGGGAATTTGTGGAGTTCGTGGCACGTTCCCCAGCTAAGGAGGCTGCAGTGCTGCCTGTGGTGCCCGTCAAAGCTGCAGCTCCCCCCATGGTGGATGAAGGAGCTGCAGTACCCCCAGAGGTGACTTGTGACATTGCAGAACCCCTAGAGGTGGCCGGAGAGACTGCAGCACCTCACTCTCGTAGGCGGAGGAGGGGAAAGAAGAGGAATGGCTCTGCTCCGCCAATGCCAGAGGTGCCTGATGAGGCTGCAGTGCCCCCAGAGGTGCCGGATGAGGCTGCAGCGCCCCCAGAGGTACCGGATGAGGCTGCAGCGCCCCCAGTAGTGGCCGACGACATTGCACTGCCCCAGTCTCGGAGACGGAGGAGAAGGAGGAGAAAGGCTTCCTCCATTCCTCATGGCCCGGTGGCCATTCAGGAGCCCACTGCTGGCCTGGAGGCCAATCCAGTCATGCCTAAGCCCCTTGCCCTGCCGGCGCCGCCCAAGCCCCTTACCCTGATGCCGGCTCTGTCCAAGCCCCTTGCCCTGCCGGCGCCGCCCAAGCCCCTTGCCCTGATGCCGGCTCTGTCTAAGCTCCCTGCCCTGATGCCGGCTCTGCCCTTGATGAGTGCCTTGCCGGTTTTGCCCTTCCTATCTGCTGGGGTTCCTGTTAGGCCGGAGTCTCGCTGGTCTGTTCCTCCGGCACCGCCCTGGTGGTCTGTTGGGGTTTCTGTTAAGCCGGAGTCCTCTTGGTCTCTCCCACTGGTTCTACCCTGCTGGTCTGCCTGGGTTACTGTTAGGCCAGATCCTCGCTGGCTCGTTCCTCCGGCTCCGCCCTGGTGGTCTGCCTGGGTTCCTGTTAGGCCAGATCCTCGCTGGCTCATCTCTCCGGCTCCACCCTGGCCCACTGCTGGGACTCCTGGACTGCCTGAGCCTCCTTGGCTCAACCCTCCCGCCCCTCCCTGGTCCCTTTTAATAACTGTTTGGGTTATCCTGTTAGTTGACTGGGCTCCCTTCCCTCCCTCCCTCCCCTATTTTGTCTGTTTTTTGATTTCCATGTCTTGTGTTCTGTTTTGTACCGTGCTTGTGTTGCCATGCCTGTGCTGTCATGTTCCTGTTTTGTTTTTGGGTGTTCCTCGTTAGGGACGCCAGGTGGCGTCCCTTTTGAGGGGGGCTAGTGTCAGGGTTCTGTCACTCCAGTCTAGTGTTATTCATGGTTTTGTGACAGAGCCCTGATATTCTCCTCATGTCATTGTTTTCATGTGAGTGCGCGGCTTAGTTTTTACTGGCTGCGTGCCGTCTCGTGTGAACACGTGGTTTATGAGCTTGCTCATTAGCTGCGTGTTTGTCTATTCAAGCACATGGCTAGTGATTCGTTTGCTGGCCATGTGCTTGTGTGTTTTTGTTTTGTGTGAGCACATGGCTTTTGTCTTAGTTCCTATGTGCCATGTGCTCTCGTCAATTGTCTTGACCCCAACCATCTTGTTACCTGATTATTGATGTAATTTTCCCCACATGTGTTCCCTCGTTATCCTCCTCATTAGCTCCCTATTTATTGTCCTTGTGTTTGCAGTCTGGTTGCTAGTTCGTCGTCAAATATTTGTCTGTGCACATCGTGTCTTGCCTTGCCTTGCTAGTCAAGTTTAGTCTGTTTTCCCCTACGGGGTAGTTTGTTTGTTTATTTTATTATTACTACTATTAAAGAGCCCTTCTCTCTGCATCATTGAGTCCTCGCCTCTTCCCTCTACCCAAACCCTGACACGGAGCCCTTCCCCAGTCAGCACGGCAAATATGCATTACTATACTTCAGCTAACTATATGTAAGTTGGTATGATACGATTGGTATGATGATGTTGATGTTATTGATAATTATGATGGTGATTATTAATTACAAAGTGTCAGGTTTGTTTAAAAATTACAAAATGCTTGTTTTATAGATTTTGGCCTATCTCTAAAGTGTCTGCTCACCAATGGGATCTATCTCCTGTACCTGGTTTACAGTGTAATGACATTCAATGCCTTTACCATTGTCATAACATACACGCCAAAATATTTGGAGCAGCAGTTTGGACAAAGTGCATCTAAGACCAATTTTCTCATAGGTAACAGCTGCCATATATGAAGAGTCCCAATGCAAAAGACTCTAAAAGCCAACTTGGTCAAAAATTAGATAATGATACTGCTCGCAACACATAGTACATGATCATCAAGGACTTTCACTAAATCCCAGCCTCAACCAATTCAGAAGTACCAGTACTTACAGTACACAGAAACATATACATAGTTCCCAGATAGAAATGCATATACAGAAAAACATCAGATGCACTACTCTTCATATATATATATATATATATATATATATATATATATATATATATATATATATATATATAATTTTATTTATTCATTTATTTTTTTATATTAATATATTTGCTGGTTGTTTAAGCTAGCTGTGCTTATATGTACAGTAATGACGTCTATTGCAGCAGTGGCTCTGGGTATGTTCCTAAGTGGTTGGATTATGAAGAGGTTTAAACTGAGTCTGCTAGGATCTACAAGACTGATGTTCTTCTCCTCTGTAACCGCATTGGTTTGCACCATGCCTTACTTTGCTCTCACTTGTGAAAACATAGATGTCGCTGGGGTCACAGTGTCCTATCAAGGGTATTTTGTATTTGCCATTACACTAATCATATAAATCTCTGTGCATCATGGAGAATATACACTTTATGTCCATTCTATCTGTCCATTTTCCAAATTAATTGTCCTACCTACGGTCAAAGGTAAATATAGTAAGATAAAATGAATTGTTCATGTGGCAGATCTATTGAAGTTCAAGATATAAGCCATGGTGTACTCACTTCATGCAATGCTGACTGTGGGTGTTCTGACTTAAAATGGGATCCAGTGTGTGGACAGAACGGAGTGACCTACATCTCTCCATGTCATGCTGGCTGCAATTCCACTCTGGGCTCATGGCAGAATATTGTAAACAACCACTTTTAACTCTTGACCACATATTCGTTGTCACATATTTTTATTTTATTTCTTTACCTAATTTTACTTGTTTGTCAGACATTCCATGGCTGTACATGTATCCAGAGCTGGGGACTGACTTCTGGGAACTCCTCTGCAGTGCTTGGACAGTGTTCACGAGAGACTAGCTGCACTAAAATGTTCTACATTTAACTTGCATTGCAGTCTCTCGCCTTCTTTGTGTACTGTGTGGGCACCGTTCCCTTCTTTCTCATCTCATTGAGGTTTGGTTTAGTTTGTTTCCATCATATTGTCAGGCAGATGCTCCATTAGCTTGTTCCATATTTTCAGTTTCATTTATTGTATCTGACACATATACGTATCTGACATAAGTCTCACATATTGCACAACCTTTAATGTTTAAAAAAAACAAACAAAAAAAAAAAAAAAACACTGAGAGTTGGTTCATTGTAAGAGTCAAGGTTGGTGACCCTATTCAAAATACATTAAGGACAGAAACTTCATACAAAAGTTGTAGATTTGAAATGGTTTATGAGATTGTAATTTATAAAAGATGAACAAATAATAATAATAATAATAATGCTGTTTAAAATATTTTCTTGCAGGATTGTGGATCCTGTGCTGAAGTCTCTATCAGTGGGTGTATTTCTATTAGTTTTAAGAGTTTTTGTAAGTTTTTGTTTAGAATTGCTTATGTTTTTATGAGGAAAAAGTACAAATTATTTCACATATGTTTATATTTTTCTTGTATTAGTCACACATTAAGCCACAGCATTGTTTTTTAATGTAATTTCCCTGTTTTAAAGTTGGTATTCCTGCTCCCATTTGCTTTGGTTCTCTTATTGACTCGGCCTGTCTGAAATGGGGCCAGAAGAAATGTGGTGGAAGAAGTGCATGCAGAATGTATGACACTGAAACTTTTAGGTGAGCAGGTCTGGCAGGAGTGTTCTACGTAGCCCTAATTTGAATGCAAAGAAACCCTGCTTAATATTTAATAAATGTCTAAGGTTACGTATGTAACCCTGGTTCCTCGAAGGAACGAGACGCTGCGTTGAGAACGTTCGGGGAACGCGTCCAGCGTGACGTCTCTGAATAATGTGTATAATCAGTCCAAAGGAATGGCGTGACGTCATAGGCGGGTGACGTCAGAGACCAGGAAGCATAAAGCATGAGCGACAAAGCCGGAAATCAGCCTCAAAGGATGAAGCAAGTGCCAGCCAGAGATGCCGGAAGTGTGGCACTGCGACGCAGCGTATCGTTCCTTCGAGGAACCAGGGTTACATACGTAACCTTAGACGTTCCTCTTCAGGAACTCGAGCTGCGTTGAGAACATTTGGGGAACGAGAATGCCCACGCCGCCAGACTTTCAAATCTCTGCCTAATGTGGAAGAGCACAGCTAAAGCAAGAGAAGGAGCCTGACAGAATTCGGGGACAACCCGTCCAATGGCCAAACTTCAGAAGGAGTGAGTCTTGACCCCCAGGAGAGGGGAGATCAGAGGACTCGAGGCTTAGGATAACATCCTGATCACCGCTTAGCATAAGCTTCTTCTGGCCGGAGGCCTCAGCCTCAGCACACCATGGAGGAAACATGTAACCAGAGGGTTTCTGCCCACTGACTGGCGTCCGAGAGGGGCGCGGTAGGCCACCATGGCCGCCACATGGACCTTCATGGTGGAGTGGGTCAACCCTGCGGAGAGCCTGCAGGAACTCCAGCACTGTACCATACGGGCAGTTAACTGGGTCGAGCTGGCGGTCTCCGCACCAAGAAGTGATTGGAGAACGGTCTTACAACCTCGGTTGAGAGACGGGAAGCTAAGAGTTGTGCCTCTTCAGAGACTACACCTACAGTCTCTAAGCTCCATGCGGAGGCGCACCCTCCTCCTGCGAGAGGAAATCTCTCCTGACGGGAACCTCCCATGGAGTGCCGTCAAAAAGAGAAATCAGGCCCAGGAACCATTCCCGGCCCAGCCAGAACGGGGCTACTAACAGCAGCCGTCTCCGTCCCGGCGCACTCTCTCCAGAACTTTAGAGAGCAGAGCAATCGGGGGAAAAAATTTACAGATGAAGCCTCGGCCACGTCTGTACCATGGCGTCCAGCCCCAGTAGAGCTGGATGAGTCAGAGGAAGCCAGAGGGGACAGTGCGATGTGTCTCGAGTCGCAAACAGATCCACCCGAGTATGGCCCAAATCTCCAACTCTGCTTCATCACCTTGGTGTGAAGCCGCTATTCCCCGGGCCTTGGCCCCTTGCTTCAACAGGATGTCTGCTCCCATATTAAGATTCCCAGGAATGTGAACTCCTCTGAGCGAGAGGAATTCGTCCTGGGCCCACACAAGGATCTGGTACGCTATTTGTATAAACGGCGTGAGTGCAGACCTCCTTGGTGGTTGATGTAAGAGACCACCGCTGTGTTGTCGGTGCGCACCAACACATGGCGACCTCGTAGGTCTGGGAGAAAATAACGAAGTGCACGAAGCACGGCCAGCATCTCCAGGCAGTTGATGTGCCATGTCAGATGGCGACCACTCCACAGACCGCGGGCAGGGTGGCCATTCATGACCGCACCCCAGCCGGTGAGGAACGCGCCTGTCGCTAGCATCCCGCGGCGACAAGGAGCTCCCAGCACCGGGCCCTGAGACAAGAACCAAGGCTTCCTCCACATATCCAAGGCACGTAGGCAGCGCCGCATGACCTTTAGCATGCGAAGGGGGTTTCCCTTCAGGGAGAACCCCTTGTTCTTGAGCCACCACTGTAGGGGTCTCATGTACAGCAGGCCAATAGTATTCACGTTGGACGCAGCTGCCATCAGACCCAGCAATCTCTGTGATTGCTTGACAGTGAGTGACCGGCCTTCTCTCACTCTCGCGACTGCAGTTAGGATCGACTCGATCCGAGCAGGTGACATACATGCCTGCATCGTGGTCGAATCCCACACCATGCCCAGATAAGTGGTTCTCTGAACTGGAGAAAGCACACTTTTCTTGGCGTTAAGTCTTAACCCCAGCTCTTTCAAGTGAGCGAGAACGACATCTCGGTGCAGAACCGTCATCTGCTCAGATTGAGCTGATATCAACCAATCGTCAATGTGGTTAAGTCGTTAAAGTGTGGGGTGAGAGTGCAAGGTCCGTATTGGTAGGCTTTTGCCCCCAAAAGCAAACCTCAGGAACTTCCGATGAAGAAGGATGGAGATAAGTGCATCTTTTGATAGATCGTGACACACCAGTCCTTGGACTTGGCCTGTGCAGGCGTGCTAAACTTCAGTCCCCTGACTGAGAGGTTCAAAAAGCACAGATCTAGAAAAGGACACAACACCTCATCCTTCCTTGGAACAGTGAAGTACCAGCTGTAGGACCGGACTCTGCAACCCAAGGAGGGACCACATCGATGGTCTCCGTCCTCAGAGAGAGTCTACTTCTGTTCCATTACCAGAGCCTGCTTGGGGCCCACCAGAACTGGATTCTGTGGCCTCTCACTACAGTGTGCAGGACCCACTGAGACAGCCAAACTAGCTGCTCTGGAAACCTCCCAGGAGGTCACGAGCCTCTTAGCAGAGCTACGTTTCCTGGCGGTAACTGAGAGAAGCGCTCGCTGGAGACCGCTGCGCCCTGGAACACTGGCAGGGTTGGCAGATCGATCTCCTGAGGGCACTGAGGAGAGACGGGCACCGTGTAATGCGGTTTATACCGCTCTTCCCCAGAGGGGCCTGCCCTCCGAGGTCCTGAGCCGCAGCCTCAGGACTCTCGTAGCTGAAGTCTCCTAAAAACGACGTGCCTCAGACCCACATCGTCTGCTAGGAAGACTAGACCAGAGCCTGCTCGGGGCAGGACCCAGTGAAGTACACTTGGCAGGGGCTCCCACACTGCCATGTGACCTCCTAAGGGAACCAGTCTCGCGAAACTGGCCTCTGGTGTGCCTAGAGTCACTAGCTCGGAGTCCTGAAGCGGCGGACCAGCAGGGGACGACCATACTAGCTGCTCTAGAGACCTCCGTAGAGGTAGCGACCCTCTCGGCACCGCTACGTTTCCGGGCGGTAACTGAGAGAAGCGCTCGCTGGAGACCGCTGCGCCCTGGAACACCGGCAGGGTTGGCAGATCGATCTCCTGAGGGTACTGAGGAGAGACGGGCACCGTGTAATGTGGTGTAAACCGCTCTTCCCCAGAGGGGCCTGCCCTCCGAGGTCCTGAGCCGCAGCCTCAGGACTCTCGTAGCTGAAGTCTCCTAAAAACGACGTGCCTCAGACCCACGTCGTCTGCTAGGAAGACTAGACCAGAGCCTGCTCGGGGAAGGACCCCGTGAAGTACACTTGGCAGGGGCTCCCACACTGCCATGTGACCTCCTAAGGGAACCAGTCTCGCGAGACTGGCCTCTGGTGTGCCTAGAGTCACTAGCTCAGAGTCCTGAAGCGGCGGACCAGCAGGGGACGACCATACTAGCTGCTCTAGAGACCTCCGTAGAGGTAGCGACCCTCTCGGCACCGCTACGTTTCCGGGCGGTAACTGAGAGAAGCACTCGCTGGAGACCGCTGCCTCCTGGAACACCGGCAGGGGTGGCAGATCGATCTCCTGAGGGCACTGAGGAGAGATGGGCACCATGTAATGCGGTGTACACCACTCTTCCCCAGAGGGAGCTGGCCCTCAAAACGTCCTAGGCCTTACGCGTCAGGACGTTATGATGAAGGCTATCCAGCGAAAACAACGGTCCGTAGAACTGCTTTCCACTAGAAGCCTTCGGCCTGGGAGCGCCACTCTGACTCTAGCGTCTGCGGAGTACAAAAGTGACACCCCCGGCATGAGGGGCTGGAACATGGTTGGGACTGCTCCGCCCAGCAGCCCCTGACCGCCTCAATCTCCTCAGAGGAAGAGCGGTACACACGTGTTCTCACATAAGAAATTACATCCCTAGAGCCCCTGCACATCTAACTTCACATAGTCAGATAAATATTAATATATAGTAGTCAACAACCAGACAAGTCAACACTGTCTGGTGTAGAACTCACATAAAGATGAAACAATGTAATACACACGTTGTCCTTATATATATATATATATATATATATATATATATATATATATATATATATATATATATATATATATGCTACTCAGTCACACAGACAGCATCAATCCCCTCAGAGAAAGACGAATGCTGCAGCGAGCTCTGCCTCCGAGGACGAAGAAACCCCAGCATGGGTTTTCAAGCCTCGAGACTGAGCTCTAGATCTAGTGAACACGGGTAGAGATAGGACGAGCCGTCTCCAACCCGTTCGCCAGATCATGTGCAATTCCCGCTATCGCGGTCGCCGCCGTGCATCAGCCCCAGCGCGACCACAACCGCAAGATCGCATGCACGGATACACTCCTCATAGCGTGCCCGAGGAGAGAGCATGCAGCAGCAGCGAGCTGTCTCAGAAGGCGAAAAAACCGCAGCGCTGGTTTCCAAGCCTCGAGAATGAGCTCTAGATCTAGTAAACACGGGTGGAGATAGGACGAGCCGTCTCCAACCCGTTCACCAGATCATGTGCGATTCCCGCCATCGCGGTCGCCGCCGTGCATCATCCCCAGCGCGACCGCAACTGCAAGATCGCATGCACGGACACATTCCTCGGAGCGTGCCCGGCAAGAGCGGGGCGCTTAACAGCAAGAAAAGCACAATCAGCCCCCCGAGAGCCGACTGCGGAAATGCCAAAATGCCTGAAGTCCAGTGTCAAGTACCCACAGTCAGTGATGGTCTGGGGTGCCATGTCAGCTGCTGGTGTTGGTCCACTGTGTTTTATCAAGGGCAGGGTCAATGCAGCTAGTTATCAGGAGATTTTGGAGCACTTCATGCTTCCATCTGCTGAAAAGCTTTATGGAGATGAAGATTTCGTTTTTCAGCACGACCTGGCACCTGCTCACAGTGCCAATACCACTGGTAAATGGTTTACTGACCATGGTATTACTGTGCTCAATTGGCCTGCCAACTCTCCTGACCTGAACCCCATAGAGAATCTGTGGGATATTGTGAAGAGAAAGTTGAGAGACGCAAGACCCAACACTCTGGATGCGCTTAAGGCCTCCATGCCACGCCGCATTCCCGACCAAGTATTGAGTGCATAACTGAACATAATTATTTGAAGGTTGACTTTCTTTGTATTAAAAACATTTTTCTTTTATTGGTCGGATGAAATATGCTAATTTTTTGAGATAGGAATTTTGGATTCTCTTAGGAGAGTTCCCTCGTACTGCGTCTTAGCTAAGACGCTACGGGAAAAGTCTCTTTTCACGAAATACTGAAGCAAAAAATTATCCTTAATTTTGAATTGTTGTAAAGTGCATTTGCAGCAGCACACAGCCATAGGCGAGACGGCTCGCTCGCTCAATGGCTGCTCTGCGGCAACTGCACAAGCCTATCGAGCGCAGGCTGATGCAACATCACGCCCTTCATGCCACTTCCCGCCGAAATGGGTGTGGCCCAACCCTATAAAAGGAGCTCGAAAAGGCTGACTCACCTGACTTTTCATCTCTTCAGCGAAGCTCTCGCATAGTAAACGTGCCCACTCCTCAGTGCCCACAAACACTATGTCACACACGGCGCGCGGTTTCTGTAAAAATGAAACTCGTGCACGTACGCTCTGCCCAGGCAGACAGCGAGTCAAAAGCAGTAAATGTGCCCGCTTACAGCCCACAGTTACTCACAGACATCACGAGTCCCACGGGACCCGCTCAGCCCTCCCTCAATCGGTTAAGCACCGTGGCGGGGTCGAGGAAGAGCAATCTGCCCGCTGTGATCAGCACGCTCCCCGCCTCAAATGCCACAGGCATAACGCCCATGGTGCAGCACATCGAAGCACCACCGTTGCCCAGTCAACAGAGCGTGCTTCGCATCCAGCCCTTAGCCATTCATGCAGATGCATGGTCAGCGCTTCCAGGGGTTTAGGATTGGGTGCTAGACATTATAAAGAGAGGCTACTCGCTACAGTTTTTTCGACGCCCTCCGCGCTTTTCAGCGCGCGTCGAAACTACGGTCAAACAGAAGTAGCACACCTACTTCGGGCCGAAATATCAAAACTGTTGAGCAAAGGGGCTGTGGAGCCTATATCTCAAGCGCAAAGCGAAGAAGGGCTGTTCGCTCCCCACGAAAACGCTCACTGCCCCGCGTTCTTTTCCAAGAACGAAAGCGCGCTGTCCCGGAGATGGCCGTGCTGCCCGCTTTATGCTTTTCCCCCCATCTCCCTCCTTCCGCAGGTGATAGAACGTGTGAGGGAAACGAGATGCTCAATACTGCTTGTAGCACCATTTTGGAAGAACCAACCATGGTTTCCAGATTTGATGCAGTTAGCAGACACTGCCCCGTGGTCAGTGCCGTTGAGGAGGGATCTCCTCTCGCAGGCCGGGGGCTCGATTTGGCACCCTCAACCGGAGTTGTGGTCCCTCCATGTGTGAGCGCTCAACGGTTACCCGCTGATCTCTCAGTGGGAGTGCTAAATACCATCACTCAGGCTAGAGCTCCGTCGACACGACGGCTGTATGCCTCGAAGTGGTCGGTGTTCTCCAGGTGGTGCACAGCTCGGGGATGTTAACCCCTTAGTTGTGAGGTGATGGAGGTTCTCTCCTTCCTACAGGAGCTGTTAAATAAGGGCAGAGCCCCCTCCACACTCAAAGTGTACATGGCGGCTATCGCAGCGTTTTCTGAGACAGCGCTCGGTCAGTCAATAGGAAGGAACGATTTGGTCATCCGCTTCCTTAGAGGAGCTAGGAGGCTGAATCCTCCCAGACCTCCATCAGTCCCTATATGGGACCTCGCGACTGTTTTTGTAGGCCATGAAAGGTTCCCCTTTCGAGCCTAACCTAACGATTAGCCTCAAGCATCTGTCGTTTAAGACAGTGTTCTTGTTGGCTCTCGCTTCAGTGAAGCGTGTGGGTGACCTGCACGCGCTCTCGGTGAGCCCGTCGTGCTTGGAGTTTGGGCCTAATGACTCAAGGGTCATACTCAAACCAAGGCACGGTTATGTGCCAAAATCCCTCAACACGCCGTTTCGGGCTCAGGTTATTGCCCTGTCTGCCCTGTCGGTGTCAGGAGAGGATGGAGACTCGAGTCTTCTTTGCCCTGTTAGGGCTTTAAGAGCTTATGTGTCTCGCACCGCTGTCTTTAGACAGACTGAGCAGCTGTTTGTCTCGTTCAGTGGACGTTCCAAAGGAATGGCTGTTTCGAGGCAAGAGCCTATCCAGATGGATAGTTGACGCCATAGCGTTATCTTACGCATTCCAGGGGCCTTCAGTGCAAACTGGGCGTCAGAGCACACTCCACAAGAGGCGTCGCCTCGTCGTGGGCGTGGTCTACTGGGATCTCCTTGCAGGATATATGTATGGCGGCAGGTTGGGCCTCGCCGTCTACATCTATCAGGTTCTATAACCTGGATGTTCCCGCCTTGCAAGCAAGGCTGCTGTCGGTATAGTCGAATCAGGGCCCTGATTGGAACTCTGAGATCGCGAGCGTTATGCGCTGCCGACTGTTATATGGGCAGTATTGTGTAAGACCCGCATTACCACATTGGTCAGGGCTTGCCTCGACTGTGTGATGTCATATTGCCGCGTCTACGGGCGCTGCTAGATATGGGACGGAGGGCCCCCCCCCCTCTCCTGTCCTGGACTCTCTGTGAGTCCCTCGGGTGACTGTGCACTGTAAATCCTGGGCGTTGCTTCCAGGTTTATTGGTGTGTGATCCCTGTGCGCACGGCGCTTTACATGGGGTTCCCGTAGCGTCTTAGCTAAGACGCAGTACGAGAGAACTCTCGTAAGAGAACGTACTCGGTTACTAACGTAACCTCGGTTCTCTCTAGAAGAGGGAACGAGTACTGCGTTCTCTGCCGTGCGTACGATTCACTCTGGTTCGCTTCGGCGATTAAATAAATCAGGTGAGTCAGCCTTTTCAAGCTCCTTTTATAGGGTTGGGCCACACCCGTTTCGGCGGGAAGCTGCATGAAGGGTGCGAAGCGCCCTTATTGGTCTGATGTTGCATCAGCCTGCGCTCGATAGGCTTGTGCAGTTGCCGCAGAGCAGCCAATGAGCGAGCGAGCCGTCTCGCCTATGGCTATGTGCTGCTGCAAATGCGCTTTACAACAATTCAAAATTAAGGATAATTTTTTGCTTCAGTATTTCGTGAAAAGAGACTTTTCCCGTAGCGTCTTAGCTAAGACGCAGTACTCGTTCCCTCTTCTAGAGAGAACCGAGGTTACGTTAGTAACCGAGTACGTTTTCATGAGCTGTATGCCAAAATCATCATCAACAATAAAAGACCTGAAATATTTCAGTTGGTGTGCAATGAATCTAAAATATATGAAAGTTTAATTTTTATCATTACATTATGGAAAATAATGAACTTTATCACAATATGCTATTTTTTTGAGAAGGACCTGTATATGATGTCCATATGGGCACATGGTGATTTCCCTCACCAATACATAAATATTTTAAATATCATTTTAAATTTAAAGTTTCACTTGGTTACTTGATTACAGCATGTCATTACTGTGTTGCATTGATTAATATTCATAATAATAATAATAATAATAATAATAATAATAATAATAATAATAATAATAATAATAATAATAATGGTATAATGTATTAGTGTGATCAGTTGCTTCATTGATGATGTCATGAATCAAATAATGATCAAAGGTTTTTTGTTTAGTTTTTTTGAAGTGTGTGTTTTTATCAATGTACTCAGAATTGGGATTTTTGCATTTCTCATACAATTAAAAATAAAAATTAAAAGGCAGCAGGTGCAACACATACCAGCTTTTCACTTCGGAGCTGAGTATCCACATTGTTCTGCTTCTCCCAAACTGCTTCATGTGTGATGAGTTCAGCACGCTCTAGGCAGCTTCTTGTGTTGGCAGATAGCACTTCAGCGGAGGTCATTCCTGTGTCGAGTGGATTGAGCAATTCAGGCTGCACTACCCCCTGTTCTGCTGCAAACGACCATTTCCCCTGTTTGTCTTAGCACCTAAAAGACCATTTCCCTGAAAGAGCCTATTTCTCTAATAGAGCTTGCACGGGGGCGTCTTTGAAAAGATGATAGATCGTATTTTTAAAGATGCCATTTCACCCTTGCGATTCTGGTTGCTGTTGTTACCTTGTGCAGGGTGATGGTCATGATCGCTGCCTCACATGTCTGGGCATTAAACACGCTGAGGTGGCGTTCATAGTTAAGTCATGTTAATCATTGTGCAAAGATGACCATCTCTGAGCTGCGGACCAAGCTCTGTTTCCTCCATGGGGGTGGAGCTCCATTGCCTCTGCCGCAATTTAGTGCTCATCCTGGCTCCTCTAACGCATTGCAACCAGTTGAGCCACAAAAGGAATGTACTGGGCCCTCTTCAAAGAGCGTACCAGTGGTATCACTGGTATCACTGGTATCATCTGCCTGTCGCCAAACCTTCACCCAGTGGTCAGACCTTACGTCACTTTGCACCAGAGTGCACCTAGAACAGGTCTACAGGCATGCTGTGGTTTACACGGATGTCTCCACCATCGACTTGGGGGCCACGTACAATGGGCATGCAGTGTTTGGGGTTTGGACATGCCCTCATCTGCACTTGCATATCATATGAAAAAGCTTAGTGCTGTTAGCAGTGCGCCTTACATCGAACCATCTCAAAGGGCACTTATGGGGCAAGCACGTGCTGGTCAAAATGGCCAACACAGAGTGGTAGCATACATCAACCGACAAGGTTGTCTGAGCTCTTACCAAATGTCACAACTCACCTGCCACCTCCTCCTTTGGAGTCAGAAAGTTCTGAGGTCACTTCGTGCCATTCACATTCTGGGCCTGATCAACCATATGGCAGACGAATTGTCTTGAGCTACGCTCCCAGGAGAGTGGCGAGTCCATCCCCAGATGGTCCAGCTGATTTGGAGACATTTCGGAGGCACTCAGATAGTCCTGTAAACCTCTCACTGCAAGTTATTCTACTCCCTGACCGAGGGAACAATTGGCATGGACGCACTGGTGCACAGCTGGCCATTGGGCCAGCGCAAGTATGCGTTTCCCGCAGTGACCCTTCTCACACAGACACTGTACAAGGTCAGGGAAGACACAAAGCAGGACCTGCTTGTGGCACCGTATTGGCCCACTCGGACCTGGTTCCCCAAACCAATGCTCCTCACAACAGCCCCTCTCTGGCAGATTCCTCTGAGAAATGATCTACTGACTCAGAGACGGGGCACCCTGTGGAGGATGTTCTTGGTGACCTACCCCAAGAGGTAGTAGACACCATCATTTCGGCGAGACCACTGTGTGCGAGTCAAGCTTACGCCTTGAAGCGGAACCTGTTCATCGAATGGTGTTCTTCTCATTGAACACCCGGAGATGCCCAATCAGTGTTGTGCTTTTCTTTTTGCACCAAGGGTTGGAGCAAAGGCTGTTTCCCTCCACCCTTAAGGTCTATGTCACTGCGATTGCTACATCGCTGCATCACCCGTGGAAGGGAAATCAATATGTAAGCATGACCATGTCATCAGGTACCTTACAGGGGTATGAAGGTTAAATCCTCCCCGGCCCCCTCCATACCCTCTTTGGACCTGTATCTAGTGCTAAATCTCTACAGCGGGGCCCATTTGAGCCTTTGCAGTCAGTCAAACCAAAGTTTCTTTCATTGAAAACTCTGCTCCTGCTTGTACTGGTCTACATCAAGAGGGTAAGGGACCGGCACGCATTTTCAGTAGACATTTCATGCCTAGAGTTTGGGCCAACTGACTCCCAGGTAATCCTGAGGCCCCAACCCTATGTGGGCTATTTGGGCACTATTCCCTTCAGGGATCAAGTGGTGAGCCTGCAAGCACTGCCACTGGAGGCAGACCCAGCCCTTGCTTGCTCTGTCCCGTCCGAGCCATAGACCAGTAGACCAGTGTCCGTAGACCAGACACAGAGGCCAGCAGAAGGGGAAGGTTTGTGGATGCCATCACCCTGGCTTATCAGGCACAGGGTGTGCCCTGTCCATTCTGGTTGCAAGCTCACTCTACTAGAAGTGTTGCATCTTTCTGGGTGCTGGCTTGTGTCACCTCGATGACAGATATTTGTAGAGCTGCGAGCTGGACGACCCCCAACACGTTCGCTAGATTCTATATCCTTCGTTTGGAGCCGGTATCCTCTTGTGTTCTAACCTCAAATGGGTAGAGGAACTGAGGGGCACCGGTTAGTGTTGATTTGCTATAGCTGCTCCAGAGTGTCTGTATTATAGACCCTATCGAGCTCCTCCATGTCCTTGGCAGCCAGAGGTGGCGGAACGTCCAGCACCAGACATTCACTCGCTGAATCCTTGAGAACTGGTAGAAGGTTGGGTTCCATATGTGAGACCTAAGTGGATCCCATATGTGTAAAGTCACGGTATAGCCTCAGAGCCCGGCAGACTTCTGCCATTTCCAAGAAGGTTACAATCAAATCCAGTCTACTATATTCACCTAAACGGATGTTCATATGTGTGTTTGCTTCCCGAAATTCTCTTTTGGGAATGATGGGCTTCCGCAACGTCCATGTTCTAAGTGGAACAGGTAAGCTTTCCCAGTGTTATCCAATCTCACTGAGTGAGTAGTGCTACGGTCTTGCGATCCCTGGCCTACAGCAAAAAGGGGCGTAGGTGGCTCGTACAGGGCACTGGATGGTGCAGCACCAATGGAGCTTTGGTAGATGATCCCAATTCGTCAGTCACCGATGTTACATCTAGAGTGTAGATGCGCCATCTTTGATGTTTCAGTTGAAAAATTGTGTAAGAATATAATTTACAAATCTTCAGGCAATTAACATATGTCATTAATAATAATAATAATAATAAGAAGAAGAATTTAACCTCTGAGGGGGAAAATGCATATTCCAACTTATCCAATAAGCTTTATATTGGGAACAAGAAATTCTTAGTGATCAAGGGCTCAGGGTATTCCATTTAAACCTATTGCTCAAGTTCTGTTTGAAGTGACTCACACACAATAAACAGTGACGTACATCCGAGTCCACAAGATGAAGCAAAGTTAGTAACAGAAGGCCATGTAAAATTTGAAGTGGAACACAGCCGTGAGTGCCACATATTTACGGCTAATTACTTTTTAAGTAGGCCTACTTGTAGCTGTAATTCCTGCCTCTTTAATTACCAGCCCAAAGCCTAAACATGTGATCTGAAACTCCTCTTGAATGTGTTCTGTAAAAAGAAATACATAGGATACATGTTTAGAAACAATATGAGGGTGAGGAAATGTTGACAGGTTTTCATTTTTAGATGAATTATCCCTTTATTGATTTTCATTATAGCTGGAAGCCATTTTTGTCATGCGTATGTTTAACAGCCTCTTCTAACACAATAATACAGCTCTCAGTCATTACCACAGGTATTTAAGACCATCTAGGAATGCTATATTAAGTCCATGTTTCTATTCCTGATTGAAAATGACAGATGTGACCTTGACTGACTCATCAGTGAGAGTTGTTGTGAGGTAATGAAGAGGATGTGTTCATCATCACAAGTACCCATCTCATTAGCAGGGAGGCCAAGGCCCTATTAGCTTTTTGGGTAACATTTCACTGAGCGGACAGACTAGGGTCAAAGTTGATAAACACTTTGGATTTAACTGTCACACAGAGGAGCACTGTTAGCAACTGTGAGTGGGACCCTTACCAATATATATATATATATATATATATATATGTATATATATATATATATACAACCCGAATTCCGGAAAAGTTGGGACGTTTTTTAAATTTTAATAAAATGAAAACTAAAGGAATTTCAAATCACATGAGCCAATATTTTATTCACAATAGAACATAGATAACGTAGCAAATGTTTAAACTGAGAAATTTTACACTTTTATCCACTTAATTAGCTCATTTAAAATTTAATGCCTGCTACAGGTCTCAAAAAAGTTGGCACGGGTGCAACAAATGGCTAAAAAAGCAAGCAGTTTTGAAAAGATTCAGCTGGGAGAACATCTAGTGATTAATTAAGTTAATTGATATCAGGTCTGTAACATGATTAGCTATAAAAGCTTTGTCTTAGAGAAGCAGAGTCTCTCAGAAGTAAAGATGAGCAGAGGCTCTCCAATCTGTGAAAGACTGCGTAAAAAAATTGTGGAAAACTTTAAAAACAATGTTCTTCAACGTCAAATTGCAAAGGCTTTGCAA
Source organism: Carassius carassius (assembly GCF_963082965.1). Lineage (NCBI taxonomy): Eukaryota > Metazoa > Chordata > Actinopteri > Cypriniformes > Cyprinidae > Carassius > Carassius carassius. The sequence goes on along the minus strand of NC_081780.1, from coordinate 17,837,380 downwards.
ATCTCATCATCTACAGTGCATAACATCATCAAAAGATTCAGAGAAACTGGAGAAATCTCTGTGCGTAAGGGACAAGGCCAGAGACCTTTATTGGATGCCCGTGGTCTTGATTGTGTCAATGACATTACTAAATGGGCCCAGGAATACTTTCAGAAACCACTGTCGGTAAACACAATCCGCCGTGCCATCAGCAAATGCCAACTAAAGCTCTATCATGCAAAAAGGAAGCCATATGTGAACATGGTCCAGAAGCGCCGTCGTGTCCTGTGGGCCAAGGCTCATTTAAAATGGACTATTTCAAAGTGGAATAGTGTTTTATGGTCAGACGAGTCCAAATTTGACATTCTTGTTGGAAATCACGGACGCCGTGTCCTGCGGGCTAAAGAGGAGGGAGACCTTCCAGCATGTTATCAGCTTTCAGTTCAAAAGCCAGCATCTCTGATGGTATGGGGGTGCATAAGTGCATACGGTATGGGCAGCTTGGATGTTTTGGAAGGCTCTGTGAATGCTGAAAGGTATATAAAGGTTTTAGAGCAACATATGCTTCCCTCCAAACGTCTATTTCAGGGAAGGCCTTGTTTATTTCAGCAGGACAATGCAAAACCACATACTGCAGCTATAACAACAGCATGGCTTCGTCGTAGAAGAGTCCGGGTGCTAACCTGGCCTGCCTGCAGTCCAGATCTTTCACCTATAGAGAACATTTGGCGCATCATTAAACAAAAAATACGTCAAAGACGACCACGAACTCTTCAGCAGCTGGAAATCTATATAAGGCCAGAATGGGACCAAATTCCAACAGCAAAACTCCAGCAACTCATAGCCTCAATGCCCAGACGTCTTCAAACTGTTTTGAAAAGAAAAGGAGATGCTACACCATGGTAAACATGCCCCGTCCCAACTATTTTGAGACCTGTACCAGAAATCAAAATTAAAATGAGCTCATTTTGTGCATAAAATTGTAAACTTTCTCAGTTTAAACATTTGCTATGTTATCTATGTTCTATTGTGAATAAAATATTGGCTCATGTGATTTGAAAGTCTTTTAGTTTTCATTTTATTAAAATTTAAAAAACGTCCCAACTTTTCCGGAATTCGGGTTGTATATATATATATATATATATATATATATATGCAGTTAGCATCTAACCATAAGTGAAGTGCAATAAGTAGTAAGTACAGAATATACAAGGTCTACAATATGTACAATAACTATTCAGATAAGTATTATGGACATATTTTACAGATTTTAAATACTATCAGCATGATATACAGATATGTGTACTATGAACATACTATACAGGGGTGTGTTAACCGATTGGGACGCAGTCATCGTTTTGTATATGTGAAGAAACGGCAAGTTTGTCAAGTGAGTTATCTTTATAAAAACATTCCAAAAGACATATTTCTCATATAACAATATTGGTAAAACAGTGTGTTAGAGGTTTTCACTTATGTTAAATGATAACACTCAAATCACATATTTTTATAGTAAATGAATGTCACTACCCCACTCGCCGCAGTATGAGGAGCTCTTAGAGGTGGTGACTCGCGCGGTGGCCAAACTAAGTATCGAATGGCCCGCCGAGAAAACAACTGAACCGCAGCGAAGCAAGCTCGATGAACGCTTCCTGCGGGAAAGTCAACCTCCTCCTAGCCGGGGCCTTCCGTTTTTTCCTGATCTGCACGAAGAGATCGCTAGATCTAGAAGAAACGCCCATTCTCAGCCCACCTCTACATCCCCTCGTCAGATAACTACGCCAATGTAGTGGGGGTGGGAGAGCACGGCTACAGAGCGATGCCTCGGGTGGAACAGACGCTCGCGAGCTATGCCAAGAAGCTCGCTGCCCCTGCGGGGGCCTCTTACACCAGAGGTCAGTCTCGAGAGACTGATTCCCTTAGTAGATTATTTAGCAGCGTGGAAACTACTGCCAAATGTATCTCAATGGGTCCTGCACGCAGTAGAAAAAGGCTACAGATTCAGTTCGGCTTTGCACCGCCGATGTTCAACGGGGTTACTCCGACGATACTCGGCCCCAAGCAGGGTCTGGTTATGGAACAGGAAGTTAAAACCCTATAAGAGAAGGAGGCCATCGAGGTGGTCCCTCCTCAAGACAGGGAGTCTGGGTTTTACAGCCGGTATTTCATAGTTCCAAAGAATTTGCAAAAGGTTGCGTCCGATCATAGATCTGCGGGTCTTAAATCGATCAGTTATGAGATTGAAGTTCAAAATGCTCACAATCAAGCATGTTGTAGCTCAGATCAGGTCCGAGGACTGGTTTGTCACAATAGATCTCAAAGATGCATACTTCCACATATCCATCCTCCCACAACACAGGAAGTTTCTGAGGGTTCGCTTTCGGGGGTCGAAGCTTACCAATATCGAGTACTTCCCTTCGGCCTTGCACTCTCACCCCGCACGTTCACAAAATGTGTAGCTGCGTCTCTGGTTCCCCTGTGCATGCAGGGCATCTGCATTCTCAACTATATTGATGATTGGTTGATTTTAGCTCAGTCAGAGCAGGTTGCGGCTCTGCATCAAGATGTCGTTCTCGCACATATGGGGGAGCTGGGTTTGAGACTGAACGCCAGGAAGAGGGTACTTTCTCCAGTTTAGAGAACCACCTATCTAGGCGTAGTAAGGGATGCAGGCACGATTGTCTCCTGCTCGTATCGAGTCGATCCTCATCTCAGTTGAGAGAGTCAAAGAAGGCCAGTCACTCACTGTCAAACATTTTCAGAGATTGTTGGGTCTGATGGCAGCTGCATCCAACGTGATACCTCTTGGCCTGCTGTACATGAGACCCCTACAGTGGTGGCTCAAGACCAAGGGATTTTCCCTAAGGGGCAAATCACTTCGAACTATCAAGAGTTTACCCTGGGACCACACAAGGATCTGGTGCGCCAGCTTGTACAAGGGGCGCGAACACAGACCTCCCTGGTGGTTGATGTAAGAGACCACCAATGTGTTGGTGCGCACCGACAACACATTGGTGGTCTCTTACATCAACCACCAGGGAGGTCTGTGTTCACGCCCCTTGTACAAGCTGGCGCACCAGATTCTTGTGTGGTCCCAGAGCAAACACCTCTCCTTAAGAGCAGTATATATTCCTTATATATTCCTGAGAAACTAAATATGGGAGCAGACATACTGTCGAGGCAGGGGCCAAGGCCCAGGGAATGGATGCTTCACCCCGAGGTGGTGAAGCAGATATGGAGAGTTTTTGGCAGAGCTCAAGTAGACCTCTTTGCGACTCAAGAGACATCACAATGTCCCCTTTGGTTCTCTCTAGTTCATCCAGCTCCTCTGGGACTGGACGCTATAGTACAGACCTGGCCGAGGCTTCATCTGTATGCCTTTCCCCCTATTGCTCTGCTCCCGGGAGTTCTGGCGAGAGTATGCCGGGACGGGGTCCGTCTATTATTAGTAGTCCCGTTGTGGCCGGGCCGAGTATGGTTTGCAGATCTGGTCTCGCTCCTCGATGGCTCTCCATGGGAGATACCGATCAGGACAGACCTACTCTCACAGGCGCAGGGCATGATAATTCACCCTCGCCAGGAGTTGTGGAAGCTGTGGGTGTGGCCCTTGAGGGGGCACAACTATTAGCATCTGGTCTCTCAACCGAGGTTGTTGGGACCCTCCTCCAATCCAGAGCTCCCTCAACGAGGAAACTGTACCTCATGGTGCAGAGACCGCCAGCTAGACCGAGCAAACTGCCCAGTTGGTACAGTTCTGGAGTTCCTACAAGCCAGGCTCTCTGTAGGGTTGACCCACTCCACGTTGAAGTTCTATGTGGCGGCCATTGCAGCCTACCACGCCCTTCTCGATGGTCAGTCTTTGGGAAGACGCTGAGGTTGAGACCATCCTGTATTCCCCCGTGGGACTTGGTTGTGGTGTTAGAGGCATTGTGCTAACCTCCGTTTGAGCCTATTCAAGATATTTCAGACAGACATCTGACGCTTAAAACCGCCATTCCGTTGGCCATTACCTCTCTGAGGAGAGTAGGAGACTTGCAGGCCTTTTCAGTGGCCCCTACCTATCTTGATTTTGCACCTGCCATGACCAAATCGTTCATATACCCTCGAGTGGGATATGTTGCTAAGGTTCCCTCTGTTACACCACAATCTGTAGTGCTGCAGGCCTCCTGTCCTCCTCCCTGTCAGGAGCCCGACCAAGCAAAGCTAAATTGTATGTGTCCAGTTTGAGCGCTGGATGCATACGTCCACAGAGCTGACCTGTGGAGAAAAACAGACCAATTTCTTGTATGCTACGGTCCCCCCAAGAGAGGTTTTCCTGCTTTTAAGCAGATTATTAGTCGTTGGATAGTCGAGGCTATCAATGCCACCTATGAGTTCTCTGGTCGTCCCCCGCTGTTGGGAGCCAAGGCTCACTCACTCGGGGTATGGCGGCATCCAAGGCCTTCCTAGCAGATGTGCCCATGCTGGACATCTGCAATGCTGCGGGGTGGTCCACGCCTTCTACTTTCGTAAAATTCTATAGCTTAGACATGCCAGTCCCTCCAAGCGCTTCTGTCCTCTCATCCTAAGCTGTGCTCTTCGGATACACACTAGGCAGGGGTTTGGTAGTCTGGCAGCGTTGGTACTCGTTCCCCAAAGCGTTTTCGACGCAGCTCGAGTTCCTGAAGAGAAACATCTCTAGGTTACGTATGTAACCCTAGTTCCTCGAGGGAACGAGACGCTGCGTCTCGGAGCCATACCCCCGGCACCCCTGCCGACGATTGCTGTTACTCGAAGCTAACGCCAGCTGCGCGGCACGTGCTTTTATAGCTTCCTGGTCGCTTATGTCAACCCGCCTGTGAAGTCACGCTCTTCCATTGGACTGATTACACATGATATTCAGTATCGCTCATGCTAAGCGCGTTCCCCAAAGCGTTTTCAACGCAGAATCTCATTCCATCGAGGAACTAGGGTTACATACGTAACCTAAAGTCATTTCAAAAGTGTAATTCGAATGTATTGCAAAACAAATTAATGATTCGTTACTAATCGACTCCTACGTAACGTTATTTCAAAAGCGTTAGCCGAAGAAAAGAGAAAAAAGAACCAAATTACTGTAGGTGGCGGTATGTGCTTATGGCTCCAGTCAGCCATTAGATCGAAGAAGAAGAAGAACAACGACTCAAACCAACGTAGTTTGAACTATGGATCTGCAGCACAGGTACCATGGTTTTGGGAAACAGTTGTGACTAGCTAGTTCGTTTCCTTAACGATGCACTGTACTATGGTGGTTAATCAGCGAGTTACGTCGTTGTACGGGAAAACGCACCCCAGATGGATTTTATAAGTGTATGTACACTATAGGCAGAACTATGAACATATGAACATCATTTACAATATTGCAAGGGACAGTAAAGTGAATAGAAAATATTTCAGTGTGCAAGTGGATTACTCAGTGTTTTGGATGAACAGACAGTAGTGCAAGTAAAAACAAGTTCACTGTTTTTTTGCTTGTTGTAAATAAATAAATCAGTCAGATGTAGTGATGAAGAGGGGGAGGAGTCTGTGTGTGTGGTGTGGGGTGGTGGTGTTGAGGGGTGTCAGAGGGCAAAGTTCAGCAAGGAGACAGCTGTAGGGAAAAAGCTGTTCCTGAATCTGTTGGTCCTTGTCCGAAGGCTCCTGATGCGAAGGGCAGGAGGTTAAAGGGATAGTTCCCTTTCAAATTAAATTTTGGTATGTTTTAGCTTACCTCAAGGACATCCAAGATGCAGGTTTCTTTGTTTCCGCAGTATTTCCCATTTTGATATTTTTAGGTCAAACCGTTCTGGTCTGTGACTCATATAATGGAGGTCTATGGTCACCACCTCAAAGAGCATGCACAGAGAAGTCCAAATTAAACAATTTCCCATCGTAAGTACACATTGATGACCTAAGACATGAAACGAGAGGTTTGTGTAAGAAAACAAACAGTATTTATATTGTTTTTACCTCTTGTACACAACCACGTCCAACTGATCTGAGTGCGCGAGCACGTCCTGATGTGACGTGCACGCGCGCTCTGGCTTAGTCTGTGCAAGCGCGGAAAGCGCCAGAAGTGATCTCTCGCGCATGAACGTCACTCATTGTTTACTGTTTACCACACGATACACCACCAATCTGCACTGTCTGAAATATAATGCAGTAATTGTAATTAATCAATTTGTTTATAATGCACCCTATAATCGCTGCGATTATAATAAAAATACAACACATTACTCACTCTATTGACAGCGTGCCCATGGGTCCCTCTGGCATTGGACGTCGCCTCCAGTTTATACGTGGCAAACTAAACACAACATGCAAAATGCTGTGTCTCAACAGCGGAGAAAACTCTTGATCTTCAGTCAGACAGGTGTTTGAGGCGATACTGTCAATGTCCTCGTCGTCGTCTTGTAGTTGTTCCATTCATGACAACATATGCTCTCCACTTCTGTTGGCATCTCACAAACACATGCTACTAAAACACCACCAATTTTGAAGAGATCTCTGTCTCTCTGAGGCTTGATGACGTGCTGCTGCAGCGGATCGCTCCTGAGTACTTGATCTGTGTATTCTGGTTCAAATAAATATGGTTTTGAAAAAAATTAAACGTTGTCTATGGATATATTGAAATCGTCTTCCATTGCAATTTCCTGTACGTCTAAATATGTTTAGATCTTCACAGTGAAAGGTAACACTTCCAAAATCTCTGTGTAAACCATAGACAGTAAGTGTAAACCATGAGTGACGTTCATGCGCGAGAGATCCGGCACTTTCCGCGCTTGCGCAGACTAAGCCAGAGCACGCATGCACGTCACATTAGGAAGCACTCGCGCACTCAGATCAGTTGGATGTGGTTGTGTACAAGAGGTAAAAACGATATAAATACTGTTCGTTTTCTTACACAAACTGCTCGTTTCGTGTCTTAGGTCATCAATGTGTACTTATGATGGGGAATTGTTTAATTTGGACTTCTCTGTGCATGCTCTTTGAGGTGGTGACCATAGACCTCCATTATATGAGTCAGAGACAAGAAGGTCAGCCACTGAGCAGTTCCCATACTAGACTGTGATGCAACTGGTCAGGATGCTCTTGATCGCACACCGGTAGAAGTTCACCAGGATGGCTGAAGACAGCTGGTTCTTCTTCAGTGTCCTGAGGAAGAAGAGGCACTGGTGAGCCTTCTTGACCAGGCTGGAGGTGTTTGTAGTCCAGGACAGGTCCTCCAAGATGGTGGTTCCCAGGAACTTGAAGCTGGAGACAAGTTCAACAACCATCCCGTTGATGTGGATGGGGTCATGCGTGCTTCCTTGCTTCTTCCTGAAGTCCACAATAAGCTCCTTTATTTTACTGGTGTTAAGGAGCAGGTTATTGTCAGTGCACCATGTGGCCAGGTGCTGTACCTCTTCCCTGTAGGCAGTCTCATCATTGTCACTGATGAAGCCAATCACCGTGGTGTCATTTGCAAACTTTTTAATGGAGTTGGATCCATGCACAGGCTTGCAGTCGTGGGTGTAGAGGAAGTAGAGGAATGGGCTCAGCACACAGCCCTGTGGTACGCCAGTGTTGAGTGTGATGGTGGTGGAGTGAGTGTGGCCTGACCTAACATGCTGAGGTCTGCTGGTCAGAAAGTCTAAAAAGAATATATATATATATATATATATATATATATATATATATATATATATATATATATATATATATAATTTTTTTTTTTTTTTTTTTTTTTTTTCTGGCAAATCTCTCTTGTAAGCTATTCAACAGTACAAATCTATAAACAAATTCCCCAAGGCACATGGTGATGGAGAGATATAGGAAATTAAAAGTGATGTGTTCCCCCGAAGCAATTAATCCGATGTGAAAGAGAATTTAAAGTTTCTGGGAGGAACAGAAAACTTACGTGGTTGAATTATTTTTCTTTAATCTCTCTCTTTATCTTTTTTAGATTTGTTTATTATCATGTCTTTTATTGATATATTGGCTGTTTATTAGTATTTTTAAAGCACATATTCTGCATGAACATATGCTACATGTCTAATCCTACCTAATACCTAAATTTAACAATTACCTTACTATAATAAGCAGCAAATTAGGAGTTTATTGATGTAAAAGTTACAGTTACTGTTTTTTTTAATAGTGAGAATTGCACCAAAAACTCTAATCTTTCTTCTGTCCTTGTGTTTGGAAAGATCTTTATTGGTGTATTTGCCTGTTATTTCAATAAATTGCTGACAATGAGTTATACCACAAGCACAATAACTCAGATTGAGAGGCACTTTGAAATTCAAAATTCTTATACTGGTATCATCAGTGGCAGCTTTGAAATGGGTGAGTAGTGATGTGTTGAGCTCCAGTGAGAAATGAGGGCCTGTGATCACCCATCAGATGAGCACTTACACCAGTGAGTCACACCATTGATGTTGTAATGTGACTCAATTACTGTTGATACATTAGAAATGGAAGACTATAGAGACTGAAGATTTATTATGATTTTTTGATTAGCGTTCTGTAAGATTTTATAAAATATATGTTAAATAATAATAGCTGAATGTATTTGAAGGTAATCGGTTATGTACTTTAGCTCCACGGTCCCAAAATATATACATCAAAACACTTTTAGACCATTTTCAAGACAAAACAAAAAGGAATAAAAAAGTACTTACTCCTTGATGCGTCATTTTTCCCCCCTCTGACAGTTACAAGTACTATACAGCCCACACTGATGATGCTGATAATTTCACAGTGAGCTCCACATGCTAATCTGACACCCAGAATATTGTTCAACATCTACTTTCTAATAATGTGTGGTTAAATGTGGAAAAGCATGTGGGATATTTAATTGTACAATCCAGAAAAATACCTAACAGAGCTAAAAAGTGGAAATCTTGCCCACGTGGATGGTTGCCTTGTTGGAAAACATTATGCATGGCATCAGTGAAGCCAGCATCGGCCCTCTGGGAATGCAAATACATAGATTATTATGAATGCCCAGAAATCTCTGTTTTTTATGTTAATGAGAAAATGAGTACTTGAAGAATGTATCAAATACAGGTACTCGCTCGGTTGAGCTTCCTCTCATAATACCCTGCGTAAGTATTATACAAGTAAGAAATAATTGATGACGGCTCTTTGAATTATTCGAAAAATAATGACCTGACGGTATAAAAGGGTGCATCATTTTTCTAATAAAATATGGGATTGACTCCTGAAGCAGCAATCTGTAGCTTTCTGGAAGTTAATCCTGTGGCTTCCAACAGCCACACAAGGCCTAGTATCAGCCTCAGACGTCACGCACATGGACCGCTGGCTGAATGTCTGATGCATAAGAAACACTTAGCTGGAAACACCTCAGGAGTTTCAAAGTCATCCTCTGAATGATTGAATTGTACAGGTTTTCCAGGAGACATGTGTGTTCTGTTCTTTAATGTTCTGCCTGGAAACAAAGAGGCTGTGACGCCAAACCCCCTCACATAAGAAGAAAGCCATCGTGTTTAAAACTGTGACAATCAGCACTTATCAGGATCAACTAAATGCTGGATTTTCAAAAATATGTGAAATATTTCAAGTTTGCGGCATAGAATCCGTCCAAGAGCTTTACACACCTGTCTGTAATTGTGGCGACATCTCAACGCACCAAAACGTGATGCTGAACAAAACAAGCTGTGATTGGTTGTTTGACATGTCAGTCAATCGGGCTCACCCCACTTCCGGTATACCTTCTTCCACTCATTGCAAAGACACTTGAGTGAGTTATGTTCAACTCTTACACTCTATTTTTCTTGCATAGAACAACTGCCTTGACAACAACCAATCTGTCTTCAAAAGCAGCCACTCAACCGAGACTGCTCTACTCTCAGTTACTGAAGCCCTGAGACTTGCAAGAGCAACTTCCAAATCTTCAGTACACATCTAGCTGAATCTGTCTGCTGCTTTTGACAAAGTCAACCACCAGATTCTCCTGTTCACCCTCATAATGATGGCATCTCAGGATCCTCATTCCTGTGTTTAAAGTCTTACCTTTCAGGAAGATTATTCAAGGTGTCTTGGATGGGTAAGGTTTCTAAGTCACAACTTCTTGCTACTGGGGTTCTGCAAGTCTCAATGCTTGGACCACTTCTCTTCTCCGTCTGCATGTCATCAGTAGGATCAGTCATTCAGAAGGTTTTCTTATTACTGCTATACTGATGAGAATCTACTCTACTCTACTTCTCATGAAGCATGATGTGGCACACAAAACAAATATTTGTTGAAATAAAGACATTTTAATAGTAACATATTACATTTTTGGGTGGCACCCTGGACACCCCTCTGGCTCTGCTACTTTTTATTTCTTACTTAAGATATCTAGGTCTCAGAATGAATGTAATAAGTGTGCTCTCGGCAAGGCAGAAGACTTGTTCTGTGGTATAATGTGATTCACCCATGATGCAGGCACCCCATCCAGTCCCCTGCTCATGTTCAACTGATTCTTGCTTCAGTGGACAGCTTTATGCTCATGGCAGCACAATCCCAGTAATGTGTCTATGTGTCTGCTCCATATAAAGCCAATACTTTGGCTTTCACACCCTTTGCAGGAAGTAAGGGTCTTGCACAGTTGCTTTTGTACCCTTCTTTTGTGGATATAACCCCAGTTCTTGAGTAAGGGTGATACGGATGCCTTACTTATAGGAGAATGGTCCTCGATGGCAGGCCAGCCTGTGGACTCATCTCACATGGCAAATACACTGACCTGTAGGGCTGCGATATTACCACATGGACAACACAACAATATATCGGGGCATTGCTAGATGGGAAAAAGGGTGACAGAGTGATCAGCGAATTCAATAAGGCCTGTGCATCAACCCGACCCTAACTCTACAAACTGTATTTTCTATCCCCTAAACCTACCCCTCACAAAAACTACTGCCATTCTTAGATCAAAAAAAAAAAAAATTATAATAATAATAATAATTCTTTTGACCACATATAAATATTGTGTGCCCATAACATACAGTATACCTGAACCACACACACACACACACATGCACACAAATAATTATGTGTATAGCATACATGCATGCATGCATAAATAAATACACCTTATATACAGTAGATACATATGTATATGCTTAAATGCATAAATTAATCTCCGTTGGATCTCTGTTAGTATGCAATGGATGATTTATAACACGTGGTGGCAGTATATTCCAAAAATGATATTAAATAGAAATATATTATCTTAACGTGTTGAGAGTAAATGTATTTAATTAACGGTTAATATATATATATATATATATATATATATATATATATATATATATATATATATATATATATATATATGTATGTATGTATGTATGTATATTTAAATCTTGTTTAAATAGTGTAAACTTTTTTTTTTTCTAAAATAAGCATCTGAAAAAAATAATAAGTAGCCTACATTTTACAGTCTGCAGTCCTGAGCATCATGATTTTAGACAATAGTGCTGTTATGATTGCAACTATACTGTAAGACTAACTGCAGTATTTATAATTAGATCATAATAATCACTGGTAAAAGTCATACATAGCACAGTTTTGGTTGGAACTATTTAAGTAACCTTTATTTATTTGTTTGTTTGTTGAAAATAAAATTATGTAATGTATTGATTATAGTCTGATTACTGGTGTGTTCTGTGATGTGCCCCTTCCTTTTACAGTATAATCATATAATGTAACAGCAAAATCAGCTGCTTTAGCCGGACTAAAAATGTTCTAAAATAAAAAAAAATAAAAACACAAAATAAATATGCACATTGGATATTTCTTTAAACATATTTTACAGTTATGAATTAGTGGAAAAGTCTGTTGATTCCTTTTTTTCACCTGTGATTTAAAGTCACTAAAATAAACTTGACAATTAAAAAAAAAAAAAAAAATAGTTAATGTCATTTTAAACCGCATCTTTCTTTCAAGCTTCAAAAAGGTCCATCTTCACGAGAACATTTCAAGAATTTTAATTTCTGTATAAAATTGTGTACGTTTTCCACCTTTTCCATTCCGTTACAACACAGAATGATTCATGTGTGATACATTTCAGTCCATCATTGCTTCTTGTATCCCTGGGAAGGGGAAAGTATTGAGCTACAGAAAAAGGAAAAGTTTTAAAGAAATCTGGCATTTTTAGAGCATTTTGAATGGAATCAATCAATAAATAAATATACAAAGAAACAAGGCCTGACTCAAGGCCTGACCTTGACCTTTCTCGTATCTTAAAGTAGTTGTTCCAGGTACAGCATTGATTTTTCTTCTGAAACAATAATTAAAATTAGCCAAATGTGCTCATGAATGTTCACTCAAAGTCATCTGAAACATTGTGACGTAAAGGCAGTCGATAACGATGTCCACAACAAATGTCATAATGAGCGTCAACGCTGCTTTTGACCCTCGCTGTGAGTTTGAAATCTTCAAGCTAACCCCAATCTCGATCTCTGCTGGAAATGGAGGGCTATATTTGGAGGAGTGCGATGATGTCACAAGTGGTTGAGGGTAGGAGCCTATAACAGAGAGGATGGAGTGAGTGTATGAGTGTTTGTGTGAAAAACAGAGACAACGCCGGCACCTTCAGGAGCTGCTGTCCACTGGTTTGAAACCGCTGGAAGTGAGTACTCTTACCTTTTCAATAAAATATCTGAAGATTATCATTAAGCTGAGTATGTTTTTAGTTTTGAAAGTTTAAAGATAATAATAAAAACATTTTAATATTAATGATGCTAAATGTCGACAAATGTAAAAGAAGGCTATGATTTGTCTAGTGTAATATGATTTAAAAAACACCTTGAGCTTTACTGATGGAGATGTGGCGGTGCAAAACTCTAAAAGATTACTGAAATGTCCACAACATACTAATGCTCATGCATTTTTCTTCTTCTTTTGCACAAGAACAAATACAAGTATTCCTGCCTGCCATGTATCTGCCCTCCCAGATCCTGATCTTCCTTGTGATGCTGCAATGTGTTGCCACAGTCCCTTACAACAGGCAAGTCTTTTAACTCATTGAAAAAAGTAAAAATGTTCCTCGTTAGAGTGTTTTTATTTATTTATTTATTTTTAATCTGATTACAGATCTATTTTTTATGTCTCAATCCGATATTTAAAACTAAGATTATTATTATTATTATTGTTTGTTTAACCTAATGTTTTAGGCTGATAAGGACAAATTATAATTTTTATTTATTTATTTCAGTTAATCCAGATGGTATTAAGGTTTAGGTAACACACTAGGTTAGGTTACTTAACATATTGTCTATTACATTATTTCATAAAATAGAAACATATAAACAAAACGTATTGTTTATTGCATATTTGATTTTATTTGATCTTTTAAATAAGAAAGAATGATTGAATATTTAAATTTATAGAATTTCAAATATTAAATATAAACTATCTGTGTGACTGTAGTCTTGTCTAATGCGTGCACTGAAAACAAATGGTAACATCTAACTTAACTGGTTTTATTGAATTCAAAAATATGATTTAATGTAGATGATTTAATCTAACAAAACAAATATTTACGTTTTAAATTAGAAATAGCTAACAAGTTATTTTTCATTTGTTTCACATGACAATGATAACGTTCTACCACGCAGTCTATAGTGAAGACAAACTTTACAAAATTGATGTTTTTAATTATTTTAAAAGGTTTTGACATTGAAATCTTAAGAACATGAATGTGTACTGTGCATAATTATTGCAGAGCTGTGTGCATTGGTGTAAAAGCGTCACTAAAGCATAAAACAACCTTTAATGTTTCTTCCTTTATTGTTATTATTATAGACTTCTTTTTCCAAAAGTATACTTTTTAAAGCAGATTTCTCCTATGAATATATATTTTTTTCATGTTTATATTGTACATTACAATATCATTTCACTATAAATTCACTTATTACATGCACATTTTTTTGTCAAATTATTATTATTTTTTTTACTGTATAATATGTATTAGTTATCATTTATTAAAATGAATTACCCCCTTATCAACCAGAAATTCAATACTACACATCCCTTATTCAAATTAAGTTTAAATAAAATTTCAAATTTAACTGCAATAGATAAAACACCTCTACTAAATAATTTCCATACCTTCATTTGTGTTATTTTCTTTTGATGACTTCACTATTATTATAAAATGTAGAAACTGGTCATAAGACAGCATCGATGTATCTATAGGTACTGCAAATACAATAATAAAATAAAAAAAATGTGCAGCTATTTCTAGCTGTTTCAACTTTACTCTTGCTGGTGTAATCTAATGTATACAGATTTTTTTTGTTTAGTTTAGTTTAATATAACCAATTAATAATGTATTGTTAACACGTCAAGTAACTATTTTAGGTCACCTAACAAAAACGTTCATATGAGGTAGCAGATTATTTAGTACCCTTGTAACAAGATGTAGCAAGTGTGTTGCAAGTGTGGAGAAGTGTGTGTAAGTGATATGACCAGCAGGCACAAATGATCCACTTGCAACACGTCTCCACTTCAGAAGATTGTCACAGTCAGGGAAACTGGCGCTTTCTAGGCAGCTCTGGATGACACGGTGCTTTGTTTCCTCTTTTGTCGACAGGTACTCCCTTTCCTCTAACGACAAGCCGGATGACTCGCAAGAGGTCAATGGATGGCTGGTTACAGATCTATCTGACAATCCATTTGTGAGTTTTACGAGGCCACGGCCTCCAAGGGGCCTCCCAGCAGTGAACAGGTACTTGTGCAAAATAATTAACAATTATGATTGATGTTGCAATTTCGGTAGGCGTAGTATCATTGAAGTAGATTTGTAATTGCGTTTCTGAGGGGGGATAAATTAAACAATGAAATTGGACATTTTGTTATAAATTATCAATAGAAACATCATGCTAGTAATCCACAGCAATCACACACACATAAAATGTGTTTACTGTTAGATTAATCTATTATGAACTATTATTGAGTCTTTGAATTTTAATCTGTTAATTTCAAATTGTACGATTGCGATATTACGAACAACATCATTTTCAGGTGGTTTTAATTTATTGGGGCATATGACTAATGCTTAAATATTCTCCTGAACTTCCCCACAGTCATTACATGGAAAAGCGGAAGTGTAACACAGCCACCTGCGTGACTCAGAGATTAGCAGACTTTCTCGTCCGCTCCAGCAACACCCGTGGCACCGTCTACGCGCCGACCAACGTGGGAGCCAACACTTATGGGAAGAGAGACTTGCTGCAGTTGCCCATTTATCTGCCCCTATAGTTCAAATGCAGACACATTGGAAAATACAGGCAAATAAATGTAAGATGTATACTAATTCTGTTTGTTTATTTTATTATTATTTATTATCATGATTATCCCCCCAAAGTATAAAAGAGCCAGTGCCTTTTGGTGTGAACAACTGTTTGCAGCATTTTCAGTTTCGGGGTAAAACCTTGCATGTCAATAAGGACGTATGGTGTTTTGCTACATGTTAGCATGATGGCATATGAATAAAATATGTTATAAAAATGACACGGATAGCAAAGAAGAATGGAGATTTTGTTTAGATTTCTTTTTTGTTTCTAATAAAAGAAAGAAAAAAAATCCACTTCTCTGCTCAATGTTATTATAATAAGGTCAATAAACCCATGATTTTACGTAGAAAGAATTTCAATAGCAATGTAGCAAGAAAGGCTTATATTTTAAACCAAGAAAAACAAAAATAATATATATCCCTCAACAGAAACTGATTTAAAAGGTGGTTAAATATCCCACAGCCATTAAAAAAGACCCTTCCTGACACCACCTGATTGGATGCAGCACCTCACTATATGATTTTTGATGAACACACAGATATGTTAATGCACAACAACATCAAGTGGTTGGATACAACGATTATAGCCATAAAAACCATGCAATTTATGCACCATACTAGTACATTATAGACCTCTGAGAATGACTGATCCTTGCTAAGGACCTCTGCAATACATACAAAAACACATGTGCTATTCATAAAATTATGGAGGTACAAAAATAGCAGAGAAAACAGACAATAGTACACTCATGACACTTTAGAATAGGGACCAGTTCCCAGTTCTCACTATTAACCAGTTGCTTATTAGCATGCCTATTATTACCATTTTATTAATACTTATATTCTACATCCCTAATCCTACCCATGCCTAAACTTAGCAACTACCTTACTAAATATTAATAAGCAGCAAATAAGCAATTTATTGAGACAATAGTCATAACTAATGGTTTGTTAATAGTGAGAACGGGACCTTAAAATAAAGTGTGACCAGTACATTCATTTTAATTCACACTTGCACTTTAACAGAAATTTACCTCAGCTCAAAGTGAAGGATAAAGATCTAGAACCAAACTTTGACCTGATAAACTTTCAGATTATTAACTAAAACTGGTAAAATATTGGAGAAGACAGATCGCTTTAACCCGACTGACCAGTTAACAGAAGTCAGAATGTGACAATGCTTGCATTCTTGTAAATATTTTAAATGAATTGGATAAAATATTTTGCACATTGTGCTGTTTCTGCAATAAATGTAATATAAGCAACTCCCATACAATAATAATAATGATGATGATAATAATAATCCAGCCAACAACGGCTATTATGCCTGTTATTATAACATTATAACAGGCACAATTTTTATTTAGAGAATTTAATTGTTTTAATATGTGTATTGTTTAGTAAAAGTCTTATTAAAGAAATTACTCTTAAAAATAAAGGTGCTTCATAATGCCAGAAGAACCTTTTTGTCTAAATAGTTCAATAAAGAACCTTTAACATCTGAAGAACCTTTCAATTTCACAAAAGGTCCTTTGTGGTCAGAAAAAGGTTCTTCAGATTATAAAAAAGTAAAACTCTTAAAACTCTTACTTTTAAAAATAAAGATGATTAAAGGGTTCTTCACAACGATTCCACAGAGAACCAATAAGTCAAAGGTTCTTTAAAGAACCATCTCTTTCTTACCTTTTTATAATCTGAACAACATTTCTTTCACCACAAATGACTTTTAGTGAAACAGAAAGGTTCTTCAGATGTTAACGGTTCTTTATGAAACCATTTAGGCAAAAAAAGGTTCTTCTATGGCATCGAAAAGCACCTTTATTTTTAAGAGTGTATGATATCTTACTATTGCTAAATTTTCATTGAGATTTAAAATGATGAGGAGGAGATAATTGTTTTGGACTGTTGGTTTTTTATTTTTATGCTGTGGAATATGTGTAAAGGTTTTAAAAAGAATAATAAAATAATAATAAAAAAAAAAATAGTGGCACAAAAAAGTTCTGTGAAATTGTATTGTCTTTTGACATGTCACAATTTACTGCCAGGTCTAAAAATATCTCTGTCATCATCAGGTACTTTCACTTTGTTGCCGTTTGAACTGTCAAACACATGAACATATTCTATTCATTTTTCCTCGTCCCTCTGATGGTGAACATCCACCGGATGTTGTAATGTGGTTGCTCTAATAAAAATATGTTATAGAGCCAGAAATAGATAATATATAAACGTGGAGAGGCCAGAACATTAATCAATCAAGCAGAGAAACACATGTCAGTGCCATTTCACATAATGACATGAATGAGAGATGGACAGGTAAGGCCTAATGAAAGTTCCGGAAATACATTTTCACAAGACGGGCGTCTGTATTGATAAATTAAACATCATGCACATAATTTCTGAAGAAAAAAAAATAGTACTACCATTTTTTGTAGTCATTTACTATTGTAGCATGTAGTGTCAAAATAAACATGTGCACAATTGTCCTTAAAGTAATATCTGAAGCTAACACTCTTATATTCATATTTTATGTACAAAATATATTATTTAAAAATGTTATGTTGATTTTGAGGTAAAATATGGCCTGAGCAAATACAACACTTAGCACTTCATATCTTTTGATGTATCAAATATACATCCTAATTATCTTGACTTTGTGCTAAACTTGTTTTTACCCTGGTGTGACATCACTTCTACTCTGATCTAAGCGTATCAAACAGCCAGGGTCTTTCTTGTATTAATATAACAGGAAATAATAGTATTGGCTGCCGTCACGGATAATTTGGCAGCTGATATATCTGTCATAATGACGTGGGTATCCATGAAGAGGTTAAAGGCTACAGCCGATGTTTAGTTCATTTAATATGGTTGACATACAGAGCCATCAGATCCATTATGTACGCAGACTAGACAGAGAGGAGAGGATAGCTCGAGTACAAGTGTGACTCATTTCATGTGGAGAATTAACTGGTACTTTTAATTAGTGCAATGCAAAGTTAGTTAATCATGTCATTTTTGTCCTGTGCAACCAATGTTTCATATCTCATGCCAGACTATTTAGAGTTTTTTACATTATACTTACCTAAGAAAGGACTGAAAATATAAGGTAACTACATAATGGGGCTCTGCATAGGACTGGGATTGGGAAAAACTGGGGTTAGGTTTAGGGGTGGGTTCAGAGTTATTACAGTTATTACTCATTACAATTACTGTAATAATTTCACACTAAACTGAAAAATATTTGACCATAAATGTACATGTGGAACAGGACTTTAAAATAAAGTGCTACCACATTTTCTTTTTATCATTATCTTTGTCTCATATTTTTCTGATAAATATTTATTTATATAATATAATCATAAATAAATCATATCCCTGTTGAAAAAAACAGTATTGCTGATTGTTGGTATGTTGTGTCCAGGATTCTAGTTTAACCAGTATTTTTTTTTTTTTTTTTGCAGGTGAGCACCCCTGTAAAAATAATAAGTACACTTTAACATACTTTTAAAATGAGTGAAAATTTGTTGCGTTTTCCTCCCCCATGTGCTCCATATTCTAGTTTTCCCCAGGTTTGATTATGCCTTTATTCTGTCTGTCCTATTACTGTTCACATTATGTTTATTTAATTCACCTGTGTCCTAGTAATCACCCTCGTTTAGTCTTGTGTGTATATATAGTGGTTTCTGTTTTTGATTTCCCTTGTCCGGTATTGAAAGTCAATGTTGTGCTACATGTGTGATCCTGCCATCGCCTCATGGTGTGACAGTGTTGAGGATCGCCTCGACTTTGTACCACTGAGCAACAGTCCAGTTCTTCTCCTCCTTAGCCCAGGTAAGACGCCTCTGACGTTGTCTGTGGTTCAGCAAAATCCTTGACACGTCTGTGTGTGGTGGCTCTTGATGCCTTGAACCCTGCCTCAGTCCATTTCTTGTGAAGTTCACTCAAATTCTTGAATCGATTTTGATTGACAATCCTCATAAGGCTGCGGTTCTCTCTGTTGGTTGTGCATCTTTTTCTTCCACACTTTTTCCTTCCACTCAACTTTCTGTTAACATGCTTGGATACAGCACTCTGTGAACAGCCAGCTTCTTTGGCAATGAATGTTTGTGGCTTACCCTCAAACATGAAACATTGAAGGGTGTCAATGATTGTCTTTTGGACAACGGTCAGATCAGGAGTCTTTCCCATGATTGTGTAGCGTAGTGAACCAAACCGAGAGATCATTTTGAAGGCTCAGCAAACTAATGCAGGTGTTTTGAGTTGATTAGCTGATTGGCATGTCACCATATTCTAATTTGTTGAGATAGTGAATTGGTGGATTTTTGTTAAATGTGAGCCAAAATCATCACAATTAAAAGAACCAAAGACTTAAACTACTTCAGTCTGTGTGCACTGAATTTATTTAATACATGAGTTTCACAAATTGAGTTGAATTACTGAAATAAATGAACTTTTCCACAACATTCTAATTTATTGAGATGCACCTATATTTTAAATGGTCAGTGTTTCTTGATGTTTATTAAAAACCTCCTTTACTTCTTCTCTGTCATGCACAATTACTACAATCACAATCTCATAACAAGTATGTGTTCTGCCTCACGTTTTCTGTCTGCTGTTAAATTTTGTAAGGCTTATGTCTCCTGTGTTCCCTGTTATCCCCAGCATGCCTTTATTAAAACATTTTTGATTTACTTTATTCCTCATTTTCTCACTCCTCACTGTGTTTTATGAGTACTAATAAGCTAGCAGTATGCATGCTATTAAGTAACTAGTAAATAGTAAGAATTGGTCCCTAAACTAGAATATCATTAAATTATATACATATCTTATATATACACTTCTTTATTTCACAATGGCATCTCATGTCCAGACCAGTGACAAACCATGTTTTTCCTCCTTTGCCCTTTTCCTGAAAAGTGTTTCTAGCTGTGAGTGATGCTTGAATGTTAAGTTGGGGGAAATGACACATAAAGTAGGTGCCTCTAAGATTAGCCTAAATAATTAAAGACAGCATGCCACACATGCAGTTCATTAGGTTAGAATCACCCCGGCATATTCTGAGAAGAGAATATTACCATATAAGCCCTCCTGTCCAATGAACTTAAGCTATCCTCATGTCCAAGGGCTGCTCTTTCTATGTGAATCAAATAAGGGGGTTGACGTGTCACATTCGGGGCAATGTTTTAACATGTCTGCAGGGCATATCAACATTATCAACATATCAACATTTTTATTTATTTTTTGCCACTGATGCAGTAATTCAGATAACACTTCCAGGTCTGTGTATGTTATCCTGAATATATATATATATATATATATATATATATATATATATATATATATATATATATATATACACATAATTTTATTTATTTATTTATTTTTGACACATTTGACACTCTTGGTTTATTTTCAATCTGTGACTCATAAAAGCAACACTCTTCAGACATAAAATCAGAGGACATTACATTTATACCATTTCATACCAGTCACCAGCTGTAATTACCTGCAGCACTCGGTGTGTGCATCACAGACTGATATGATATTTGGAACAACTCTTTTTTTCATATGTTATTCATTCAAGCCGCATAATTCATTGCAGGCTTAAAATGTAACCAAAGATACATTTATAATACATTATAACTAAGTGATTTTTATTGATCTAATATTTACAAATATTTTAAATAACTTTCTCCAAATTGTGAAAAAGAAGTACAATTGACATACTTTTAAATCTAACATGAAAAATAGATATAATAATAAACTATTAAATATAATTAAAGTACTGATAATCCAGTTTAATTTAGATCAAATTGCATTTCCCATCAGAATAAATTGATCTTCTGACAGCCTCTTCCTTTGTGAATAATTGCAAACTGGTTTGATATTTCACATTAAAATTTTAAATTCAAATGGAATAATATTATTTAAAAGACTATACTTCATGTAATGTTTTTAGACACTTAATTGTATGCTATTTGCAATTGAATGCTATTGAAGTTCATCAAGCTCCAGTTTTTCACAAGTTCATCAAACAACCGCAGTAAGAATTTTCATCAAGCACGGTGAGTAATGGCTTCTCCTATCATTGTTTCTTGCACCTCTTGCCACATGTACAGTTTATCTATCTCTGTCGCTGATGAGGGATTCACATGTGATAAATGCAGGGAAATAGTTAGGCTGACAGAGAAGATTTCAGAATTAGAGACACGCATCCAAACTTTAATTGAGGACAGTAAGAATGTTAGGGCTCTAGATACGGCTTTGGATGCGTCTAGCTCAGGGATTCCTGTACATTGTTCGGTTCCGGAAACAGAGCCCCAGCAGCAGGGCAACTGGGTGACGGTGAGGCAGCGTAGTCGTGGGTCAAAACACCGCTCTTCTGTTCCGATCAAAACATTAAACAGGTTCTCCCCACTCAGTGATGCACCCACTGAGAAACCTGATGAAAGTGCTCTAGTTATTGGTGATTCTATTGTACGGAACGTGAATATAGAGACACCAGCCACCATAGTCAAATGTTTACCGGGAGCCAGAGCGCCTGACATCTTGGCAAATTTAAAAGTGCTGGCTAATGCTAAACGTAAATACAGTAAGATTGTTATTCATGCCGGCGCTAATGATGTTCGACTTCGCCAGTCGGAGATCACTAAAAATAACATTAAAGAGGTGTGTGAACTTGCAAGCACGATGTCAGACACTGTAATATGCTCTGGTCCCCTCCCTGCTTACCGTGGTGATGAGATGCATAGCAGATTGTCATCACTCAATGGCTGGATGTCTAAGTGGTGCCCACAGAATAACATAGGTTTCATAGACAATTGGACGAGCTTTTGGGGCAGACCTGACCTGTTGAAAAGAGATGGTCTTCATCCCTCCTGGGGTGGCGCCACTCTTCTCTCTAGAAATATGGCAAATAGTCTTAGTGTTTATACTTGACTAACTGGGGCCCAGGTCAGGAAGCAGACAGACTGGCTAAACCGACCGTCTGCTAGCTGCCTCGTGTCACAGAGGTCAGTTAATTCTCAGCACATAGAGACTTTTTCACCTAGATATCACACTATAGAGACTGTGTCTGTTCCCCGAACTAGAAAATACAAAAAACGTCCAAACCAAGTTAAGATTAACAATTTAATTGAGGTTCAACAAATAAAAAACAGAAGCAATATGGATAAACAAATGATAAAGCTTGGCTTATTGAATATCAGATCCCTTTCTACGAAAACACTTTTTGTAAATAATATGATCACTGATCATAATATAGATGTACTCTGTTTGACAGAAACCTGGCTAAAACCTGATGATTACATTATTTTAAATGAGTCCACCCCCCAAGATTACTGTTATAAACATGAGCCACGTCTAAAAGGCAAAGGTGGAGGTGTTGCTTCAATTTATAACAACGTTTTCAGGATTTCTCAGAGGGCAGGCTTCGAGTATAACTCATTTGAAGCAATGGTACTTCATATAACATTATCCAAAGAAACAAATGTTAATGATAAATCCCCTGTTATGTTTGTACTGGCTACTGTATACAGGCCACCAGGGCACCATACAGACTTTATTAAAGAGTTTGGTGATTTTACATCCGAGTTAGTTCTGGCTGCAGATAAAGTTTTAATAGTTGGTGATTTTAATATCCATGTTGATAATGAAAACGATGCATTGGGATCAGCATTTATAGACATTCTGAACTCTATTGGTGTTAGACAACACGTTTCAGGACCTACTCATTGTCGAAATCATACTCTAGATTTAATACTGTCACATGGAATTGATGTTGATGGTGTTGAAATTATTCAGCCAAGTGATGATATCTCAGATCATTATTTAGTTCTTTGCAAAATTCATATAGCCAAAATTGTAAATTCTACTTCTTGTTACAAGTATGGAAGAACCATCACTTCTAACACAAAAGACTGCTTTTTAAGTTATCTTCCTGATGTATCCAAATTCCTTAGCATATCCAAAACCTCAGAACAACTTGATGATGTAACAGAAACTATGGACTCTCTCTTTTCTAGCACTTTAAATAAAGTTGCTCCTTTACGCTTAAGGAAGGTTAAGGAAAACAGTTTGACACCATGGTATAATGAGCATACTCGCACCCTAAAGAGAGCAGCCCGAAAAATGGAGCGCAGCTGGAGGAAAACAAAACAAGAGGTATTTCGTATTGCTTGGCGGGAATGTAACATATCCTACAGAAAAGCATTAAAAACTGCTAGATCCGATTACTTTTCTTCTCTTTTAGAAGAAAACAAACATAACCCCAGGTATTTATTCAATACAGTGGCTAAATTAACGAAAAATAAAGCCTCAACAAGTGTTGACATTTCCCAACACCACAGCAGTAATGACTTTATGAACTACTTTACTTCTAAAATCAATACTATTAGAGATAAAATTGCAACCATTCAGCCGTCAGCTACAGTATCACATCAGACAGTGCACTATAGACCCCCTGAGGAACAGTTCCACTCATTCTCTACTATAGGAGAGGAAGAATTGTATAAACTTGTTAAATCATCTAAACCAACAACATGTATGTTAGACCCTATACCATCTAAGCTCCTGAAAGAGGTGCTTCCAGAGGTCATAGATCCTCTTCTGACTATTATTAATTCCTCATTGTCATTAGGACATGTCCCCAAAACCTTCAAACTGGCTGTTATTAAGCCTCTCATCAAAAAACCACAACTTGACCCCAAAGAACTAGTTAATTATAGACCAATCTCGAATCTCCCTTTTCTGTCCAAGATACTAGAAAAGGTGGTATCCACACAATTATATTCCTTCTTAGAGAAAAATGGTATATGTGAGGATTTCCAGTCAGGATTTAGACCGTATCATAGTACTGAGACTGCTCTTCTTAGAGTTACAAATGATCTGCTCTTATCATCTGATCGTGGGTGTATCTCTCTATTAGTTTTATTGGATCTTAGTGCTGCGTTTGACACAATTGACCACAACATTCTTTTGCATAGACTTGAATACTTTGTTGGCATCAGTGGAAGTGCATTATCATGGTTTAAATCGTACTTATATGACCGCCATCAGTTCGTAGCAGTGAATGAAGATGTATCCTATCGATCACAAGTGCAGCATGGAGTACCTCAAGGCTCAGTACTAGGGCCGCTACTCTTCACGCTTTATATGTTACCCTTGGGAGATATCATCAGGAAACATGGTGTTAGCTTTCACTGTTATGCTGATGATACTCAGCTCTATATTTCTTCGCAGCCCGGTGAAACACACCAATTTGAAAAACTAATGGATTGCATAGTCGATATAAAAAACTGGATGACGAGTAATTTCTTACTGCTAAATTCTGAAAAAACAGAGGTGTTAATTATAGGACCTAAAAACTCTGCTTGTAATAACCTAGAACACTGTCTAAGACTTGATGGTTGCTCTGTCAATTCTTCATCATCAGTTAGGAACCTAGGTGTGCTACTTGATCGCAATCTTTCCTTAGAAAGCCACGTTTCTAGCATTTGTAAAACTGCATTTTTCCATCTCAAAAATATATCTAAATTACGGCCTATGCTCTCAATGTCAAATGCAGAAATGTTAATCCATGCATTTATGACCTCAAGGTTAGATTATTGTAATGCTTTATTGGGTGGTTGTTCTGCACGCTTAGTAAACAAACTACAGCTAGTACAAAATGCAGCAGCAAGAGTTCTTACTAGAACCAGGAAGTATGACCATATTAGCCCGGTCCTGTCAACACTGCACTGGCTCCCTATCAAGCATCGCATAGATTTTAAAATATTGCTTATTACTTATAAAGCCCTGAATGGTTTAGCACCTCAGTATTTGAATGAGCTCCTTTTAAATTATAATCCTCTACGTCCGCTACGTTCTCAAAACTCAGGCAATTTGATAATACCTAGAATATCAAAATCAACTGCAGGCGGCAGATCCTTTTCCTATTTGGCGCCCAAACTCTGGAATAACCTACCTAACATTGTTCGGGAGGCAGACACACTCTTGCAGCTTAAATCTAGATTAAAGACCCATCTCTTTAACCTGGCATACACATAACATACTAATATGCTTTTATTATCCAAATCCGTTAAAGGATTTTTAGGCTGCATTAATTAGGTAAACCGGAACCGGAAACACTTCCCATAACAACCTATGTACTTGCTACATCATTAGAAGAATGGCATCTACGCTAATATTTGTCTGTTTCTCTCTTGTTCCGAGGTCACCGTGGCCACCAGATCCAGTCTGTGTCCAGATCAGAGGGTCACTGCAGTCACCCGGATCCAGTACGTATCCAGACCAGATGGTGGATCAGCACCTAGAAAGGACCTCTACATCCCTGAAAGACAGCGGAGACCAGGACAACTAGAGCCCCAGATACAGATCCCCTGTAAAGACCTTGTCTCAGAGGAGCACCAGGACAAGACCACAGGAAACAGATGATTCTTCTGCACAATCTGACTTTGCTGCAGCCTGGAATTGAACTACTGGTTTCGTCTGGTCAGAGGAGAACTGACCCCCCAACTGAGCCTGGTTTCTCCCAAGGTTTTTTTCTCCATTCTGTCACCGATGGAGTTTCGGTTCCTTGCCGCTGTCGCCTCTGGCTTGCTTAGTTGGGGACACTTCATCTACAGCGATATCGTTGACTTGATTGCAAATAAATGCACAGACACTATTTAATTGAACAGAGATGACATAACTGAATCCAATGATGAACTGCCTTTAACTCTCATTTTTGCATTATTGACACTGTTTTCCTAATGAATGTTGTTCAGTTGCTTTGACGCAATGTATTTTGTTTAAAGCGCTATATAAATAAAGGTGAAAGGTGACATTAAATGAAATGTATTAAAATAAAAATAGATCAAATGAATAAATTAAAAGTTATTTAAAGGCAATAATCTTATTGGGCTAATTTCCTCAGTAAAATCGTAATATGCAATATTAGAATTAATTCTACTGTCTTTGAAATGTGGTTAAAGTGTATAGCTGAATGGACTGAAAAGGACTTATACTTTTAATGTCATTTCGATTGAATTTGTATTGCATATTTAAAAAAAAAAAATTTAATGGTGCAATTTTTATTAACAACATTAGCAATAATAAACAATAATATTATATTAACCATATTAACAATATATTCTTCAAATAATACACTAGTTAAAATTATAATCAAGGATTTGCATGTACTTTGTTAGTCATACCTACATATAATTACTGTAGTAATTATTGTGTAATTGTGAGGAATCAAAAATCAAAGAGATTTCGGCTTTTGCATTTTTTTTGGGGGGGGGGGGGTGAGAATGGAAATCTGATACTACATTGAGAGTTTTGTGAGAAATTCCAACTGAAGTGTATTGTTAATCAGTGGCGTGCACAGTGGTGGGTGGGGGATGTGGTTGGGGTCCGATGCTAAAGTGTAATTGGGGTCTGGTCTGCCCCCGGTCCGCTATTTCTACCGAGGGTAGGATATAAATATTTTTGATCGTGGATGATAAAAATGTCTCCATGATCTGTCTTTGAAGAAATATCGTTGGATTGTGCTGCAGTGCGCATTCTATCTGCCGCCGCGGAATTAATATACTGCGACATACATTAAAGGGTTAGTTGTATTTTGTATTTTCGATGCTTCAAAATATTCTAACTGACCCTCTGATGTCACATGGACTACTTTGATGATGTTTTTCTTACCTTTCTGGACATGAACAGTATACTGTACACACAGTTTCAATGGAGGGACTGAGAGCTCTCGGACTAAATCTAAAATATCTTAAACTGTGTTCTGAAGATGAAAGGAGGTCTTACAGGTTTGGAACGACATGAGGGTGAGTCATTAATGACATAATTTTAAGATTCGGGTGAACTAACCCTTTAACATCTGACACTGGACTTATTCACAAAATATGTTTTTTTTGTTTTGCATCTGCTTTAAAGCCTTACTGGTTATTGTTTCATTTGTGTGCTTTTCTGACGTGCGGTATTTCTGAGCACAATCGAAGCATGGCACGAAAACTGTACCTGATTACTGAACTAACACTATGTTTTGTGTTAATACTGTCAGAACACACAAGGTTTATGTATAGCCTCAGTTGTTTATTGTCACGATCATTAGTTGGAGTGCCCATGATCTTCAGTAGAGGGCACTCCACTCAGGACTCAGGACTCATTCAAGAACTCAATTTCCCATCCTGCCTCATTCCTGGTACTGATTGCACACAAACACCTGCATCTGCACTCACACCTGCACCTCATTTCAGCTAATACACACACACATATAAGCAGCACACTCACTCCACCAGTTTGCGAAGTCTTGTTTAGCCTGTCTAACATTTCCGAGCTATATATATATATATATATACATACATACATACATACATACATACATACATACATACATACATACATACATACATACATACATACACTGTTTGGTTTTCCACCTTCAAATAGCATTCATGTTAAGCAGAAGAAGGAAACTTATTCAGGTTTAAAACAATTTTTGAGTACATAAAGGTATAAAAATATAAACCACCATTTTAATTTTTGGGTGAATTATTCCTTGAATGTTAATAAAACTCCTAACACGCAGAGAAAAATCACTCAATACTGTTGCTTTAATAGGAATCAAGGTATATAGTGTTTTATTTTTTTTATTTGTTCATTCAGTTTTTTAATGTTCAAGCTAAATACACCTATTGTACCTGAAAATAAAACACTATTTTATTTGTATAATATCTGAATCTGTAATGTGTATGTTTGTTCTCATTTTTTTTATAACAAAGATAAAATAAAAACAAAGATTTTTATCTTCACCCATTCACTTTGACCTAAATATCCGCCATACTTTTTCATATATTTTTTACCTTAAAAGGCTTTATTATAGGGATATTAATTTGGCTGTAATGATCAAACAGCTTGCAAAATAGAAAACCCAACATGACAAAGAATAGTGATAAAATCATGATATTAAAAAAGAAAAAAAAGATTTGTTGTATTTTTAACATATCGCCCACCCCTAGCTGAGAGGGAACAAACCTATACAGACTCTAAACCCCTGCCCCTGGTCCGCGATTGTGCCCTCATAACGCCATTTCACCCCTGGAGGTCTGTGCACGCCACTGCTGTTAATATTTACAACAGAATGATTAGAGCTATTCCAGTCACTTTGAGATTTATATTTAAAAAAGATATTGTGAATTCCCAAGTTTCCACAGAATTGAGAAAATTTTCCTTACAAGGTTATTAGAAATGTTATTTTACAGGCTTATTATCCAAACCCAATTAGACAGGAATACATGTTTAAAGATTGTGATACAGTTGAAATTTATATATATATATAATTATTATTATTAT
The DNA here is from genome assembly GCF_963082965.1 of Carassius carassius. Lineage (NCBI taxonomy): Eukaryota > Metazoa > Chordata > Actinopteri > Cypriniformes > Cyprinidae > Carassius > Carassius carassius. Next base: position 17,808,777 of record NC_081780.1, on the reverse strand, counting down.
TATTATATAATGGTTATTATGTTATGGTTTGGGAGTTTTTTTTTTTTAATCTTTAAAATTTGTTAAGAAACAAGAAAGCCCTTAAGTAGACTTATCTCTTGGATTTGTATAATTTTATTTAAAAGCCCATTTTGTTGTAATTAATTTTTTAAGTGTATTTTTGTATTTGTTTTCTTTTGTATTTTTATTTTTGGTTTAAGTTTGGTTTATTTTGACATTTTATTATTATTATTATTATTATTATTATTATTATTATTATTATTATTACTGTTATTATTATTTCTTTTTTTGTTATGCTCAACCAAGTCCGAATAAGATGTGTTATGTTCTGGAATGTGTTTTTGAATCTTGTTTGGTTGTAAAGTTACAACAACAACAATAATAATAACTTTTGATAATTTATATAGTGCTCTAGAATCTCCTATTATAGCAAAGCGCATAAAGTTTGACCCTTTACGCTTTCCGTAGTCTGCTGAAAAAGGTAAACACGGAAGTTGAATAATACTAAATATAGTCGGGTTGAGGTTGCTCTTAATACATGTCTTTTTAGTGATTAATATGATCATAAATCTTTAGCGGAGAGCACAAAAGATCAAGAAAGCGTCAAAAACCAAGCAGCTGAATAGCGGTGTCGTCCAGGCTGATATAAAGTTTGTACCGCACACGTTGCTGAAGTCCAATGGCTTCAGATAAGCAAGTCACATTTGTGATCGTCGGTGGAGGAATTGCAGGTGTAACTTGTGCAGAACAGGTACGAACAAATCGATAACTGATCTGTAATGACTGGTCTGATAACTGTCTGGGCTTAAAACTTTGAAAACTTTTGCAGATCGCATCGCAGTTCGCATCAGATGAAGTTTGTCTTCTCACAGCCTCACCCTTAGTAAAGACGGTTATAAATTTCAAACAGGTTTGGTATTTAACGTTGAAATTCTGTCTTTCTTTAATTTGGAGCACTTTGACTATTTATTGTGGGAAAATACACTATTTTAAAACCTTTATTGTTACGTCCTTCAACATTTATTTTATTTATTAACATATACAAATTGTACAAACAGATTCCAAATTAGTTAGGTAAAACATGAGGTAATAAAAATAATACAATATGCTAAAAAAATCTGGATATTGAATTATATATATATATATATATATAAATAAAACACAAACTTTCTTCATCTAGGTGTCAAAGACGTTGGAGGAATTCGATATTGAGGAACAGCCCTCCAGTGTTTTAGAAGAAAAGTATCCCAATCTGAAAGTCATACAATCTGCAGTCAACCTCCTGCGAGCTAAAGAACATGTATGTTAAGACAACCACTTTGCTTCTTTTTCCTAAAACATTCTAAATCGAATTTAAATCACTCTCTGAATTTCTGCAGCTTTTACAAGCAGAGAATGGTCAGAGGTTTCATTATAAAAAGCTGTGTATCTGCAGCGGAGCCAGACCCAAGCTTCTCTCTCAAGATAACCCTCATGTGCTGGGCATACGGGACACAGACAGCGCTCAGGTACACTCGTTAATAATGAATATTACAGTGGCATGCGGAAGTTTAGGGAAGGTTTTTTTTTTTTTTTTAGTACTGTCCTGAGTAAGATATTTTACATAAAATATGTTTGCATATAGTCCACAAGACAAAAAAAAAATGCTGAAATTATTAAAATAACCCCATTCAAAAGTTTGGGAACCTTTGGTTCTTAATACTGTGTGCTGTTACCTGATGATCCACGACTGTCTTTCCGTTTAGTGATGCTTGTGCATGAGTCCCTTGTTTGTTCTGAACAGTTAAACTGAGAACTGTTCTTCAGAAAAATCTGTAAGGTCCTGCAGATTCTTCAGTTTTCCAGCATCTTTGCATGTTTGAACCCTTTCCAGCAGTGACTGTATGATTTTGAGATCCATCTTTTCACACTGAGGACAATTGAGGCACTCAAACACAACTATTAATAAAGGTTCAAACATTCACTGATGCTCCAGAAGGAAACAAGATGCATTAAGAGTTGGGGGGTGAAAGATGCGTTTAGTATGATCTCTCTTATTGTGTTAAAATTATTCACATTTTCACAGATTCTGCAAGGTGTGTCCAAACTTTCGCATGTCACTGTATGTGTCTGAGCATAACAAGCATGAATTGATAATTGATGCTATTTTCACAGGAGTTTCAAAAGCGTTTATCAAAGGCTAAAAGGATAGTTGTCATTGGCAATGGAGGAATCGCATTAGAATTGGTGTAAGTATCTGAATCGTTAATATTGACAATATGGGATCTGGACAGTAAACACACACACACCAAAAAACAACAGCAGTAAACACACACACACCCCTCAACATCAACACCAACACACTATTAGTCACTTAAATGCTTGGAATTAGTTTTGTATAGAAATATAATTGTGTATAAATTGATTTTTTGTAAATTTTTTACCAAATTACAAATTTAATTAAAGGAAAGTACATTTCTATACATTTCCGCTTCATAATTCTTCTACTCCCATTTATTTCACAATTCATTTGGTATTTTGATTATTTTACTATAATCATTAATGTGAAATATTATTACAATTATGGTGCAATATAAATAATAATAATTATATATATATATATATATATATATATATATATATATGATATAAGATGTTTTCAGTTTAACATTTCCACTATATTCTATAATTCTAATTATTCCCACTTGAGTTATTTTGTATTTTCATATTTTGATGATTTTACTACAGATTGGTGATTTTATTCATTTAATAATTAAAGCATGTGTAGTTGCATCCACATTTTTGTTTGGAAGTCCAGGTCCATAAGCAAACAGAACAAGCTAAAAAAAAAAAGAAAACCGAGAGAGCGAGATGTATTGTGATATTTTATAATCCCTGCCGTGTGCTCCTGTAGGTATGAAGTGGAAGGATGTGAAGTGATCTGGGCTATAAAGGATAAAGCCATAGGAAACACATTCTTTGATGCAGGAGCTGCTCAGTTTCTCATTCCCTCACTGGAGGCTGACAAAAAAGAAAGATCTTTGCCCTGCAAGAGAGCACGCTACACTACTGACAAGACTGAAGGTATGAATTCAGCTCACACACTGGCTTACACACTCACACAGACTGAGCACTGCTGCCCTCTTCTGGCAGGTTTTATCAAAAGTAATAAGAGTAAGCCTGCTTTCTCACTAATAAATTATAAATACAGTTTTACTTAAATGATCATAATATGTAGCATGTACCAGTCCTTGTTTGGACACTTGCACTTCTTATTACTTTTTTGTGATAATAATACCATTAACATTGTTCTATTTCTGTAAGTTTATAGTTCTTTGCACACTGAGTCTGAAATTTCCGCACATTGAAAAAGAAATACGGCCTCACGTTGTGTCAATCATGTTTACACACTTCCGTCCGTCATAAAAAAATTTGGGATCAGGTTCGATTTTCTGTGTTTTTGCATCTGTGGCATGCATTTTGATAGGAAAGGATGGTGAATACGAAAAAACTAAACAAAAATAATAATAAAAAATCCCTGCAATGATTTCGGACTCGGTGTGCAAAGACCTTTACAAACCACAACATTTTGTTTTATTAAAAGCTGATAAAAAATATATATATATATATATTAATAATAAATTCTGTCAAGTTTTCTACATGTGTTTGTTTGATAGCAGGCCACAGTGGGGCTACAGGGGAGCTCGGCAGCGCCTTGGGCCCAGATTGGCACGAGGGGATTGAACTAAGAGGAACAGAGCAGGTTTGTATCCAGTATATTTTCACAGTTGTACATTAGTCCCCATAAAACGGTGGAGGATTGTCACTTTTGACTTATTCTGATTGTTTTCCTTCATTTGACAGAATTCCAGTGGAGTTCATATAGAATATGAGTGTGAGGTTAACCAGATCTACACCCAGCAGGAGTTCTTGCAGTCCCAACTCGACACAGAGAAATCTGAATTAGGTTTAATAATAATAATTATCATCCTTTAAGTAATAATTCATCTGCAGTGTTTTACAGCTGGAATAAAATAACTAAATTAGTTTTTTTCTTCTTTTTTAGGACTGTGGCCAACTTATGTTCAGTTAACCAATGGGAAGATTTATGGATGTGATTTCGTCGTTAGCGCAACAGGCGTCGTGCCAAACACGGATCCTTTTCTCAGTGGAAACAATGTACAAAAATATATGCATTTGAATTGACCCATTTATTTCACATTCATTCATTCATTCATTCATTCATTCATAAAAATCATTTTGGTTATTACTGTATGGATAAATATGGATATGTAACATTAGAAGGATATCTGTCAGTATTATATGTCCAGTGGTGCTTTTTTTCTGTATTTATTTATGTTTCAGTGATAAATAAAGAAAAAAAGACTGATCTACTGGTATACATATATATATATATATATATGTAAGTATATATATATATATATATATATATATATACATACATACATACATACATACATACATATATATATGTATGTATGTATATATATATATGTATGTATGTATGTATGTATGTATATATATATGTATGTATGTATGTATTAGTATAGAATTTTATTTATTGACTTCACAGTGTTGTCAGTGAATAACTAATAAAGTTTAAACATATTATACATGTACTTTTTCTGGGTCTGTCGGGTAAATTTAGAAAAATTGTAGCTATTTTTATCAATGAAATGAACAGCTAGTAGCCCAGTACACCAGAATTCAAGGCTTTTTTCATGTTATGTATCCCGTTTCAGTTTGAATTGGCAGGAGATCATGGTCTGAGAGTGGACGATCATATGCGGACGTCTGAACAGGATGTGTATGCGGCTGGAGATGTGTGTACTGCAGGCTGGGAGCCCAGCGTTCTCTGGCAACAGGTACAGCTGTATCTCTATATAAATGATGTACTAGGGGTTGACTTTCTAAAACTTCTCTCCTGTTCTGTGTAAGATGCGATTGTGGACTCAGGCGCGTCAGATGGGCTGGTACGCAGCACGTTGTATGGCTGCGGATGTTCTGGAGGAGCCTATAGAGCTGGACTTCTGCTTTGAGCTGTTCTCACACATCACCAAATTCTTCAACTACAAGGTGAGTCCTTTTGTTTGTGTCTGTTTCTTTAAGAAATATGTATGCTCTTCTAGTTGGTACCTCTCTTTTGAAGAAATTTCCGATATTGATTCAATTGTCTCTGGCCACATAAACTATATATATATACTACTGTACTGTATATGTATGTGTGTGTAAAAAAAACAATGTGTGCCGTTATGTTTCATAGATGAAGGAAAAAAAACAATCATAATTATTTATATGATCAAATTTAAATAAATGTAATGTATATGAATTAAAGTATAATATCCATGATTTCTGTTGTTTTTATAAGCACTTCATATGTTGTATGATAACATGTTGATGGCTCATTTGTGTTTTTATTTGTTTTTTGTTTAATTTTTATTGTAAAATAATAAGCCTAATTGCAACCTTAATTAAAATTCAAAACAAGGAATTGAAGAATAATTTTAAGAGCATTCTCAGTGGATGGCACAAAAGTAGTTTTCACATTTGGCAATACATTTTGCAACCATTCAATTTTTTCTTTTCTTTTTTTAGGTGGTTTTGCTAGGGAAGTTTAATGCTCAGGGTTTGGGTCAGAACCATGAGCTTCTTGTGCGCTGTACAAAAGGCCAGGAGTATGTAAAGGTGGTTCTGACTGGTGGCCGAATGGTGGGAGCCGTACTTATCGGAGAGACGGATCTAGAGGAAACTTTCGAGAACCTCATTCTCAACCAGATGGACTTATCCCGATATGGCGAGGAGCTTCTTAATCCTAACATTGACATTGAAGACTACTTTGACTGAATCGGTTAGTCAATGACAGAGAGATGATTCATTTATTTTAAAGCTGCGCCGTGTAATTTATGTTCTACGAAACAGTTTGTTTTCAAACACTTTACCAATCTTACACCGGTCTTGCTCAGAAACAGGAAGTCCTTCCTCAATCTGTTGCCTTTGGTCGCGGCAATATTGTCATGCTTAGCACGCAAATAAACCGATTTCTATTTTGTTTGTATCGTTTTGGCTTAGTCAACGACAAATAGGTGATTCATTTATTTTATTTATTTATTTATTTTATTAAAGCTGTGCCATGTGATTTATGTTCTACGGAACAGTTTACACAGTAGGGCTAGGACGATAAATCGATGCAGATTCAATTCGTGGATCGATTTTGAGATTTTCACAATGCATCGCGATTCCTCTGGAATCGATTCTGAGTTTAGATTTTAACAGCAGATGGCGCTCTAATCTAGTTTTTATCCACACTCTCAAATGCTCATGAAGAAGAGTGCCAAAGAGTGCTTGTGCGTTCATTGTGCGAGTCATGTAACGTTAACTTCACCTCAACTCAGAACGCTTTTATGATGCAAGATTAATGTAAATAGCCCACTGTAAACACCCTTGTAATTTGCTTCAAAGTTTTCGAATTTTATGAATGATTATTTTAGGCTCAAGTTTGTGTATTTGGTACCAAGCAGAGTACGGCTGTTTCTAAAGCATGCAGTGCCATCTGCTGTTTAAAACTAAGCTCAGGATCGACTTGAGAAAGAATCGCAATGCATTCGGGAAAATCTCAAAAACGTCTTGCTCAAAAACAGGAAGTGCTACTTATATTCTCATGCTTAGCACGCAAATAAACAGATTTCAATTTTGTTTGTAACAACCAGGGGTCTCCTCATGTGACTAGTACTCTGTTCCAAATTTCTCATTTTGTTCCAAGTCATATGGGTTTGGAATGATTGTGAAGGTATAAATGATATGCATAAGTGACAACGCTGAACTTTAATTTTTGTTTGAACTATTCCTATGAGCTATTAGGAGTAAACGATGGATAACGCACATTGAGAAACCAAGTAAGAAAAACACAGACTACTGAGTTGCTAAGAAATAAATATATTTATAAAAATGCCCCATTTTCAAAACATGAGGCAAATAATGAAGTATACTGTAGCGACGATAAAGTATTGTGTTTCGTTTCAACACGTCACCTTTCAGTATTTTTGGGATACGTGTCTGTTGAGCTTCAACTCCCATAATGATCCTTTGGTGATCTCAACTCGTACGAGTTATTTTTTTTAATGATTCTTGGCCAAGAGTGGAGGGGAAATCACTACTTGAAGTGAGCTTCTGATGGTCTTTACTGTATCTGGGTGAAAATAAATGTTAAATTCATACAGTATAACAATAAATGACTTTGTCCTCTAAAATGCATTAAATCCCTACCTTTTGCAAAAATATTTTTCCCAAAGACACCTTAGTTCTCTATTAACCTGTATTATGTAAACATTCTGGCATTTTACACACATTGTCAAGTTCTCCTAGAATTTATTATTGCAATCAATTAGTTGCTGCGATATTCAAGCACGTACTCTGGATATATCTGAGTGGAATCAAAGATAACAAAAATCTTCGGATGGCATGCGTCATCTACACAACTATCGTATATGATTTTATCCTGCTCATCATTAGGTGTACAGTCATCACGATGGCCTGTTTTGTACTTCCCAACAATAACGCGGGCAAGCAGCATGACTCTGGTTCCGTTCCTGGCTTTACTGTATTTGATAGCATGGGATGCATGTTTTGCAAAGTATGTTCCTGCAAAAAAAAAAAAAATTGTTACAGCATATACTACATTACATGTTAAGTTAAAAATTCATACTACGTGCTACTACATATTCATTTGTAAAAAAAAAAAAAAAAGAGAAAATGATATAATCTTATCCCACCTTTGCCATATACGTGTGCCGTTCTTTTATTATCTGATAGTCTGCAGTTAAAATTAAATGTGCAAATAGATTCTACGTTTTTTGCATCTGTGCCATGAAACAGCATTTGCTCTTTAATATCTGATTCTCCTTTTATCCTCATCAACTGGATTTTTTTCCTAAGGATTCAAGACAAGTATTCAGCAAGTAAAATGACATGCAAGTAAAATTACCTTTATAATTAGTAAAAACATGCATCTGGATCACAAATACTTTTCACTGAATGATTAATGGGAATATGAATGAATTTGTAAAGAAATAGTATTATTCAAAAAACAAACAAACAAACAAAAACACTCCAACTATAATGACAATGCGTATTATACACACATCTGTTATTATTATTATTATTATGCATGGGAATTTATATAGATAATGAAAATAACCATTTAGAGTAATGGGAATAAAGAAAGAAAAATCGCGAAAATATGGTTATACAAACAGATGTCCTTTTTGGTATACACATTATTATTATTTTATTTGTATTTTTTTTGGTGCATGTTCATAAGATTCTTTCAAATCGTCTTACATGGAGGAAGACATATGTGACCCTGGACCACAAAACCAGTCTTATGGCGCTGGATTATATTTGTAGCAATAGCCAAAAAAAAAAAAATGGTCAAAATTATACATTTTTCTTTTATACCAAATGTCATTAGGGTATTGAGTAAAAGCTGTGTTCCATGAAGATATTTTGTAAATTTCCCAACGTAAACATATCAAAACCTAATTTTTGATTAGTAATATGCATTGCTAAAAATTCATTTAGATGAATTTTCTCAGTATTTAGATTTTTTTGCACCCTCAGATTCCAAATTTTCAAATAGTTGAATCTCAGCCAAATATTGTCAGATCCTGATAAACCAGACATCAATGGAAAGCTTCTTTATATCTTTTCTCAATTTCTAAAAAATTGACACTTAAGATTGGTTTTTCGGTCCAGAGTCACATATCAATTGGAATGTGTATATAGATATATATATTGAAAAACATTGAGAATAATAGGAATGAGAATGCAAGAGAGAATTTGGCTTTATAAACTGCCGTCATTTTCTTTATATACAAAATAATGATAAAAATCTGTATTATTAATAATGAAGATAATAATACATACATACATACATACAAGAGTTAATTTTATTTTGAGATTCACCAAAGTCGTCCTAGGAGAAAGACATTCTCCTTACCTACAAAACAGCTCCCAAAGGTCCATGTTCTGGATTCTTTTGATGGATATGATGGTATCATGCAGTAAGCCATCATGACTGACAAATCTCTCCACCATCTGATATTCACTGCTATGTTTTCTCAGAGAGATTAACTGCTTGAGATATGAAAACATTTTCAGAGAGACTGTCCGAATATAAATGTAACACTATGATAAGCACTTCCTGTTACCTGATAAGGCGTTTGGGGATCAACATCCCTCCAGTGTGGCGGTGGAGACGGATAGATCGCATCACATTTGCATCTGTTACACAAAACACACGCAAGGTTGGTTTCACTTGTGATTTCACTGAAAAAGAAATTGACTTGGAATGCAGCATGGTACAAGTCTGTACTTGATGCCGATACTATATAAGCCTCAAACATTTTTAGACATGCCGCTTTTTTTATACTAATTTTGGCAGTGACTTGGTGTGGGGGTGTTTTTAGTAAAGATATGAAGTCAGTTTCCTACAAATGTGCACAGTTGTAGTACAGTAACTATGAATGAGTCCCAAATCCTTCCTTTTTTGTTTCTTTCTTATTCCATTTCAGTAAAGGCATAGATAGATAGATAGATAGATAGATAGATAGATAGATAGATCTCACCTGAATCCAGTGTCAGTCTGAAATGAGCGTTTAATCCGTTTTTCTTTCCCAGTTTTTAAGTTAACTTGTGTGCTTGCTAAATTAAAACATAAAAATAATAATAATAATTAAAACAACGTTGACTGATAATGTCACGGACACAGATGTTGGTATTATTATTCTGCCATGGGTTTATACAACATTGTTGTTTACTTATTTAATCAACATTATATGTAGGCTAGCTCCTTCAAAATGGAGTAAAGTATTCTTAAATGATGTTCTGATTGTAAGGGTATTATAACTGCTTACCTGCAAAATTAATCTGGATCTGACCTCCAGCTGTAGACATGTTTATAACACCTTGTGGGTTTGTGAGGTAATATCTCTCCAGATCACCACTGGACATAAAACCCTTTGGGTCATCCTAAAAAAAAAAGCATTTTTAATAAATTATAGAGCAAGCGGTTGAAAGTGAATATATTGCTAAACTAAGACATTAATTACCTCAACCCTGTGCCAGACCCCACACTTCGCCATGTAGTACCAATATTGTGTGTCAGATGTGTCAGATGTGTCCATATATTCCACTTCATCCTCCAGCGCCAAAGAAGCCAACTCCTCACACAACATTTCAACAGGTAAAGCAGTTACTATATTGGGTACGTTTACAAATAAAACTCAACTACAAACCCATATGTCCAGGCTAGAAAAAAAAGAGGGTAAACAAAGGAAATAAGAGAGTCGAATTTTAACAGGCAAACTGAATGTATGCGCGGACGAATAAAAGTCGCACTCCTGAAAACCTCAAGGATCACACGGTAAATGTAAATACGCTGACGTAGAGGTTGGAGAGAAAAGGAAACTCAAGGTTGTGTAATACTTGTCATAAACAGGAGAAACTGCAAACATTGAGACCTGGCGAGACGTCAAACATTACTAGTGAATACGCAAACGCGTCATACCTGGGACGAGAGCGTTTGAGTGAAAGAGATTATTGGCAAATCTATTGTGATCAAGGGGCGTGGTCTCGGTTTCTATTTTGGAGTTGTTTACTAGGCTACAAATAAAATCCACACACTGTCACAATTATGAGCTAAATGGTCAAATTCATGGCACCATGTCATATTTATAAAATTAAGTCGAAATTATCAGAAAAAGTTAAAACTGACATGGAAGGCATACGAAATCGTAATTAAAAGTTAATGTCATTATTAAGTTAAAACGTCCAAAAAAATAAGACTTTTCATATCATAACGATTTATTATATATATATATATATATATATATATATATATATATATATATATATATATATATATATATATATATATGAATTATGACTTAATTAACAATAATCAAAGGCCCGGCCCCTATGCTGCAGAAATGGGTTTCCATAGAAGTTTATAGAGAGTTGCTTCGGAGAAAAATCGGCAGCTGCGAGGAGGAAGTGGCATCCCACAGTAACCTACCTTCAACTAAAACCGGACATCACTTTCGCTAAAAAACGGAAATCGGAGGAGGCTGCATGCCGCTCGACAGGAAGACAAATCAAATTATGTATCAATTTATAACAACTGTTAATACTTAAATATAAATATATTAGTCAGTAGCCTTGTTTATTATTTGATTAAAAAGGTTTATGGAATATAAAGACGACAATTAGATTTTGGCTAAACAGTATTACAACTGAATATATTTATGTAACACACACACACACACACACACACACACACACACACACACACACACACACACACACACACTATTTTTAATATTTCAAGAAACAAGATTGTTGTGTTTTTGTTTTATTGAATAGCATTTCAGTTTGTTACAGGGTTGGTATGTTGTCAAAGTCAGTGCTGTAACTGCGTTGTTTTCTTAAATGCTTTCGACGCAGATGTGCAACACACTGAACACTTACCGTATTACCAAACATTACTTGTATAAAGTGGATTTTATTCCCATATTCAATTTCCATGTGTCATTTTGGATAAGAACAGATTCACCCTCCAGCTCCTATGGATCATATCATGATGAAAAGTAAATGCAAAATTTGGAAATTAACGTTTAAATGCCCAAATACCTTTATCGGTATGGAAAAGGAAAGTATGCTGGGTGTTAAGCGCCAGATACATTACTGTCAAACACATTTTTAACAATTGTGAATATAAAACTGTTAATTTCACAATACCTGAAAATGTATAATATCAATATTTGTTAGTGTTAATCGTGTTTACAGCATACAAGCACAGGTAGAAGTAGAAAATGGTGTTGAGGCTTGAGAGCCCTCTGTAGGATGCTCTGCATTCTTACAGTTTCACTTTCTCAATAATGAAACAGGAAACCCTTCAATTCACGGAAACCCACATAAAAAAAAAAATAATTAAAAAACCTATATAAAATTTACTATATAAAACATTTACTAGTATTTTTTCTAGTAAATACTACTGTGTTTTTGAACCTTACTATTGCAAAGGTAATTCAATACATTGTAGTAACTTATGAATGGTAATTCACTGTGGTAATTCTACAATAGTAATACAGAAAATTGATAGTATATGATACTACAAGAGTCATAGCACAGGTCAGGGCAAAACATAATACAATGCATTATATATGTATATATATATATATATATATATATATATATATATATATATATATATATATATATATATATATATATATATATATATATATACATACATATATGTGACCAGTTATTCGTTGACCATAAGGTATAAATTACGACTGTCAACAACCCCCTCTACTGGTTCAGAATATTACAACACCAAATGGGGCATAAAGGAATGAGTTCTAGCAAAAAAAAAAAATAATAATACACACAATAAAAAAAAAATAATAATAATAATCACATAAAGCTAAAACCCATAGGAAATATAATTACATCACACCTCAAATCCAAAAGAATAAACAAAGACGACACCCAGTACAGTAGAACTCAATTCCTACGCAGGCCCACAGCGCAACCCTTAGTAGAGGGACATTTATGCCCAGACCAAGCTTATTAAAGCAGGAGCATAAAATGATTGCAATTTTATCAGAAATAATAGTTTTAAAGAAATACTAAAAAATTTAACAGAAAATAAATACATACAAGAAACAGTGGTTGCCTAACCGACAGCCACAATTACTCCTATATAAAAAAAACACATTTAATGCATTTATATTAAAACAAAGCATACAATATGCAATGCATAATACATGGGCATTTAACACGTACATCCAAATTACATACCTCCTTTTAAAATAGCCAGGTTAACTTGGCTGCCTCCTTTGGAGAAAAGTTTTTATTCTTTTGTCCAATATGAGTAAAACTACAATAAAGAGTTACATTTTAACATTACCACCCCTCCATACTGCACAATATAACCCCACACCTAAATGGTACTAAAACAAGTCGAAGCAGCGCTGTTACCTGACTGATGATATCAGGTGCTATTAAGCCATCGATTCATTTGTTACACCTCCTATTCTGGAAAGGGCTTTGCATATCAATAACTCCACCAAATTGAAGAGGCGGAATACCCACAGCAACATTTAAAACACGCGCATACCAGAGGGAGCGAAATCAAACGATAGTTTTTACCAGGATCGTATAGCGGATTAGTCACAGCAGCTCCTCCAACGCGCACACATACCAGAGGGAACGAGATCAAATGATATTTTCTCTGAGTTGCGAGACTTTAATCACCTGTGCAATTATCCCAACCATCCTCTTAAAGTGGATGTAATCTCATTCCGGTCACATCCACCCCAGGATTCAAAGGTACCCGTCCAGGTACCCCAACGACCTCATTGTCAAGGCCTAAAAGGTACATATAGAGAATTTACTACAGCTTGGCTACCCAAGTGTCTGTCCTCTAGGGGTCGTACTGCCCTCGGGAGAGTGAATGGATTGGAATGGTGCCCAGCCCTTACTCTACTTGACCATCTCAGCATACTCCCCAAGCAATTGCTTTGACTATCTTCTATGCTCGCAATGTTGAGGGTCAGGGGGGTGAGGCACTGGCTCTAATTGGGGCTCCTGTACTAAGCCCTGGTGCCCAATTTCTTCCACTGATGATGGACCTGATGAACTGGCTCGGTTTGAGGTTCCTCGCCATTTTCCAGCTCGGTCAACTCACAAAATGGGGCAGCCGATGGTGGGCCCTTTCCCTGCATTATAAACATGATCCCTCCCTTCTCTTCAGACTCATCCTCTCCATCTACACTTTCCTGCCACTGGCTGGTAAAAGATGGTACCAATACTGTGGGGTGATTAACCACAACTAAGTCTTCGGCAGTACCATTATACCCCGGCGGGAGCTCTCGTAATTCAGAGTGATTCACATTCTTTTCTGATCCAATTCCATCCTGTGGCTTTAGTTTATAAACTCTTCCCACTTTATAAGCTTTATAAGCACTTCACAACTTTATCCTGAATTTTATCATGGCCTAATGGATGATTCCGGCACAAAACCAGGGTACCAGTAGGCAAAATGGATACTGACTCGGGGTAGCGACCTGCCCTACGTGCTGCTGCAATTTGCAACTGATCTCTAGCTGTGACATAGGCCTTTTGTGGGGTAGGCCTGTGTAAAGTTTGAAAACACATCTGTAACCACAAGAACATTTTCTCGTCCATCACTAGAACGCTCTAAAACAGAAAAGTCAATAGCAAGAATTTCCAGTGGCCTTGATGCCATCAAATGACCCATAGTTATCCGAACTTTGGGATAGACAGCTTTAGCAACCACACACCGTTCACACTTAGCACACCACTGCTCAACATCATGATGCAAATTTGGCCAAAAACATCTCTCTCTGACCAACTTCATGGTCCTCTCTACCCCCTGATGTCCATGGTGGTCATGGAGACTCTCTAAAACTTCCTGCCTTAGTACCAGGGGCAACAGTACCTGGAGCATCCTAGTCTTTCCTGGTGGTAAAAAGACTTCTCTATACAAAACTCCATCTCTTTCTTTAATCCGCCTCCACTGGCGAACAAGTTCCAAAACTTCTTTAGGCTCTCCTGCTCTCTCAATCTTTGTAGGGGGCTGTCCCCTTCTCCAATAACGCAAGAAAGCACCAAGATGAGAATCTGCCACCTGGAGGACTTGAATATCAGCTTTCTCCCGTGCTTATTCCGCTGCTATCTCCAAAGCAGTTGCATGATTTACAACAGTTGGAGATGGAATACGTGCAAGTGTTGGCAGTACTGTAATGCCAGAGAGCACAGCTTGAACACTATCGGGGGCTGAAGACCGTGGTAGACGAGACATGCATCTGCATTTTGATTTGCAGTGCCATGGCGATATTTTATCTCAAAATCAAAAAGAGCCAACTGGGATGACCAACGTTGCTCCACGGCATTTAGCTTTGCTGTCTGAAGATAACTCAAGGGATTATTATCAGTAAATACCACAAACTTGGCACCCAACAAGTATTCTCGAAATTTCTCCGATACAGCCCACTTTAAGGCCAAAAATTCGAGCTTCATGGAGCTATAGTTCGACATATTTCTCTCAGAGGGGTGCAAGCCCCTGCTGGCATAAGCAATGGGTCGCCGCCGGCCATCTTGTTCCTGAGATAAAACTGCCCCAAGTCCCACCTGACTAGCATCGATTTCCACTACAAAAGGCTTAGAAAAGTCAGCATAACCTAATACAGGAGCCTGCACTAATTTCTGCTTTAACGTCTGAAATGCATCCTCTGCATGATGTGTCCACTTAGTTTCCAATAGTGTGTTAGCAGTACAGTTTCGCCTCTTCCCTTTCCCTTGGAGATCTCCTAGCAATTTATGTAGGGGAGCAGCATGTTTCGCAAAGCCTTCCACAAACCTACGATAGTAGGAAGCAAAACCCAGGAAAGAACGCAGCTCAGATACATTGGTCGGACGTCTCCATTCAACCACTGTATTAATCTTATCTGGGTCTGTAGGTACTCCTTGGGAAGAAATTACATGGCTTAATATTTCACCTGCTGTTGGAAAAAATGACATTCCTTCAATTTCAATTTCAAATTATATTGTTGAAGACGACCAAGTACCATCTCTAATCTTTGAAGATGTTGCTCAAAAGAACTGGAATAAACCAACATCATCTAGATACAACAAGAGGGACTGGAAACGCTGGTCGCCAAAAAGTCTCTCCATCAGTCGTTGAAAAGTACTAGGCGCGTTACAAAGCCCAAAGGGCATCCGATTGTACTCGAAAAGCCCAAAAGGTGTACAGAAAGCGGTCTTCTCTTTATCACTCTCTGCAACAGGAACTTGATTATATCCACTTGCTAAATCAAGAGTTGTGAACCACTGAGCACCATTTAAAGCATCCAAAGATTCTTCAATCCGTGGTAACGGATTAGCATCCTTACGTGTCTTAGCATTAAGCTGCCTATAATCTACACAGAGTCGTATGCCACCATCCTTTTTCTGTACAACCACTCTAGGTGAAGAATATGGACTGCAACAGGGACAAACTATTCCTTGTTCTAACAGTTCATTAATATGTGCTTTTACTTGCTCATATTGAGATGGAGGCAGCCGCCGATGCCGCTGTCGAACGGGGGCATTGTCTAAGACAGGTATTTCATGTTGAACTAAATCAGTGCATGCCAAATCTCCCTCATCCTTACTAAACAATGAACTAAAGCGAGTTAAAAGACTCTGAACCTGATGTGATTGTTCAGCATTTAAAGCAGGCCAGGGAGCCTTACTGCCACCAGGGAGAAAATCTCCTAACACTCCTTTTGGCTTGATTGAGTGTCAAGCAGAGAAGGAGTTACAACCCCACCAAACTTAACTTGTACTAAAGGACATTGTCCAATAAGATGTGAAAAGACTTTAGATGACAATTCACTTGAGCCTGAGGTAACCCCTCCCAGTGCCAGACTCCCAACACCGGAGGGCGCTAGTTTCCCTGCTGCACTGAGGAATCACTTCCAGCATGATGATTTAATGCCTGCACTAACGGTTCCTGACCAGTTGCATCTCCCTCCCCCACGCTCACCTGATTACCTGATAACTCAGCCCTGCAAAATCTTGCAATATGACCTGCTCTATTGCAACGCATGCAAATAGGCCTACCATCTGCTTGAAAGCGGGCATTTTTAGAGCGGGGGGCACCATTCCCTACAACGGTTAGGGAACCTGTACTGTTTGGGTTCTGGTTCAAATGCCTGTTGCCTACGAAGACAATCTTTCACTTCTCCCAAGTCATTAGTAGGCTTAGGAGAAAAAGCATGACGCCCTTCTGCACCCACTACCTGGACATCTGAAGCACATGAACGGGCTTGAGGCCGTGCACAAAAGTTTCCCTCTCTTCTGCCCACCGTATAGCTTCGGAGCGTACATCAAGAAAAGACATGCTACAATTAAGTCGAAGATATTGTTTTAGCTCTCTGCACAATACATTATCACGCATGTGCTCGACAAACTGGTCACGTAGAGTCTGATCTGGATTACGATACCCTGAAGGTTCTTACATTTCATTAATTCCATTAAAGTCATGAGAGCATGTGAATACTCACGCAAGGACTCCCCCTCTAGCTGGCGACGTTGGAAGAACTGCTTCTGTAAACCAACAAAAGATTGAGAACACCCGTACATATCCAGCAAGATACTAAAAATCTTTTCAGGGTCATCCCTATCTTCTAAAAGGTGAAACTTAACTTCAGTTTTAGCTTCTCCATCCAAGAGGTCATATACAAATAAAACGTTCAGCTATAGAAACTGGTCTTACTGAAAGATATCTGCGCACCTCTTCGACCCAATCTTCCACAGTCATATCATCATGAGACCTCTTAGCCGAAAACCTGGGGCATTTCCTTTCCTGAGGAACATAAACATAACGCTCCGGTATAGAAACATTAACAGGTGGAGTGGGTTTAAAATCCTGACCTTCAGAAGCATTCGGATTAATGGGTTCAATATTATTGACACCATTTCTAGGTCTGCTATCCAGTTCTTCTCTAAGCTGCTGATTATCTGCTTGCAGCTGTTACACTAGCTCGGTTAACATTCTCAACTCTTCCTCCATTATACTACTACAAACAAAACAAATTTACACAAAATAGCAGATGTACTCCAAGAACTCCCAGGAGCGATGATAGCCACCAAGTAGCCTCCGGACAGTGAAGCCCCACCTCTTCAACAACCAATGTTTAAAAAAAAACATAAAAAAACAAAAACACAACCTTTTGTACCCAGGCTTCCTCAAAAGTTTTACCCTGCCGACTACGCCAAATGTGACCAGTTATTCATTGACCATAAGGTATAAATTACTATTTCTAACAATTAAACGGAAAACAATTGACTACGCCACACCCAGCTTTAACAACTTGGGAGAAAAGAAGACCACCCGCTCAAGCAATTGAAATGAATTAATTTGAAGCTAGAGTACAAAAGCAGTTTACAATTTATTCGGAACAGCTATGGCAAAATATAAGCTCCATACATACAAAGACTGTCAACAACCCCCTCTACTGGTTCAGAATATTACAACACCAAATAGGGCATAAAGGAATGAGTTCTAGCAAAACAAATACACACAATAAAAAAATAAAATAAAATAATAATAATCACATCAAGCTTAAACCCATAGGAAATATAATTACATCACACCTCAAATCCAAAAGAATAAACAAAGACGACACCCAGTACAGTAGAACTCAATTCCTACGCAGGCCCACAGTGCAACCCTGAGTAGAGGGAAATTTATGCCCTGACCAAGCTTATTAAAGCAGGAGCATAAAATTATTGCAATTTTATCAGAAATAATAGTTTAAAGAAATACAAAAAAATTGAACAGAAAAAAAATACATACAAGAAACAGTGGTTGCCTAACCGACAGCCACAATTACTCCTATAAAAAAAAACACATTTAATACATTTAGATTAAATCAAAGCATACAATATGCAATGCATAATACATGGGCATTTACACACGTACATCCAAATTGCATACCTCCTTTTATGCCTCCTTTGGAGAAAAGTTTTTATTATTTTGTCCAATATGAGTAAAACTACAATAAAGAGTTACATTTTAACATTACTACCCCTCCATACTGCACAATATAACCCCACACCTAAATGGTACTAAAACAAGTCGAAGCAGCGCTGTTACCTGACTGATGATATCAGGTGCTATTAAGCCATCAATTAATTTGTTACACCTCCTATTCTGGAAAGGGCTTTGCGTATCAATAACTCCACCAAATTGAAGAGGCGGAATACCCACAGCAACATTTAAAACACGCGCATACCAGAGGGAGCGAAATCAAACGATAGTTTTTACCAGGATCGTATAGCGGATTAGTCACAGCAGCTCCTCCAACGCGCACACATACAAGAGGGAAAGAGATCAAACAATATTTTCTCTGAGTTGCGAGACTTTAAACACCTGAGCAATTATCAGGCGGGAAGGAAGTCGACCGGAAGTTGAAGTCGGCCGCGTGCCGCCATCTTGTAGCAGAACTTCACTTGCGTTAGCATCCCATTGACTCCCATTCATTTTGGCGTCACTTTGACAGCGAATAACTTTACATCTGAGGCGTTTAAAGACTCCATTTGTCCATTATTTATTTCTAAAGATACACGACAATGTATAAAGGGCTCCATTACCTTCTATGTTACATTATGGCCCCGTAGAAACAGTTTTTGTAAAAATAGGCTAACGATTGCGTCATAAACACTCGACTCTCTGTCGCACAGTAGAGAAATTACCGTACAGACAGGAGGAGAAGCTCGCAGGCAATCGGGGAGACGTCAAGAGAGAAGCCCATAGATACAAGCCCTGGTGTTACATTTTAAAATACTATACAAAATAATTAATCAGAATACTTACTCCTGCTCACTCACGCCAAAGAACTCCCCGCTCAAGCTCGCCGTCTCTGCAAGATTAACAATGGCAGTTTGCACGCACAGCTACCAGAAGATTTACATCTGTCAGACAGGTTGCTGACGTCATCAAGCTTAGTTTGAGTCTGCGCGTCAGAAACGGGGGTGCTAAAAATCGCTAAAAATTGACTTCACTTGTCTCAATTGAGTTCCAATGGGGTCGCTGTGTCCATATCTTTTACTGTCTATGGCAATTATCCCAACCATCCTCTTAAAGTGGAAGTAGTCTCATTTCGGTCACACACACACACACACACACACACACACACACACACACACACACACACACACACACACACACACATATATATATATATATATATATATATATATATATATACATAATATTATTATTATTTCAATTATTTTTGTATTGTTGCTTTTGTTGAAATAATCAAAATATGATCACAAGATAAACAGGATAAACAGTAATCTGTTTTATTCAAACAATTATGAACAGGAGGTTGGGGGTAATTAAGTGCATCCATCCAAAAAAGAAAAAAATGTTTCAAACGGCTCCAGGGGGTGAATAAAGCACTCCTGTAGTTAAACAAAGCTTTTTGTAACAAAAATATCCATATTTAAAACATTATAAACAGTGATCTGTAACTGCCGCTAAGTGTTGTACTCACATTCACAATAGAATGCAGTTCCAGTGGATGACGTAGGATTAGGGTTAGGAGGAGGAAGTGGAATACCTAGCAGTCTCATCCCATTAACACTTTATTTTAAGGTCCAATTCTCGCTATTAACAAACCATTAACCACAACGTTTGTCTCAATAAACTCCTAATTCGCTGCTTATTAATAGTTAGTAAGGTAGTTGTTAAGTTTAGGTATTGGGTAAGATTAGGGATGTAGAATATGCTCATGCAGAATATGTGATTTATAATTACTGTACTAGTAAAGAGCCAATAAGTTGATAGCGTGCTAATAAGTAACTACTTAAAAGTGGGAATAGGTCCCTACACTTGTGTAACCAAAAACAAACAAACAAGCAAACAAACAACAATAAAAAAACTTAAAGATCCCACATTTTTCAATGGCAGTGTATACAATTAGCTGGGAAATCTGGACTGTAAGTGTTTTGTGTAAAGCTGAATTTTGGAACTTTATATTGTGATTGTGTTGTTTGTGTCTGTCAGTAGAGTTTCCAGACTTTCTCTGTTCCTCCTGAATCTACGGATGTACCCATCATGCCCTCTTCTCCAATTTCTTTCAATGATGTGGCAAAATCTCTGCTTAGAGAGAAACTTGAGAATCTCTGCAAACAGGAGATAGAAAGGATATCTGGTAGAGGTGTAGTGGTTGCTATTTATTTATGTTGAACTGTTCTGAAATATTCTACTGCATCATGTAACTCTACTGCATCATGTAACATGTAGATGTAATTGCATAAAATCATAAAATGTTAAATCTCTGGTGGTTTTCGTGGAGTCATACATCCAGATCATCCCCAAGACCAGGGAGGACTTCTTACAATGTAAGTGCACATGATCCTCTTTATAATCGGAAGCGGTTTGAATCTGTTATTGTGTATGAAAGTTTCTCATTATTTCAAAGTTGATTTAAGTACAATCATTTTTAAGAACCTTATAACTGGAAAGAGTTTTCTTTTTAATAATCTTTAGAAATTTTTTTTTTTCTTTTTCATTTATTTTTTAGCCCACCGGCAACTATAGTTGCCGCAGTTTATAGTTGTCATTTTCCTTGGGTAAATATTTTTCTAGATGTTATCCATGTTTTATTTCTCAATTACATGCATGCAAGCAACCCAATAAAGGATATCAAGAAAAATAAAAGGTATTCACTTCCTTCCTGTCACATTAGGCTGTCAAGTTCCTACCCCTACTTCCAGGAAGCATGAGATTCAGACAAGTAATGAGTTTATATTTACATTATTATATGAAATCACTTATAACAGTCAGCCATTGAATACTATGGGCCTAAAAATGTGTCATTTTCTTTCAGGTAAACCCTTTTTATTATATAGATGTAATATTTTCTTCTATATATTAATTTTATTTCTTTATATTCATTTAACACACTTCTAAGAATGAAAAATACCTGCATGTTCAATAATAAGTAAATAAATAAACAAACAATCATGGGTGTAACCTACAAATGATACTAATCAATATGTGGCTATTCATTAAATAAATTCGATTTTTTTTTTTTCATATTTACATCACAAAGTAAAGTATGCAAATATTTTTAAGTAAATGTATACATCTATTTGTACCTTCACTGCAGTACTCCTTGTAGCTACTTATACTAAAACTGCTTACATAAAGTTCAAACATAAAGTTCACCAAAAAATAGAAATCGTGTCATCATTGTGTCATCTTCAAGTTGCAGACCTATGAGATTCTTTCTTCTGTTAAACACCAAAGAAGATATTTTGCAGAATGTTGGTAATCAAACAGTCAAATGCATAATTTTCATTCAGGTATACTCTTTATATTAATATTTTCTTATTTCTATTTATTTATTTTCATTTAACTTATTAATACTCAATACCCTGTTGGGTCACCTTAATGGCTGCACTTTGTTCCGCACAATGTTTCACCATTTTAAGACAAATTGATTTGTTGTGTTATCATATTCAAGAGATTATAAGCTAGATGCAGCCTTTTTGGGGTTTGCATCAAATGTTCTTAGATTTTATGTATGATAAATTTGTTTATGAATAAAGATTGATCTGTTGAAAGCAGTTATTTGAGTTAGATGCCAAATGCTCTCCTCCTATTCAAATTTGACATTGAAGAGGTGAAAACAACATATTTCCCACCGGCAACTATAGTTCCTGTACATTCAAATAAGATTTTCAAGAAAAAAAAAAAAAACCTAAAACCTGGGAAAAATAAATTTTGGGCACAAATGTGTTAAGTTATATAAAATATTCAGTGCCATGTACAAACATTCAATTTCCCTCAGCAAACACTGCAAAGGATTTATTAAATTTTTATTGCATGAAGTACCTCTTTTAAGGAAAGACAAAATCATATAGTGTAAATAAATAAACATTTTAAATGATATATATATATATATTAAAAAAAAACTGTATTGGAAGGCAAAAGCATTTGGATTCATTTGTCAGTCGTGGTGTTTGTTCGGTCTGTCCAGATTTACCACGATTAAAACGATTTTTTTATCTATCTATCTATCTATCTATCTATCTATCTATCTATCTATCTATCTATATTAAACTTTCCATACCACCCAGCTGCTTTAGAATAGGAGTGTATGTGGATCACAGTTCAGGAACTCTGTTTTTTTCAGCGTCTCTGACACGATGACCCTCAACCGCAGAGTTTGTGAAAAGTGTACACAAGAATATTAGTAGTTTCAAAGTTGATATACATACTTAACTAATACTTAACCTCACAGAAATATTGTTAAAAAACAAACAAACAACAACACTTAAAAGGCATCTCTATTAATCTTGAACATGTTGCATACCTTTATATTCTTCGGTTACACGTATTGGCAATTGTATATCAATACATTTGACATTGCATTTTAATATCATTATTATTTTAACAAGAATATAAACAGTATCGAGTGCATAAATAGCTAGTCATACACTAAAGCTATAGCATTTCATGTTGTCTGAGTAAATCACAGAGCTCTAACTTCCTTTATATCAGCAACGAGAAGATCACAAGAATTAGCCGAAAAAGTATTATTTTCAAAATAATGGAGTGGAATGAAGCTAACAAATAAATCCTTTGGAAATACATAAAAAAAAAACTGTGTGTCTTTAGTATGGATCAGTATATTTGACTGTGCATAAATTAATTGATTGATTTAATATTATTTATTTACTTTTGTTCCATGTCAGAAGATCTGAAAACTGGATTTGGCAAAAGGATATTAAACATAGTTGAGAGAATCACACTGTTATTGCTGGTTTGAAGTAAATTAGGCAAAATGTGTAATCAATGAATGGGACATACTTTTTTTTTATTATTATTATTTTTTTTTAGTAGTATACGCGTAGTTCTAGAATTTCATGATTTGTCTTTTCTAAATGCATGTTACTCATCTTATTTTGAATGACTCTTACATATATGTTTTATTTATTTGTTTTAAACATTTAGACATTGTAAGTATTAATAAAAAACATTTTTAGATATGCCTCCATCCAATCAACAACCATTGGATAGAACCAATTCCCCACCCTAAATTTATTTTTCTTCTTTTCCGATAATCGGCTTCATTTGGATGTACATCACAATATGGTAGAAATGATCTGTCGCTACGTCTATTCAATTTCCATTTTAAACAAATGGATGTTGAAAAACTCTTGGCAATCGGAGTTTCTTTGCTGTTGTCTTCTGAAAATATATGAGAAGAGGTAGAATTGTGGAGAGGTAGGCTATGAAAAATAATAGTAATAAAATGTTACATGTGCAAATTTGAAGGGTACATACTTTTCATGGAGTCACACTCTACCAGCGCCATTTTTCCACAAGACAGGATTGCAGGAAATTACAAAAGTAAATAACGTAAAAGTTATTTCATGCAAACAAATTCCAAATAATTTTTTTTTTTTCATATCATTACATATATAAATACATTTCAATGTGTGTTTTGTATCATAAATGAATGTTATAAAAAAACATAAAATTGATCATATAATTCATATAAACCATTAATATGTTTTAAATCTGCCCCCTAGACAAAGTATGTTATCCATACACAGTTTTTTCACCAAAGGCACTTTTGCAATAACCAGCCACAGCCACACAGAGCCGTTCGTTCATCAGAATGAAAACGCTGTTAATTCTTTTGAAAATTCACTGATTTCCTTTTGGTCTTTGGTGTCAGTAAAATTCAATCAGGTATTCCGGGTAGATCTGGTTGGTGTCGAATATTACAAAGATCTTCGGGCTCATCATGTCGTCCACACAGCTGTCGAAAAAGTTGGCAATGCTCATGTCTTTGGATGGGGGTCTGCAGTACTGGGGGTGACCCAGCGTGTATTCCCCAACTAGAACCCGTGCCAGGAACATGCACTTGTATGGTGGGTCGCTCTGGAAAACAGGGGGCGCTAGACCATGTCTCTGAAGGATAAAGTTGTGCTTGCTCGTCGAATGACAAAACTTGCTTGAATATCTTGCGTCGCGTGCAAAATAACTTCCTGTGAAGACATAATGAAATCAAGTGAATCAAAATCTAATCAAAAGTAGCGATATGCTTAACCTTTTGGCAAAAAAAGGCAAACTAATTTTTAACAAAAATGTTCGGTAACACTTTAGAATAGGTAACACCTATTCGTTGCTTATTAGCATGTGTATTACTAGATTATTAGCCATTTATTATTGCTAATTAAGAACATATTAATGCCTTATTCTACTTGATCTTATTCTACATCCCTAATCCTACCCAGTACCTAAACCTAACAACTACCTTATTAACTATTAATAAGCAGATTAAGCAAATTAAGAATTTATTGATAAACAATGTCATAGTTAATAGCTAACAAGTGTTACCTATTCTAAAGTGTTACCAAATGTTCAATTCCATTACATGAGGAAAACGAAATCATTCTTTGGTATGTTATCCATAATTTTCATTTAATCAAAATTATGGCATAATTATTACAATTCTATAATAATAATAATAAAGTCAATTATGAGTAAAAGCCAAAATAATGTGATCATGACTTTCTATACTCATATTTGATTTTTTTATCCCGAATTATACTAAAGTCAATTATTCCAAAGTTCTCTCATAATCACAACTTCTTTTCACTAATTAAGAGATAAATAAAAATGGAATTTAGATATTAAGTCATAAGGAAGCTTGACATATGTCATAAATTTTAAATAAAGAGTCATATTTGAGACTTAATTGAGATGAAAAAATGGAAAGTCATAATTAATGCAAAATTGTAGACTTTTTGTCTTTTTATTTCCGCATTGTAATTCATAATGACTTTTATGCCATAAATTTGACTCATCTCGTCATTGTGACTCAGTATCTCATAATGCATGAATTTAATAATATTCATAAATCATAATTATGACTTAAGCATGTTTTTTTTTTATGGCAAAAAGTGGCCTTCTATAAACATGTCTATTGTGTTCATGGAATACAGAAGTCATACAGGTTTGGATTGACAAAAGGATACGTTAAATATGACACCCTTTTCAATTTTAGGCCAATTAATGAACAAATTCTGTACTATACCTTTGCCATAGACGTCACCGTGGCTTCCTGTGAGACGCCAATCAAAGTTGTATGTGCATATGGCCTGTATGTTACTGTGACCGGTTCCATGAAAAAGCATCTTTTCTTCAACATCTATAATACGTTTTATCTTTCTCAGCTGGGCCTTTTTCCTGTAACACATTTACATTTTTATGTTTTTATATACATAAATTTAAACTGAATTCTGCAATAACTGAAAAGTTTAAAACATGTTACATAATAAATATATATATATATATATATATATATATATATATATATATATATATATATATATATATATATATATATAAATAAATAAGTCTTGTGATAAGCTTAAATGTATATAGACAGACATTATTTACAAATAATCCTCTTTAAGATTATTTCAAATATTGAAAAAAGAGCCAACCTGCAGAAAAACTCCCACAGGTCCAGGTTTTGTACTCTTTGAATGGATTTGATGGGCTGGCTCATGGTTCTCTCATATAACCGGGCCACTTCTTTGTACTCAAACGTATCTCTGCATAAAGCAATGAGCTGGAAGGAAACCGCCATAGTCAAAAGTCATTCTGTGTCATTAAAAGTCATTACGTTTAACTTTACTTTATCTTTGTATACCTGATAGGGTTCTTCTGTATTAACTCTTTCCCAGTGACTGGGTACAGGAAGGGCTGGGTTATCACAGATAAATCTATGAAATACGAAATTGAAAAGCCTTTTTTTTGGGTATATAATAATTTTAAATAATAAACAATAATGATGTACAATATAAATGTTACATTTAAAAAAGCTAGAGCTTACCTAAAGTCAGTAGCTGAATGCAATGCCCTTTTGATTGGCCTTTCTTTTCCAGTTGTTACATTAACTTGTTTCATAGCTAGTGATATGATTAAAAAGTTGAAAACAGAGATGACAGTAATGCCACACATCACACCCCAAGCCATTTATGACCACAAATCTGGATAAATAATCTGTGTTTTGTTTGGTAACCAACCAGAAAAGTCTAATTTATATGTATATTTAGCAGTATAGAAGTCCATTGAAGCATGCTGATTCTTGTTGTAGTTTTGTTCAATCTGCTCATTGGTGACAGAACAACCTGTGCTGGGAACTTCCTGTAAGTGAAAAGGAAAACAGCATGATGTGATCAGCAAAAAGTCAATGTATGAATTGCCATTCATATTAGTCTAATCTATCAGACTGCAGTTATATAAAACGCAGTGCATACTTCAAACGTATGCCAGACGCCACACTCGGCAAGATAGAACCAGCGCCACTTGGCCTCTGATGTGTCCATTTCTTCCTCACATGGCTCTTCATCAGTGGGCTTCGGGAGGTCTTCTGAGCTCTCCAAATGCTTGACAGTGGCCTCACTGTTCATCTTCAAAGCAAAAACACAAACATGTCCATCTGGCCACCTTTTAAGTGAATGACAACATGCTTTTATAATGACTAGCGTTGTTATGATTTGATTCCACAAGTCGCGATCTCATTCAAGCAAGATATTTTCTTTACTAAAACATGCTGAAATGGTCAAATATAGTTACACATTTTATTTATGTTCACCCCATTAAAATCTACTCATCCAGTATATTTTATTTGTTTTCACCGGTCGCGATCTCATTCATGCAAGACATTTGTTTACCAAATATGCTGGGATGATCAAATTTAGTCATTTGTAAATAGCATTTAAGCGTATTTATGCACTACCTATACCTTTCGAAGAAGCCCCTTTCCTCTTAAAGTTATAAATAAATGTTGGACTGATCTAAATTCGAGAAAACATCTTTGCGCTCGAGCTTCTGTTTATGTTTCGTTTTCCTCAATCTCTGGTTGTTGTTCGCTCCACTTCCGCCTTCGCCGGCCATGACGTCATCATGCGCTGTTCAACTACGACTGAAGGGAGGGGAAAAAGAAAGAAAGAAGGAGATACGCTTTTGCCTCTGGAGGAGGTTACTGTGGAGTGGATATCTATCTATCTATCTATCTATCTATCTATCTATCTATCTATCTATCTATCTATCTATCTATCTATCTATCTATCTATCTGTACATATATGCAAATAGCGGGCTTACTGCATTTCAGATAAAATATAATGAAACAAAATGTAAAAAGATGAAACTCATAAAAATATTATGCAAAAAATACCATTGTGCTGACCATTCCAATGGACACTATATATATATATATATATATATATATATAAATAAATGACAGTGTTAATACTTTTATAATGGTTACAAACACGAACACTTCTAAAATTAGATTAGAAAAAAAAAGTAAAATATGTTGACATGGCGTGTAGTCCAGATTGTAGCGCTACGTGACACCCCATACGTCACGCCCTCACGCGCTCACCGCGATCCGCTCACTCACTCAAGAACACTCCACTCTGAACACTGACGCTCTGCGCACGCCTGTGAGAGAGCGGACCACAGACTTTGGTAAGTCCAAGAACATTTCTTTTTACAGATTTTAAATTATTATAGACTACATTTGTAAACTGTTTCTGGTATGTATAATTTCTCTTTGGGAAATGCAATTAATTTAATAATCTCACGTAAACATCCATTAATTGCCATTTCTTGCCAAACAGTTTGTTTTTGAGGAGACTTACACATTTTACACTAAATGTTTAAGTTATTTCTACCGAATAAAAGCATACTTGATGCATTCATTTGACTAAAATTAAAACAAAAACACTGAATGCTTTGCAAGAACTTGTCCACAAATGCAGACTCATTGTTCTGCATGCTGATGGACTTTTAATATATAGGCTAACTTGCAATAAACTGAATGCTCACAGGGGGCACATATAGATAGATAAAAGCCATGGAGGAGAGAAGAGATGGAGGCATTGCTAATGGGGAAGCTATGGAGGAGACAGAGGGCCTGGAAGGGAGCGCTGAAAAAAGACCCGAGGCCAGGGAGAAATGGACAAACAAGACTGAGTTCCTGCTGTCCATGGCTGGAGAGATCATCGGCCTGGGGAACGTGTGGCGCTTTCCTTACCTGTGCTACAAAAACGGAGGGGGTAAGTGAAAGTTTGTCAAAGAGAAAGAGGTTTGTAAAGCAGGACTGTTGAAGAAGAAGTGTAACATTGAAAAAGAAAGAAAGAAAGAGGCAATACGCCTGGGGCACAGAGAGATGGATTTGACCTTTAAGATTCAGCACATCAGAACTGAACCCCATGGTTTTTGACTCAATCAATAGACCACTATGTTCTTCTGCAATGCTCAGAACCAACTTTTGTTACACATCATGGCTCTCCTCCCCCAAGCAAATGCCTTTTATTTTTTTTGAGTGCCTACACTTACAATTGCTCATACTAAGGCTTAGGGGTTTATTCAAATCTCAATGCCAATAAATTAAACTTTGTCAGGGAACTCATCTCACTCATCTGTGCTTTAAATATTGTTATTGTATTTGTTGTATAAATCTATTTTTTATGTTTTAGACAATATTTCAATGTATATATATATATATATATATATATGAAGAGTTTATTTTGGCAAAAAAGATAACTTTTTTTTTTCAAAAACCTTTATGTTTTCTATTGTTATATTAATATTGTGTTTTATTGTTAGTTAGCTTTATTTTGTTTTATATTGTTTTTGTTATTTTTACTTGAAACAACCCAACTGGTTGAGATTAATTAAAATGCACAATGTATAAAACGTTTTTGAAAATAGTTTAAAAAAGTGTGTTTGCAAATTAACTCTTCATATATATATATATATATATATATATATATATATATATATATATATATATATATATAAAAATATATGCAATGTTATACTGTAGCTTCTTTTGATCACATTTGAATAAGGAGCTCGAGTGTAAATGGTAGCAAACCGCTTGGATTTACATGATTCATTTTTAAACAAATATAACTTGTGCTTACTTATTTTAATAAGTATATACTTATTAAAATAAGTAAGCACAAGTTATATTTGTTTAAAAATGAATCATGTAAATCCAAACGGTTTGCTACCATTTACACTCGAGCTCCTTATTCAAATGTGATCAAAAGAAGCTACAGTATAACATTGCATGATGTTTAATGATATGTTATTGCTGTGTTCTTTTACAACCCTTAAAGATAATGAAAACAAGATTTTCACCTTAGATTATGACTAATAACTGATTTTTCTTATGGACTCTCCAGGTGTTTTCTTCATCCCTTATTTCATCTTCCTCTTCTTTTGTGGAATCCCAGTATTCTTCCTTGAGACAGCATTAGGTCAATACACTAGTGAAGGGGGAATCACTGCTTGGCGAAAAATCTGCCCCTTGTTTGAAGGTGACTTATGCTTTCATAAAAGTCCATGTATTGAATTGCTGGAATTAACTGTACTGTGCTTTGTGAATTATTTTGCACATGTGCTTTTTCCTCACAGAGTGTGGTTTGTGTCCACAGGTGTAGGTGTTGCCTCCCAAGTTATAGTGATTTATCTGAATATATATTACATTGTGGTCCTGGCCTGGGCTCTGTTTTATCTATTCAACTCTTTTTGGAGTACTCTACCTTGGACTTCCTGTGACAATTATTGGAACACAGGTGTGGTTTAATGTATTATGTAATGCATTTATAAACTCTATTCATATAAGCTCAAGACACTGAATAACTGTCAGGCAATTTCAGACTTGCCCAGGTTTTTTTTTTTCTCTCTCGGTTTATGCACCAGCATAAAAATAAAAAAAAATCATTGTGAGATATCGTTCAAAGTAAAAAAATTAAATCAGATCGTGAAATACTGTATAATTAAGGATTTAAAATTGCAATTGCGAGAAATAAAAGTTTGGTTTCTGCAGTTAGGAGATTTGAAATCATATTGAAATATGCCGAACATTTAAAAAAATAAAGTTGGGATTGTGAGATACAAGATCACTTTGTGAATGAAGTCACAATTACAAGAAATAAAGTTGGAATTACAAGCGGTAAAGTCACAATTATGAGAAATAAAGTCTCAATCATGTGAAGTAAAGTTGTGATTTTGAGATATAAGTTGCAGTTACAACAAGAAATAAAGCCACAGTTTATGAGACATGCAGTTTATACTCGCAATTACAGGAAATAAATTTGCAATGAGAATCAAAAGTTCTGTTGCAAAAATACATAAATATATAAGCAAATTCACAATTACAAGAACACAATTCTGAGAAATAAAGTTGTAACTGTGAAATATAAAGTTCCAATTACAACAAGCAATAAAGTCACCATTACAATAAAAAATAAATAAAAATAGTCATAGTTAGAAGTCATACTTTTTTATTTTTATTACTCTAGACCAGAAACAGGCTTCCATATATATATATATATATATATATATATATATATATATATATATATATATATATATATATATATATATAGCCTTTTTAAAAAATAAAAATAAAATATCTCTTGCTTTTAATTTACTATAACAGATAATTAGTTATTCTAAACAGTGGTGATACATTCTCCTGTTATTTTCTAAAATACAGAAATAGTCATATATAATATACATGTTAAAAATAATAGTGTTGCAAATATAAATTCAATTTGAATATAAATAACTGTTTCCATTCCACCTCAATTTTAGCTCACTATGATCTCCCATTTTATCAACAGCGGACTGCCACAATATAAATGCTACCTACACAGGTTTACACAGAGCTGACGCTGACTGGTCTTTCCTCTACAATGAAACGGATAAATATGGCAGCAACTACAGCACGAGGTAACCTCATTTAAGAACCGAGTAGAAAATCAAAACACTTCTGTTGTTCTCCCGGATGTTTACAGGGTCATGGAAGATGTTCTCTGAATGCAGGCTTTAGAAGATTGCAAACACATTTGATGGAAAAGTTGCCTAAACAAAGACCCTTTTGTAATGCATTCATTACTGCAAGAAACATTTATTCTTTGTTTGGACTCACCTAACAGGAAAATGAAAAGAACACAGACTGATGCAGCTGTTTGTGAAAAAGGCCTAATAGAGATTTTTTAACATTTCACTGAAATCTGTTATATTATATAGCTCTTCATATAATAAGCTTTTTTTCCCCTGTTAATGTGCCACTGAAAGAAAATAGCTTAAAATGTTATTTCGAGACCAACTAGACAATCTTAAATCAGCAAACCAGTGAAGGTTTAGTTACATTATTTTTCTTTCTACACTGTGTTTCAGAACAAAAAAGAACAAGGTTTTAGTGTTTCTTGCTTATCATAACAAAGAAACATCTGCTTTTGGTTGAAAAGAATGTCCTTGAAAAGCTGTGGTGAACTTACAATCTCCATATGTCTTTCTTTCATCAGTTTTCAAAATGCATCTTTATGGCCGCCTTTTAAATTGGTCTCCCCAGAACAAGAGTACTGGTTGTAAGTTACATTATTTGCTATTAAGCATTTCAAATACTGTTTATGCATTAGTACTGATGCACATTTCTTTGAACAATTTGAAACTTTGATTGTTACAATACAAAACTTCTTTATTTGTTTGTTCGTTTATTAGAAAATTACTATAATTACATTACATTACAGGTTGGAGTCATACAGTGTCAGGCAGCAATAGCTCCTTATAAAACACATACATATTTCCCATTTTAACAACACAGAAACTGCTTTACTGTCACTTACGAAAGTATTTAGTAATGTCAGAAAGCTCAAATCATTTAGGGTTAGTTCTCTTCCAAGTCTTAGACTATGAGTGAGATAACCCCTACCCTTAAAAGGGTGGGGGAAATGAAAAACATCCAACATCTGTGAGACAAAGACTTAATGTTTCATCAGGCAGACACTGGATATTGAGAAATCTGGGCTGAACCACAGAGCAAGTGAACTCACTGAAAACGATGTTTATAGGTTGTGCAGTTTCCTAAACTAAATCCCACAAAACTAAATAACATCAATGATAAATCTGTATGTAGCATGGGTATATTTGGGTTTCTGGGCCTAGGTTTATCCTTAAACTAGAAATCTAAGACTTTGAGACTTTACATATATTGAACTAAAAAAAAAGTGTTGTTTATAATATTTGTGTGTTTTTGTGTCTACCCTCAGCCATCGTATGTTGCGGGTGGCGAACAGTAATGCTCTGGGGAGTGTAAATGGCGATCTTGCTATGTGTCTTCTTTTGGCTTGGGTCATCTGTTATTTCTGCATCTTTAAAGGAGTCAAGACCACAGGCAAGGTCAGCTGATACTCATGCACATCTGTCTGCCAGTGAAATAATCAAGAGTAAACAATGTCATGTTCTTATAAACAAACACTCAAAACCAATAGACTTACAATGAAGGACTTGAGCCATAGTTAGGGACTGGAATCTTTGCACTTTTTTGAGCAAACGTCCATAACACACTAGCAACCACCTTGCAATTCCCAATCAATAAACCTGCAACCAAATAGTAGCATGCTAACAGTCATTCAGAATATTTTAGCAACAGCATTGCAACAGCATCCAACAATGTAGTAGAACACTAAAACCAGTCCATAACACCTCAGCAACTGCATAAACACTCAAGAAACCACCTAGAACAACCTCCACATGCACCTGCACCTGTATAGGAACATGCTTAACAGCTTAGCAAACAACTAGCAGCAACAAAGCACATACTGTAGCAAAACATATTTTAAGCAGATCCTTCCACAATGCTATGATTTGACTTCAAAATATATTATTTTTCCATTGTGCATGATTTGCATGATGTGCATCACATAACTGGTTTCAAATATGGCTTTTCCAATGTCGTAAACTTGCTCAGTAGTGCACCTGGTACAACTGGTAAAATTCCCATGAAACATGAATCATAATAAAAGTTTAAAAGATGTTTATAAGCTAAAATGACAAGGCTGTGCCATTAATTACTATATCTCAGGTTTGCTTTTGGTAAGTTAGGAGAGTATGTTATTTTCAAACACTATTAACATGTTAGCACCACTTATCGGCATCAACCAATGTACAAAATTTTTAGCCAGTTTCATGTTATTGTTTTTCAGATAAAATACATGATATGTATGTGTTGTTTTTGCAGGTTGTGTACTTCACAGCTACATTCCCCTACTTAATGCTGTTCATCCTTTTCATCAGAGGAGTGACTCTGCCAGGAGCTGCAACTGGAATTACTTATTATCTGTATCCTGATATCAGTAAACTCTCTAATCCTGATGTAAGTGCACACAATCCCTACTTTTAATTTTGCATGTTATCTGTCCAAAGTAGTGTCTGAGGTTAGAATTGATAATGTCTCCGATACAGTATGCTAAAATGACAATTCCAATGATCTACTATTTCTTGTGGACCTGATGGAGATACATGATCGCTTTAATTAATTACAGTGAGTCAAAGCGGTTGATTGTTTCAAGATGCAATTTTATGGCATGGAAATATATGCCAAAACCTTCCTACTTGGACGATCTCTAATAATGGTGCTTTTCCACTGCATGGTACAGCACGGTACGGTTCACTTTTGGGGGGTTTTCCTGTGGGTACAGTACCTGGTACCTGGCACATTTTTAGTACCACTTTGGTTGAGGTTCCAAGTGATGCGTAAACTCTTCTGATCACGGATTGGCTGGAGAGAGTTGTCACTACCTGCGTCACTGAACTTGAGACACAAAACCCAAAAGAACCACTAGATTTAAATCAGCACAGTCAGAGAAGGAATGAACGCAACTGTTTTGAAAGAGCACACCTTTTTTAACAACCCAAAAAAGACTGTTCCGCTGTCTTTTGAGGAAGAACAGATGTTCCTCTCGTTAATAGCAGAGGAGTGGATACAACGAGAGCTTGACAGGGCGATGAAATAATTTTTCACAAGACGCGGCAGTAGAGGTGGCATAACAATAACAATATGTGAATAATCCCGCCCATTGTAAAGCAGTACTAAACTGAGGTGGAAACGCAAATCGAGCCGAGTCGAGCCGTACCATACCTTACTGAGCCATACTGAGCATCATTCAAAAATGATGAATGAAAGATGCGCAAAGATGTTTCAGATGCAGATTACATTTTGAATAAGATAACCAAGACAAGCATTTTCAGTTTGGAATGATGTGCACATTTTGGAATGATGTAAAAATACACAATAAGCCCATACATATGCATTTAGAAGGAATCTGATTTCACGTTTATATTTGTATTAGTACTGGAACAGCTGTAATTCCAAAATAGCATTCTGAAATAGTTGGATGGCAGTCTAGCATTCTTGTATAGTAAGATTTGTCATGTGTTTTCCATGCTAGGTCTAATTCATGGAACAGTAGATTGCTCTGATGGCTCGTAAAACAATAAGTATTCTGTGGCATGTGTAGAAAAGTCCAAATTTGTAAATCCGGGTTATGCTGGTGGTCTTGTTGGATCGTAATACATAAAGGAGCATTCTGTTTCCAAGAAAATGACCTATTAATGGCCTTAAGAACCCATTGACTATAATGACTTTATCCCCCAGACAGGGATAGCCTCAGGCATAGTGGGTATCTCTGAGTCTGTGTAACTAGAGGGAAAATGAGATGCACACAGACACCAAAACATGTAACTTTTGTTTTCTCAAAGAGAAATTTTGTAAGAGGAGTTTCACAATGCAACTGATACAACTATTTTCTTAGAGAGGGATTTTCTTTGTATTGCGAGGGAGGTGCTTTTGGTTTTTGGAGGGGAGCTACAGTTGTCTTCTGGGGTTTGTTCTTGACATGCAGTACAGTAGGGAGGTGTAAAAACTAAGTTTGTTGGATTTATACAAGGCAGCTGTAAAAGTGAGACAGGGAGGCAGCAGAGAAGAGATCTTGGAATTGTGTAACAATCACAGGGTTGTTATAGGGTGTCCTCCAGCCCTCTACTATCACTGGTTTGGCCTGGTAGACTTCAGAAATGAAGAAGCAAAGCCAAAAACACTCTGTGCTTGTTGCTTCTGAAACTAATATGAATTCATGTTTATATTATTTGATATTTTTGTAGCATTGGCATTGGAAATAATTTTATTAATTTTTATCCCTGCGACCCTACAGAGTATAAGTGGTTTGGAGAATGGATGGATGGAACAGAATTGTCTTTATATAATTAGATGAACAATATCACACGAGTAACTAAAGTAACTGTTTCTGCGTTTCTGAAAACCAAGTACTATTATCAATGAAATACTATTATTTATATAAAACATTAATTAATAAACAACAACAACCATCATAAAAGTTACTTAGCCATTCAGTCAAATGTACAAAGGCAGAGCTCTGATACACAGCAGTAAAGTTTTATAAAATATAACGTGATGGGATTTTGCCTTCAGCCAAATCTATTTGCTCTGGAAAAAATAATAGATTAATGAGTCCGAATTAATAAGATTAATTAGATTTACCCAAAACAAATTAGATGTCATGTTTAACCTCTATAGAGACTTCAGAGGCAGTGGTAGATTCCAGAAGAGCTGTCCGAGGTGAGGCTGCTCTTGGCGGGTTAATGACGCTGATGCCCTGGAGTTTCTAAAATTTTTAAGTAGATGTTATCTTTATTAACAAACCGCATATTTTAAGTCCAAACAACTACATTCTTGTCTGAAAAACTGTTAAAACTACATCCCATGACACACACACAAAAAACAACAACAACAAAAGCAGTATTATTTCTAAAATTATAGTGGATTTGGGTGCCTGCCATTGACATTTCCTGTGAAAAATACTGCAAGCAGTGTGATACAAATGGTGAAACGGTTGTTGTGACTAGAATATTGCATGCCTGGAACAGGCTCTCAGCCAATCAGATTTGAGGACTAGAAAGATTTGTTGTGTGTGTATATATTAGTTCCTTTGTCTTTATAGCTCTCAGTTTCTGTTACTTATCGTCTGTCTTCTTCAGTGTTATCCTTTTTGAGGATACTCACTCAAAAACTCACTCGGGCCTTTTTATTTAGTTATTTTATTTACTTTTGTATTTTTTGGTAGAAGATCAGTATACATCAGAATCAGTGCCCGATTTAACTTCCTTCTAACTCCGAAATCACAGTTTCACCCTTTTTGGGGCTTCAATGAGAATACATTGAGCTTAAGGGATGCATGTAGATGATGCCATCCAAACTGCATCTATTGGTGTCACTGTAGGACAGTATAAAAATTCATAATATTTAGACATTTATGTTGATTATTATATTATATTATACTGTTGATTCTTTTTTATATTTCATTTTCTTTCTCACTTGCCTTGTCTTCTCAGAGACAATGTACTCACACAGGAAGTGTGTATAAATAGATAGCTGGATATCATGTATATAGAGTCTAAGAAAAGTGAATAAACACTAGTATTACGAAACTGAGTTGGAGGATGTCAGCCCTCTAACCCTTCTTATAGTAACCAGATGTGCAGACTAGAGGCCCATTCGAGGAGTGCATTGCTCAAACTGCTGTAATCAAAACTGGATGTCTACTGTGAATTTGTGAATCTCATAAAAAATGTTCAGGTCAGATTCCACCCCAAAATTGAAATGCATTTTATTTTGCATCTTTAACTCATTTTCCGCAGGTATGGCGTGATGCAGGCACTCAGGTGTTTTTCTCCTACGCTGTGTGTCAAGGAGTCCTAACGGCGCTGGGCAGTTATAACAAATACAACAATGACTGCTACAAGTCAGTGCACCCCACCCATTGATACATATCTAAGTCATCTGCATTTCATCATTTATTGTTATTTCTATATCCACCAGCATCTTTGCTGGATTTGTTGTCTTTTCTATTCTGGGGTTCATGGCACATCAGTTAGGTTTACCCATGGAAGAAATAGCATCATCAGGTAAATATTGTTACGATGAGACTATATAAGCTGTCTAGATATAATATAGTACAATGGATTATTTATGGGTATGCAGCCCCAAAGGGGACATGGTTATGGAACAAAATATGAGATGGGAGGAACAATTCTATTTCAGTGCTTTTGGATATGCTTACAAAAGCACTACATTCCCCCATGGAACTTTTATGTTTTCTCACAAAACCATAGAGATTATTTGCATTCTCTCACAAAATGTTTTCTCACAAAACCATAGAGATTATTTGCATTCTCTCACAAAAGATTGTTTTGTAATCGCTTTCAAAATTATTGTGTTCCTTCAACAAACTTTGTGTCTCCTCACAAAGCATTATTTCATTTTCCACACTTTAAGGGGCTCTATATGGGTCTACATTATACAAGGAAAAAACATGTGGACACTGCCTTCTAAATAATGGGTTACATACACTGTTTCGGTCTCCTTAAACAAACATTTACAGTGCAGTGAGGCGCACCAAAGAGCCTGGTGACTTTTATGCCTCTATGTACATCAAGTACTGATTCTAGTGGGAAAGACCTGCACAAATCTCAGATCTGAACCTCACTGAACACTTTCAGGATAAACTGGCAATCCATCTGCAAGCATGGTCACTTTTGACCATGTAGCGTGTCATAGTCTCTTGCAATTCAAATTTTTTTGTATAGCACTTTTTACGATACAAATCATTACAAAGCAACTTTACAGAAAAGTAAGTTTCTAAAATATTTAGTAGTAGCTTATAAGTGGTGACTGTCAATTTATGTGCATATGACAGGTTTTTTCAGAAAAATTAATACAAGACGTAGTCAGCCAGACGATGAACATTATTAACAGCAATTATTATATGATGCAATCACACTTGTAGCAATATTTGTTAGTTATGTACAGTTTGTTGATTCAGGGTTAGCATCATCTGAGGTCCTCTGAGGGTCAGCATCATCTCTTCTCAGGTGTTCTGGATCCAGACTGGAGCTTGTGTAAATCCTTGTTACAGAGCAAAACATAGAAACAAATAGAGACATCATTAGCATAGCTGCTGATCCAACAAAGTAAAATTAATCAGTTTAACCCAAGCTAAAGAATAAGAATGCACATTTGATCAGATGCAACTACACTCACAATTTAAGAGATGCATTATTCGAATGCTTGGCGAAAGAGATGCGTTTTTAATCTATATTTAAACAGAGAGAGTGTGTCTCAACCCCGAACATTATCAGGAAGGCTATTCCAGAGTATTAGCTTGTTTATTGAAGGTGCTGGACAACCACCTAGAAGTGCATTACAATAGTCCAGTCTAGAGGTCATGAATGCATGAACTAGCTTTCCTGCATCAGAAACAGGTAACATATTTCATAGCTTGGCAATGTTTCTTAGATGGAAGAATGCAGTTTTTGTTACATGGGAAATGTGGTTTTCAAAAGGCTAGTTGCTGTCTAATATAACACCCAGATTTTTGACTCTAGAGGATGTAACAGTACATCCGTCTAGTTGCAAACTGTAGTCTACTAGATTCTGTGTACTGTGTACTGCTATGTTGCTATCCACCACAAGAGAGCATCTCAGACCAACACTTGTGGCCTATGTATGTCTGAATGCTGCTTTTGACACAACATAATTATAGAATATAGTATATAGTATTATAAAGAAAATGTTAAATGTAATTAATGAATGAAATATTTCAGATTACTTGTTTAAATGTTTTAGGGTATTGCAACAATAATGAAAATTTTTTGATTTGATCTGATTTGATTTGATTTCTTTTCAGGTCCTGGACTAGCTTTCATAGCATATCCTAGAGCCCTCTCTCTGTTACCTGGACCCCAGTTCTGGTCTGTTCTTTTCTTTTTTATGGTACTTCTTCTGGGCCTTGACAGCCAGGTACGGTTTTTCAAGATCACATAACATTATATTTTATTATAATTTTTTCCACAAGTCTTATGTCCATTTTGATGAATGTGTGAGGGTTTATGTTCATGTCCTTTGAAGTTTGTGTGTGTGGAGAGTTTAGCCACAGCTCTCACAGACCTATTTCCTGGAGTTCTAAGGAAGCGGCGAGAGCTTTTGGTGTTAGCAATCGCCGTCATCTGCTTCTTACTGGGTCTGCCGTTCATCACAAAGGTATAGAAAAAAAAAGAAAATAGATATTTGTAGATATTAGATATTTTCGTACTTTACAGCATACTATATTTTAGGGAGGATTCCATCTGTTTACTGTGATGGACACCTACGGCCCGAGTGGAACTAACCTGCTCTTTATCGCCTGCTTTGAGACGATTGTTGTCGCATGGGTTTATGGTAAGAGATGCTAAAATACACATACAGTACATGTTTTTTATCTCTTTATTTTCTTTATTTTAATTCTTATTGAATAGCTTGTTTCTCTGTGACACATTAATACAGTAAAATGGGTTGTGAATGCTGTTTCACTCTGATTCTAAGAACATATTTTTTCCCTCAATGCAACCAACGAAAAAAATTATAATAATGTTTAATACAATAATTTGTTTCTACACTACAGCAATTACTTGTTGTACTATATGTTTATTACTATGTAATTACATTATAATATGAATTATCAATTATGGGTGAGTATTGAACATTTTTTGTTTATACTTTGTTCATAAAACTTCCCCTGGAGTTTAAAGTTTGCTACTCAAAAAATGAACACTGTGTATAATAACTGAAATAAGACAAACATTTAAAAAATGAGAGAAAGGTAAACAAGAAAAAAAACATTGTGATGCAAATATCTGGTTTGCAGGTGCAAACCGTTTCTATGACAACATTGAGGATATGATAGGATACGCACCATTCCCTGTGCTGAAGTACTGCTGGCTCTTCATTACCCCTCTCATCTGTGCTGTGAGTTCACATTCCGTCTCTCTCTAGCTCTCTCTCTCTCACTCTTCTGTAACTGTTTATTGTTTTCTCATTAGTTCATCGATGATTGCTTCATGTTTCATTTGACATCCTGCTATGCATCCATTCCTTTGATACATTCATTAATTCAAGCTATTTATCGGTCATGGTTTGGAGCTTTTTGGAGACTTCCGTCTCTTTTATTTCATGGAACTTTTAACACTTAAAAAGAACAAGTGGCAAACAGTAGCTACTTAAAATAGATGTGCATTTTGAATTACAGAACTTTAATTTTTTTAGCAGACAGTTTTATACATAAGGTATTTTCAAATGAATGAGGAATTCAGTGATTGAGCAATTATATTTAGTGTTGCAGGTCCTCAAGGTCTTGTACTGAAGTATGGTCAGGATATTGTATAGATTTTTGTGTCGTGAATTAAGTTTTGCATCAAATTGAGTAACCCCCCCCCGACCCCACAGGCAACTCTGCTGTATAACCTGCTGGGTATAAAGTCAGTATCTTCATCTGATCAGTTTGTGCCGGACTGGAGTTACATGTTGGCACCTTTGCTCACAGTCATTCCTATGGTTTGCATCCCAGTCTTCTCGTTCGTCTCTTTAGGAACGGTGAGTAAAACCCATCAATCCATCCAACCAATCTGTTCATCATTTAGTCATGCATTCATTCATCTTATCTCAGTCAATTCCATCTGTCACAGCATCTGTCCTCCAAATTTTTTTTAAATACAGACACTGACTTTTTACCATTTAGAACAGACTTATGTGTAAATATTGTTTAATAAAAGAAAACCCATCATTTAAATAGCAGGATTTTGTAATACTCAACAGTGATCACCTACTTTTTCAGCTGTCTTGGTTTCGGGAGTATGTTTCCCTATTCATTTAAATTGTGATTTCTAAAAGATTTCAGTAAGATATTGTTATTATAGACCAAGTCATGAACCATACCAACCAACATAATCATGATATTGCAAACACTGATTTAAAAATCAAAAATCAAAAGTATGTAAAAATTTAAGTCAGTGTACATCTTAGAATGAACTTGAATATGCAGTATACACTATTTACAAACATTATATGTGACCCTGGACCCCAAAACCAGTCTCAAGTGTCATTTATTTATTTATTGAGATTTATACATCATCCAAAAGCTGATGAAATAAGCTTTCCATTGATGACCCATTTATTAGGATCAGACAATATTTGGCCGAGATACAATGTAGAAAATCAGGAATCTGAGGATGCAAAAAAATCTAAATCAAAATAGATTTAAAGTTGTCCAAATGAAGTTCTTGGCAATGCATATTACTAATCAAAAATTAAGTTTTGATATATTTACAGTAGGAAATTTACAAATTATCTTCATGGAACATGATCTTTACTTAACATCCTAATTATTATTATTATTATTATTATTATTATTTTTGCATAAAAGAAAATGTTATAATTTTGACTTACACAATCTTTTTTTTTTTTGGCAATTTCAAAAAATATACCCCAGCGACTTAAGGCTAAGATTTAATACCCTTTGGTAGGGAGAACAACTTAATTACATTATTGTAATGTTTTGCCAGAGCTTACATTTCCATGGTAACAGAGTCTTCTCTGATTGGTGGTTCTTTGTTAGGGATTGTGGGTAATGTAGTTCTTCACCGTGAATTGGGCCAATGAACAAGATTTTGTAAAAATGCCCTGAAAGCATGTTGACTTCTACAGAAGCATATATTAACAACCTCAGAACCTATGGTAGGTTTATCTTGAAATATTTATATGTAATTGTCAGAGGTGGAAAGAGTACAAAAATATTCTACTCAAGTAAAAGTACCATTACATTAATGAAATTTTACTTAAGTACAAGTAAAAGTACCAGTCTAAAAAATCCACTCAAGTAAAAGTAAAAAGTAGCTCATTTAAAATTTACTCAGAGTAAAAATTACTTAGTTACATTTTAACCAGTGGGAGGGAGTCAAAAATGGGACAGACCAAGGGTGTCAAACTCAGTTCCTGGAGGGCCACAGTCCTGCACAGTTAAGATTTAACCCTAATTAAACACACCTGATCCAGCTAATCTAATCATTTAGGTTTATTTGAAAACTACATGATATGTGTGCTGGAGCAGGGTTAGGGCTATGGCCCTCCAGGAACTGAGTTTGACACCCCTGGGATAGGTCTATTAATCTCAAACTAGTTGTTTTTAATTAAATGAATCAGTTATTTAGAATAATAAAACATTTGGGCTGTTATCTGGCAAATCAGTATCAACAAACTCATCTTTTCAATACAGAGGAAATGCAAAAGCTTCATCGGACGCGGCATTTAGATGTATTACACTGTTTAGTGCAGGACAAGAATGCATTTAACCTGCAGTTACAAATGCATGAATAATGTTTTGATATGCCAGACATAAAATGTTGAATACTCATTTGAAATTATAAAAACTTAATTATAAAAAAAAAAAAATCAAAAGATACTTTAAATGTGAAATTAAAATGGCCAGTATGTGTCAGCAAGTCACTGTTAATAAGTGAGTCATTGCGATTGAACCAAATCATTTAAACAGTTGATTCATTCAGAAACGAAACACTGTCATGTTGCTCAGAGATGCAAAATTTTGCTTTGGTGGCTGTGTTTGGAATAAATTTTTGTTGTAGAAATAGAGCAAAAACAATGGCAATATGGTGTCTAAAACGCAAGTCTCTTAGTTTACTGTCCTGTTGTAAAAAAAAAAAAAAAAAATATATATATATATATATATATATATATATATATATATATATATATATATATATATATATATATCAGTGGCGGCTGCTGGTCTTTCAAAGAGGGGAAGCTCATTTTCGGCCTACATTATAACCCTCTGATGGTCTTCATTTGTAGTGACACTCGGGGTCTTTTTGACCCCAGACAATAACATTTCATTTTGTAATAGTAAAATATTTAAATTTTTTACAAATATAATTTTACTCTGTTCATTTATGTTTTTACTAAACTTTGTACAGTTTTTGGAGGATTTAAATCTTTTACATTTCTATAAATAAATAAATATTTATTTAAATAGGCTTTTTTTTTTTACAAAAAAAGAAAAAAGCATTTCAGGTAAAATTCACTTCATAAAAGACCCAGATTTCTAACTTTCATACATGGGGATACCATGGATAATTTTATAAGGTTTAATGTAAGATTTTTGCCCATTTTTGGGGAAATTCAGTTTAAAAATTGTAATAAATCACTTTAACCACTAGATGGCTATAGTGTGTGTGTATGTGTGTGTGTGTGTGCGCGCGCACATTTTCAATCTGTCTTAGTTACCAATTTAATTTTGTGGTGGTTCTGCATTTTACAAATATCAAGAAATATTGCCGCAGTTTGTCTTTCGAATACACTTGAGAAATCCGCGATCATGGGACTGAGCGTGAAACAGCTTCGCCGACTTCTTATGGTGCAGACCGCTGTCAGTCAAAAGGAGATCGACAGATCCTCCAATCATCACGCGGAAGCCCAGTCTTCATTCACCTCCAGAGACGCTGAGCGTCCGTGGGCGGGACATAATCGCAGCATTTATCCAATGACCGTCTAGCTTCGGAGCACTGAAAAAAACTGTTCAAAGCAGCCCCATCGAAGTCAATGGACGCTCGGCTTCAACAGGGAAATGCACTGTGACGCTACGGGAATGTATGAGATAGTACACAATAGTACATATTTGACCGTTGGGTTTTTTTTTTTTACATTAGAGGGGAAGCTGAGCTTCCCTTGCAGTCTTAAAGAAATCCCCACTGATCTATCTATATATACATATATATATATATATATATATATATATATATATATATATATATATATATATATGTGTGTGTGTGTGTGTGTGTGTGTGTGTGTGTGTGTGTGTGATTATGATTTTTAGAGGAAAAGACAGCATTCTTTGTGTGATTTTGATTCTAAATGATTTTGATTGATTTCATTCTAAATGCATTTCAACAGACTGAATCACACAGTGAAAGAACACTCTAAATGCGCGCGTACATCATTAAAACAACAATTATGATATTATCGCAGACAATATATATCGCACACTCCGCACCAGTCTTTTTGGCTAATTTGTGCAAAACCTCTTGCTAAAATGTCAAAGCATCATTTTAACCACCAATGCAATGACGCAATTATTTAGCTCACCTCTATATGCTTACGTGGGGTTGATGTCTTGTCGAGATTTTATAAACTGCTAGTTTTACACAGCATAATAGAGCATACATATGGCCAGGGGTTCACTTCATTTCCTTGAGTTCAACTTCAGAATATGACGGGGTTTCATTTTCAGCGGTGTCTGCACCACTAACGCCTGTTTTGTCCGTCTGCATCTTTCTTGTGATTTTAGCGCCAGTTTGCCCTCCTGCCCATTATTTACTGACATAGCTTCCAGGGAGCGATTTT
Organism: Carassius carassius; assembly: GCF_963082965.1. Lineage (NCBI taxonomy): Eukaryota > Metazoa > Chordata > Actinopteri > Cypriniformes > Cyprinidae > Carassius > Carassius carassius. The sequence goes on along the minus strand of NC_081780.1, from coordinate 17,763,987 downwards.
TTTTTTTCCTCAGTAATTAATGTGTTTTAAAATGTAGCGAAGTACAATACTTCAAACAAAATATACTTAAGTAAAAGTAAAATTACAGATTAAAAAAAATACTTAAAAAAGTAGAAGTACACAAAAAAGCTACTCAATTACAGTAACGCGAGTAAATGTAATTCGTTACTTTCCACCTCTGGTAATTGTTAAAAATCAGTTAATTGTTCAAAATACATAGTTATTTGAAATCAGTTTACTCCTGAAACATACAACAGTACATAACTGTTCAAACACTCGTCATGTCATTTTTAGGAAATTTATTGTACAATTAATGTATCAGTCTTCTTTCAATCTCCTCAGGGTCGTGGCATCATCACTCCCTCTAGTGACCTGAAGCAGCTGCGACCAGACAGTCCACGCCTCACACTGTTTAATCACGTAATCATTAAACCCCAGAGATCTCGACACATTCAGGAAGATGGAGAAGAGAAAGCAAACAAAGAACACACCAGTGGAGTTTGATAAGGCAGAATTATAATTTTAATTCAGGTTATATATTTTATATAGGACTTTATATTAAATCATATCTTTGACTTTATATGAAATCAATCTAAATATAAAGTATACAGTATATATATATATATATATATATATATATATATATATATATATATATATATGTATATATATATATATATATATATATATATATATATATATATATCTATTTCTCGACAACGCATTTAATTACAGTGTATGCGACTGCTCATATGAAATACATATCACTCAGGATGTCAAATGAACAAAACTAGGTTCATATGGAAATTTGCATAATTAAAGGGACATTTCACCCAAAATTTTTAATTTGCTGTTAATTTACTCACCATCAGGCCATCCAAGAAGTAGGTTCTAATAGAACAGTAAAGAAGATTTTAAGCTGAAACTGTGGTCCTTGGTGATACATAAAATGCAAATTGTTGGCTACCCATCTTTGAGAATAAAAAAAGCATATCAAGGAACACAAAATTAATATCCGTGGCTCCTGACAAACGGCAACAATTTAATTTTTTTTTTTTATGGGGGGGTGAACTATCCCTTTAAGGGTACTGAGTCTTCATTCTTTTCTCAGGAGAAATAAAACTGCTTGTATGAGTTTAAACTGAGGGATAGTGCAGCTGAGAAAAAAATAGCAACTCATTTTATATATGAATTGTATATGACAACTCTATGAGAATATGATAATTTGTCTAATTTACGTTTGTCATCTCTTGACTTTTTTTTTTTTTTTTTTGCATTTCTCAAAAATGGTTCATTATATTGGTGACTGAAGCACTCTTCAGAACCAAAGAACCACTCTTTATATCTTTAACTCCTCTATAGCACTTTTCTATCCCAAATATATTTTTTCAAAACTTGGTTCATGTAGTCCATTCTTTGTTGGTACCTATGTATTGTATTGCTATTATATTATGTGTTCAAAAGTAAGTGGACTTCTAATTTACAACTCTAAAACAGATATGATCTATTAAGAACAGTTTTAAATACAGGCGCACAATTAAGATATCGCTTGAATTTTTGTAAAATCATAATTCCTGTACAGGGACATCGATATATCTTTGTCTTTCAGTCAGTCAATGTCTACTTTCATCTGAGCCTCTCATCCATGTAATCTGAAGGGACATTCAATTAACAGATAATGTCATGTGATGACTTTAGGGTCTATCACTGCCTGTCATAAGACAAAGGGGTGGGCTTAATGGAGAAGTTTACTCTGGGGAACCAATTTGGGAGCAGCTCTCAGTTTAAGGTTAATTATCGGCCTTATGGGTCAGTATTTTGACACTGTTATTATAGAGTAGGAATTGCAATATTTGTTGATAGGTCAAAAATAATTAAATCCAGTTTAGTTGCAAAAGTCAAACCACTTTTATTTATAGAGCGTTTCATACAATACAGATGGTTTCAATGCAGCTTTAAGGGATAAACAGGAAAATAATGATTCATTGATGCAATCACAGACCGGTTTTGCTGTTGAGCACACAATAGAGTCATTGTTCAGTTGAGATCAATTCAATGTTGATTCAGTTGTAAATATAAAACAGTATTTACAGTGATTACATTTCTTGAACACATGGAATCCAGGGAACTTGCAGTATCTGGTCAACACAACTGGTTCCTTGTTTCTTTGATTGCTTCTATGCCATTTCTTTAAAACAAATGATGGTTGCACTCTATTTTACAGTAAATGAACATGCATTGTATTTACATGCACTTATAGTACATCCACTACATTGCACTTAAACAAGAGATAGAGTAAGTAGTTAATAATAGTTCATATAACTATATAACAAGGTAATTAATAAAAGCCAACTATCCTTGAATTTAGTACCCGCACAGACTGAAAAATAAATATTCATATAGTGTAAGGCCATTGTTTGTTTGTATACTAAAATTGTCATAATGCTATAATCTTCATCAGCACCCTTTCCACTTCTCCAAAATCTTTCCCGAACTGGGGTTCATAAAGGAACTGCAGGGGGTTTGGGAGTTGAATTAAAAGGTAATAATAAAATACATGATAAAAATGTAAAAATTTTAAATACAATATATAAAAATACATCACTTTAAAATAAAAATTGTTTTTATTATTATAATTTGTTTTATTATTTATTTATTTTTTAGCTGCATAATATCATGTGATTATTAATCATCACATTAGAGAAATGTGAACATCCAAATGTGATACGTAATAAGTAATTTGTGCAAAGACACAGTAATACGTGGTTAAATAACATACCAAGTGATATTAAAAAAATAATAATAATAATAATAATGTGTTCATCAGTAGTTGATGCAATGATGAAACACTTAAACCAGGAATGATTTTAGTAAATCCAGTGGTCAAATGCTGTGTAGCCACCGGACTAATGACTTGCCTTGTGTGAATGTCCATAATACTGGAATGGAAGACTTTCTGAGTGTATTTAAGTGGTAGGCTATTTTAGAAAGGAACATTTGAAAGGAACAAGATGAAAAATCCAGATTACACCGGTTTACATCTACAATTAAGCATGAACACAATAAGTTTATTATTATTATTATTATCATATATTTTTTTTACGGAAGTACACAGTAGTTAAAGATACCTAATATAAAGGAAGGAACTATAAGAGTATAAAATGCACTGATCGCTCTGGATCTTTGTCTGAATCCTCTGTAATCTCTGGGTATTGAATGCTTAATGCAATTTTTTGACTTAACTCTGCAATGAGCAATTCGTTTTGTTTAAACTTCACTTGGGGGCATAATTCTCCTTCCATAGCTGGGGAATTTTGTACAAGATACTTGATCTCAAAGAGCAGCGAGAGATTGGAATTCCACTCAATGAGGCTCTTAGGAGGGACAGTTTGCTGAAGGTGCAAAATTGCTGCAAGGTCTGAGGCAAATCACCCAACACTGTCATCTGAGCATCTTTCATCCCCTCCCCCTTGTCTCTGAAATATACATACTCTCTTTCTCTCCGCAGGTCTTGTGATGTAGATTTATGGCCCCTGTCACAGTGTTAAAAAATGGAATTCCTCAATGTTACCCTGCTGTCTATGCATGCCAGGGACCCATGCAGCTCAATAACCTCTGCATTGATTTAACGCATAGTAAGCGTTACTTGCATTGCCACACATGCAGAAAAAGCTCTACACAACCTTTACTGCAAATAATCACATTCCTAAAGCGAATCTTTGTCCAGTAATCGAGGTAAAGTATCTAAAAATCCTTGAAATGATTAATTTATTTGAAAAGTAAAAGCGTATAAGCAGATTTTTTAAATGCTCATACATACAGTGCATACAATGCACTGCAAAAAAGCATTAGTGGCAACAACTTTGCCTTTGCCATTATTACATGGGAAGACTGTCAATTTATAATGATTTATTTTTGTGTGGTTCCTTGCACAGAACTATCTTCTGACATCATATCACTGTGACCATGATATGCAAGCTAATACATTTTGGCATTTCCATCACAAAATCTGTGCCATATATAGTGGTTTTCTGGCATAGTAAACTTGCTCAGTAGCTCACCTGATACAGCACTGTGCTTGCGACGTAGATCAATCGAGTAAGAGTCAAAGACTTCTAGAAGCAAGCTAAAATGGCATGGTTGTTTCAGCAAATACATTTTTTTCTATGTTTGCTTTTGTTAACACTTTGTTAACAACAGTTGGTTTAATGGAAGGTTTGGAATAAGTAGTACATTATTTTCAAAAACGATAGAGCATTACATTTTTGTAATGCTACTAATTAGATATTTTATTTCTGAACTGCAGTGATATGCACAAAACCAACATATTAAAACTTTGCTAGATTCATGTTTATCTATTTTGGATAAAGCTGTTCACAATTTGAGCAACATTCTTTACACACTTTTCTTTGAAAGTATCATGAAACCTTCGAGAAGAAACTTGATATCATTTCGCAGAAATGTTGCATATGCACATTTTCAAGACATTTGAAATGAAACATGAACTTAATTTAAAATATATTCTCTGAAAACAATTCCAAATCTCTCATACAGCTTTATTTCTTAAGTAAATGAATCTTATTTTCATTTAATTCAGAGATCATTGTTTTGCTCTTTGTTCTTATCGACTTGAACAAAACACAAAGTTTTTAAAGTGTGACTTTATTGTGCATATTACAGTTATAGCAAATAAATAATCAAAAGGAACATTCACAATGGCTGTTCGTGCATGACATAACTGAACTGGTAGTGCACCATGTTTATAGTACTGTATGTTCACAAAGTTTCCTCCTAAATGAGTGTGTTAACTTTGTAATCTCTCTGTGTCGTCACCATGAGCCACGCAGGTTCATTGTGGGATGTAATTAGCTTCTATTGATTTGAGGGCACATACAACGAGTGATGCAAACCAACTCTGACAATTCCAATTCTGTGCCTGTCGCTTAACGATTGCAGGCAATGACAAACCTAATGTGAGTTACTGTTGACACTGTGGCTGCATTAAAAAAGCGTTTTGTATTTTAGACTCTTCTTTCCAAAGACAAGTGCAAATTAACTTTGTATGTCATCCAAAACATCCACTGATACTTGCATATTTGCTTTGTCAAGTTGTCTACAGGCAATGCAGTTTCCCTAGTCATTCTTCTCTTGGCACATATTGTTGATAGAGATAAAGAAGCTACTAAAATATGCCCTTGAAGTAACTCAGCGTCTTGGTTAGCTCCATGTATATGAGTATTCAGCTAGAAACACATTGATCGAACACTCTTGATAGCTTTTCCTTGTCTTCAGACTATTTATCATACTTCCACTCTAAACAGCAGCAGCCTCTTTAACCTGTAAAGATTTTATGTTCATATGCAGTCAGTTTGACGTAAAATTATAGTGGATGGCAAGCGCAAACATTCAGTTGCTTCAAATAAAGGCAATTAAAAGTTGTCAATATGTGGTACAATAGTATAATACACAAAAGGGAGATTTTTTTGTGTAACATATATATGCATTTATATTTACTAATAGGAAAAAATATATACTGTGTTAAAATCTCATCAGAAGACTTTAATTGGACTCATACAGCTCTTTTACGGTTCAAAACAAACGCTACCTTCCTATTTTAATGGTTCATTTAGTAAAAAGCAGTTGTCTTTTAATCCACTGACTAAAAGGTTTTCCTGTCATTGCCTAAAAACTTATTTGAACTTATGAGCATTTAATTGAGGGTTGTGCTTCACACAAAATAGAAAAGAAGATGGTGTTCATGGCAGTGTTCTTGGTCAGTTTCCCAATTATTACTCATAGCAGAGGTGCTTTTGTGAGAGCTGTCCAATTCTGTCAACAGGATACATGGCATTCCGAGGTTACTCACTCTTGCTTTGGCAAGTTTATTTTTTATTTTTTTATTGTGCACTGAGGAATTTATTAGGCAAATGTGTTTTCATTTTAGTTTAAACACATTTCTTCTTATCAGATAAAGAAAAAATATATATATAATATCCACCACAACTGAGCACTTATCCCAGAATTCGCATATCAACTGATTCTTTTTTAGATGTCTGTAGGAAGAATAAGATTATTATAATATTTATTTATTTATTTATTTATTTATTTATTTTGCAAAAAGGAAAATTACTCATCAGACTTTTTCACACTTCAAAATTGTGTCATTCACTAAAAAAGCTATCATGACCATACAGTTCTTCAGTATAGCTGTGTTCCCACTAAAGGTCAATTCACACTGCACAGGCAAATGCCAACAACCCAAACCAACAAACAACCTGGCACAAGTTGGCTGTTAAATTTAGAATTTTACAATTATTAGTTCATATATTTTGTGAAACAATTATAAATATACCAGTCATAAATTATGGGACTTAACTGATAAAGTCATGTCTTTGGGGTCATTTTTGGGAGACGTCATGCAGTCTGTATCTTAGGCACTATGCCTGCTTCATTTTTAAATCCTAACAAGCTCTTTCAATGCTAGAATGGAGCACCCTTCTAAGGGGATATTCCATGGCAACCAAACTGGCACAAGAATCATTGCACACTGACACACAACTAATACACACGCGCATAAAATACCAGAACACGGCAATCGACTCTTGTTTGGTAGCCTCGGGTCTCAGTGTGGTAAAGCGGTAATCCTGTCAAAAAACAGGTCGAAGTTTATTATCTGCTGCTCAATACCAGACACAGGAACACCAGGGCATAGAGGGCCCCTCCAGATACATAGAATGAGAGAGAGAAAAAGGGAAACTTTTTGCCCTAGTTGGGACATCGGGTCAGTTTTTTTTGGTTCTGTTATGAATTAAGGCACTGGGTTGGTACAGTTCAACAGTTACTTGTGGATACGTTTAAGTTCACCTCTAGTTGGTGACATCTCGATACGCCTGACAACAACAATAAAGACTTCTCAAAAGTAAGTTTATTTTTTCATTCTCTAAGAGTTTGGTAGTTACCACAAAAACGTAATGAGCTGGGAACTGTTAATTCAAACCTTATGCAATAAGTCTGTATTCAATTTCCACTTAAGCTTGTAGCCACTTAAAAGCATTTCAAGGATGCAAAGGAAATTCTGGAGATTTTTCAAATACTCTTGAGAGCCTAAAGCAAACTTGACTCGCATTCAATTGCTTACTTTGAATTGCTGTGGTTTAATGGTACTGTTTCTAAATGTATAATGGCTGTTCGTTAAACGAAAACAATGAGGCAACTGAGAGTGGTTTTGTTATGCATTAGCATGCAGGTTGGAGACTTTCAAAGCAGTTAGTCACAAATAAATTTGATGAATTCATCACATTAGTAGGACATGGATAAGAATTAGTGTCTCCATTAAGTCAGTCTGATAATCGGCACATCTGTCAGGAAAGTTAATGATTCTCATGAACTGCTCTTTGTCTGCAGAAAGCAGGTGGTTTAATTGGCTTTAAAGAGAAATTACATGGGCGAGTTGAGCAAGGGGACTTTACACGGATGCTATAGGTAAAAGACAAAAAGCAATAGGTAGTTTTGGTAACACTTTAGTTTAGTGACCAGTTCTTACTATTGATTAGTAGCATGCACTTAGTCAAAAGCCATGGTTTATAGTTAGTTTAGTAGTGAGAATTGAGCCCCAAACTAAAATGTGACTGCACTTTTAGTATAAGTATTACAAAGCATAGGTTGCCAGAAATCTATTAATCAATTACAATTAGGCTATCTCATATTCTTACACATTAACTCTAATTGTGTGATAGCTATTATGTTATAGATATTTTATAGCTATGTTATAACATCTTATTTCATTAGAAATATTATACTTTTTTCTTTACTGTAACATACAATACTAGAATACCACATAGTTCTGTCCAATTGTGTTTCTGCAGAAAAATAATATTTAGCCTTGATTGATTTCACAGTAAAATTCTGAATGCAGTATTTATTTATTTTTTATTTTTTAAAGCCCATCTGAATTATTGTGTTCACTCAACACATTCAAGTCAGTAGCCCTGCACTCGACAGCTGGACAATACAGTACTGGACTGTGGTGGATTATTACCTCACGGTAGTTTGACGTTTGTTCCTGTGATGGGGAAGACTGGTCAGAGCACGGTGGACCTCAACTCACCCTCAGACGTGAAGCAGGCAGTCCCGTTTGAGGACCTGGATCACAACAGTGTTCCTGCAGAAGAAGAGAATGAGAATAAAGTACCAGATAGAGGATCTTGGAAGGGAAAATTTGACTTTCTACTGTCCTGCGTTGGATATGCCATTGGGCTGGGAAATGTGTGGAGGTTCCCTTATCTGTGTGGAAAGAATGGTGGAGGTGAGAGAAGACAGACAAAGCCATTACTGTTAGGCTGCTGAGAAGATGCCTGGTTGGAGCAATATGTTTTCCATGGTTTTGTCATGAAGGACATTTTTCTCAATCAATCAATTAATCAATTAACCAATCAATCAATCAATCAATCATGTTTTTTGAGTAGGTTTAGGGCTGTGGTTGGGGTTCAAACACCATTATTGCCTGCCTTTGATTTTAGGTAAAGTTAATCATTAGTTTAGGTCTTGAGTTAAATTAGGTTTGTCATGAATATTGTTCCAGATCCAAAAAAAAAGATGTTGATAGAGGAACATGTCCTTCTTGGTAAAATATGTATACGTCATAATTAAGAAAAATTTTGAGTGTGAATACCAGGAACTCAATGGACATGTGGAATTTACATTGTAGACTTCTATACTGAAAGACTAGAGGTGCGTTTCCCAAAAGTAGTGTTGATCAACTATGGTTCTCTCATTCTTCTGAACAAGTTCTGTAATTTGCATAATAGCTCAATGATTCAGTGTTTTCAAAGGTTCCGGGGAATATTGAGCATTCGCTCTAGTACCCCCCTGAGTATGCTGCCATTCAATCAAACATATTTCAGACAGGACCACTTTGGCAAGTTACTTGAGTTTATTGAACACAATTTATCTTTGGCGGTATGGTTCCTTATGGGGGTTCTTGAACATACAAGAGCTTAAAAATTAACCCCCCGGAACCATCAGCTTGGAAATACATGATAATTAAGACTAAGGCTGGGAAAATAAATCGATGCCTCGCTAATCTAGAAATTATTCAGCATCGGTTCTGAGATTTTCCGAATGCATCGTGATTCTTTCTTGAATCGATTCTGAGCTTAGTTTTGAACAGCAGATGGCACTGCATGCTTTAGAAACACCCGTACTCTGCCTTCCGTTTCCAAATTCTTACACAAACTTGAACCTAAAATAATCATTCAGAAAATTCGAAAAGGTTGAAGCGAATTGCAAAGGTGTTCACAGTGGGCTGTGTTTAGATGTGGCAGTGGGACATGTATCCTGTAGCTTGGTTATGAGGATGAATATCTCTCAGCAGTGAGGTCCATGCCAGCTGGGACTTTAAATCCTTAGTGATCTGAAACAAAGAAGACAACAACCAGAAGGTGCAAGGTGATATGCTCATGCTTATAATGGGAGGGAGGGTTGCGAGCAGTTTGAGCATACTTACCGAGCAGTAATTCCACGTATATATGTCCCGTGTCTAATAGGAGAATAGTAGTGATTGGAGCGATTTGACAGCTGACCGTGTCATATGGGCGTAGCACGATACCTCCGTGGCCTGACTGAACTAACGCTGTGCTCGATTAAAATGGAGAACAAGATCTGTAGTAGTTGTAGTCCACAGATGTCATATTTGCTATTTACAGCAATGATCTCAGTCTGATTAATTAGCTACCACAGCATTGCATGCTTTTTTTCTAAACTTGGAGACTCCTATTAAAGTGGCTCTGATGAGACTGTTTACATGTTTTATGTTGTGAGCACTCTGATAATTTGATAGAAGAGTATTAAAGTTCGCTTCAACTTTTATGCAGGTGTTTTGCATTTCAAGACTGCATGGAAGTCTGAAACCTAAAAACCTTAAGTACATTTTGTATTACATTGTTTTAGGAGCTTTTCTCATCCCATACTTCACTACTCTGGTCTTTGCTGGTATCCCACTGTTTCTGCTGGAGACGGCATTAGGACAATACATGTCAGTGGGGGGGCTTGGAGTATGGAAATTAATACCCATGATGAAAGGTAAGAAATATTCACATACACATGAGATATTTGGAGACTTCTTAAAAAGAACATTATTTTGTATATTTGGTGTAATGCAATGTGTTTATGCAGTTTAAGGTTAAAAAAACACATTATTTTCCACATACTGTTCATTATTGTTGCTCCTCTATGCCCCGCCTTTCTGAAATGCGTAGATTTTTACAATGCTCATTGTTCTCAAAAGCAAGGAGTACGCTGATTGGACAGCCATCCAGTGCGCTGTGACTGGCCGAAATACCTCAAGTGTGTGATGGAAATGTTACGCACCTTACCATACTGTGATGCTGAGGCATTTGTTGAATGCAGTGGGGAAATACATTTTCTGATTGTAATGACTTATAATGTATTTTTTATGTGCTGCGTTGCATATCGCACTGCATATACATAAAACCATATCTGCATTTGTGATCTGAGAAATAACAAACAACAAGCACTACTCTACATTGTGGCGGCAACAACAATACTATAGCGAGAATCAAAGTTGTGCCTTCTTTCTTTGTGTAAACATTTGGGCAGTGTATGCAAATCTTCCCACACAGTGACGAAGATGTGGGGGGGGGGGGGGGGGTGTTTAAATGTGGCATTTTATATTTTCATTTATATATGATGCTATTAAAATAACATTTAAAATACATTTCAAATAAAATACAATTATTATAAAAAATAAATAATTATGTGATGCATATTTTGTGTAGCTGGCACTATTGACTAGCATTGGTCGGCAGTATAATAGCCTTTATTCATGTGTTTTAGGTTCATTTTTGTAAGATTTTTGGAAGATGGCGAGACAAATCTGTACTGATTTCAGAAAGTATTGATGATAGTGATATGAGTGCATCAGAAAATCAGGTTGTAGTAATAAAACAAGTTGTTTAGGAACCAAGGAGGATAGAAGCAATGAGGTTGATGGCAGTGATAAAGAATACTGTAGGTTGTTGTGGAAGTCAGGCATTTGGATACATTGTTGTAAACCAGTTTGAAAGATGTGATCCATACAACAACCAGAGGTCAGGAAAGATTCCAATATCTATTGCCATTACTATACTGACAGGCAGCAATGCTCCAATGATGACTGCACAAGTCAACATTTACTTATGCGTTGGATGTGTAAGGTACACTGAAAAAGAAGAGTCTTGTTTATTTTATAATGGATTTGAAATCCAAGTTGTTTTAATGCTTTTGAAACACTAAGACATGGTTTTCAGGCAGTGAAATTGCATTCCAAACTTGTGTCAAGTTTTAGACATTTTCATGCGCGAGTTCCAAATCAAATATAGCAACAACAACAACAACAACAAAAAACCTGAATGTTCATAAAGATTTTTTTATGTTTTTATTTTTTATTTTTTTTATTTATTTAAACAGTAAGACCTTTTCACTTCTTTTCAGATGTGTGTAAAATTTCAGACAATTTAGCAAAAATAATTTACCCTAATGGGGCAACATCAATAATAAAGGATGGATCCCTAAAAAAGGTCAAAGGTTAGATGAAGAAAACAAATTTTGGAAAATGATTTAACTCCTAAATATATGTAAAATATAAAGTCAATTATTTTTTAAGCTGTTAATTCACATTTAGTCCTATATAGGGCTAGACAGGTGGAGCTGGGGGAGGTGGAGGGTTTCAGAGTAACTCTAATAAGTACTGCAAGACTGGCCTACAAGCAAGCAAATTGGTTGTACAATCATCAGAGGTCAATCAGCTTGTGTCTTGTAGTAAATTATGTGATTGCTTGCAGATGCATGTACAGAACCTAAAATACTAATTTTGGCATTTTTAAAATACTAAATGAAGATACTGGCTAAGTTCTGAATAGCACACTAATCTTACTATTTCTGCCATATAAAAAGAGTAGTATGCTAGTATGGTATTTTAAATTCTCATATTTAAATTTAAATTCTCATATTTAAATTCTCGTTATTATATATGTATCCTCTTTATAAAACTTTTGATTTATGCATTTTTTATTATTCTTTTATTATTATTTTATTTTAAGAAGGTACCTGCTATTGTAGTTTGTGTCTGTGTGTCTAGATAGTTTCACAATAGTTTGGCAGAATTATACTTTTTAATGTATTTATTTATTTATTGCTGTTGTATCAACCAAGGTTTCACTCTTAAACACATTTTGTGTCAGGTGTGGGTCTAGCTTCTGTGGTTTTGTCCTTCTGGCTTAACATCTATTACATCATCATCATCGCCTGGGCTCTCTATTACCTCTTCAGCTCTTTCAAAGCAGTAAGTGTCCTTTTTTTCCAAAAACCATACATATTTAGAAAATGCGGGGTATTTGCTGCAATTTTGGTTTCCTTAGTAATTTGATTAACACAAAGATTTCTTAATTGCAATCGCTGGTCAAATAGTTTTTCTTTTCTTCACCCCACCATGCATGTCTTTATCTAGCCCAGTGAATTCAACTACACTTGTCTTAGACTTTAAAAGAATTTCTCAGCGTCTTCTCAGAATTGCTTCTTTTTTCAAGCTCTTTCTTCCTCCCTGTTTCTCTGCATCACTCTCCGCCTCCTTGACCCCCTTAAGCTCTCTGTGGCTCTGTCTTTGCTCTAGAGAGTGTTTTAAAGGCTCCACAGAAATAATAACTGCCTCTGTTTTGTGGAAAATGAACTGCAGTTTCTGCCATGGGAATAAGAGCTCATCTCTAAAGCAGTGCAGAGGGAGTTGGAAACAAAACAGGCCTTTGTTTTATGAATGAATTGTGCTATTATTATTTTTTTATGATTTTCATCCGCCATTCATTGCTTTACTCAATTTGCTTTATCCTTTACCTGTATTCTTTACATGGTGGTGTTTGCCAAAGCAGGTACCATTAACTACTATGAGTGCTCATACTTGGAGATATTTGACCAAACACATACTTTTTTTCTGCTCTTCTACTTTGTAAATGTTTTTTTTTTTTTGTTTAGCAACCACAATAGCATGTGGTGCTAATAACTACTCAGACTAACAGCTAACTAACAGCTGCAAAGTATCCAACTAAAAACCACTCAGAATATCTATTAACTATTAGCATCCTAACAGACACCTTAGCAACTGCATAGCCACATTGAAATATTGTAAACGTATACTGTCAAATTTACTAACAAGCATCTATGGTAAATTAAAATTTACTGTAAGGTTATGTCAACTGAAACTTGAATGTCATTTGCACAAAGATGAAATGGCAATTTAGTAAATAAAAAATAAAAATTATTAACTTTAAATATTATAAATATTGAATACATGACAATTAAAACTATAGTTAAAATTATAATGAATTATTGATTTAGTATGTTAGTCAACACATTGCAATAAGTGTTCTTTTTAAAGCATGATGAAATATAATTAAAACATAATAAAAAAACAACAGCTTTAAAGTAAAACATTAGACATTACACAGTGCTCCTTTAATATTATATAAGCATGTTAAAAAGCATAGCCATGAATTTGTCACTAAAGCATTGTTAACTACACTTGAAAGGATAGTTCACCCAAAAATGAAAATTCTGTCATAATTTACTCAAACTAAAGTTGTTCCAAACTTATATGAACGTCTTAACATACTAAATCAATAATGGGGAAGTTGTGGCCTAATGGTTAGAGAGTCGGACTCCCAATCGAAAGGTTGTGAGTTCGAGTCCCGGGCCGGCAGGAATTGTGGGTGGGGGGAGTGCATGTACAGTTCTCTCTCCACCTTCAATACCACGACTTAGGTGCCCTTGAGCAAGGCATCGAACCCCCAACTGCTCCCTGGGCGCCGCAGCATAAATGGCTGCCCACTGCTCCGGGTGTGTGCTCACAGTGTGTGTGTGTGTGTTCACTGCTCTGTGTGTGTGCATTTCGGATGGGTTAAATGCAGAGCACAAATTCTGAGTATGGGTCACCATACTTGGCTGAATGTCACTTCACTTTCACTTCACTTTCACTTTCACTTTCTGTTGAACAAAAAAGAAGATATTTTTGAACTATATGTGTATCTAAACAGTTGATGGTTCTCATTGATTTCCATAGTATTTTTCCAGTGATGACCTTCAACTGTTTGGTTTTATTTTATTAATATTGTAATATCTGCAGTACAAGTGTGTGGTTTTTTTAAGCTTTGAAGTACACTACAAGTGCTTTCAATAAAATTAAGTGAACTTTCTCTCTCTTTAGGAGTTACCATGGCAGACATGTGATAACCCTTGGAACACTGATCGCTGCTTTTCCAACTACAGTCTGATGGACACCACCAACCTGACCAGTGCCGTCACTGAGTTCTGGGAGTGAGTCAAGAGAACAGGAATAAGACTATTTTTGTAAAATATCTAAAGGTTTCATAGCATTTCATGCATTGATACAATATTTAAAATTATTGAAATTGCCACTTTATGAGCCAAAACGCACTGTTTTTGTGTTTGGCCCCTTTAAAAGAAAATGAGCTGTTGCTCCCATCTCACTTTTCAGATGAGTGCGGCGCTTCAAGAGCTCATGCTCGTGGGCATACCGGTGGTGTTACGATTTAACTGGTGGTGACTGTTTTACTGACCTCACATTGCTTCCAAATGCATTTTTTTACTACCAAATTGCTATTTACAATCATACTGGTTAGCATGTGAAGGCAGCATTAGTGAAAACAGGCAGAGACAATGGTAGTTTTAGCATCATTATTCTTACAGAGATCCAAGAGTCTCTTTTGGAAAACAAAATATGAAGCGTGATGCTTACTTTGTCTGGAGTCTGGACGTTTGCGCATGAAGTGTTATTATCGATCCCTATTTCAGAAGCAATCTTTGCACAACTACAGCGCTGAACTGACTCTTGTTTGTGAGGCAGTCTGGCATAGAATGTTAGCACAAACATATAGGACTTTGAAATTAAATGAAATTTAACCACTGTGTCCTCAGCGGCCTATGGAGATGACTATGTTTGTTGGTGCATCCCAACACACAACACTTTTAGTGGCTTTTTGGCGCTGACATTGTTCCTCCAGCATTAGTAATGGCGGACCGCTGCTTCTCACTCAGGGCTGTGTATATGCTAATAGGGCAGGGAGTGTCACAACTGTCCTGGAATTTCCAGAGTATGACATCAAAATAATGAGAAATCTGGAACTGTTTGTGTGGTGAGACGGTTTATGATTTATTTGGATTATTAAACAATGAGTAGGTGAATTTTTTACCATTATAGGTTGGTTGTTTTCACACCATGTCCACAAAACAGTGTTCAAACACCTTATAAAAGTGATTTTTTTTTTCATTCTGTGGCACCTTTAATGAAGTTGTAAGCTAAAGTCCAGTTGCACTGATCAAGTAGTTACTTTCCTGAGCTGGTAAAAGCATTTCCAGATGTTTTTTGATTCCATTGAGAATATACAGTATATAAACTATTTCAACAAAAGCACAAGTTACATTACAGTCGAACTAAATAATTGTTTACTTTATAGGAGGAACATGCATCAATTAACAAACGGTTTGGAGGAACCAGGGGAATTGCGCTGGCCGTTGGTTGGAACGCTAGCGTTGTCTTGGATTCTTGTCTATTTCTCAATCTGGAAAGGAGTGGAGTGGACAGGGAAGGTGTGACTGCTCATATTCTTTCTATTCCTCATACAACACCCCTCCCCCTTTAGAAATAGTTCTAAAAACTGCCAAACCTTTACAGTATACTTGTCTTCTCATTTATGCAGACACTTACTCTTGGATTCTTTTTGTTCTTCCATTTCCGGACAATCTCAGAGGAAAAATATATTGCTCAGAGGTTTCTTTATCATTGCTCAGTAGATTTCTTGGAGTTTTAAAGTATGTTTTATTTACTTTGTTTCATTCTAAAAAAGAAAAAAAAAATTGGAAGATTTTGAGTGTAATTGTCGACTTTGGGCTGTGCACAGCTTTGGGATCTTTTCAGAAACATTAGTTGATGTGAGATAACTGGTGTGTTTCTGTTATTACTTTCTAGATATTTGAGATGTCTTTATTTTGTATATTATTCATTATTTTTCCAACTTCATTTGGTAACATAAGTAGTAAAGAATTTTCACAGATTAAGCATTATGATGAGTTGCCAATGGCCATGTCTTGACATTAAATTGTAAGCAATTTTAATTATTTATTTTTTATAAAAAAATAAATAAATTCCCGGGGGAAAAAGGAAAATTGCTTTCTTTATCTGAGGATAATTGAATTTTAATGTGATCCTTGCACGGAGCCAGAAGAAATACATTTTCTGGCTGTCTTTAACCTTGATGGACATCGCTAATTAACAGCAATCATCATCCTACACAGAAAAACCATGTTCCTACCAATCATCGAACAGAAACCAGTGAAAGCATTGCACTATATAATGTTGTCCTCTACAGCTACTCTAAAATGATTTACTCTATATAACTCTCTCTCTCTCTCTCTCTCTCTCTATCTCTCTTTTTTATTTATCTCTTGTCCTCATTAGGTGGTCTATTTTTCCGCCACGTATCCTTACTTCATGCTCTTTATTCTGTTTTTCCGTGGAGTCACTCTCCCTGGAGCGATAGATGGCGTCCTCTTTTACGTCACCCCAGACTTCAACAAGCTTTTGAAATCTGAGGTAAAATGATGAATACTGAAATGCGTTTGATATTTTAAATGACATTTGTTTTATTAATGATAAAATCTCAAATATGAGATCTTAAATGTATGTGTATGATTTATTCGCAATAACTAAACAATAGTAGTAATGCTGCTAACTCAAAGAACACTAATTCATACACACTTTTCATCAATGATAGACACTGTATTGTGCAATACTGATATGCTAATCTAAATAAAATAATCACTTTTATGAATTTAAACCTTGGTAAAAGGCATAAATTACCCTGTTCTCTAAATTTTCACATTACACTTTTAAAGTAGAAATCTGATGGTTTGCTAAAGGATTTGAAAATGCATGTTACTAACAATAATGGCATCACGCATTGACATTTCTTATCATATGTTTCTTATCAGGTGTGGTTGGATGCTGCCACGCAAATCTTCTTCTCTTATGGTCTTGGTTTAGGTTCTCTTATTGCTCTTGGTAGCTACAACTCATACAACAATAACGTCTACAGGTTAGAGCTACTATTTTCTGTCCAAATGTACAGAAATTCTGTATTAATGATGTTTACGTCATACAATCTGATGTGCAAACTGTCTTTATCACAGTGCCTTTTCTATGAAATTCTGTTCAGTTTACTTCTGTTTCCCCGTGCTTCAGTTTATCTGATTCTTGTTCCTTCTATAGAGATTCTGTCATTGTGTGCTGTATAAACTCCTGCACCAGTATGTTTGCTGGGATTGTCATATTTTCCATTGTGGGCTTCATGTCGTACATCACAAAGAGACCCATTGAAGAACTGGCTGCTTCAGGTCATTGAGTCTCTTAGACATTATCAAATTTCATTATTGCAAATGTTTTAATATACTTTTACTTGTTATGAAAATAATACACTCTTTCTGTAATGCTTTAACTGAATGTCATGTCACTTAATTGCATATTAAATGCAATTACATTACAAAGATTACAAAGATGCCTTCTGACTAAAGTAAAACTTAAAGTACATCTTTACATATGATTTCATAGTTACTTCTATTGTCTTTGAAATATGGTTAGAGTGTACTACTGAATGTATGTCATGCATTTAAATATTGTAATGACGAAGAAGCAATTTAGCACATTTCAAATGTAATATTGAATAAAACATGTTTAAATTATATGTAAAGTACTTCTGTCTATTTCAGTCAAATTTAAATGTACTTTAATTAACTATAGTGATGTTGAAAGGATTCATCTTGACACTTATGTTTAATGGTTTAATTATCAGGTCCTGGTTTGGCATTTCTGGCCTATCCACAAGCTGTTACACAGCTTCCCATGTCTTCTCTCTGGGCTATTCTTTTCTTCTCAATGCTCATGATGCTGGGATTGGACAGTCAGGTATTACACATTGTCTAAAAAAAAAAAACACAAATTTACAATCTATTGGAAGAGTCTAAATTATGGTTTGTAGTAGTTGACATGTTGCCTCAGAGACTATGGAGTTATTGATAGAGCTTGTATTGAACCCACAGTACTCATCTAATGGTGCTACATTGCAGCATTGCACCATTACTCTTCTATAGATTTCAGAGCTTAATGCTTTTTTAATGATTAAAAATAAAACAAGTTATAAATTATTCATGAGGTGTTACTTTAGTTTTGTTGTGTTAGGTAGGTGAAAAGTAAAGCCAAAGAAGATCACAAGAGAATGTAGCACATTAAAATGAGTCTCTTAAAAAAAAGAAAAGAACATGAAACCATTTTAACTAACGTGTTAGAGAACATGTGAAAGCGTAAAAACTATAATCAATTATTTGGCTTGTTTAGGTGTATTATAAATAAGTAACTCCATGAATACCATAAAGTACTCCAGATGTAACATGATTGTTAAATCTTAAAGCAAAATTACAACATTTTATATGTATAGTTATTTATTTATTTATTTATTTTTGCTATACCCTAGTTCTAAAATAAAGTGATTTCATTTAATTATAATTAATGCTTTTTATTTGATACTTTTTACACCGGTATCTGGCAGTTTTGTACAGTGGAAGGCTTCATAACTGCTCTAATGGATGAATATCCCACAGTCCTGAGGAAGAGAAAGAAACTCTTCATCCTCATGGTCTGTATTATATCCTTCATCATCGGTTTCTCCAACATCACCCAGGTAAGATGCCTAAAAAGCTGTTTTATTGAGTGGGATGATACACTGTTTTCTTCAGTTTATAATGTGTGTGTGGGTGTGTGTTCTTTGTTTTAGGGCGGTTTATATGTATTCAAATTGTTTGACTACTACTCGGCCAGTGGAATGTGTCTCCTGTACCTGGTCTTTTTTGAGACAATTTCCATTTCCTGGTTTTACGGTACATCTATAAACATATTTGAGATGAGGAGACAAATATATGTGACCCTGGACCACAAAACCAGTCTTAAGTGTCAATTTTTTCGAAATTGAGATTTATACATTACATCATCTGGAAGCTGAATAAACAAGCTTTCCACTGATGTATGGTCTATTAGGATAAAAAAAGAAATCTAAATACTGAGAAAATCGAATTTGAAGTTGTCCAAAGGAATTCTTAGCAATGCATTATACTAATCAAAAATTAAGTTTTGATATATTTACGGTAGGAAATTTACAAAATATCTTCATGGAACTTGATCTTTACTTACTAATGATTTTTGGCATCAAAGAAAAATGTATAATTTTGACCCATACAATATTTTTTTTGGCTATTGCTACAAATATACCCCAGTGACTTAAGACTGGTTTTGTGATCCCTATTTGATGTGAATTTGATGTGAGGTTTATGAAATCTGAAGAGTTCAAGCTGACGTAAATCCAGTTACGTAAATTTTCCCATATGATTCCCTCCTGGTAGTGTCAAAGGTTTTCATGTAATGTTGCCTTGTACCAATAAGCTTATAAATGTAAACACAGTAGTTACAATACACACTAGATACAATAATGCACTTACTAGGCATGAAAAGGTAAAACTTCAAATAGACAATGTTAGACAATGATTTACTGGGTACATTTGAAATTAGAACAATGAAATTAGATCCATAAAAAAGGCCAGAAGAATCCATAAATATAAACCATGTCTAGTTAAAAGTGTGTTTTGGGACAGGGTGGAAGGAAGAAGCTCTTACTGAATCTAGTATATAGCTTGCTTGATAAGCGTAAACATCCATCTCTTCTCTCTCTTTAGGTGCAGAGAAATTCTATAAAAATATCGAAGACATGATTGGTTATCGGCCTTGTGGCTTTTGGAAATATTGCTGGACTTACTTTACTCCAATAATCTGTTTGGTAAGTAATATACTTCACCTGCAAGCAATGAAATAAAAATGAAAGACTACAGGCTGCCAAGGTAATGCATGGCGAGCGTGATTTCACCAAGTACAACAAGGAGGTTGATCCAGGAACAACATTCCAATCAACCAATCAGAATTGAGATATAACTTTTCAGGAAATATCTGTTTTAGGCTTACAATCAGAGTTAGGTGCTTCTACACCCTTGTTAATCAGCTATTATTTCCTACTGATTTTAGGAATAAATTATGGGTAAGGTTAGGTTTAGGGGTAAGGATTGGGTTAAGTCTATATTTTTGGACAATAATGTTGATCCAGGAACATGTCTTACTTGGCAAAATCACTGCGACCCGTAAGGCATGCTATTGTTAAAAATAAAATTAAAATCTTTAAACGTAATTCCAAATCCTATAAGATGTGTTTTCTAAGCTCAATAATCAGTTAATTATTAATAAAAATATCATGCAAAAAAAAAAAAGAAAAAAAGATGGATATATATATATATATATATATATATATATATATATATATATATATATATATATATATATATATATATATATATATATATATATATATATATATATATATATATCCATTAAAGCTCTGTTTTACAGTATGTCACTCCTTTTTATCCTTTGATTCAACTGTATGATGAATCGAGTGATTGATTATACAATTAAAAACCAATGTCCTCAATGAACTTATAATTGATTTTACTTCTGTTTTCTGTTTTTAGGGTGTTTTCACTTTCAGTGCCATAGAAATGACTCCTCTGACACTAGGGAAGTATGTGTACCCGACCTGGGGTCAGGGCATCGGCTGGCTAATGTCCCTCTCTTCCATGGTTTTGATACCTGCATATATCATATATATGTTCTTCACTACCAAAGGCAGCATCCGACAGGCAAGACCAGATTTAATGTTTCTGATCAAAATTTTCAGATTTTTTTTTTTGTCACAGTATTCTTCCTGCCCTGCTTCCTTTCTTCTTTCCATTCTTTTGAAATCCTAAACAGTTTTAAAGTGCACTTCATAAACCTTCTTTACACTTCCTTCCAAAACTCCTTCTTTCAAACTTGCAAGCTTCCTTCCTTCCAATTCCAATATCCAAATGTATATATTCCTTATAAACTTGTTCATTCATTTTTTCCTTATGAATTTCCAAACAAACTTCTGAATATTCACATATTTATAAACATCATCCCTTTCCTCCTTCTTTTTGAACCACGTTGCAATAAACCCTTGAAAAGCCTGTAAAGTTATTTGACTTCCTTATAAACTCCCTTCCCTACTTTCTTCAAAACTTCCTTACTTCCAAACAAATGAGCAAACTTCAAATGTAAGCAAATGTACTCTCTTCCTCTCTTCATTTTCTTCTGAGCTTCCAAGCATGCTTCTGAAGTTCCAAATGTACCTCCAAAGATCCTTCCTTTCGAGTTTGCATACTACCTGCCTTCCTTCTGAACAAATGTACTCCCAAATAAATTTACTTTATTCTTTCCTTCTTCTTTCTGAGCAAACACACTTCCTTACATTCTTAAAAATAAAGGTGCTTAAAAGGTTCTTCACAGCAATGTCACATAAGAACCACTTTTGGTTCCACAAAGAACTATCTCTTTGTTACCTTATTATATTTTTATATTTTATATTTGATAAATTTATAAATTAACTTGATATAATATAAATTGATAATATTCTGAAGAACCTTCTTTCCGCTTAAAGAACCTTTTGTGAAACAGATCTTTATGGAACTATTTAAACAAAAAAGGTTCTTCTGTGGCGTCATGAAGCACATTTTTTTTTTGCCAAGTGTCATTTATTTTTTTATTTTTTTTTTACTTTTCAGCGTTGGCATAAGATGACCAAACCCACAGAACTCACAACATCGGAAATCAATGATTCCACACAACAATCCACACGCATAGGAAGTACAGATGAAGCTTCTGTCTGAAATCATCTTTTCTGTACAATGGCCATTAAAGACCAGTGGCTAAATATCTTTTCCTCCATTCCATTCTTTTTGTCTGTTGGAGAGCCTATAACAGATGGAAGTGGACTACGTACATGTTCATCGGTTTTCTCCCATTTGATTTCATTTCATGCCTCTCTGATCTTGCATCACGTAATGTGAGGGGCCTGCAGTACCTGTGTCTGTCTTCAGTGGAGAAAGCAATTTCAGTCACAGGAACAATTGCAGTGATTAGTATAAATGTAAATGCAACCCAGGCAATTGGAGACCTACATAACTGTTGCATTCCTGTGCTATATTACATTTCTCACAGTATTTAACTCAAGCTAGGGAGTGAACGGTTGCGTTTAGTAGTCTGTTTCTGGTCACAATTTATAAAAATTGTGTCAATTTATAAAAACTACTACAGAAAATACCAGCATACAAATTAAAAAAAATTATAATAATAATAATTCTGCATTAAGATTTTAGATTAAAGGTCCCATTCTTCGTCATCCCATGTTTCAAACTTTAGTTAGTGTGTAATGTTGTTGTTAGAGTATAAATAATATCTGTAACATTATAAAGCTCAAAGTTCAATGCCAAGCGAGATATTTTATTTAACAGAATAATTACTATTATTGTAGGGAGTGAAATTTAAGGTTAAAATTAATGTTCTATAATTTTAAATAAGATATAAAGGTAATATCGCAAGAACAGAGAACAGCGATTAGAATCGCGGGAGAGAATAGTTTATGCGCAGCTAGTTATGAGAGGTAGAGAGAGAGAGAGAGAGAGAGAGAGAGAGAGATGACGCACACTGTGTAATCAGATGTGGCTAATTCATAATGTTCACCTCTTCATGTTTAATAAATCAAGTGTTATGATCTGCGGAGCTCCCTGTCGGTGTCCTCCTTCCAACAAAGCCAACGAGCTAGCGCAAGGTAAGAACAGTAAAGCCTGCATTTAGAAACGACGTGCGTTACATTATTATTAGGCAAATTATAGACACATAATATTGTTTTTACAAAATAACGTTATTAACCGGTATTTTTTCCACCCGAACCGGTTTCGGAACGGTAATAATTCAGAGGAACGCAGGAACAGAAACGTTAAAATATCGATTCTGCTCGGCATGAATCGATCTAATTTTCTTTTCGTTTTCAAGCCCTGCTTAGAGATCAATGGTTACAATTTATGTTTAACTCGATTCCCGAAAATTATAATCCACATGTAAAACTATGTGCAGCACATTTTGCTGAGGACAGCTTCCTCAATCTCAATCAGTTTAATGCCGAATTCGCACAAAGATTATTCTTGAAAGATGGAGCAGTTCCCTCTTTGTCTGGAGAAGCCGTTCTTTATGGACCACAACCGGTAAGTGTATTTTATTATTTAAGTTGGTGCGTTTAACTTTAATTATTTTTTTAATTTCAAAAATTCAACAACACCATCGTTAATTCAACAGACGGACAAAATCATATACCAAAAGCTTTTATAACAGTTTGTAACATTCAACATTAAAATTTAACCAATTCAAGGTAACAGCAATTTGTAAGTAAATAGTGTGAAAAATACTGTTTTTTTTACACGCTATACATTAACAAGTTATATCGCACACTGTAAACACAATCAAAGCTTCAAAAAAAAAAAAAAAAACGGAAAACGGGACCTTTAAACAATTCTATGAATGTATAAGCATATATGCTTATGGCATAAATTTTTAAACATTTTATTTTTTCACAATTTTAATCACCTTTTGCCTTTACTAGCTCATTTTATATGGCCCTGTGTTCTCACAAATTTTACATTACAACTATCAAAGTCTTTGAAATAATATGATGTGATAAAGATTCATGCATAGTAATCATAAATGATTTAGAAAAGTTCTGTTTAAACTAGATTCAGATGTTTGTATGTTATACTGTAACATTTATCAGCTTCAAAAAAGTAAGTGGTTAAAGGGATACTGCACCCCAAAATGAAAATGTTGTCATTAATCACTTAACCCCATGTCGTTCCAAACCTGTAAAAGCTTCGTTCATCTTCGGAACACAATTTAAGATATTTGGATGAAAACACATCACTCAACACTCTCCACATCACTCAAACTGTTGTCAGCCGTGCCACAAGGATGCACTGTTTATATGTGTATTTATGCTTTGATTTGAAAGAAAAGAGTGCATCCTTGTGCCGTGGCTTACACAGAAGAGCTTAGGCAGTTTGAGTGATGTGGAGAGATCTAAATGTCTTTTCTGTTAAATCTGAGGTTCTATGTTTTGTTCATCATTTGTGGGATGCCAATATTGTTTTAATCAAATTCAAAACAAAAAGATAGGTTATCCTCACATTGTTTTCCATTTGCTACTGTATATTGAAGTTTACAATTTACATTACAGTATTCATGTTAAAATAGTAAAAACTAAGTGATGCTAATGGACATAACTCTTTATAAGCATGCCTGTAAATACATGTTGTTAGTATATTTTAAATATTCTAATTAATTGTATTTACATGTAGTATGTGTGGCATATAATATAACCAACAGTGTGTTACAGCGGACAACGTATTTAATTTGAAATAATTGAATACACGGCTATGGGAAATAGAACAGTCTGTAAAATCCATTAAACTCTTAATGATTCTGTCAAGAGTGTGTTTTTAAAAAAATTTTTGTAACACTTCAGCAAAATTAGACATGACTTTGAAGGCCTGACAACATGTTTATTTATTTATTATTTTTAATGTGTTGACTTTTTTTCCCTGTTGAAACAGGAAGTTTGGATGAGACATATAGAAGGGCTCATCACTTTCATAGACATGAATTAAAACATTGAATTATTGCTTCTTTAACTTCATTTTTTGAACTTTGTTTCTTCATAGCCTCTTTTCAATTTGCATCAAATTAAATATGCCATCTGTTCTGAATGTTTTTGTGAAGTGTTACCAAAGCTACAAAGAAAACTCTTATTTTGATGATTGTACTGTATGTTTTTATCCTCACTAGATATTTTGTTGCTTGGTTTCAAATAAAATAAAGGCAAAAACTGAATGTCTTGGTTACGTATGTAACCCTCGTTCCCTGAAGGAGGGAACGGAGACATTACGAAAGGGATCTCGCCCGAGAGCCCAATCACCTTCGAGTGGAACAAAACGAGCCAATGGTACACAAAGTACCTTGGTCTGCGGGATTTGCATCGCGAGCTCCGCCCGGCAGAGCGGGTTTATAAGGAGCAACGCGAGCAACTCGCATTCAAGTCTTTGCTGAGGAGCCGAGCCAGTGACCCGGCATTCAGCGGAACAGCAATGTGGCAAGGGGATGTAACGTCTCAGTTCCCTCCTTCAGGGAATGAGGGTTACATACGTAACCAAGACGTTCCCTTTCAGTCGGTCATGTTCGAGGTTACAAATGGGGTCCCTTACAAAACGCCACATGGCTGTCTTCCAGCGACCCGTGTGAGTGATAGCACCCTGAATACAATGGGTAGCATATTCCAGCTGGATGTACGCTAGCAGGCTGCCTGCCCGTGGGAGGACTTACAGAAGGCAGGTATCCACCAAGGTGGTGATACATAAGAACTCTGAGGTACCCAGCCCGCAGGGTGGAAGTTTCAATGACAGAGCTGGCAAGGGGCTTGCCAAGGGAAAGACACATGCTGCGGAGAGACTTACTGTGGACATACACTGGGATTTTCTGGGATTGCCCAGAAAAGGGGAATCACAACACATGGAGGCACCTAGTCCCACACAGGGCTGACCAAAGGGCATGTACGCAAGTGTTGGACATTAACTGTGCTTGAGGAACCCAGGGTTCTGACTGAGGAACTCACCTGAGGGGAATAGCGCACGCATCCAGTCCGTGGTGTGGAATGGCGCAGCAAGCGGATTGACACCGAGCAGGTCCTTACTGGCCCGAAGGGGTGAGTAACCGGGAGGACACGGGCTCTACACGGAGATTATAAAATCTCGCAAATGTGTTAGGTGTCGCCCAGCCCACAGCTCTACAGATGTCTGTTAGCGAGGAACCATGCGCCAGCGCCCAGGAGGAAGCTACACTCCTAGTTGAGTGCGCTCTCACCCTTGGGGCGCATGGCAGGTCTTGAGCCTGATAAGCCAGGACAATAGCATCCACTATCCAGTGGGATAACCTCTGCTTGGAGACAGCCTTTCCCCTCTGCTGGCCTCCGTAACAGACAAAGATCTGGTCTGAGGTCCTAAGGCACTGAGTTCTGTCCACGTAGGTGCGGAGCACACATACTGGACAGAGCAGCGCCAGGGCTGGGTCTGCCTCCTCCAGGGGCAGTGCTTGCAAGTTCACCACCTGATCCCTAAAAGGAGTGGTGGGAACTTTGGGCACGTACCCAGGCCGGGGTCTCAAGATAACGTGAGAATTAGCCGGCCCGAATTCCAGGCACGCTTCGTCAACTGAAAATGCCTGCAGGCCCCCGACCCTCTTCACCGAAGCCAAAGCCGCCAGGAGCGCAGTTTTCAAAGATAAAAACTTTAGCTCAACTGAGAGCAAGGGTTCGAAGGGAGCCCTCTGCAGTGCCGATAGAACCACTGCGAGGTCCCAAGAGGGGACTTGCTGAGGGCAAGGCGGATTGAGCCTCCTTGCTTCTCTCAGGAACCTGATGATCAGATCGTGCCTTCCCAGAGACTTACCTTCAACAGGGTCATGGTGAGCCGAAATGGCGGCCACAAAGACCTTGAGGGTGGAAGGAGACAGCCTTCCCATTTCCAGGGGTCCTCACGCCGTGAAGAACACCAAGTGATGGAGAGGTTCCACTTCAAAGCATAGATGTGTCTGGTGGACACGGCTCTAGCTGAAGTGATGGTAGCTACTATCTGTGGTGGCAAGGTATTCACACATGTAGGTTCCACAGATTGGGACGTGGGTGCCAGAGGGTGCCCTGTCTCTGAGAAAGAAGGTCCTTCCTCAGAGGAATTGGCCAGGGAGGGGCTGTCGCGAGGAGTACAAGTTCGGGAAACCAGGTCCGGCCGGGCCAAAAAGGCGCAACCATGAGGACCTGCTCCTCGTCCTCCCTGATCTTGCACAATGTTTGTGCAAGAAGGCTCACTGGGGGAAACATATACTTGCGCAGGCCCAGAGGCCAGCTGTGTGCCAGGGCGTCCGTGCCAAGAGTTCCCTCGGTCAGGGAATAAAACAACAGGCAGTGGGAATTTTCTGGAGAGGCAAACAGGTCTACCTGAGCGTCTCCGAATCGTTCCCGAATCAGCTGAACCAACTGGGGGTGGAGTCTCCATTCCCCGGGGCGAGACTGCTGCCATGAGAGCTTGTCGGCTGCACGATTGAGCCTGCCCGGAATGTGAATGGCACGAAGCGACCTCAGATGCTTGTGACTCCACAAGAGGAGATGGCGAGCGAGTTGCGGCATGTGGCGGGAGCGTAGACCACCCTGACGGTTGATGTACGCTATGGTCGCAGTGTTGTCCGTATGGACCAGAACGTGCTTGTCCTTCAGAGGGCCCTGAAGCGGTGCAGAGCAAGCCGTACTGCTAGCAACTCGAGGCAATTGACATGCCACTGAAGTCGGGGTCCTGTCCAGGAGCCCGACGCAGCATGCCCATTGCACATGGCACCCCAGCCCGTGGCAGAGGCATCGGTTGACACAACAACATGTCTGGACACTGGTTCTAGGGGGACGCCAGCCTGTAGAAACGAGGGATCCAACCACAGGGTGAAGTTTTGGTGGCAGGCCGGAGTGATGGTCACTCGGAGCTTGCCCTGTTGCCATGCCCATCTCGGGACTCGGTCGTGAAGCCAGTGCTGAAGCGGTCTAATATGGAGTAACCCAAGCGGTATGACTGCCGCCGCGGACGCCATATGCCCCAGGAGCCTCTGAAACAGTTTCAGTGGAACCGCTCTCTTGCCCTCGAATTGTCTCAGGCAATTTAGCAGCGACTGCGCGTGCTCGTTCGTAAGACGCGCGGACATGGCGACCGAGTCTATTTCCATACCGAGAAAAGAGATCCTCTGCTCAGGGGAGAGCTTGCTCTTTTCCCAGTTGACCTGAAGACCCAGTCGGGCGAGGTATCTGAGCACCAGATCCCTGTGCTTGCACAACCGCTCTCGAGAGTGAGCTAGGATCAGCCAGTCGTCGAGGTAGTTGAGGATACGGACACCTTGTTCCCTGAGAGGAGCCAGGGCTCCCTTCGTGACCTTCGTAAAGACGGGGGGAGACAGGGCCAACCCGAATGGGAGAACCTTTTACTGATATGCCTGCCCCTCAAAAGCAAACCGAAGAAACGGTCTGTGTCGAGGAAGAATGGAGACATGAAAGTACGCGTTCTTCAGGTCGATCGCTGCAAACCAATCCATCAGACGAATGCATTCGAAAATGCACTTGGGCGTTAGCATCTTGAACGGGAGTCTGTGCAGAGCTCGGTTCAAGGCACGCAAGTCCAGGATTGGCCGTAACCCACCTGTCTTCTTGGGTACTATGAAGTAAGGGCTGTAAAAGCAGGACTTCATGTCGGCTGGAGAGACCGGCTCTATCGCGCCCTTTGCCAGCAGGGTTGCGACCTCCGCGCGCATGACAGGGGCATCTTTGCCCACCATCGTTGCGTGGACACCCCGAAACCTGGAGGGACGCCGGGCGAACTGAATCGCGTAGCCGAGCCTGAGCATCCGGATGAGCCAGCGGGAAGGCCTGGGGAACTCTAGCCAGGCTCCCAGAAACCGAACCAGCGGGGTCAAGGGGACTACAGGCGTACCCATGGTGGGGCAGCGTGGTGGAGCAGACAGCCCGGGCATGGGAGGCATAGTGTCCCTCAGCGGGGGCGGAGTGCGGGCACTCGTCTGACTCCAAGTAGCAAAGAGGGCATGAGAAGGCGAAGCGTTCTCGAGCCAGCTTTGCATGGAAACTGGCAAGGGGAGAGGAGAACGAGAGCAGCGAGGAAGCACGTTGCCAACTGTCATTCGTGGAGGTAGAGGAAACAGCTCTTTTAGTGAAGGTTTGGGTACCACCGGCCGCAGGGCCAGTGGCTGAACAAAAAGAAGAGTGGGGAAGGAGTGGTCCTGCTACCATCTCCTGATGAGCTGATGAGCTGACGTCTCCAACTCAGGGTCGCCCATCTCAGGAATGCCGCTTGGCCTGGCGTTTGGCAGGCTTAGGGGCAGAGACGGGTTGCGCCACCCTTCTGCGGCCATCTCCTCGCTGCGGCCGGGTTGAAGGCTGCTGCTGTGGCTGAGTGGGAGTGGAGGAGGCCGCAGGGGGGCGCCCTCGGCGACGAGCAGGCTGAGGCAACTGTGCCGGCGGCAGGGTGGAGGCAGCTGTGGGCCGCCGGGGCAGGATGTGTCTGATGGCCTCAGACTCCTTCTGGGTGGCAGAGAACTGCTGGGCAAAGCTCTCTACCGCATCGCCGAAGAGGCCATCCTGGGAGACCGGGGAGTTGAGGAGCTGAGCCCATCAGACATCCTCATGTCTGCCAGATCCAGCCATAGGTGGCGCTCCTGGACCACCAAAGTGGACATCACCTGACCCAAGGAACGCTTCCGGGAAGAAAGGAACTAGAGGGGGGTGCTGGCGATCCACATGAGCAGCCCCCAGGAACCAATCATCAAGCCTCGAGTGCTCGGGACAGGGCGGAGGATTCCACTCAAGCCCGATGCTCATGGCGAGACTGCTGCCATGAGAGCTTGTCGGCTGCACGATTGAGCCTGCCCGGAATGTGAATGGCACGAAGCGACCTCAGATGCTTGTGACTCCACAAGAGGAGATGGCGAGCGAGTTGCGGCATGTGGCGGGAGCGTAGACCACCCTGACGGTTGATGTACGCTATGGT
The DNA here is from genome assembly GCF_963082965.1 of Carassius carassius. Classification (NCBI taxonomy): domain Eukaryota; kingdom Metazoa; phylum Chordata; class Actinopteri; order Cypriniformes; family Cyprinidae; genus Carassius; species Carassius carassius. Next base: position 17,734,284 of record NC_081780.1, on the reverse strand, counting down.
CGCAGTGTTGTCCGTATGGACCAGAACGTGCTTGTCCTTCAGAGGGCCCTGAAGCGGTGCAGAGCAAGCCGTACTGCTAGCAACTCGAGGCAATTGACATGCCACTGAAGTCGGGGTCCTGTCCAGGAGCCCGACGCAGCATGCCCATTGCACATGGCACCCCAGCCCGTGGCAGAGGCATCGGTTGACACAACAACATGTCTGGACACTGGTTCTAGGGGGACGCCAGCCTGTAGAAACGAGGGATCCAACCACGGGGTGAAGTTTTGGTGGCAGGCCGGAGTGATGGTCACTCCGGAAGAAAGGAACTAGAGGGGGGTGCTGGCGATCCACATGAGCAGCCCCCAGGAACCAATCATCAAGCCTCGAGTGCTCGGGACAGGGCGGAGGATTCCACTCAAGCCCGATGCTCTCTGCTGCCCGGGAAAGCACGGCTATCAGCTCGGGATCGGACTCGGACAACGCTGGCACTACCGAGGGAGGCAACGCAGCCGAATCCTCATCTCCTGAGGACTCAAGCCCGCCTTGTGATGCGGCGATCGACATACGGTCCTCTTCCTCTTGTAGCACTCCGGTGAAAGCAGCACACGATGTGCTCGGCTCCGAAGCGAAAGCTTGAATGCGAGTTGCTCCTTATATACCCACTCTGCAGGGCGGAGCTCGCGATGCAAATCCCGCAGACCAAGGTACTTTGTGTACCATTGGCTCGTTTTGTACCACTCAACGGTGATAGGGTTCTCGGGCGAGATCCCATTCGTAACGTCGAACGTGACTGACTGAAAGGGAACTAATTTATAAGTCTAAACAAGAAACCCTATTAGAAATGTATGTTCAACTTTCAGGCTCACAGATGCTTCAAATTATACACAGTAAAAAAATCGATATAGATTATACCAGATAATATCAGCCATGTAATTTAACTTTAAAAAATATTGGTTTGAAAATATTTGTAATTAAAAAAATAAGAATGTCTTGAGAGGAACTATGGTCTTACTTTATTCTTGCATACTTTGACAAACACTTACAATCCAGGACATAGCAGCAGCATTTAAACAAAAAAGTAATATGCACAGTGAAAATATAGACACTATTAGTTAGCTGACCTCTGTTAGTGACCTTTGACCTGTGTTGATCCATATGCTCTGCATTAAAAGGCTCTATTATGTGTGGATGCAACAAACCATTCATGTTAGTCTGAAAAGGACTGTAAATAAATAACCAGACCACTCATGTAGGTCTGGAATAGACAGAAATGTTTAATAGCATATAAGCCTATCATACAGAAAAGAGTTAAACCCACAATTGGATAACTGGACTGACTGTCTTTCAAACACATATAATTACAATAACAATAACTTCCTGTGAAAATTAGAGCTAATAAACGTTGATGTTATTCTGCCTTCAAGTTCTCCTGGTATATATAATATATATATATTTAAATCAGTTCTGTAACTGTAAGTACAATAATATATGAGTTTTATTTGTTTAAAATCTACAAAACAAAGGTGAACGAATGCACATTAGTGTGTAATGAAGCCTTATTAATGTGTTTGTCAATGTTTTATCACACAAGAATGTTAAAAAAACACCTTAATGAGTAGTATTTTTTATCAACATTAGTTAACTAGTTTAAGACTTGAAAGCAGCATAACTTATCAGTGCAATAGCCCTTCTGCAGGCTCAACCAAAGTTAGCGTTAGCATTAGCATAGCCTTTGGTTGTGTAAAGGGCTTAAATTCAACACTCATCTGTTGGGTTAGATCACATCTTATTTGCTAGCCAGGGTACATTCGCTCAAGCATAATAAACTCTTCAAAACCAGGGTCATGCACAATTCATCTGGCTCCCGGTTTCCATCAACTCCACGCCAACTCCCTCAGGGGCCAAATGCATGGCCACAAAAAGTAAAAGACAAAAAGTGGACTCCTGTCACTCAGTATTTCATAGAAAGGAAATGGGTGCTGATTCTTTCACTGGTTGCGCAATTCACCTACATTTATTTTTCCAGACTAAGCTATACTGTTGAAATAAATGAGAATTATAGCTATACTAAGCTATACTGTTTTGAAAAAGGAGAATGATAGATCTACGTGAAAGTTGTCTGTTACTCAAAGGCTGGATCTTTATAGGATTATGTCATTATTTACGCACACTCATATCTTGTATGCTATCATTTTGTAAGCTGGAGATATTTTGAAGAACAACAGAGACATCTATGAAAACCAACACAATCTCATTGGAAAAATATTTGCCTCTACATACAATTCACAGCAGTTTACAGCTAAAATGGAACTACTGTAGTGGCTGTATAAAACCTACAACTTTTGTTGCTTTTCAGAAAAAAAATAAAAATAAAATAAATATTACAGACCACAGAAGTAAACTAATAAACAGTTTTCTTTCTTTATTTTTCTTTATTTTTTTGTATGTCTGTGTGTGGTTCTTTTGGCGTTTTCTATATTATGTTAAACACAAGTCATTGATGCCTGTTGATAAAAGAGCTCAAAGACTAGTAGGAGCAAGCTAAACTGGCATGGTTGCTTCAAGGAAAGCTTTTTTATCTTATTTTTGTACACTATAAGTTGGATTTTGAGTAGAGTTCAGTAAAGGTGGTATGTTATTTCCAAATGCGACAGAGCATTAACCTTTTAGCCCCACTCACTGGACATCTGTTCATCTGTTTCAGAGAAAATTTAACATGCTGGACATTTTACTTTAAAAGTGCCACAAAACATAAAAGAAGCAACCTAATAAAATTTTTAGAAATGTTGTCACATGCACATTTTTCGTATTAGTTTGGGTTGATGAAAAATAGGAATAAAGTAACAATTATTGTGAGATATTACATGGTAATTCTGTCACACAAAGTCAGAATTGTATTTAATTTCTTACTATGACACATGGCAGGCTTCGATATGAAGTAGATTAAATAATGACATAATTCCAACTATTACCTTAGACATATGGAAACAAAAGGATGCAATATTCATTAATTGGGAAAGAATGGGCAGTTTGTGGTTTTTTGGAGCAGATTTTAAGAAGAGATGGATATATATGCGATTTGTTGATGTCCAGGTTGTGCAATCGACTCATGTGTTGGGTTTCTCACCAATATATATGAAGCACCTGGTGTCAGTCATCCTAAATCATCACCATACATAGAAATAAAGACACAATGAGAAGAGGAAACAAAGATCAGATTGGGAGCTCCAAACAGCAGCAATATAATTATGAAACAATCATATAAGGAAACAGAGGAAATAGGACACACAGCTACTTATGACACACCAATGGTGTTACAATAAATCCTAGTTTAAAGATTGAAGTCAACATGAAATCAAATTAATACACATTCCTGGCATATGTGCCGCTGAATTGGCTTTTCTTTTTCCCAGGTAATATTACCATGGCTGTGAGTGGCAATAGCCAAATAGCTTTTTAGGCAATGTCAGATTTGCTCTCGAGGGGTAATATGATCTTTGGCCTCCACGTCCCTTGGATTGCTGGTAAACCAGAATTTATGTCTGGCTCCACTATTCCATGGATGCAAAATAAGTGGTGAATTATGTTTCATGTTGACTTTAATTACTGTATGCTGATGACAACCATTATTAAAAGTGGTTGGATTGTGGGTAGATAACATTTTTCAGAGCTAATTCATTGCTGCTTTATATGCTGATATATGATAGCTACATACAAGCTATATAAAAATAAACCATTAATCAGTTCTCCATTCAGCTGATAAAATCAGACCAAACCAGACAGACATTCATGTTAAAGTGTTCTGTGCCAACAATGTGCATCTCAATTGATGTTTCAAGTGTCACTTGGCTCTCGAAAAGCTTCAGACAAGAGTTTTAGGAGTCAAACAGCAGATATAGTTTGATGGTGCTGAAGGGTGTCTCTTGGGTGTTTTATATAGTTGTGGGTATTGATGAAGGAATAACACTATGAGACCATGTTACATTGTCTGAGTCATGTGATGACAGTGATGAAACATTCTGTCATCTTTTCACAGAAAGTCAGACAAACACATATTGTGTCCAAAGATGTTTGCTGGGATCAAATGGCCTTTTCCCAAAGGCCTTATACGTTCCAAGTTGCTACATAAAGTTAAAGTACAAGCATTACAAGATCTCAGTCTTCTTTCAGGTACTCTCTGAAATTCCTGAGCGTGTGAACAATAACCATTCACTAGCTGTGACTGGCTCTTTTTTTCTGTCATTGAGCCATGATACGTTGCCACATATTAAAGGTCCATTCACATGACTCATGTCAGGGCGTTAAAACAACTTTGAACTTGAAAAACTAAAGAATATTTACGAGGTTGCTAAGTAGTAAATAGTGAACTTAGTTAAAGCCAATGGTGGAGATAACACATATTTGAGCTTTAAACAGGATAAAAGTCCCAATCTTTGCACCGCTACATCAGACTGCTGGCATTTTAGCTATTTCACTACCTAGTTAGCACAACGGCAACATTTCAGCACAAAAATATGTGTCTCATTCACTAACCACCCAAAATCAAGATTAAATGTTCTCTGTAACTGATTTAGTGCCATGTGCATCTAAATTAATGTAATTATTTCCTTCACTGCTATCCAATTGATGCTTTTCATAGAATGTGAGTACTTTTTTAAAAAGTTCATGCTATATACATTTTTAGAGATCAAGGCTGCCATAATATAGCCATAATCATGATCAAACCATGGTGAGGGGAGTCATAACTGGCCATTTATTCTTAATCAGTCAACTGGAGTCAATTTAGTCCTCTGAATCACTTTTTAAAAGCAATGATGTGCTGAAGCATACCATATTGTGGAAGTCCGCTGGTAACATTGTGGCATAAAAAATGGATTTGATACTATTTTTTGGCAATGTTTATGCCAAGGTACTAAAACAATTGAGACAGCACATGCAGATAAATACCCCTCCCCCCCAAAAAAGTCAAGATATGCCTTTTGAGGTTGTCTTATACAATGTTTCTCATCTTTCTTGTTTTCATTTCTGCATTAGCACTGCTCACATGAAGATAAGTCATGCAAATTTTCTGATAATCACTGGTTATATTTAAAAAGATCAGGAGCAAATGAGGTCAAAGTTTAAATCATCTTAATTCTGAGAGTCATGCTGTAACATATGACCTGTGCGCCAACACATTGGGGAATGTTGACGTGAGTCATGTGAAAAAGCCTCAATACTTTCTACATTCTCAATTTATGTATATCCATTAAAATTAGTGACATAAAAGACGCTTTCAAAGACAGGTGATTTGGAAGTAATTCACATTTCACAGGAATACAACATCGGCCACATAAGAAGTGGGGGAAGAAACAGTTTGTGGCTAATGGTACCGCTTAAAAGGTTTTCTTTTTTTTCTTTTTTTTAATGTCTATGTACCTAGAGGGAATCTAAATGATCGCTGATATAAGCACAAATGTTTGCTCTAGCCCTAAGTGTTCAAACAGGGCAAAAAGTCCACAGTGGAAGGAGTCCTCATTTTGGCACGTATATCATTTTCCAGTCAAAAGCATACACACACACACACTAAATAGACTCATCAGTAGGATAATAAAAGCCAAAAAGGGTGATTTTGCACGCAATACAAGCTCCCACACAAAAGCAAGTGTTGGTGGAATTGAAACGAATGTTGTCGGGTGCCAAATTTTTTCGTGGATCATTTTGTCTATAAGAAAATGCACCAGAGAAATCCTGTCAAGAACAAGTACTCAACGATATAACCTCAGAGAGTGTCCAGAAAGACGAAAACTGTTATAGAAATTTGTTAAAACTACATAACATTTCAAAATACACAGCAAGTAGGTAAATCGTATTTTCTTATTGGTTGTTTCACATATCTGCAAATTCAAGAAATGTCTCTTACCGTAAATATATGCATATAGACAGCATTTTTTCATTATATTTCTTTTATATATATACATATGTAGATAAATACTCTCAAAAGTGCGCCTGGAGTGTTTTATAGTTATCAGTTTGAACTCTACATCAGGCTATGAGATCCACTTGGGGTCCTCTGCAGTGCAAGGTGGGGATCAGGGGGTATATACTGGTGTGGGTGGTTATATGGTGGTGGAGGTGGAGGCAAGGGAGGTTGTGAACTATCATTGTTTCCCCCCTGGTTGCCTCCGCCATTGGGTGCGCGAACTGGTGTGGAGACCACAGACTGGATGAGCTGGTGATGAGTGGGGCTCTGGCTGAGGTACGCTTCCATGCATCCGTGACCGCCTTTGTCCAAAACGATGACCTTGACGATTTGCTGGCACTGGATAAGTGTGTCGGGTCGTATCTCGGCCAGGGCCACAGGCTGGTAGGAGTGTGAGGGTGTAGGGCTGGCGCATTGCAATGGAGGCTGCTGGAAGAGCTCCCTCTGGCGGTTGAGAAGGGCGGTGCCCTCAGGGCTCTTCGGTGCCGCGTTGAGCTGGTACGTCTGAAGCCTGTTGTGAATTGACACCTAGTTTAGAAAACAGTCAGAGATAGCATCATATGTTATAAGACTGTTCTCCTTCTACTGCCATCAGCCCTCCGGTGAACACACATCACAAGAGACATGCGCAAAGTGTTGCCTGTGGACGTGGCACAAGGGGATTGCGGTGTCTTGTGACTCGGAAAGAGGGTGGGAAGCTGGAATCGGGGATGCAGATGTGAAGGGTTTCGGGGACCTTGTGTTTGTGACTATAAGGTGCGTGGTGGTTATTAAGAGGACACTGAGGGCCCCTGTGTCTCCCTTGGAAACCAATAGAGCATTACGGGGATAGAGAATGAAGAACACTTCAGGGAAGAAGGGAGACAAGAAAGGGTGGGACAGGTTAAACAATGGGAAGGGGGGTAATTGGACAACTACAGACGACACACTGCCATCAATGCAAAAAAGCATGGCATCAATTTTTCTCATGAGGTTCGGGACTTAAAAGGATAGTTCACCCAAAAATGAAAACTTTATATTCATATGCTTACTCCCAGGGCATCCCAGATGTAGAGGACTTTGTTTCTTCAGTAGAACACAAACAAAGTTTTTTAACTCAAACTGTTGCAGTCAGTAAGGCATATAATGGAAGTGAATGGTAATCACGGCTTTGAGAGTCTAAAAAACATACACAAACAAAACCAAATTAAACCCTGTGGCTTGTGTCCATACATTGATGTGATTTATGAATGCATTACTGCCACCTATCTCTCAAATAGACCATTGACACTCTATCTACAATCAATGTTAATGTTCCATTTGAGAGATAGGTGGCAGTAATGCACTTAAAAGTCTGCAATCTACAGTAAAGCAAGAAGAAGAGGAAGACACGTCACATGCCAGCTGAAGAAGAAGAAGCAAACGTGCTCAGGACAGTTCGGACATTCAGTGATTCCCATTCACTTCCATTATATGACTGACAGACTTAAGAAACAAAGTCACCTAAATCTTGGATGCCCTAGGGGTAAGCAGATAAACATAACATTTTCATTTTTGGGTGAAGTATTGTTTTAAAGGGTTAGCTCACCCAAAAATTCAAATTCTGTCATTAATTACTTAACGTCATGTTATTCCAAATCAATAAGACCTTTGCTCATCTTCATCAAATTAAGATCTTTTTGATGAAATCCGAGAGCTCTCTGGCCCTCCACAGCAGAGCTCTTTGACCCTTAGACTGAAATGTTCCCAGACCCAGAAATGTATAAGGACATTGATAAAACATTCCATGTGACATCAGTGGCCCAACTTCAAATTTTGCAAAGCTATGAAAATACTTTTCGTGCGCAAATATTACAAAAATAAACATTTATTCAACAATTCTTCTCCTCGAGATACCATCTTCCGCCATTTTGGAGAGTAGTGTGACACATAATCAATGCGTAATCAGCATTGTTTATGTTCAGGAGAACGTGTTCAATTTTTTAAAAATTATTAAATAAATTATGTAATTTTTGTTTTCTTTTTGCGAAGCTATGAGAATACTTTTTGTAGACAATTTAAGTTGATCCACGGATGTCACATGGACTGTTTTACCAATATCCTTGGAAACCCTGGAAACATTTCATTTCATTCTTCAAAGATATCTTAATTTGTGTTCCGAAGATGAATGTAGGTCTTACAGATTTAGAATAACATAAGGGTGAGTAATTTATGACAGCATTTTCTTTTTTGCGTGAACTAACCCTTTAAACCAGAGTTTGCCTGGATTTGCAAACAACTCCCTCTCTCTCTTACCTAATCGTCTCCTAGGCTCTAATAATGGCACGTATCCACAATTGTCTGTGAGATACTTCCACTGCCTCCGGTTTTGATGTCTTTGAGGAGTGACGAACATAGTTACTAGTTCAAAGTTAGTTAATCTAGCTCGGTCTCAGGATATATACTGACAAATAAGGGTTGGCTTGATGGCTAAAGTGAGGGCACTTTCCTCTGAATCAATCTTCTTGGTTGATTGTTGGAGATAGGGAGCAAATTGACTGATGGTGCACCACTTTGTCTGAGACTGGAGGGATTTCATTTGGGTTAAAAAATTGTGTTGGCGACATCATAAGATTCTAGTAAGGAAATTAAGTACAATGGTCAGGTTCTGGAAGTATAAACGTTCTCTTTTTTCATGTTTAAACGTTCATTAATATTCTCCATAAGAAAATAGATTTTTTTAAACAATAAATTATGTTACCTACTATGTGTTTTGAGGTTGTTAATCCTATGGCATGTTGACTTACCTAACTGCATATGCATTTGCAGGAGTTTCCCTTTTTAGAAGCAAATTTATGGTTTAAAATAATCATGCTTAGTGATTTACTAAGGTTTGTGGCAGTCAATTTACTGGTATTTGTGCCATTGCTTAATGCCCAAAAAAGCAAGTCGTAAGCCATTTATGACACCTATGATGTTAATAAAAGGCCCATACTTGATTATCATCTTTGCTTGTTTGCGACACTATGTTAATTTGCAATGATTATAGTAAATTGTGTTGTTAATTTTGAACATGATTTTGATCACGCTAATTTGCCCTGCTACATAAATCACGCCCTAAAGCTAGTAAGTAACACAGTCTTGTACCTTTATCCTTTTGTCCACTATTCAAATAATATTTTTGCTTCAATTAAAAGTTTGTAATGTTATGATTTACAACCCGAATTCCGGAAAAGTTGGGACGTTTTTTAAATTTTAATAAAATGAAAACTAAAGGAATTTCAAATCACATGAGCCAATATTGTATTCACAATAGAACATAGAATTCGGGTTGTACCTCATAACTGGTTTGCTTGGTTTATGGCTTACAACGCTTTAATGAATAACGTTAAAAATCACTTTGGGAAAAATTAAAGGAAAAGAAACTTCCAGAACCAACTCCTTTGATAAGGCTATTTTTATTTTAGGTTTCATAATTTTGAAAATGTACTTTAGAATAGTTTGTCTTTTCCTCAGTTATGGTATTTTTTTTTTCATTTGGTTTTCAAAACGAATAACTTAATTTGCATACTGCTCACCTTACTGAATTAATTAAACATTAATAAAACATTTCCAGGTAACACTGTAGTGTAGATACAAATTCTCACTATTGACTAGTTGCTTATTAGCATGCCTATTATTAACATATTGGCTGTTTATTAGTACTTATAAAGCACATATTCTGCATGACCATATACTACATCCCTGATCCTACCCAATGCCTAAACCTAAATTACCTTACTTACTATTAATAAGCAGCAAATTATAAGTTTATTGAGGCAAAAGTCATTGTGACAAGTTGGGCGGGCCGAGAGCTGTGGGAACGGAGCGAGGCCGGTGGAGTTCATGATGATGAGTGAAACCTGCACTGGAGTCCCATGGAGCAGCTCCGGAAGGATAAAAGGAGGGGTGACGATAGTGCAAGGCGAGAGAGGACTAGGCTTGGACTATTTTATGTTGTTTTGGTTCTGTTTGTGTGCAGCAGTCGCGCTATTTTCAGTTTTTTGTTAATTTTATTATTACAGTTTTGTTTAAATGTACGCCGGTCCCCGCCTCCTTCTTCCTGATGTACTAGCTTTGTTACAGTCATTAGTTAATGGTTTGATAGTTGTGAGAATTGGACCTTAAAATAAAGTGTGACCATTCTGGTTATCAAATGTTACAATTTGCTAATTGTAGGTGGAAGCTTTTAACATTTCAATTTGTCTGATGAATCCATAAAGCCCTGAAAAAAAGAGAAGACTATGCAGTGCAGACAACTGTTAATATGACAATATTTACACAACTATCAATACTTTGTTGAACAATCACCAAGCAATGCTTAATTTTGTTGAATGTTGCATTGGTAATTTTAGGAAAAAACGTAACACGTAAGCCAAACATGGTGAGGTCAAAGTGTCTGAATAATTTTTGGTCCCATTTTTTTTTTTTTTTAGCAATTTCACTAGTAGTCAACTTTATGAAGAATTTTTGGGTATAATATATCACAGATCGATTTATTTTGCTATACTCACTTACATGAATTATATTGTCCTTCACCTACTAGTAAAAAAATAAATATAAATATAGTAATTGTTGGTTTGACTGTGCATTAATACTTGAAACTACAAGTAATTCAGTCAAGAGCAGTGAGTGGTTTTCTTTCTTTCATTTTGTTGGATTAAGATTACAGCAGCTAGTAGCTAAATTAGGCATGGTCACTTTAAGAGACATTGAATGCATACAATATAATACACATTAATTTTTTTCCCAACTGTTTACTTTCACTTAAGACATAACCGACAGTTTTTTCGAACATACTTTCCAAGACTGGGATTTTGATATATTTTGTATTTGTCGGTAGAGCAAAAAGAGACAAATTCGGTGTTCAAGCGTTTTGAGACACGACTCTGAATCTGCGTAAGTCCTGAACACCAGAATACCGCGGATGCTGAATTGGGCTCTTTCAGTTTAAACTGTGATTTGTATTTGTTCGTTCAGGTGCAGGAGGAACTTCAAGGAGAACTTCGCAAAGTTTAGCTTTTCCATGTCTTGTGTTTGAATGCTTTACACTCTTTTAAATGTTAAATTGGCAAGTGGCAAGGCTTAAAAACATGTGAAAATGATAAGCTTTTGTGATAAAATGCTGCAGTGGCCCATCAACTGTCCTGGGGTGCATTTCCCAAAAGCATGGTTGCTAACTAAGTTAGCAACTTTGTTGGTTGCAATACAATTTCCCATTGCCAACCAACTAAGTTGCTAACAGGTTAGCAACTGTGCTTTTGGGAAACGCACCCCTGATCGTCTTTTTAGATTGGCCTCAGCCAGATGGTCGAGATCGCCAGGGGCCCCCACTCAGCCGTGGGCCCCTATAATTGTCACCACCTTTCACCCCACTAACGATGGCCCTGTAAATGACATACTGCAAACTGCTGTTAAATTATGAAATATTAATGCCTTCTACATAAAAGTGAGTATGCTGAAGCTCAGCAACCCTCCAACACACTTCAGCTGCCATCTTTTCCCTCTCTTCTCAATGTCTGTGTCCATCTTGGCACACTTTTCAGGTCATGTCCATCTCAGCCTTACATCCTCTGTCCAGCTAGCAATACTGCCATGTTTAAATGGGAAGGTGGCTCAATTAGTCTATAGTAGTTGGACACCTTGATTCTCTCTCTCTCTCTTTCCCTCTTAATCTTTCAGGATATGGCTGGCATTTCTTCTGACCCCTCTGCTGCCTGCGATGTGTTCCGACAGCCCGTGCCCTTCAGGGTTTTGCAGGGTGCTGACATTTACATGTGGCATGATTAAGGTGAGAGTTTTCAGTGCCAGACAGGAAGTTGCTGCCACTCTGATCATGTTCAGGCTATGAGCAGTCCACTAATGTGCTACATCTAATGATAGCAGAACTGAAATTTGCATGCTAAGCAAAACATGCAGGCAGGGCTGGTGGATTTAGAACAAATAAGGTTTTTTTTTTTTTCTGTCTCTCTCTTTGTAACACTTTATTTAAAGGACCAATTCTCACTATCAACTAATTGCCAATTAGTATGCATTTTAGTGCTTCCAAAGCACATATTAACGCTTTTTACTCTGAACTGTAATAAATATATTTTGTTTTATTTCAGCTTTATTTCAAATGATGAAAATTGTTTTAATAGTTTTACTTTTATGCATGCATAGACTTTGTTGAAATGCTCCACTAAAATGGAAAGCTTATATATAATTTCTAATCTCTTCTATCCGCTGTCTGCTGAAATTGTTTTTTTTCTTTCTTTTTCTGATCATCAGCAAGGTAAAAACATGTATTAATTTTTTGTTTCGATAATTCTCTTCCACAATGCAAAGTTAATTTTAGAGGAAGGTACTACAGTGCACAGATGAGTTTTACCTCCAGGGGGCTGCTGTCAACTTTGGGTTTGGCGGAGATAATGTTTAGAGTGAATTTAGGGGAAGTGGAAGGTTGTCTTGTTGAGGACACTGCGTTTTCACTCCAGCAGGAACATATGGCTGTTGTAGATTGTTAATTCCTGTTCACTAGCTTTATGTGTCCTATAAACTGTGAGCTACTGATGGATGCTAGGGGTCTGTAGGGACTTACCTGCAAGGACACTGAGCTCTTACCTCTACTGCATTGTGTCCACTCTGTGATGCGCTCATTTCCTGTTTCCCTAAGCAAAAAAAATCAGAGTACAAATCAGACTAAAGATAAAAAAAAATGGGTGAATATGTACCTTTAATGATAGTTTAAGTAAATATGCTTGAAACTATGTTAATAAAATCAAATAAAAAATTCACATTCTGTAAAAGGTAGCACTTTATTTTACAGTCCTGTTCCTCATGTACATACTATGTACTTATTATAGTAACCCTGAACCTACCCCTAAACCTAACCCTACCCCATGTAGTTACCTTGTATTACCAGAACTTTCTTAGATAAATACACTGTAAGTACACTATAAGTACATGTTAGTACACGTACTGTAAAATAAAGTGCAACCAAAAATTCTGTCATGACAGCTCTCAGAGGGATTTGCATGGTAATTACATGATAATGTTAATGTGTTTGGTCTTGGTCGAATAGATCTGCTACACTGCTGCAGTAGAGGAAGTACCCTGACTTGTTGGTGCCAATACATTCTCAACACGCTGCTGTGAAATTACATGACATAACCCCTATATACACAATAACATGCATGAATCACCCCGTAGAGATCTATACAGGTGGAGCTGGGGAAGGGGGAGGGTTTCTGAAGCACGCTGAAACTGCTACAGCAAGCATTAGCATTAGCAAATTAGTATTTGAATGTTGAGCAGCGAACTCACTGAACCAATAAGCTGCGCCATGTGATGATGTCATTGTGTCAGATTGAGTTTGACCTAATGGACTGCTCCATCTAAAGTTCCATGCCATAACTTATGGTATATGAAAATGTTTCTGTGAGATTCACCCAAGCATGACTGAGGAAATAAATAAATAAATAAATAAATAAATAAATAAAGCAAGCAAGCAAGCACAAGCAACTTCACTTAAATTCTCTGTATTGTTTGGTACTGAACTTTTAATAATACTTTTACATTTACTTTATAGCTGGGAGTAAAACCTGCTTTAAAACACCTAAATGGATATTGAATGCTAATCATTTGAAATACAGCAAATAGATGTGTTTCTGACTGTATTTTACCTGAAGGAGAACCTTGTCTTCCCTTCAACTCAAGCTGAGTCCCGTTGTTCTTGATGGAGTGGGTTTTGGCTCCCTGTTGTTTCTCCAACTCCCCTAAAAAGACAGTGAAAAGAGACCAGGAGAGGTTTAAGTATATGCCACACACATACAACAGCATGCTCAAATCCTCTAAACCTTGAGTCATCCGTTTCCAAACAGCAAAGCTCAAAATCACCATACTTAGACTCAGGGCTTGATGATAATTGCCTGCCATTTCTAATCAGGCTACAAAAGAGCTTTTCCCTCTTCCAAAAGTATTGTAAGAAAGCTCAGGCTCTGCATTAGGACTCTTTTAGGGAAAATATGCCTTCTGATTGAATGAAGCCATAAGAAAGGACTAAGCCCTGATAAAAACCTGTGAGTGCACAAAGAATAGCTGACAACCAATCACCTGGATACTAAAACGCAGTGTGCTACCTAATTAAACGTATTTATTACAGTAGTCAGGAAAAAAAGAGGTATATATATATATATATATATATATATATATATATATATATATATATATATATATATATATATACCTCTTTTTTTTCAAAACTTTACACACAAATCCAAGAATTGCACACAAAAAAAATTCAATTTGTCTCACATCTCTTGCAAAACGAAGTACTACTTTCAAAGTATCCCAAACACATCGCAAAAGAAAACATTTGCATATTATTACATATTAATTCCTGTTAGATTGTTGTGTGTTACATAGAAAATTGTGTGTTGTGTTTTGTAAAATGTATTTTATGCAATTGAAAACTTTTATGCAATTGAGTCAAAGGCCAAGAATTAGCGTATGGTTTTGGAGATTTGGTGTGTGGTGTTTGAATGTAAGGTTTCAGAAATTGTGCGAACAGTAAAGATTTTGCGTAAAAAATAAAATAATAATAATAATTTCATAAATATAAATACATTTTGTGTGGTAGATAAATAAATAAAATCATTAACTTGTTCATTCTGTTTTATTCCCTCTTTTATTTTACTCGTGCACTCTTTTTTATGATTTTAAAATTATTGTTGTATTTTGTTAATTCATGAGTTACTCTATTTTCATTATTATTAATATTAATAATAATAATAAAAATAATTATCTTAAAAAATGTATACATCAAGTTTACAACCCGAATTCCGGAAAAGTTGGGACGTTTTTTAACTTTTAATAAAATGAAAACTAAAAGACTTTCAAATCACATGAGCCAATATTTTATTCACAATAGAACATAGATAACGTAGCAAATGTTTAAACTGATAAAGTTTACAATTTTATGCACAAAATGAGCTCATTTCAATTTTGATTTCTGCTACAGGTCTCAAAATAGTTGGGACGGGGCATGTTTACCATGGTGTAGCATCTCCTTTTCTTTTCAAAACAGTTTGAAGACGTCTGGGCATTGAGGCTATGAGTTGCTGGAGTTTTGCTGTTGGAATTTGGTCCCATTCTTGCCTTATATAGATTTCCAGCTGCTGAAGAGTTCGTGGTCGTCTTTGACGTATTTTTCGTTTAATGATGCGCCAAATGTTCTCTATAGGTGAAAGATCTGGACTGCAGGCAGGCCAGGTTAGCACCCGGACTCTTCTACGACGAAGCCATGCTGTTGTTATAGCTGCAGTATGTGGTTTGCATTGTCCTGCTGAAATAAACAAGGCCTTCCCTGAAATAGACGTTGTTTGGAGGGAAGCATATGTTGCTCTAAAACCTTTATATATCTTTCAGCATTCACAGAGCCTTCCAAAACATGCAAGCTGCCCATACCGTATGCACTTATGCACCCCCATACCATCAGAGATGCTGGCTTTTGAACTGAATGCTGATAACATGCTGGAAGGTCTCCCTCCTCTTTAGCCCGGAGGACACGCCGTCCGTGATTTCCAACAAGAATGTCAAATTTGGACTCGTCTGACCATAAAACACTATTCCACTTTGAAATAGTCCATTTTAAATGAGCCTTGGCCCACAGGACACGACGGCGCTTCTGGACCATGTTCACATATGGCTTCCTTTTTGCATGATAGAGCTTTAGTTGGCATCTGCTGATGGCACGGCGGATTGTGTTTACCGACAATGGTTTCTGAAAGTATTCCTGGGCCCATTTAGTAATGTCATTGACACAATCATGCCGATGAGTGATGCAGTGTCGTCTGAGAGCCCGAAGACCACGGGCATCCTATAAAGGTCTCCGGCCTTGTCCCTTACGCACAGAGATTTCTCCAGTTTCTCTGAATCTTTTGATGATGTTATGCACTGTAGATGATGAGATTTGCAAAGCCTTTGCAATTTGACATTGAGGAACATTGTTTTTAAAGTTTTCCACAATTTTTTAACGCAGTCTTTCACAGATTGGAGAGCCTCTGCCCATCTTTACTTCTGAGAGACTCTGCTTCTCTAAGACAAAGCTTTTATAGCTAATCATGTTACAGACCTGATATCAATTAACTTAATTAATCACTAGATGTTCTCCCAGCTGAATCTTTTCAAAACTGCTTGCTTTTTTAGCCATTTGTTGCCCCCGTGCCAACTTCTTTGAGACCTGTAGCAGGCATTAAATTTTAAATGAGCTAATTAAGTGGATAAAAGTGTAAAATTTCTCAGTTTAAACATTTGCAACGTTATCTATGTTCTATTGTGAATAAAATATTGGCTCAAGTGATTTGAAATTCCTTTAGTTTTCATTTTATTAAAATTTAAAAAACGTCCCAACTTTTCCGGAATTCGGGTTGTAAGTTGTCATCTTGGTCAATCCACATGTGTATGTGTGTTTTTAATTGTTTAGTTAAAAGTAATTAAGTTGGGGCTGCCAGTTTAACATGATAATTTATATATGTTAAACATTAAATGTTATTATAGGTTATTTATAAATATTATAGGTTTATAAAAATAAAAAAGTTACTTGTAACTCTCGCACTTGCAATATGTATGAATGTATGTATGTATTTATTTCTTTATTGTTTGTTTGATTGTTTGTTGTTCCATCAACCATTACCGATGTTAAAAATTATAATCAAATATGGATAAACAAGTACTGTTATTTTGGTCAATTTTGCCCCTCTATTCAATATATTTATTCTTGAAATATTCTTTTACAAATATCAGTTTATTTTTCTACATTTCCGTCATTTAGAAAGAGTACATTTGATCCACAGCAAAACCCCTGGAGTCTCAGATTACCTGCCACAGTTTTCACACATTAAGTGCAAATGAGGATTGTCTTTATTTGCAATTCTAAAATAAAGACAAAGACATGAAATGCAAGTAAAAGTATCAATGAACAAAGGCATTTATTCATGTATGGATTTTAAAGAGAAGTTCCTTTATGTGGAAAAGAAAAGATGTGTGGCTGTGTAGATGACAGCTCTCAGTTCACCAACAGCTGTATTCCTGAAAGAGAGTAAAGGTGCTTATCTCTCTCTTCCCGGTGAAACTGCTGACACAGATACACGTACAGCAAAAGACTTGCCATGGACCCTTGCTCTCTCTAGCTCAGAATGTAATGAAAACCAACCGGCCTCAGCAGAATACATGCTTTGATGTCCACTGGCACTCAGCCCTTTCTTATCCTGTCTCTCTTTTTGTTTTGCTCCCTCATGGAAACCAAAAGGCTTTTTTTTCTGTTCCTGCTTCCATGTCTTTCCTTCTCAGTTCCTTCAGAGGATATTTGAAGGCCTGACAGCACTGTGTAAACGAAAATTTTTCATTTATTATAGAACATCAAAACAGCTCAGTGAGAGAATGCACAGGGAAAGCAAACGTATACACACCATGTTTAAAAAAATACAGTGCTAATAAACAGTAGAGAAGCTAAGACCGCAAAATGAGAATGATATTACACAGAAATTAACTAGTCCAGTAAGCAGCCTTCACATTTGTGAACAGAAGAACTAAAGGGTCCAAAAGTGGTCCATTCTGTCTTAACTTTTTAGGCTGTTGTTTCAGACATAATTGCATTTGAACTGAAATATGATGCATAAATATTTATGAAATTGAATAATTTTGTTAAAACCCTAATGCTAAAAGTTTTGACTTTTTGCTTTTTTATCAAGTGTCTTATTTAAAAAAAAAAAAAAAAAAAAAAAAATATATATATATATATATATATATATATATATATTTGTATATATATATATTTATATATATATATATATATATATATATATATATATATATATATATATATATACAATAATAATAATAATAATAATAATAATAATAATAATAATAAAACTAACACAAATAACATTTTTTTAAAATATTATTATTATTATTATTATTATTATTATTATTATTATTAATTATCAGTCCATTAATCCAGCTTTAGTGTTAGATAAAAATGGTAATTATTATTATTATAATTATTATTATTATCATCAGTGATAAAATTAGTTCCCTTTCAGTCGATCACGTTCTACATTACGTCAGAAAGAGACTGAAGAATGGGATCTCGCCTGAGAGCCCAATCACCTTCGAGTGGTTACAAAACGAGCCAATGGTACGCCGAGTACCATGGTCTGCGGAATTTGCATATCGAGCTCTGCCCCACAGAGCGGGTATATAAGAAGCACCGCGAGCAACGCACATTCAAGCTTTCGCTTCGGAGCCAAGCACATTGCTTGCTGCTTTCACCAGAGTGTTTACAAGCGAGTCAGCTGGTGTTAGTGTGGCTGCGCGATTCAGCGGTTCGTCTGGGTTTCCTACAGTCAGCTCCCGCGTTCCTCTGAGTGCTTCAGCGCCACTAAAAGAGTGTTTTCCTGATGCAGCTGAGAGCATCAGGCTTGACTGGAATCTTCCACCCTGCCCTGAGTGCACCAGGAAGTGGCCAGTTCATGGAGGGCACCTTTAACTGCCTGAAACCATTTTGGTGCTTCCTCCGCCTTCACTGCCCTCGATGGCGGAGCGGCCAAGGGGTATGCTGGGATTCCCCCAGCGGAGTGTTCTGTTGCGATGTAACTGTGTCCTCAGAGCACCTGCGCATGGCGTGGTGGTCCCAAGCTTCCCTCTAAGGCCTTTAAGTTCTCATCCATGCTGTGGCCAAGGCTTACAGAGCTGCGGGTCAGGGCGCTTCTGCCCTGCACGCCATTGCCACCCTTCAAGTCTACCAGGCCAAGCTGCTCAAAGAGCTGAACGGGGGCAGTGCTGACCCAGGGGTTTTTGCAGGAGGCGCGCACTGCTACCGATCTCGCTCTCTGGGCGACAAAGGTTACTGCACACTCCTTGGGTCAGATGATGTCCACTTTGGTGGTCCAGGAGCGCCACCTATGGCTGACCCTGGCAGACATGAGGGAGTCTGATCGGACTCAACTCCCCGGTCTCCCAGGCTGGCCTCTTCGGCGACGTGGTAGAGAATTTTACCCAGCAGTTCTCTGCCGCCCAGAAGCAATCTGAGGCCATCTAAGGCCGCCTCAGCCTTCTTGTCGTCAAGGGTGCCCCCCTCTAATCTCCGCCACTCCCACTTGGCCACAGCTTCTAACACAAAAGACTGCTTTTTAAGTTATCTTCCTGATGTATCCAAATTCCTTAGCATATCCAAAACCTCAGAACAACTTGATGATGTAACAGAAACTATGGACTCTCTCTTTTCTAGCACTTTAAATAAAGTTGCTCCTTTACGCTTAAGGAAGGTTAAGGAAAACAGTTTGACACCATGGTATAATGAGCATACTCGCACCCTAAAGAGAGCAGCCCGAAAAATGGAGCGCAGCTGGAGGAAAACAAAACTAGAGGTATTTCGTATTGCTTGATGGGAAAGTAACATATCCTACAGAAAAGCATTAAAAACTGCTAGATCCGATTACTTTTCTTCTCTTTTAGAAGAAAACAAACATAACCCCAGGTATTTATTCAATACAGTGGCTAAATTAACGAAAAATAAAGCCTCAACAAGTGTTGACATTTCCCAACACCACAGCAGTAATGAGTTTATGAACTATTTTACTTCTAAAATCGATACTATTAGAGATAAAATTGCAACCATTCAGCCGTCAGCTACAGTATCACATCAGACAGTGCACTATAGACCCCCTGAGGAACAGTTCCACTCATTCTCTACCATAGGAGAGGAAGAATTGTATAAACTTGTTAAATCATCTAAACCAACAACATGTATGTTAGACCCTATACCATCTAAGCTCCTGAAAGAGGTGCTTCCAGAAGTCATAGATCCTCTTCTGACTATTATTAATTCCTCATTGTCATTAGGACATGTCCCCAAAACCTTCAAACTGGCTGTTATTAAGCCTCTCATCAAAAAACCACAACTTGACCCCAAAGAACTAGTTAATTATAGACCAATCTCGAATCTCCCTTTTCTGTCCAAGATACTAGAAAAGGTGGTATCCACACAATTATATTCCTTCTTAGGGAAAAATGGTATATGTGAGGATTTCCAGTCAGGATTTAGACCGTATCATAGTACTGAGACTGCTCTTCTTAGAGTTACAAATGATCTGCTCTTATCATCTGATCGTGGGTGTATCTCTCTATTAGTTTTATTGGATCTTAGTGCTGCGTTTGACACAATTGACCACAACATTCTTTTGCATAGACTTTAATACTTTGTTGGCATCAGTGGAAGTGCATTAGCATGGTTTAAATCGTACTTATATGACCGCCATCAGCCACACCAATTTGAAAAACTAATGGATTGCATAGTCGATATAAAAAACTGGATGACGAGTAATTTCTTACTGCTAAATTCTGAAAAAACAGAAGAGTTAATTATAGGACCTAAAAACTCTGCTTGTAATAACCTAGAACACTGTCTAAGACTTGATGGTTGCTCTGTCAATTCTTCGTCATCAGTTAGGAACCTAGGTGTCCTACTTGATCGCAATCTTTCCTTAGAAAGCCACGTTTCTAGCATTTGTAAAACTGCATTTTTCCATCTCAAAAATATATCTAAATTACGGCCTATGCTCTCAATGTCAAATGCAGAAATGTTAATCCATGCATTTAAGACCTCAAGGTTAGATTATTGTAATGCTTTATTGGGTGGTTGTTCTGCACGCTTAGTAAACAAACTACGGCTAGTCCAAAATGCAGCAGCAAGAGTTATTACTAGAACCAGGAAGTATGACCATATTAGCCCGGTCCTGTCAACACTGCACTGGCTCCCTATCAAGCATCGCATAGATTTTAAAATATTGCTTATTACTTATAAAGCCCTGAATGGTTTAGCACCTCAGTATTTGAATGAGCTCCTTTTACATTATAATCCTCTACGTTCGCTACGTTCTCAAAACTCAGGCAATTTGATAATACCTAGAATATCAAAATCAACTGCAGGCGGCAGATCCTTTTCCTATTTGGCGCCCAAACTCTGGAATAACCTACCTAACATTGTTCGGGAGGCAGACACACTCTTGCAGTTTAAATCTAGATTAAAGACCCATCTCTTTAACCTGGCATACACATAACATACTAATATGCTTTTATTATCCAAATCTGTTAAAGGATTTTTAGGCTGCATTAATTAGGTAAACCGGAACCGGAAACACTTCCCATAACAACCTATGTACTTGCTACATCATTAGAAGAATGGCATCTACGCTAATATTTGTCTGTTTCTCTCTTGTTCCGAGGTCACCGTGGCCACCAGATCCAGTCTGTGTCCAGATCAGAGGGTCACTGCAGTCACCCGGATCCAGTACGTATCCAGACCAGATGGTGGATCAGCACCTAGAAAGGACCTCTACATCCCTGAAAGACAGCGGAGACCAGGACAACTAGAGCCCCAGATACAGATCCCCTGTAAAGACCTTGTCTCAGAGGAGCACCAGGACAAGACCACAGGAAACAGATGATTCTTCTGCACAATCTGACTTTGCTGCAGCCTGGAATTGAACTACTGGTTGGAACTACAGGAGAACTGGCCCCCCAACTGAGCCTGGTTTCTCCCAAGGTTTTTTTCTCCATTCTGTCACCGATGGAGTTTCGGTTCCTTGCCGCTGTCGCCTCTGGCTTGCTTAGTTGGGGACACTTCATCTACAGCGATATCGTTGACTTGATTGCAAATAAATGCACAGACACTATTTAACTGAACAGAGATGACATAACTGAATCCAATGATGAACTGCCTTTAACTATCATTTTTGCATTATTGACACTGTTTTCCTAATGAATGTTGTTCAGTAGCTTTGACGCAATGTATTTAGTTTAAAGCGCTATATAAATAAAGGTGACATTGACAGCAGCAGCCTTCACTCTGGCTGCAGCGAGGAGACGGCTGCAGAAGGGCGGCGCAGCCTATCAGAGTTGGGGACGTCAGCTCATCAGGAGATGATAACAGGACCATTCCTTCCCATGGAGGAGGGCTGGGGGAGAACCCTTTGTTCACTAAAAGCTGTTTCCTCTACCTCCGGGTCCCAAGAGGCCATGAACGACAATTGGCGAAATGCTTCCTCGCTGCTCTCGTTCCCCTCTGCCCTTGCCAGTTTCCATGCAAAGCCGGCTCGAGAACGCTTCGCCTTCTCATGCCCTCTTTGCTACTTGGAGTCAGACGAGTTCCCGCACTCTGCCCCCGCTAAGGTACTCTATGCCTCCCATGCCTCCCTCATGTCTGCTCCACCTCGCTGCCCCACTGTGGGTACGCCTGTAGTCCCCTTGACCCTGCTAGATCAGTTTCTGGGAGCCTGGCTAGAGCTTCCCAGGCCATCCCGCTGGCTCATCCGGATTATCAGGCTTGGCTACGTGATTCAGTTCGCCCGGCGTCCCTCCAGATTTTGGGGTGTTCGTGCAACGATGGTGGGCAAACATGCTCCTGTCATGCACGCAGAGATCGCGATAGAGCCAGTCCCTCCAGCTGACATGAAGTCTGGCTTTTACAGCCCCTACTTCATAGTATCCAAGAAAACAGGTGGGTTACGGCCAATACTGGACTTGCATGCCTTGAACCGAGCTCTTCACAGACTCCCATTCAAGATGCTAATGCCCAAGCGCATTTTCGAATACATTCGTCCAATGGCTTGGTTTGCAGCAATCAACCTGAAGGACGTGTACTTTCATGTCTCCATTATTCCTCTTCACAGACCATTTCTTTGGTTTGCTTTCGAGGGGCAGACATTTCAGGACAAGGTTCTCTCATTCGGGTTGGCCCTGTCTCCCTGCATCTTTACGAAAGTCGCGGAGGGAACGAGGTGTCCATATCTTCAACTACCTCGACGACTGGCTGATTCAAGCTCACTCTCGAGCGCGGATGTGCTGGCACAGGGACCTGGTGCTCAGACCGGCTGGGCCTTCAGGTCAACTGGGAAAAGAGCAAACTCTCCCCTGTGCAGAGGATCTCTTTTCTCAGTATGGAAAAAGACTCGGTCGCCATGTTCGCGTGACTTAGGAACGAGCACGCGCAGTCACTGCTGAATTGCCTGAGACAAATCAAGGGCAAGAGACCGGTTCCACTGAAACTGTTTCAGAGGCTCCTGGGGCATATGGCATCCGTGGCGGCAGTTATACCGCTCGGGTTACTCCATATGAGACTGCTTCAGCACTGGCTTTACGACCGAGTCCCGAGGTGGGCATGGCAACTGGGCATGCTCCGAGTGACTGTAACTCCGGCCTGCCTCTGAACCTTCACCCCGTGGTTGGAACCCTCGATTCTACGGGCCGGCGTGCACCTAGAACCTGTGTCAAGACATGTTGTTTTGTCAACAGATGCCTCTGCCACGGGCTGGGGTGCCATGTGCAACGGGCATGCTGCGTCAGGCTCCTGGGTGGGACCCCGACCTCAGTGGCATGTCAATTGCCTCGAGTTGCAAGCAATACGTCTTGCTTTGCACCGCTTCAGGGCCCTGCTGAAGAACAAGCATGTTCTGGTCCGTACGGACAACACTGTGACCGTAGCGTACATCAACCATCAGGGTGGTCTACGCTCCCGCCGCATGTCACAACTCGCTCGCCATCTCCTCTTGTGGAGTCAGAAGCATCTAAGGTCACTTTGTGCCATTCACATCCTGGGCAGGCTCAATTGTGCAGCTGACAAGATCTCACGGCAGCAGTCTCACTCCGGGGAATGGAGACTCCACCCACAGTCGTTTCAGATGATTTGGGAACACTTCGGAGATGCTCGGGTAGACCTGTTTGCCTCTCCAGAAAATTCCCACTGCCAGTTGTTTTACTCCCTGACCGAGGGCACCCTTGGCATGGATGCTCTGGCACACAGCTGGCCACTGGGCTTTCTCAGGTGAGCCTTCTTGCACAGACATTGTGCAAGATCAGGGAGGATGAGGAGCAAGTCCTCATGGTTGTGCCTTTTTGGCCCAGCCGGACCTGGTTCCCCAAAATTGTACACCTCGCGACAGCCCCTCCCTGGCCAATTCCTCTGAAGAAAGACCTTCTTTCTCAGAGACAGGGCATCCTCTGGCACCCACGTCCCGATCTTTGGAACCTACATGTGTGGGTCCTGGACAGGTCATGGAAGGTTTAGGTACTTTGCCACCGCAGGTGGTAGCTACCATCACTTCAGCTAGAGCCGTGTCCACCAGACACTCCTATGCTTTGAAGTGGAACCTCTTCATCACTTGGTGTTCTTCACGGCCTGAGGACCTCTGGAAATGCCCGATCGGGTCAGTGCTTTCCTTTCTTCAGGAGGGGTTGGAACGATGGCTGTCTCCTTCCACCCTCAAAGTCTATGTGGCTGCCATTTCGGCTCACCATGACCCTGTTGAAGGTAAGTCTCTTGGGAAGCACAATCTGATCATCAGGTTCCTGAGAGGAGCAAGGAGTCTCAATCCGCCTCGCCCTCAGCAAGTCCCCTCTTGGGACCTCGCAGTGGTTCTATCGGCACTGCAGAGGGCTCCCTTCGAACCCTTGCTCTCAGTAGATCTAAAGTTTCTATCTTTGAAAACTGTGCTCCTGACGGCTTTGGCTTCGGTGAAGAGGGTCGGGGACCTGCAGGCGTTTTCGGTTGATGAAGCGTGAAGTGGGCATCAGGATCCTCAACATCGATATCTCGATGACCGGCTCATCATGAGAGGAGTTGTGCAGTCACAGAGACCTGGTGCTTCGACACCTCAGTCAGTTGGGGCTGGAGAGTCAGACGGTCCAGCTGATCTGGAGTCGATTCAGGGAAGCCCATGAGTTGCTTCCCATGAGTTGTCCCACTAACAGCTGTACTACTCCCTGTCTCAGGCCCCGTTGGGCACGGATGCACTGGCACACAGCTGGCCTCGGGATCTATGCAAGTATGCGTTTCCCCCAGTGAGCCTGCTCACACAGACACTGTGCAAGGTCAGGGAGGATGAGGAACAGGTCCTGT
This sequence comes from Carassius carassius, assembly GCF_963082965.1. Classification (NCBI taxonomy): domain Eukaryota; kingdom Metazoa; phylum Chordata; class Actinopteri; order Cypriniformes; family Cyprinidae; genus Carassius; species Carassius carassius. The sequence continues at coordinate 17,709,406 of NC_081780.1, read as the reverse complement.
TGGTTATGCCTTACTGGCCCACCCGGACCTGTTTTCGGAACTCATGCTCCTCGTGACAGACTTACCCTGGTGCTACCCCCTGAGGAGGGACCTCCTCTCTCAGGGGCTGGGCACCATATGGCAACCACGTCCAAATCTTTGGAACCTCCATGTGTGGCTTCTGGATGGGACGTGGCAGACCTAAGTGATCTGCCACTGGCAGTGGTAGACACTATCACTCAGGCTAGAGCCCCCTCCATGAGGCAGGCCTTTGCTCTGAAGTGGAGTCTGTTCTTGAATTGGTGTTCTTCTCACCGAGAAGACCCCCAGAGATACTTGGTCAGAGTCATGCTTTCTTTCCTGCAAGAAAGGTTTGGAGTGTAGGCTGTCACCCTCTACCTTGAAAATGTATGTGGCTGCCATTGCAGCCCATCACCATGCAGTTGATGGCCGGTCCCTGGGGAGGCATGACTTGATTGTTAGGTTTCTGAGGGGTGCCAGAAAGGTTAAATCCTCCTAGGACACCCCTGATACCTTCCTGGGACCTCTCTATTGTTCTGTCTGGACTTCAGAGTTGTCCCACTGAGCCGCCGGTTTCAATCGAGCTTAAGTTCCTGTCTCTCAAGACAGCACTCCTGATCACGCTCACTTCCGTCAAGAGGGTCGGGTGAAGAGTGAAGTGAAGAGTGCTTTGTGTTTGGGCCGGCCTACTCTCACGTTGTCCTGAGACCACAGCCTGGATACATGCCCAAGGTTCCCACCACTCCCTTCCGAGACCAGGTGGTAAAACTGCAAGCACTACCCCTGGAGGAGGCAGATCCAGTCTTCCTGTTGCTGTGTCCCGTAAGAGTGCTTTGCATATATACGTTGACCGCACCCAGGGGAAGGGGAAGGCTGTCTCCAAGCATAGGTTGGCCCACTGGATAGTGGATGCCACCGCCTTTGCGTACCATTCACAAGGCGAGCCTTGCCTCCTGGCCACATGGAGTGTGGCCACCTCTTATGCGCTGGCGCACGACGCCTCTCTGGCAGACATCTGTCGAGCTGCGGGCTGGACAACACCTAACACCTTCACAAAGTTTCTTCCCCTGTGTTGGGTAACAGGTAATTGGCAGGAAGGGCTGGCTTGGTGTCACGCTTGCTGCGTCATTCCCCCTTACACGGGGATGCGAGCGCCTTTCTTCGCCCAGTAGATTTTCTTTGTTGGTGTACCCTGGTTGAGCATCCTCCAGCACCCCCGGCGGTCAGACTTGGAGGAGCAGTCTGTCGCCGGGCCCAGTACTGGTGTTAGCATGCCCGGAGTCCCAGTCAGCCCCTGTACTGGGCTAGGTGTCCATATGGCTTGATTCCCTACGGGTAATCCCATATGTGAATTCTTCCACGGTAATGTTTCCCTCTTGGTAAACCTGTGTCTTTCTTTCTTTCTTTCTTTCTTTCTTTCTTTCTTTCTTTGTTGAAACCTTGATGCATTTACTTAACTATCTTTAATGATTAAGAACAGCATTTATCTTTTTATTTATTTATTTATTTATTTTTATTTTTTATTTTTTTTATAGTTGCTGACCCCTAACTTTTGAATGGTAGTGGGTGGCTGGGCATAAATGTTAAGGAACTGTATGGGAAATTACTTATAATGTATTATAATGTTGCATTACATATTAATCATATGTGTCTCTGCATCTGTTTTATTACAGCTGCCAACAACTGGGATACTTCTGTTAACCCAGCAGCATTACCCAGAGTTACCATGGAAACACTTTCAAATATTCAATAGATGACTGCTGATTCACATCACGAAGCAAAAAAAAAAAATAAAAAAATAATTTAAAGAAATCAAGTGAAAAAGTATATTTTCATTTGATTGCTAACTAGTTCAACTCAAAAGAGCCACTCACAAGTCTATGATATTCTGTTCTCTATAGATATGGCTCAGGTTATCCCCTAAAAATGTCAGTCAGACGAAAACCATTTGCTTAGAAAATTATCGATGTCGAGTGGTATCATTCATGTCTGCTTCACAAATGATGTGCAATCAGCTTAACACATTAAACATGAATACATATATATTCTCTTATACACATGCACTTCATATTGACACACATCCTACTCACATTCAATACGTATCTGTTCCATCTCTGACACCTCAGCGATGGACTCCTTCAGGTCCTCTACGAACTTGAGCAGCTCCTCTGCGCTCTGAGCACAGAAATTCAACACCTGCTTCTTATCAGAGCCCGAACATGGAGACACAATAGTGATGGCATGAGGATAGTCTGAAACAAAAACAGAAAAAATAGAAACATTAGAAAAAATGAAGGTTTGTGTTGTTATTCACTGATAATATTGTCAATTTTCTTCTTAAGGTCACATCTAGAATGTCTTCACTTCCAGATTCAATTATTCATCCACTTTAATTCTGTCATAGCCAAAAAAAAAAAAAAAAAAAAAAAAAATATATATATATATATATATATATATATATATATATATATATATATTTAAAAAATATATATATATATATAGACTTTTTTTGAAGCTTGACAGAAATGGTCACTTTTGGAAACTGCCACTAACGAAATGTGTGATGATTGTATTTTCTATAATACTTAATAATAAAAAAATTTATAATTATAATTATAATAATACCAAATAAATGCTATTTTATTAAATATGTTTCCCAAAGTAAAACAGAATATTCAATGGATAAGAAAAAAATAACAACAAAAAAGTAATAATAATAATAAAATTATATATATAAATTATGTATATATATGTATAATTATATATATATATATATATATATATATATATATATATATATATATATATATTGGACTTGGTTGACCTTGATTTATATTCTGGATTTCAATATGAGTTTACAGGCCAGTCAAGCCCACCCTTGGAAACACCTCAGCGTATTCCAGGTGTTAAAGTTTCTTTATAAAAATCAATGGTTATCGCTTATTATCATTATTTCCATAATCTTTTAAACTGTCATGAAATTGGAAAGATTTTGGAAAGACTGTATTACTTCCAACAGTAGCCTAACACACTGCCTAAATTCTTATTTGACTATTTCTGACCAGTAGCCGACATAGCCCAATTGATGTTAGCAGAACAGACGTTTGAAAAAATTATGCTAGGATGATGTTTTGTTAATGTTCTGACTGGCTTTGAAACTTATTACATTGTTACAGCATATGTATACCTTTATAACACATTCATAACACATTAATAACACCTTTATAACATATTTATAGCACAACTTCACATTTCTTGCTGTATTTACATTTATAAGCCTTACAAACTCCATCACTAGGGTCACTGTCAACTCAGCAAATATTTAGTGTCTTTTACTGTCATGGTCATGGCTGGAAACATGTTTGTTTTTCTGCTGATTTACACATTTGTGTCTCTCTTATGACATCCAGTCTGTTCAGTCAATCATTACAGAATCAAGTGGGGTGAAATACAAGCGTGAGCTGTGACACTCTCTTCTCCCTTAATTACAGCACCAGCTGCCATGAATGTTTGTGCGTGTGTGTGTGTGTGTGTGTGTGCATGTGTGTGTGTGAGTGAAAGCGAATGAGTGGGAGGAAAAGAGAAGGGCTTGTGGCTACCTTAATTGGAAAATGAGAGGCTGCCTGTCAACTTCATTTATCATGTGGTATTCTTTTTGTTGGAAGGAAATCTGAGAAGTGGGTGTTTGAAAGGCGCATAATTGTCTGGATTTCATATGAAGTTTTTCTTCACTTCATAGTGATCAGGTTACCTACACTACCCTACAAAGGTAAAATACAGTACTGCACAAAATGTCTTCAAAGTTTAAACAGTAAATTGGATTTTAAATGATCTGAAAACTATTTATCACAGTGACCATTTCTCTGAATCTGTGAATAGTTTTAGTCAAACCCAAATCCAAGGGGACTGCTAGTTACTGCATTTGCACGACAGTATGATGTGGTGGACAAATTCTGAGACCTCCAGTGAAATGCCTGCATTTGACATATTTTTCATTCTTTGATTCAATAAATTATAGTTAAAAGCAACTATGGTTGCAAGATCCATTATTACTACAGTTTAACCCTTAAATGCACAAATGTTTCGCAGATCATTATTACATATTTGGGTCTTCAGCAACACAGACCTATATATCTAGTAGGGACTGATTTCTAACTGCTGCAATGGTATAAAACTTTCCTAATATTTGAATGACAAAATAATAAAATAAATCATATTTCATTACCTTTTGAAACTAGGAAGGCTTCAATTCGAGCAAATTATTTTACAATCACTGTCATTGTCACAGTACAATTCAGCATATGGCTCATATTTGTGACATCTCAAACCATATTCTCAAAATGATCTATGATTAAAATCAATATTATGATCGCTGGCAGCTTATTCACCACATCCACCGTAAAATAATAGTGAGATTTGTATTTCATTGTGTAATTATGCTGCAGTAAAGCCATTCAAGCCAGTTTAGATTTTACTGATGACATTCTTTTATTTTATGCCTAATAATAATAATAATAATAATTATAATAATAATAATAATGAGTGAAACATCATATCATCATTGTGTAACAGTGCCAACTTGAGGAATAAAGGTGAATTGCACTTACTGAGTCTACAGATATTTATTTATTGGTATACAAAAAAAAATTAATAAAAAAAAAGACCTCGGGTCATTAGTGACCCTATACACTTTTTAAAAATTAATTAAGGGAGGTGAGGGTGGTGAATGACATCCCGCTTCACTAAAGACTCAAGGTATATGTTTAAGGGTTAACAGAACTTAGCTAGGTAACCACCACAGTTAGCCATGCTTTTGGGAAAATGTACCTCATAACCTGTGCGATGCCTTTGGTGGGAACATTTTATATTGGTTGTTATACATATCAAATCAATTAAGAAATGTCAGATAAAAAGCCATTTATTTGTAGCTGGTTATGTGATTCAAATGTCAAAATACTGTATATTAGCATACAAACCATTAAAAAGTAATTTGAGGTCATAACAGTATTTCAGAAAGAACTGAATGAAAATAAATCTTTATTTTTGTGCAAATTATCCAACTATTTATGCAAAATTTCAAATGAGCCTATAGGGTGGATTTACCACAAAAACGGTATGATCTTACATTCGTTTTCAAACAGGTGGAACTGCATGCCCAGCAGCCCCATGGCCTTGCAAAACGTGTATGCAGCTGAACTCTTCTTCTTTGGGCACAATTTCAAAATCTGTGAAGGGAGAAAATAGACATTCCAATTAGATTCACTGTCACTCATTTGAGCAAAAGAGTAAAAATGGTAAACACTAGCTCTGTTCCAAATCCTGATGAACTGCCTAGCTACCATAGACACTTCTAAGGCAGCATACTAACTAAAGTGATACCTTATAAGTGCTCTCTCTACATTAGCAGCACACCACACAAATAGGATTCCTCAAGTCAAATGATTAGGAGGTATTTATGTTAGCTTGTTGCTAAGCTAGTTAATATTACAACTTTTAATACACTTTAGGTGTGTCCCAAATTGCATACTTGCAAAAATGCAGTACTATTCTGTAATGTTTTGCAGAACAAATAGTGCGAGTAGTGCGTTCACACTAAAAATTCCAATGCATTTAAAAACCCAAATGATGCCCTTAAACAACTAAAAAACTAAGTGTGGAATGTTGGACACTTCATGCACTCGGCTGTCACAACTTGTGTCACGGAGGGGGAGGGGCTACCAGACTCTGATTATCAATGACAAAAATAACCTAATAAAGTTCATACACTACTTGGTTGTACTGTACAGGTGCATAATATATAGACACAATATATATATATATATATATATATATATATATATATATATATATATATATATATATATACATTTGGGTTTTTGTTTCTACTTCCTTGCATTCAGATTACAAGTATTCATTATTTTTGCTACATTAAATTAAATCCAGGAATTTAACTCTCAGCTGACATTCTCAATTAAATTTTGAATAGCACCAATTCAACCCTGCTATCTGTCTTTCAGTGTTAGATTGTAAGTGTTGGAGTGTACGTGAGAAATAGAAGGCCACACAGATTAGTGTAGTGTTAGGAGTCTACTTACCAGAATCCCTACTGGTTTACTCAAAATACCACAATATGGAACCTATATTTAATTCTGCCACAAACCTAAGGAAAGCGTGAGAACCTCGTGAAGAAGAAGAATTCATATCTCAACACAATTAATGCCAAAAACCTCTGAGCAAAGTTAGAAAAGCAGTTATGAGAATCGACATTGACACAAAAACTTAATAATGAGTTATTGCCTGATATTAACTGGATATTTGGATTTTATATATTTCTCAGTTTTCTATTTCATTTAAAATGTGAGGAGAGGTTTTCATTTAGCAGATGTCATTTGCATATTTAAATAGCTTTATTTCACCCCATTTCACTTATGACTGTAATGGGAAAAGTATGTTTTGTGATTTTCACTTCCCATTTTATATGGCCAGATTAACATGAGCTCTTGCAATTATGAGAATAGTTTAATACACTGCTGTGATAGCCTTTCAGTCAGTCTAATGCCCTCCATTAATTATAACAGACATTTAATCTTTGATTAATTTCAAGGGCTGTACTTTGTGGCTTTGACCAAATTATTTGAGCAGTTTGGGGAGAGAGGACCTCATTAGATTTGCATTCACACAATGGGGAAAAACTCTGTAGTGCAAAAAGCGCATGAAAATGGAAGATCAAGTTGAGTGCATTATTCTCTGAATATGGAAAATGTTCACTGTGCACAGTATATGTAATAGTAGTAAGGAAGTATGCTATTCTGAACATAATCTATGGTGTTCACAGTAGTCCACAACACAACGCATAGGACTAAATTTGTTGTTTCCTGCTAATTTTTGTTTCCATTGTATTGCAGCTTGTTTCCATTGTGCTGTGATCATTTCATTGTTGCAGCTTGTTTCCGTTGTGTTGTGCTAATTTTGTTATATTGCAAATTGTTTTGGTTGTGTCTACTAATTTCAATGTTGCGACTTATTTCCACTGTGTTGTGATAATTTCATTGTTGCAACTTGTTTCCGTTGTGAGACAATTACATTTTTGCTGCTTTTTTTACGTTGTGTTGTGATAATTTCATTGTTGTGACTTGTTTCCGTTGTGTTATGATAATCTAATTGTTTTGATTTGTTTAAATTGTGTTGTGCTCATTTTTCTGAGGTGCGACTTGTTTCCATTGTGTTGTGATAATTTCATTGTTGTGACTTGTTTCCGTTGTGTTGTGATAATTACATTGTTGTGGCTTTTTCTGTCATGTTGTGCTAATTGTGTTGTGTTGTGACTTGTTTCCGTTGTGTTGTGATAATTACATTGTTGCGACTTGTTTTCGTTGTGTTGTGCTAATTTCATTGTTATAACTTGTTTCCACAGTGTTTTGCCTTACTTCTGTTGTTTTGTGCTTATTTCACTGTGTTGTGGCTTGTTTCCATTGTGTTGTGGAGATTTTTTTGTTTTGTTCATTACTGCACCACTGTAATAATAAGATATTTTTTCTATTTGGGTTTTGATAAAAATATGTTTTATGCTCCATTCTTATACTTGGATTTATCATCTTCTCTTTTTCTTTGCCTTGATTAACAATGGTATAAATAAAGAACAAGACAATAAAAAATGAAAAACATATAACTAAAAATAAAATAATAATATCTACATAATTAAATGTAACTTGTATTTACCACAAGTAGGTCATTGAAGAGGAAGACCTCTCTCTGGTGAGCAGCTTGCTTCTGGGCTTTATTGATGTCAGTCACTTCAAACAGCCGACTGCAGCACACCAGTCTCCTGTGAGGTACTGACAGAACCTGAGGATGGACACACAAAATTACTTCTCTAAAAGATACAAATTGAGTGACATTTCATTTGTTATTTCAAATTACATTTCAAACAGTCGTTTAACCTTTTGTCCAACACTATATTCAAAGAAGACGGTGGAGATATTAAATTAACCATGAGTCATTCTGTGATTAGGGATAGAGTGAGTGAGTGAGTGAGTGAGTGAGTGAGTGAGTGAGTGAGTAAATAAATTAATAAATATTTTTAGCATTTAATTTTCAAGTTATATTATTTCAGTAAATTAGAAATATATTAATATTTTTAATGATAAATAGTTAAAATACTTTTAAGCCATCCTGCCGTCCCCCTAGAAACTTACTGTGCCCCCCTAATGTTTCCCAGCCCCCTGACTGAGAACCAATAATTAAAAATAAGCCTGCAGGTAAGCTCTTCTGCAAACTTGGGATGTGACCTGCAAAAACCCCAATGGCAGCAAAACCTGAAAAGCCCAACCAGACAGAGGTTGGGAGAAGAAGACTGAGGTGATGAATGAGATGTGAGGGGAAAAGACAGACCAGCAAGTGTCTGCAACATCTTTATCAACTAAGGGTACGAAAGCTGCTGCTGGCAAATTAACTATTTCCAATTTCCTGCAGAGCCATGCAAATACTTAAATCATTATCAATGCATATAGTGTATTAAATAGTAGTATTTTCCCCCATAAAAAATATTAATCATGACATCTCTCATTTCAGAGGTTTATTTGCTTATTCTTTAAATAAGAATTTTAATCTATGCACTCACTGCTTTTGTCAAATTATACTATTAAATTTATTTCAATAATCCATTCATGTCTAGGAAATAAAACCCCAATTCTATTTACTTCCTATTTATTTAGCTTTTGTTTTGGATAACCTTTAAATCCTGTCTTTCAAAGCTGTTTGCTTTCCAGTCCAAGGTGAAAAAAATATGTCTACTGGCTATAAGAGAATGAAACATTTTTGTAAACCAGGTGGAGTTCTGCTGGAGGTGAATGTGAAATGATTTCACTAAATCGAAGTCCTTGACTTCTATGATTGCTAAGTTGCTAAGCACTAGAAAAAGACTGCATTGCAGCAAATAGAGAACATCTTCAGTATCAGAACCTTGAGGGAGACTGACTAACAACAGAAGGCCTCTCATTCTACATTGAATTTGTTTACTGTAGGAATCTGTTTGCCAAAATTAAAAATGTATCTAGAAAAATAGTATGAAATAAAAATTTGTCATTCAGTGACCAGTTTGATAAGCATTAGGACCTGATTCACAATTGACTTCAACGTTAGCATTTTACTAAGCTAATAATGTGATAGTTTAAAGGGTTAGTTAACAATAAATTAATAAATAAATAAATTCAAAAGAAGAAAACTCTGTAATTGATTACTCACTCTCATGTTGTACCAAACCTGTAAGACCTTCGTTCATCTTCGGAACACAAAGTAAGATTTTTCTTTTTTTTTAATGAAATCTGAGAGCTTTCTGACCCTGCATAGACAGCAATTCAACTACTGTAGCCTACCATGTTCATACCCAGAAAGGTAGTAAGGACATTTGTTAAAATAGTCCATGTGACTGACATCAGTGGGTCAACAGTAATTTTATGAAGCTACAATATATCTTTTTTTTTTTTTTTTGGTCAACTGTTCCTGTAATACGCATAAAAATACACAGCAAACATACAGTAAACTTTTACTCTACATAGTACTCGATTGTACTGTATAAAGTACTTAAACTGTATAAAGTGCTTCTGCCAAAATTGGCAGCTCACTAAGTTTTTTGAACAAAGCTTACATATATAGGTTGTACTGGCACCAATGATCGTTACAGTCTACTTAGGCTTATAGTGCTTTTGGAAACACAGCCCTGAGCAACGTTAGTTAGCAAAACCAGGAAAGATATACTGTAAACATCTTTAAAACATGCATGAAATAAAAGTACCATACATGTTTCTGAAATACATAACTAGATGCAAAACAAAGAGAGAGACAAAGAGAAAGATAATTACATTGTAATAAACAGTTTATAGAGGACAAATTCAAGCTGATCAACCAAACTACACACACACACACACACACACACACACACACACACACACACAATGCATTACTGTACCCATTTGTGGATTAAAGCATTGTCCTTTACCAGACTTTATGAGAACTGAACAACAAATCCATTAAAAATGCTTTTTAATGACAGCGGCAGGTGTTCTCATAAATCTGCTAGATTAAAAAACAAAAAACAAAAACATGGGAAGATAAATCTGTGCAAAGGGATAGCAGGATAGACTTAAATTATCTATAGAGAAATAACTTTTTATCTTTGTGTCTGTACTGGTGAGCATAAGAAATAGGACAGAAACAAAAATTAAAGAAAAAAATGTTAAAGTTACGTTGACAGCATTTAAACACACACACACACACACACACACACACACACACACACACACACACACACACACATATATATATATATATATATATATATATATATATATATATATATAGCAACTTTATAGGGTTGCTACTTTTGGTTATTTTTCATTTGTTTTAAATGTGGAACATAAAGCAATATCACAGACTAAGAATTAAATTGCAAAGAGCAAATGAGAGTTATGGGTTTTAGCAAAATTGAGCAGACTGCATTTACATGATTTACCAATACACAAGAAAAGTCATGAATACGCACTCAATGCCATGCCAGTGAATTAAGCTAAGCTTTACTGATGATGTAAAGTGTTTTAGGTACATATATCAAACTGTAGTTATAAACTTATGGGCTACAAGAACAGTCTTATCAGATACAGCAGGTAAGGATTTTATTAAATAAATAAATAAATAAATAAATAAATAAATAAATAAATACAAAATTTACTTTAGGGGCAAAAAATTAGTTTTCAGATAATATATATTGAATTCAATTTATTTTGCCTTCATAAATAGTGTCTATAAGTTTGTATTTTAAACATTAGTCTTAGAAGAAAAATGTACAGCACCCACACTTGAAATATCGTGAAATACGGGAAATATCGAAAATGCTCTAAAATGTACTTTGACATGTAAAATAAATTAAGCCTTTTACTGGCCAAAAAAAGGACATAATTAGTGATAAATTTTGCAGTGTGGGTGGGAGATGTAACAGTGAGGGGTTGATCTGAGGTAAGATAATGAATGAAAAACTGTGAGATTATTCAGTGTCGCAGTTCTTCTGTTGCAGTAATGAAGAATGGCAGCAATGCTACAGGCATGAGCCGCAATGAATCACCAACTGCCCAATGAATTATTATATTATGCTGCTCCATGCATACAACATTTAGAGACGGTAGAGGTGAAATAACAGAACACCGATGTTATAAAGATAAAGCGTATTCATATTTTAATATGGTCTCAGAGTGGTATACTGTATGCTTATTACATACATACATATGTATTTATGTACATATATATATATAAATAGCTAGTAATATTCAGTTATCATGACAAAATGACTGCACAAATCTGACTGTTCAATTGTGACAAATTAAGAGTCATGTACCTAGAATGTATTTGGATGTAGTATGACATGAATATTAGCTGTAAAGAAAATCCCAAACTGTTTCACTCACCGATTTCATTCCCACAATGCTTTGCTCCACCTTGGTGACATAAGTGACATGGTCTTCATTCGATCGTAGTTCCCTCAGCTGAATACGCTCATATATTCCCACTACCATGTCTCGTGGAATATCTGCACCATCATCAACCCCTAAATAAAAACACACATCTAAAGTGCTGAATATATACACATGATAAATAATTATCATATAAAATGTACAAAATTGATCACAGTCCAATTGCATTATTTTCATATCCTCCATTGGTCAACAGCCTTTGGCACACAATGTTACACTTTTTTGTATAGATTTTTTTTACACTGTGTCTGGACGAATATTTATATTTCTCATTGAATGATTTTTTCTTAAGAGAAAGTGGATTGTCTAACCACTAGGCTAGATGTGCATTATGAACATAATGCTGCAAAGCAGATTAAGACTAATGAAATTTAGGAAGACTAGAGGAGTCACGAAAACATCAGGGCATGTTATGCAAAATCAGATGAGGAGATGAATATGTAACATCCTTTTTTCTTTACCCTATGAGAGAGGGCTGAATGTATGGGGGATTGTGGGATTGACAGCAGAGTTGAGCTAGTGTCAAAAATTTTAGAAAAACTTGGCTTGATGTAAATGAGAGACAAAATATGCAGAGCTGAGGCCAATTACTGTAAAGTGCAGCCAGCAAATGCATTTAGATGATAAGTTCGGAAACAAAAGTACTGCAATGCAAGGAGCCACAGTAAGATCTGCTTGTGTAAAGAGAGTTCCCTATCTGTCGGTCACTTTGAGTTATGTGGAATGACATAAGGGGTCTCACTTGGGAGGCCAGTTATCTCTTAGTTTTAGAGAAAATGCCAATAGTGGATTTTGCATGCTGAGCCACTCTCCATGCATACGGGTATATAAGGCGACAGCGTGCATCCACTCATTCAGATTTTTGGCAATTTATCTTTGTGTGGTCGAAGGCTGTTCCTGGTTGGTGTTACGGCACAGTACAGCGGTTTCCCTGCAGCAGTGATTTCCCTGGGCGCTTTGATTGAAAGAGCAGTTCCGTCTTAAAGAGCAAATCATGGACGATTTGCATCTTTTTCAAGATGCCGTTTTATGTTTCCTTATGGATATGGTCGTTTCCTGCCCTCGGTTGATGGCCACGAGCATTATCTTCTGTGTCTGGTCATCCAGACCCCTCTGCCACCACCCTTCCAGGTTTTCCTGGCTCAAGCATGGGGCCTTTGGCTGGCGCTCTGGTAGATCTGAGGGTGACTGTGAGAGCTACTCCACCCAGCCATGCCCCATGGACTGCTTACTCCTCCCAAAGCACATGTCCCGTGTGGCCACCAATTGATTCTGCTGGGCTGTCTCACAGCGGTCTCAGTGTGTCTTTCAGTGTACTACCTGAAGATCAGATGTTGATTGAAGCATCGGGGGATAGGCTATCAGTCCCTGAGGATGAGGATTTGGCTGGGCTGGGCTGCCCCCCTCGGGTGTAGTTGCTGCTGAATCTGTCACAGAGCTGTCGGCCATGCTTGCCTGGGCAGCCATGACCATCAGGCTGGAGGTGAACACACTGTCTAGCCCTGAGTGCTCGCGGTTGGACGATTGGTTTCTCGGCGCGAAGTGCGGCTTACAACCGCATTCTTCTCCAGTTCCTTTCTTCCCAGAGGTGCATGAAGAGGTGACAAAGTCTTGGATGACCCCTTTTATGGCCAGAAACCCCTCATCTCCCTTTTCCATCCTCACCACCCTTGATGGCAGGGCAGCCAGGGGGTAAGTGGACATTTCCCAGGTGGAGAGAGCAGCCACTACATGGAGGAATCGTCCATGTCTCCCGTCAAAAGAATGTAAGCTGTTGGCAGTTCTCGCTGCCAAAGCTTACAGTGCTGTGGGCCAAGCTGCCTCTGCCCTGCATGTCATGGCTATCCTGCAGGTACAAGCCAAGGTGCTAAAAGCAATGCACGAGGGTGGTACCAACCCAAGGTTGATGCAGGAGATGCGCACAGCAACTGATTTTGCCCTGCAGGTGATGAAAGTCATGGTGCTGTCCCTCGGGAAGGCGATGTCCACTTTAGTGGTCCAGGAGCACAATCTTTTGCTAAACCTGGCCGAGATGAGAGACATCGACAAAGCTTACTTTATCAATGCTCCCATCTCCCAGGCAGGCTTGTTCGGCGACACTGTCAAGGACAGGTCCAGCAGTTTTCAACGGTACAAAAGACTGAGACCATTCAACACATCTTGCCCTGACGTGATCCTCCAGCTGCCACTATGCCTCAGCCTGCTCATCGCAGTGGGCACCCCCCTGACATGGGCAACTCAGAGATGTGGGAGACTGCTCTTCAGCAGTAGGTGGAGACAGCGCCACTCCTTCCTTCAGAGGAGGGTGGGTGGAGAATCTTCAGTTTTCTTTTCTTTTTATGTTTGTTTTCAATAAAAGAGCTTGCAAGGCTCATGGGTTGAAAATGAGCGAAGCATTCTCACCCGCAATACCCCCTATCGCCAGTGGCCAAGAGGTTATGGTTCGGAAACACAATGCCTCTGGCAAGTTCCACCGGGAACATGGGGAGGTTCGCTGTGATGACTCAGAATGTGATGCTTTCTGGGCCATACAACATGATTCAATGTTGTACCATTGAAACAATTTTTAGAGGCTCCTGGGGCATATGTCATCTGCAGCCACAGTCATGCCACTTTGATTGCTTCATATGAGACCCTTTCAGCACTGGTTACACTCCTGAGTCCCAAGATGGGCATGGTGGCGCGGTACACATCATGATTGTGTCACCATCACAACAACTTGTCACCACCTATTCAGCCCCTCATCTGGCCTTCCTTTTCTGCAGGCCAGGGTGCTCTTAGTGTCCCAGCATGTCATTTTCACGACAGATGCCTTCAACATGGGTTGGGGCATGACGTGCAATGGGCAGGAAGCTTCGGGGTCCTGGACAGGACCTTGACTGATTTGGCACATCAACTGTCTGGCATTCTTGCCAGTGGCTCTAGCTTTACAGTGGTTTTGGCCGCTGTTGCTAGACAAGCATGTGTTGGTCTGTTTCGTACATCATCTGACAGGGCAGACTACGATCACGATGCATGTCTCAACTTGCACACCATCTCCTCCTCCAGAATCAGATGCGGCTCAAGTCGCTGTGCGCTGTCCACATTCCGGGGAAGCTCAATCATGCAGCCAACATTGTGCAGCCCGGGCATGGATGCACTAGCACACAGTTGACCTTGGGCTCTACACAAGTATGCGTTTCCCCCAGTAAGCCTGCCCGCACAAACACTGTGCAAGGTCAGGGAGGACGAGGAACAGGTCCTGTTGGTTGTACCTTACTGGCCCATCCAGACCTGTTTTTTGGAACTCATGATCCCCATGACAGACCCTCCCTGGTGCATCCCTCTGAGATCTTTGGAACCTCCACATATGGCTTCTGGATGGTTTGAAGTGGAGTCTGTTCACGAAATTGGTGTTCTTCTCTTTGAGAAAACCCCTGGAGATGCTTGGTCAGAGTCTTGCTTTCTTTCCTGCAAGAAAGGTTGGAGCTTAGGCAGTCACCCTCCACCTTGAAAGTGTATGTGGCTGCCATTGCAGCCCATCATGATTTAGTTGACATTCGGTTCCTGGGGAAGCATGACTTGATTGTTAGTTTCCTGAGGGGTGCCAGAAGGTTAAATCCTCATAGGACACCCCTGATACCCTCCTGGGACCTCTCTATTGTTCTGGCTGTACTGCAGAGGGGTCCTTTTGAGCCACTTGATTCAGTCGAGCTGAAGTTCCTGTCTCTCAAGACAGTGCTTCTGATCGCGTTCACTTCCATCAAGAGGGTTGGGGACCTCCAAGCATTTTCGATAAGTGAAGAGAGCCTTGTGTTTGGGCTGACCTACTGTAACGTTGTGCTGAGACCTTGGCCTAGATACGTCCCCAAGTTTCCCACCACTCTCTTCCAAGACCAGGTGGTGAACCTGCAAGCACTGCCCCCGGAGGAGGCAGATCCAGCTTTGGCATTGTTGTGTCCTGTAAGAGCACTTTACATAAATGTGGACCGCACCCAGAGCTTCAGAAGCTCTGAGCAGCTCCTGGGCTGCTTTGGGATCAGCAGAAAGGGAAGGCTGTCTCCAAGCAGAGGCTGGCCTACTGGATTGTGGATGCCATCGTCTTGGCGTATCATTCCCAAGGCGAGCAGTGCCCCCTGGGTGTGACGGCTCACTCCACACAGAGTGTTGCCTTCTCCTATACACTGGCGCAAGAACTGAAAGAACAAATAGGAACGAATTGAAGCAATCTTCACTTAAGGTTGAAATCCCTTTTGTGGACAGAACAGTAGCATAGCCTTCTTCAGCAGCGATATACTCACCCTTTTGGTCACTTTCGGTACCAAGGTCAGTGAATTTGCACTGGGGCTTTGGTAAGGTTACAACCTTAGCTGCGTTTCTCTTAAACTCAGAGATGATTGGCCTCCCAAGTGAGACCCCATATGTCGTTCGACATAACGTCTCTATTCCCTCCATCAGGAAATGAGGTTTACGTACATAACCGAGACATTTATGTGTCACAGAGTAATGAAAATGAAGAGTGAGATTAACAGAGCGCTGATGTCACTGGCTGTTTTCATTAAATTAATGTGCTTTAGGGCGCTTTCAATAGCATTATACTTTGGTGCTTAATTAGGTTTCGCCCACTCACTTAGTCAAGTGAAATGATCCTGACCTAACTTATGATGAAGGGAAAGTGTAAAGTTATGTGTATCTTGCTGTTGGAAAACTAGACCTGCATTTACTGAAGGAAAGGCAGCAAAAGAATAGTGTTCGGTTTTGTTTATGCTTAAATGGTATATGAGAGTTGCTTTGTCATGACACTCAGCAACAGCAAGTACATTTTTATTATAGGTTTACAGGTTGGCTTTAAATTTGTTAGTCCCTTCTTGCATTTCTATAAATTCACTCTCATTTTTAACAAACTTTCTTTTCTATTTCTTCCTGTCTCACCTCTAAGGTTGCGGATGAAGTCTTCCAGCATCATCTTACGATCGGGTTTGATGTTGGGACTGTACATGTCCGTGTTGAGGAGGATGATGGCAAATGCGAGGATGAAGATCGTGTCAGGATTGTGGAACTGCTGCACCACATCTGGGTTGCACATACAGTAACGCTGGCTGAGAAAAACAGGATACAAGAAACAGATAAACAACAGCTATGTTTATTTAACACATTTTCATAAATAGAGCCTTCTGTTGCTTATCTTTCATAGTCATGAATCATTTGTAAATTTGATGGTACTTGTGTAAAAACAGCTTTTTAAAAGTGTTATTTGTTTATTTAAAAATGTCTCTACTTTCTGACGGATAATAATGAAATAGATGTCTAAAAAAAAAAATTATAAAATAAATTTTATAAACTTATAAAATAATAATAATAATAATTATAATAATAGGGAAGAAAAAATCATAAGGTCATAAAAGTCATGATGCTTTATTAAGATAATTATCATTTAACTAATTAATGTGTATCTCACATGTGTTACCTTCAGAATGTATCATCTATTATCTATCAGAAGATATTGGGTTTTTAAATGCCCCATTGAAAATAAGTGAAATGTAATTAAAACTGCTAAATATAAAGTCATCACAGTATATGCATTCATTGTAATTTTTTGTAAACTTGTGGAATTTGTACATGTAGTAAGGAAAATGTAAGCGGTTTTATGGTATTGTGAGAGGTTTTCAGGAATTGGTTGCTAAGATGTTGCTATATGGTTGTTTAAATCAAATAATCCCACTATTGTAGGATTGATATTCTGCAAAGGTTTCTTTGTATGTTTTGGCTCTTTCCTCTAATGTAAGTCAGAGGGGGATTTTTTGTTTGTTTATCCTCGACCAAGTGAAATCCCAAATTTAATCACTAAGACAAGTAATACACGGATTTCATCATTAAAATGGATGATTTTAGACACTGTTTATGCAATACTATTTATACCAGACTCAATGTGAAAATGTGCTTGTGGCAACATATATGCAGAATTAAGATATTGCATCTTCTTGCACTTTTTGTGATGCTTTTAAAGTGAAATGACTATTGAGAAGTCCTAAAAAGGTATTCATTTTTACCCAAAACTTACACATTTATTTGAAACAGTAAAACTGGCTATGCTTTATTGCATTGGTTGTTGTACATATTGCTGAGGTTTGGAACTTAAATGAAGTCCACTAAGTGGTGTTAAAAGATTAATGCACTATTGTTCTAAGCTACACCTTACCCTAAGCATAACTGATATTGTTAACAAAAGCACATGTGAGATAAAAAATCTATTTGCAGAAAGCAACCATGCCATTTAGCTTTCTTCTACTGAATGTCTCTGATCCTTTTTATTTGCAAACTGTCTTTCATGGGACTCTTCTGTACCAGGTGGGCTTCCGAGCAAGTTTACTACATTAAAAAAGCCATACATATCAAAATTGTTATGTAAAATACATATTAAATGTAAAAGTTTACAAATCATGCAGTACGATTAAAATTTTTTGAGGTCATAACATATTATTGTGCAAGAAACTTTGCGAAAAAAGTCTCCCCCGTAATCATAATTTATGTTTTACTACCAGTCTTTACTACCAACTACTTAGTGCTCACTTCAGCTGGAAACTGCAGTGAATTGTACATACATTTTGCAAAAATGTGTGAGGAGGTACTTTTTTCCAATGAGCTTATGTTGCATTTATGTATGGCAATAGTGCAAGATGAGTGGTTCAGAGAAGTTTAACATTTCAGGTTTGTTCTAACCTCTCAGTATTAGCAAGAGTAATAGTGATGCTTACTAAGCATCACCACTAATGATGAATGGCTAAAGTACTATTATTAATGAATGTTATATTTCATATCCATTTACCCCTTCACTTGCTCTTTTTTAGGTTTGGGAAATATCAAAGGCAATGCAGGAGAGACAGCCGGGAACAGGCTGGATTGTGTTATGCAACCACAGTTATTTATAAACCAGTGTCTCGCAGACAGATGCAGATGTGTGCAACACTCTTTCACACACACAACAGCATAAGGATCATCAGCAGTCTTGTTATTTCCAGTGCTGAAAACAAAAGCATGTTTGGCTATAACCCCTACAAACGTTGATAGCTGCAACTGAATTATGATTCAGAATTGCAATAAGAGCCTCTACTGAATATGAATGGAAAGTAATTGTTCTAGTAAAATGATTATTTGGATTATCAGACCAGCATTGTCAAGTAAACCTAGGCTAACATTTGTGCTACAGCGGAAATCAAAATATTCCTTAGTTCAGAAGAAAAATAACTTGTTAATGAATCATTTTAACAAGTGTTGAATTAAAACAATTTAAAAAAATGTATATTTTAAAGTTAATTCTATGTGCATTTATGAGTTGTAACGTTTCATAATTTATTTCCTTTAATTTATCCTTTTTTTTCTAGTTAATTTAAAATGCTCCTGCAGTGTGACAGAAAATAAATATACAAATATAGTATTTCAATTTATAATAGTTAAAGTCACATGCAAAAAAGTAAAATAAAATAAAATAAAGTTTATGTTACTCTGCGCATACATTTCCAAAAATGTGTAATGTCAACTACTCAACTGCTTTTCAAACGAATCCTTTACTTCAATGTAATACAGCGTTGTATTCCTTGAGAATGCGACTGATTAATGGAGAGCATTCAGCGTGCTTTTTTATCCTTCGGTGCAGGGACGAAAAAGTTCATGAACACAGGTATCAAATCAGTGGCGGCTCTTATCTTCCCCTCACATATGAAGGTGGCTGGAGCATTTATGTGTGTGTGTAACAGTGTCTGGAGTCTCACCTGAATGCCTCTATCAGTCTCTCCACTTTCTGTGCTTCGCCTTGCACACGGATATGAGCCTGAAACTTCCTCAGAGCCTCATCTAACTCCATCCCAGAGAAATCCATCTCATCCACCACACAGCTATCAAAAAGAAGGAACAGACAGAAAATGAGAGAGGGACAGAGAGAGAGAGAGTGCGCAAGAGAAACAAGGTATTAAGCAAACACATAAGATGAAAGCTCACATTGCCAACTCTATGGTCAGTAGATATTTGAGGTTTAGCCCAGACCTTTGTGGAACATCCTTTGATGAATGTTTTTTTTTTTTTTTTTACTGCTGTATTTTTACTGTAATACCAATTTGAATTTGGGGTAAGCAAATTATTACTTCAAATTAAATTGATGCATATTAAAAATAAATAAGTAAATAATAAAAAAAATAATAATGTTACAGTGATTAACTTTATAACATTACTATGACTACTACACTGACCTAAAGGATTAATAGGAACACCATACTAATACTGTGTTTGACCCCCTTTCGCCTTCAGAACTGCCTTAATTCTACGTGGCATTGATTCAACAAGGTGCTGAAAGCATTCTTTAGAAATGTTGGCCCATATTGATAGGATCGCATCTTGCAGTTGATGGAGATTTGTGGGATGCACATCCAGGGCATGAAGCTCCCGTTACACCACATCCCAAAGATGCTCTATTGGGTTGAGATCTGGTGACTGTGGGGGCCATTTTAGTACAGTAAACTCTTTGTCATGTTCAAGAAACCAATTTGAAATGATTCGAGCTTTGTGACATGGTGCATTATCATCACACCACACCACACACACACACAAAAAAAAATGCATCATGTTTACACAAAATACTGATCAGCACAACGGATTTCAACATATACAATGATAAGAACCATTGTTAATAATTGAGGACCAATAGGAGCAATATATATATATATATATATATATAAATATATATATATGATAATAACAATTTAATTTCAGTTAAAAGGTCCTATTCTCAGAATTAAATTCTTTCTTTAAAAGTACAACTATCCAGTACTTAAAATATTGAATAATTATAATATCTATATGGATTGAATTTGTCTGCAAATAGCTTCTTTAAATCCCCAGGCGGTAGTCATTAGGACACAAGGCTCTCCAGTGATGAAATGTTATGTTTGCTTTCACTTTAAAGCAAAATAAATTACACCATGCATGTGATTTTATGTCAAATAGTGACGCATGTGGCTTTTATTAATGATAATAATGACACATGAAATCAAAAGCCACTCGTAGTGCCCAAGACCTTTGTGAAGTGAACCTTAACATCACCACAAATACTGTACAGATAGCATGATGGGATGTGAATAGACTTCAGGAGACATCAATCATAGATCATTTCAACCCACAAGCAGGCCCAGAGTAATCACATCTCAGCCTGCAAAAGCTTAAACTCCTACTTACATTAACAACTTTAAGGTTTATTTCAAATGAATGCACCAAACTGCCTTTATAAGGGATAATTCATACAAAAATTATGCAATTTATTTCCGTGCCATTGTTTCAGTCTTTAGTGTCACATGATTAGAAACTCTTCTAATATGCTGATTTGATATTATTTGTTAATATATGGTAATATTTTTAATATCTTCATCAACTGTAGATTGTTTTATAGCATATTAACTCTTTACAATATCACTTTCACAAAAACAGCTGGAAATTTAACACACGTTAGTATGGACTACTTTTTTGTGATGCTCTTTGGATATTGGTGATTTCTTTATCATGCAGGTTTGAAATTACATAAATGATGGCAGAATATAATTTTTTTGGGGGAGGGATTAGACTACTCCTTTAATGTCAAACAAAGTTTACAGCCCAAGAAATCCAACTAAAGCATCACTCCACATGAACAAATTCAGAACCACAGAAATGTTTATTCTATAAAATATATGTGGTCTGTAGGCAATAAATAAATTATTATTATTTTTACTTCCACCAATGTTTGCAGGTTTATTATGCTAAGCTGCCAGCTGGAGGTTTCGGAAAGAGAAACGGCTGTCGATTTGTACATAGAGCAGGTGCAGAGAGAGTAAGACATCTCCACAGGGAAATACATATCCAAGAACAGTGAGACAATCTGTTCCTCTCTACCTTTTGGTAAAGTATATCCTTTCAGTATGAAAAACAGACTGTTCAAAGCTGAATAACTGAATGAACATTAGTGTGCAATTTATACACACTCAGATAACATAAAAAACATACAAGCATAAATGTACACGCAATTATGTGCCTTGAAATATACATGTATTTCTACTATAGTCCATAATTTACATATCTTTTATATGAATGGAAAAATGATAATAGCATGCACATGTAGAGAAAGTCACTTAGTAGTCACAATAAAAGCACAAAATGCATATAATACTTGCTTATTGGTTTCTTATTATTGTTAGAATGCTTCATTTTACAATCTTATGATCAATTAAATGTGTTGTTGCTAAATAAAAGTAAATAAAGTGTTCAGGTCTCCTTTGAGCTGGTGTTGTTGCTTTAGCAGACCTAAGAGTTTAGAAAAATCATAAAAAAAACTACTAGCCAGAAAAACACTGTAAGATCTTTTCTAAAAGCCTGCTCACAGTGATGGACGTGGTTTGTATAGTAAGGACTGCGCTAAACTTGAACTCTAATTTGAGCTTTTCCTGTGTGTCTGGACGCACTGGGTGCTCATCTGTCAAACTGGTTACATTATCAAGTGAAATTAAGAGAAGAAGTGTTTCTGCATCAAAAGCAGCACACTCCTTAAGCTCATTTAAAAAAAGACAAGCATACAGATTCTTACTTTCAGGACAAAAACTAAAACATAGTGCATTTTTGCCAATGTCCTCATTTTTCATTTCAGTTATTTTTTTCTTCTCAGCAAGAAACTTCAGATCGGTCAAAATGTACTCAGATACCGCACTGCAGACAAATGAATGTAGAGTGTGCACAGACATATTGTACTAAAAAAACATCCATTTCCATTTTCCAAACTGATGCACTATGTAAGGTCCTGGAGGCTATATCAGCATCTCAGGCCATGAAAGGATGCATGGCCAGTCCATTGTAGGGCAATTTTTTATCTCCACTTCACCTATCCTGCATGTCCTTCAATACCTGAAACGGATGTGTCTGATTTAAGGGATACATTCAAAATGTGTACTATTAGGCGTGCTCCAACCTCTCAAATGTCTACATCAAATGAGAAACTGATTTTCGGATTTTCTGAGTTTATGGATCATCAGGCTTGAGGAAAGAGAAAAGAAGTGTTGAACATCTCCAAAAAGCTGGTTAGCACATTTTCTGAGCTCCCTGTGGCCGATTACAAAAGACTCTGGAGCCATGCCTGTAGCATACACTTATTATGGAGACAATACAGTTGGAGCAACATTGGGTTAAATGTCTTGCTCAAGGGTACTAAGAGAATACTATAGATCATGGCCAGGTTATTATGAGCTCAATCCCGAGCTTTAGTCACTGAGCCACACCAACTAATGTGAACAGACCCAGTAGACCTATTCAGGTTTCCCAGTAGCACTTTACCTACTGTGTATTATTCTGCTGAAGATTACTGTGCATCACAGCTTGTTCCTAAGGGTGCATTACGGTCTGGGCCAATGGGATCAGTTCCCGAAGAGCTTCTGAATGCCAGGGATCTCTAGCTGATCAGTAGTATGGTCTTTGATAGTGAGGGGATATTTTATTTTGTAATTTCACTGCCTTGATCAAATGACCTTAAATTCTTGCAGCAATTTCCCAAAAAATCCATTTGTTCAACATCTTCAGTCACTTTTTTTGGCATTTAGCAGATGAGGAGATTTGTGCATGGTAGACAAAGTAGAAATAAACAAGTCTGGTAGTTAACAAGTCCATAAACTGTATGCATTATGACCATCTGGCTTGTACAGGTTTTTTTGTTTTTGATAGTTTGTTTGTTTATTTGCAATCTTACTAATGTGCAAATAATTAACTTTGTGAATCTTAATTTTTGACTGCTACAAGTAGACACTATTAGCCACCTATAAGTACTTTAAATGTGTATAATTTCAGTTTTGAGGGTCAAGGGTGTCAGAATGTGACTCGACTGATCACCCAGTCAACACTAAAGTCCCAGTAGTTACTAACATTTTAGATGCTTATCAAACCGTTTGACATGTTGACATCTTTGACAAAAGACTGTTGATGTTGCACAGTCTGCTGTGGTTTCTAACCGAAAATCTCACAGGGGTCATTTTGAATAATCTGACAAGTAACAATGATACATTTTCTTTCCGCTCCTACTAGTGCTTCTTTTGGGACATGTTATATGAAATCCGTCAACTTGTCAGGTGCATTTCTGCAAACTGACTTTTTTAGAAAGTATACACGATTGCAATGTTCGTATTACTATGGCTATTTGAAAACCCACCTTTACTATCAACCATATCACTTCTATGTTTCAACAATTCTGTAAGTTTTGATTAATTAAATAGAATGAATCATTCAATTCGTACAGTTGAGTCTTTACTCATTTTCAAGAAACATCTAAAGACTCATCTTTTTCGCCAGCACTTAACCAACTAATACTAGCACTTTTCATAAAAATTAAAAAACCTGGCTATGCGGTCTGTACTAGACTAACTGAGACTTGTCGTGGCACTTGTATACTGTTGTTGTTCTCTTGTTGGCCTGTCTGCTTCTATTGTTCTCATTTGTAAGTCGCTTTGGATAAAAGCGTCTGCAAAATGATTAAATTTAAATGTAAATTAAATATATCAGGTGCATGTATGTCAGTGGGTATATAAACAAAGGATACTAGTCAATAGATTTTGCTTATAACAGGAGAGAAATCCTTCCACTCCATTCCATCTATCACTGTTGCAATAGGCAGTTACATGCAAAGGCAAAATCATAATCAAGACAAAAGTTCCGTTTATTCATACGTGAGTATTTCCTTTATATCATACTTGAGTATTTCTGTAGGGTTAGGGTTACTTGCATGTAATTATGGATAATTATTGTTATTAGAATAGTGAGTATATGCCACATGTAAGAAGGTCACTTTTAAATAAATTGTTACCATATTTTATGTGCAATTACAGTGTTATTACAGTGTACTTTAGACAAAAATGTACTATGTAATATAAGGTGATGCTGGGAGTGAATGTCTTGTTTATTATTTGTGTGTGTGTGTGTGTGTGTGTGTGTGTGTGTGTCAAACCCTGTGCCTTCCAAAATATACTCCATTTGACATCATATATGAACACAAGTGGTCGACACGTGCGATACCAAGCTTCATCTTTGTCCAGTGTCTGCACTATTTCTCTCCAGAAGTTATGACTGGTAAAATGTATCTGTACTACATTTACACAAGTGCTTGTCAATATGGGTGTCTGTTTTTGTTGCCACCCTGTGGAACTACAAATTAGTGCAAAACAAATTCAATATTCATGAGCTACCTGGGCATACAAAGTACAAGCGATTTCAAAAATTGAGTGTTGTTTGTACAAACGCATTCACTATTATGGTGTATGTGGACTGTCGTTTATGCATAAAAAACAATTCATACTTTGGGCTTTACTTTAGTAATAGTAATAGTAACAGTAATAGTAATAGGTTGTTTGTCCAAATCTCTGGAATACGACCCATCAGAACGTTTACAGTTGTGACCTTATTGGCGACAGGGCACTTTCCTATTAATGCTTTGTACTCTTTTATCTGCACCATCATTCAGGTTTTGTATAGCTCAGTTGGTAGAGCGAGTTATTTTTCACGTTATATGACAATTCACGTTATATGACAATATGCAATCATGTGATCATGGGTTGGATTCAAGAGAATGCATGAGCTCATAAAATGTATATGCACTGTAAATCACGATTTTGCATGATTTCAGTGAGGGTACGTTTAAGAGCGGGGTTAAGTGGGGTCATTCGTACGAATATGTATGAATTAGCCACCTAGTAAAATATGTAAAAATTGTGTGAGATCGGGCTGGGCCCTGTAAAAAGTCCACAAACTTCATATAAATAAACAAGCATTTTGACTGGTAATGACAGTCATACGTCATTTTGTGACGACAGACGCAACACGACACTGTCATTATTTTTACACCTGCTAGAGGGCACTTAACTTTAAAACATAAATATAGGTCATATTGAGGTGCTTGCACAAAATACCTATAGGGTTATTTTTTGTTGGAGTACAGTCTGTAATAGAATGGGTTTTCATCTTGCTTTGCATGACTTTGTCATGGAGCTGTCATCTAACATTGCGTAGGCAATATTGCCTTTCTCGCTCTGTTATAATTTGGGAATACTGGGAATAAATGCTCTGCTTGTCCAAATAAGAGACAAGCCACTGAAGAAAAAAAACATGTCTTTTGGAAAACAGCAGAAACTGATAGACAGGTTGCCTTCTGAGTCAGGAGATCCAAAGAAGGAATCTAGATTGATGGTTTATTTGATACTTTTTTTAAATATTGTCTTTTTTTATTCCCCCTTTAAGTGTGTACCAAAGCAAATTTAATAGCAGTGGCATTTGTTTTAATATGCAAAGGCTTGACTTGACTTGAGGGAAATAAAAATATTAGTGTCCATTTATTATATCGGCATGAAATATTCATAATATTCTGTTTTTGGCTACAGCTGAGTCTTTAATTTGTTGTGTTGCATGTTATAGCTCATGTCTTAAAGCAGCTGAAGTTAAGTCTTTACCTAATATGAGCTCTACAGTATATTTTTAATGTGTTTGGTTTAAAAAAATGCTTATTAATGATAGTAATGTTTTTTCGGCCAAGGGCAATGTGTTTTATTCATTTTCTTGGTAGTACTGTTGTTAATAATCCCAAATAACAATTTTTTTTAAGTAAATGTAAAGCTCTATGGTGAATGAAAGTAGTTAATGCCACATGCTTTCTTTTGTTTTACGTCAATATTAGTTAGTAAAGCCGCATAAGTTTGATTTTAGACTTTATTAATTCCAGAAAAGTGTTCGTTGGGCATGAAAGTGATAAATAACTGGAGAATAATGATTTGAAGTTATAATTAGCCTGAACCTAGTCAAATTTTGCCCATTGCGGCTTTCTGGTAAATGCATTGTCAGATGAAACAAAGAGAAAGACTGTTGGGGAATTACGGAGATTTTTCCCCTCACTTCAAGAAGTTTGTTGAATTTATATTAAACGCACACAAGGAAAACAGCATAAAAGGGTTTTTTTAAGCAAAAACATAGGTTACAGAAATATAAAATAGCAAACTGTCAAGGTAAATTGCTAGCCTAGAAGAGGTCACATAAAAGTGCCAAGTTAAATCTGGCTTTTTTTCTGCTGTGCTGGTTTCGCACATCACATTTTTTTTTAAACATCCTGTTTTACTAAGTATATGTATGCAAATAGGGATTAATATAATATATTAATTAAGGAAATTAATTCAAAATAATAGGTTAGTGGTGAGAGAGAATGCTTATTCAGCTATTGAAACAATCAAATGCATGTGTGGTAATACTCATATATATGAGTATATATTTTTATATACTCTCTATGATCATTACTGTATCATGGCACATAAAATTTTAAAACTCTACTTTAATATTAAGCTACTTTAATATTAATATTGACCTTTGCAAAAAAGGAGATGTTGGGCAGAACAGAAAAATACAAGCACTAGGGATTGATTGATTACCACAGCATTAAAAAGCTTTTTGGGGAGTATTTGAAAGACCTTTCCAGGGTTCTACAGGAAAATAATAAAGCTCCCAAATGCTCCAAAATCTGTCAGGGAGGAGTTCCAAACCTGAGTTTATTTCTTCTGTTGAACATAAAGGAAGATATCTTGAAGAATATGGGTAGATGTTGGTGAGTAAAAGATCACAGAATTTTCATTTTTAGATTAACTGTCCCTTTAAGTCTAGAAGATGCATCACTTCAAAAACCTCATATGTACTGCACTGTATACACACACACACACACACACACGCACTGACTCTGCTAAGAGGTCTCAAGAGTGTATCATTTCCAAGTGCAAAGCTCTGCAGTTAGACTGCGGGAGCTCAGCAGCCAAGGGAGATCTCATTAAAAGATGCCATGACTCTCCAAATCCATGGAGAGAAAAAACGAAACAAAAATGCTTCCATTTAAAAGTGTAAATATTCTCTCTTTTATGATATTGTTCTCTTTTTCTCATACAGTTAAGCTATGGACACTAAGAGGCATTTTCATATACTCACTCTAACACATCTCTGTTAAACGGCTTCTTGCTGCTGCCAAGAAACTCGCCAATCATCTGTCGGCTCAGCCCCTTCCTCTGGAGCAGGAAGTGCGCCACACCTATAGGCGTATCCGGAATGAACCCACGGGAGATGAGAAACTGGAGGCCTTTGTCTGGATTTCTGTTTGATGCACAGAGAAAGAGATACATAGAGAGAAAAACTGTTAGCACTGTTCAAACTTTAACCCAAGTACATAACTACAGTACTGGAAAGCAGGCCCGGCTCCAGATATGAGATGAAAGGTAGGCCAAATGATATTCCAGGTGGGAGGGTCGTATTGGGGGGGCAGGGGGGGGGGGGGGGGGGCGTTCTTTAATGCTTTAAACTCACATGTCTATTGATATAGTTTTAATTTCATATATTTAAGGCAAGTGTTAGGGTTGTTTGTTATTGTTGTGTTTGTTTTCTTCATTTTTAATGTTTTGTACATATTTTGGAACTATTTAGTAGTTCAGAACCATGGATGCCAAAATTTTAATCACTTCATTCTGGATGGTTTTGGAAGTGTAGCTACTTTGCATTTTGTGGGATACCTGATGTAATGTCAGCCAGGTATTTATCTTTTTCCAACGTGTATTTAAACAACTTGGCAAAAAGCCCCGCAGCTATGCAATCTTCCTCACTGTCACATGTTTCCCTATCCCTGCGTAGTGGAAGCTCATTGACTGCTAAAAACTTCACAACACCTGCCATGCTTTTTATGTAATAGCGATTCTTTTCTATCTGTTGGGGACTGAGCAAACATGCTACGGTCTCCCCTGACACCGATCCGCGGCAAAACTCTGTCCATGAGGAAGAGGCTTCCTTAATCCATAATATCCTGTCTCTTTGAGTTTAAATCTATATTTATTTACACCAGCTCTTGAAAACATCTATGCAAACACATTTGACTGAAAAAGTGCGGGGGACGACTTTCCATGATATTAAAAGTGGGGGGACACGTCCCCCGCATCCCCCGCGTAATCTACGCCCCTGCACCGAACACTCGGCACGGAAAACAAAAGAATGCATCGCGATCTACAGAATATTCAAGCCACTTATTGGGCTACTATAATGTGCTAATTGAGACCACTAACAGTTCTAATAAAATGAATTGGCTGTTACTGTCGTTTATTGCTTTATAATTCAGCACGTCCGTTTACCTCAAAGGTTGCGAAGTGAATGAGCTAAGTCTGTCTGTCTCGGAGGGAAAAAAAGAGGGGATTGGGCAGAAATTAGAAAAAAACGTATCTGGAGCTGAATTGAATATCGCACTAATTTTGTGATTGGCTGTTATGTGGTGTGGGGCCAGGGTGGGCCAAGCCTCTGATTGGGCGGGCCAGGCCCACCCTGGCCCCCCCGTGGAGCCGGGCCTGCTGGAAAGGCATTAACTTACAATATTAATATTATTATATTACAACAGGATTTGTCTTGCAATTGCATTGGAATGAACCAGAAAAAGTACAACATCTAGCAGATTTTTGCGATTCTGTTTGGTGGCAAAGTCAAAAAATAAAATAACTACTTGTCAAATGAACTGCAAAAAATAGCACATCAACAGCATTATTTTTTTTTATGTTAAAGACACCATAATTTGATTTAAAAGAGAAAGATTATAAGCAGATTTGTCTAGTCACTGCACAAAGCTATTTTATGACTTCGCAAGATGGGCAAAATAGTGCATCAGTTATAATTTTATAATGCTCTATGGTGTTTTTTGTTATTTTTCAGCTTGACAGGTCCAATACTTATAATACAACAACGATATTCTTAAAAAAAAATCTAAAAAAATAAAATAAATAAATAATATATATATATATATATATATATATATATATTTTTTTTTTTTTTTTTTTTTTTTTTTAATTGAATTATATATTTACATTTGTTAAATGTTTTGTTGTTATAAAGATATATATATGACACTTGAATAAAAAAATGCTTTCTGTGTGTCTTTGTTTTAGGAGTTTCAATCTCATACAGTCCCTCAGACACTTTCTCATTCCACAGAAGCCAAGTGGGCATTAATAACCGCCGTTTTTCTATTCAGTGGCTTATCAATAACCAGAATGTCAACGCTTTCCAGCCTTCAGACAATAAAAGTGACAATGGGGGACAGAAAGAAGCTTCTCGGCTGTACTTTATAGAGTTGCTTTATTCCTTCAGTCAGCATTCTTATCGCTAAGTCTTTGCTCTGGGAGAAAAAAAAAGTACATGGATTTATAGAGGGTCTACTGAACTTTGATTCATCCACATGCTGAGAGAACCGTGTATTTCTGGTTTGCCTGAATGCATTCTACAATCTCCATTTTTCACTCTATCTTCCCTATTCATTGCGATGATTTACTCCTCATAATAAATGTACAACCCCTGCCGACAACGTCTAGCTTTACAGAGGGGAACATAATGTAGTTTATGAACAGCCTGTTTGTCAGTTACAATAAAGGGCCTGTCACTGTGTTTTATTTTAAAGGAATTGAAATGATATGCAATAGTGTGATATGTGGCTCTGAATAGGTTGTGCTGTTTTTATATGGTCTATTTATCCTGATGGAAAAACAGTTTAATGTTGGGCTCATTCTTAAACAAGTGAAATGTCCATAAAACATCTCTAATGTGCACCAAAAATTTTTTTTCAGAACAATATTATACAAATGCTGCTAATAAGTTAAGGAAATGTCCTGCACGTGTTTAAAACCCAGAATGATTGGGGTTTCTTTCTTACAGTAGCAAGAGCTTATTTAATGTCACTTTAATTTGCAATTTGCATTGCCTTGATTAACTTCACCTCTGTTATATGGTTATTAATATTAACATTCATTGCTGTTTCACTTCTTGCTTCCAGCAGGTTTCTCATGGGCGGCAGAAGTCAGAGGGAGGCGTAATGCTGAGTTAGGACAAAATTAATTTTCAGTAAGCACAGCAGATCTTAAAACTGCTGCAAATGAGTGATAGCATAATGAAGAGCACATATGAGAAGGCTGTGTGGAGGGTGATGTTACCTGTGTCACCCATGGCGGGATCATCCACTGCTTTTAAAAGCGCATCTTTACTGTATCTAACATTATCACACTGCTCTGTGGAATAGTTCATTCTGTTTGGTCAGTCGCGAAATTCCAAGGTGAGTTATTCCAACAACCGTTGTCAATAACAGCGCTGAATAATATTCTGCTTATCCAGGTTTTGTTTCATGCAAACTCAACTACTGCTATCTTGTGTCTCTGTGATAGTTATCAACTGACGTCAGTATTAATAATACTTCAGTATTAATAATATTGTAATATTATAGCTGTCTTCGTCTTTTTTGATATGCAGGATGATTGTTTTATATACTACAATGGATTATAAGGTAATAAACAGGTAAGATATTAAAACAGTCAATATCTCTTGTCCCCATATTTATTTATGTGGTGAAAGCAGTGAACAAAGCGGTATGACTGTGCCTTATCGCTAAAATGTCTGCCTGATTTAAACTTAAGTTTGGGCTAAAGCCACTTTATATCAACCGTTTTTGTTTTTTTGTTTTTACACGGAAGGTTTGAGTTGTGAGGTTGTGAGTAGTGAGTTAATACAATTTCTGAACTCAAAAGCTAAAAATCTGATCATTAGATATTAAAAGATGAAAATCCATAATGAATGATAAACATTTAGCATTTATTGTGTGGAATTTATCCAAATCCGGTAACATTTAATTTGAAGGTATCCTTGTTACACATTACATGTACTTAATATTAAAATTAAAAACAATAAATGATGCATAATTTCATGCAAGTAACCCTAAGACAAACCCTAACCATATAGTAAGTACATGTAGTTAATTGATATTATTCAGTACTTAAATTTATAATTACACTGTAACAGGGACATCTTAAAATAAACTCTAATCCAAAAAAAACAAAAAAAAAACAATAAGATGTGGAATTAATAAACTGTATTCAAAAGTTATTCTACTTAATTGGAGTACAAACAAACAATAATTCCACAAAGAGAGTTCTTGACAAGACAAGTAAAAAAATAAAAAATAAAAAATAATAATAATAATCACTTTGGAGGATTCTTATTGTGCTCCAATTATGCACCAAGGGTGAAAATATAATTCAGTTTTGTGTATTTAGGATACATAATCTCCTAACCAAATGTTTACCAAAACAAAGGAATCTCCTGTTTTATCTAAATATACAAGTCATAAAAAGAAATTTTTAAAAAGTAATTTATATTTATAACATAAATGCAAAAGAAATTTGCAATAGAAGATAGATGCTGAAGCGATTGGCAGAATAAATGTAAATAGAAACAAATGTAATCTTTTTTACATGAAGTGAAAACAGTGATAAATGCAATTCACACAAAATACTGCATCTTTAGCAGTGATATGCTATTTTTACTAAGGATAAAGTGTCTGAGCAAAGATGGCTTGGAGCAAAAATAGCCTTTGGCAACAAGCTTGGCCGCTTGCACTTAGTGTGAAAAGACACTGCCATTAAATAAACCAGTGAAGGTGTGAACAGTATGTTTTAAGGGACTGTATTTTCTAAAAGCACACAGGGCCAAAAGTGCTTCCAGTTGAAGAAATACCAATCTTCTCATCCAGATAGACAGAAAGTAGCTACATACAGTTCACCTGACACTCAACTAACATCTGTGCACTGATTATCTTCTGGCATTGTAAAAAAAAAGGGGGCAGGTGAACTGCAGGTATAAGCCCTGAATAAAGCATGACACTTACATGACAGAATAGAGCACAGCTTTTTGAAGGCACCTTACGATCATGACCAGTCTCCTATAGAATCTAACATCTATGTTGAATCCCACACACATTTTCCTCGCTTTCTTTTCTCCTCTCACCTGCTGTTTTCCTATCTTTTGGGCGAAAAGAAACATTCCCATTCTGTTCACGAGGCAGGTGAAAACTCAGTTTAGAGTGCTGTACTCTCTCTGCTTACCAACCATCCTTGGTTCACACATCAGTGTCCTTTATATGTCCGTTACATGCTCTTTCCAACATATACACGCTCATAGAGCCCCTATAATCCTCCTCCTTTCTTAATTATCTGTTTAGGGAAAGCACATTCCGGTCCCCAAATCTCTCTGTTAATCCAAACTCAGATTTCAGCATCTTGTCACACACACACACACACACACACACACACACACACACACAAACACACCTGCTTTAGATTCAGTCTGAGCTGTCACAGGTATTAAGACTACCCTGCAGAAAATGAACTGCTGGAACTAATGACAAGCCCTCTCTCTTTTCACTCACTATCTTGGAGCAAAACCTCCATTTGATAAAAAAAAAATTGGCTTATCCTTATCTGTCGGGGTATATTGAGGCGATGAAGTCTGGGTAAGGGAGAGACTGGTTTATTTTTATTTTGCTCTCTTTGATAATGTTAAAAGTAGTGCTGTCAATTAATTGGCAGATTTAATCAAATGAATTGGTGAACTAACCCTTTGAAGAGCAGTCCTCCACGTACATGAAAATTTGTGAGGTTGGTGAATGTCATGTCTGTTTTAATGTTTCAGTAAAGAAGTAGCTTTCTGAAAGCAGTATATTCATTTCAACGATATTACATGCCCTCACACTAGTGTTGCCATTACAGCACTCTAGAGCACTGTGGTAGACAGACACAACCACACAAAGTGTTGAGATTATAAAACAGACTATTAACCTGTCCTTACTGATGTGAATACACCTCTACCTGAAAATGGATAGAGTTTAATTAAATGTTCTTATGTTCTTTTAAATTGTTTTTCTGGGTTCATTTTAGCCTTGCAATATAGTAATTTTACACCATCAAAAAGCAACCCAGCATTCTGGGTTAAACATAATAACCCAACTTGCTGGGTTAAAATAACCCAGCACTGGCTTCGTCCCCTTTTGATCCAAATTGGGTTGTTTTCAACCCAGCAGTTTTAAGATTGTATTTATTTTGTTGAATTGTTTTCCAATACACAAGTGTGTTACATGATGGTCTTTTTAGGGTGCTTTCATATCTCTAGTTCGGTTCATTTGGTCCGAACCAAGAGCAAAAAATTATACATTGCAGCATTTTTCAGCTTTTTTGGTTCCTTTTCACACCACACTGGTTGCTTTGGTCCGAACCAGTTGAAACGAACCAAAATGCAGTCACATGACAACATCCACATCACTCATTGGCCATGACGTATTTTCTAAACTGCTTTTTGATTGGTCAGAATTTACATGCGGGAAAATTCCAACATAAGATGAAAAGCCAGCAAACAACACGGAGACAACACAACTATGGAGAGACGACTGCGCTGGCTGGTTTTGTCCCTGGCCATAATCTATTACATTGTTTGTATACACCACAATATGCAAACAATACATTTCTATAATGAAGCGCAGATGTGGCTTGAAAACAACGTTCTAATGCACTGCAAACAGCGAGCGGGCATCGCTCCTAACTTCAAGCAGAGGCATGCATTAATTCTTCTTAACTCTGACATGCTCATGGTCATCTGACCAAATTTCCATGAGGCTCCGCACCTCTTCACTACTCCAAGTTTGTCCACGAGCTGCCATGCTAAAGTGCAAACTGTCAACAAACACTTTCTCATCCCAAAATGCACAGCACAGCTGACACAATATTAATTAAACTTGAATAAAAAATTGAAAATAAATAATAATAATAAAAAAACCTGAAACAATAAAACACTAACAAAAACGGTTGCAAAGGAGAAAGAAAGTAATATGGTTTTTGAACAACATGAGGCTGATTTAACGAGGACAGTATTTTCATTTTTGGGTGAACTAATCCTTGAATGACAGATGAAGCTGAGTCATTTGAGGGATTTAACCATATGTTCAAAATTCTCACTATGTTCTTTGAACCGTTCTTTGGAAAATGTTATTTGGAAAATAAACAGCCTCCCACCCCAGCTGATTCATAATCAAGTGCACACATACATTCACTCAGCCCTATAAAACAGATGAATCCTTTCTGTTGCATTCTACCATGAATATTGTCGTCATCAGCACAGGACAAAGAAGGTTTCACTTGGTGAAGGTGGACAATTAATGAGTAGATTATGCACCTTCCCTTTCACAAGATGGATAAAGAGCTGCTGTGCATAAATGCAAGCCTATTTGTCAGCTATGTAAGTTACCACATCAGGAATATGCTGTTAGATGCTTTCTGGAAATGTGATTTTGAAGATTTTGTTTTGTTACCAGTCACACATGACTCGCATCCTTGCATTTTTTACTTTTATTTGTCTCTGTCACATGATTACTTTGAGTACTAAAAGTATTCATTAAGAGGTACTTTAGGAACAAAGCATTTCACCTTGGACACTGTACCAGCAATGAAAGGGAAAATAAATAGAAGCTAGCGCATGGAGATCTTGGATAGTTTAATATTCTTCATCTGAATAAAATTTTTACTTTGTAGAACCACATTCCTCTAATGACTTACTAGCTGATTAAATTAGCCCTTCTAACTCTAAGAATTTTTCTCTCATTTTAAAGGAGCTACAAATGGCACTGAAGTATATGTAGAAGTAAGGGTAAAAGTAATTTATTTCTTCAATTATTGGAGTGGGATCTTTAATTTTCTTTTAAAATAAACTTTACAATAGGAAGCAGAGAAAGAGATCTATTTTACATGAAGTGTTTTTAACCACTCTGGACTAACATTTAAATCAGTTGATGCATTGTGCTTACTGTGTACAACCATGTTTTTACCTTGTGATTATATTTAATAAAAATACTACAAATGCCTTTTTTTAATTTATTTGTTTATTTTTCATTCATGCATACAGTATATAGTAGTTTAATACATCTATTAGGCATAAAGTGGAACAAAAACAACTAATCTATGGAGAATAATTATCAAAATTGTTGGATACAGTATATTGACAATACTACTGGATTTTAGTTCATTAATGTTTAATTTGTATATCAGCCTTGAGAAAACTAGTTGAAAAACAAGAATATTTGGGCTCAAAATATAATTAAGGGCCCATACTGTTGCAATTCAAAATGTGTCAAAACAATTCAATATGCTGCATTTTTAGCAAAGGATGACATTTTGTGTAATAGCTAACTAGTTTTGGCATCTACAATTAGTTTTGTCTTTCGGGATGATTACTGCCATGAAGAAGCAATTGTTTGTGAATAATCTTGCTGAATCACACTTCTTTAAAATGTCAGCATGTTGTAGCTATATGAATGCTAAACATCAGATTTAATGGAACAGACATTTGAAAGCAACTCTATTAACCCCTTAAATGCTGAGATTTGTTGCCGCTAGCTATGCACATTTACAATGTGTTAATCAGTATAAGGCATCGACATTTCCAGAAAGTTTCTGACATTAATCTATGTTTATGATACATAGTCCAGCCCAGTCCTGATTCAACCTTTCCCATCATGCACCTCTGTGATGTTTTGCGTTAGAGAGCTCTTATCAAACTATGCCTCAGTCACTCTTGGCTGAACATAGAGAATAGACATGCGGGAGCAGAATTTTAATTGGCAGCGATGTGACACTGCAGAAATAAAGCCAACAGGATTTGTAAAGTGGAGTTGCATTTCTCCAACTTTGAAAAACAGATGTCCTCGTTGGAAAGATGCACCTGGGTGATAGGATAGTTACAGGAGTAGACGGTTATTTATAAGAAGCAAGTAAAAAAAAAAAAGAGACATCTTGATAGAATATGCAAATTAGTACATGATAAACAATGCGCAATAAATAAACACAGCTAAAAAAAAAAAAAAAAACACAATTATTTAACTAAAATAAACATTAAAATAATTTAAAATTCAAAAAGTGTTGAGGATATATATATATATATATATATATATATATATATATATATATATATATATATATATATATATATATATATATATATATATATATATATATAAATATTTGTGTGTATATAACACATTGATCCTAAAAATGGTCCCATTTTACTTGAATTTACAAATCAGACACTTATTGTGATTTTTGGGGGTGCAGCAAAACAATATTTGAATGCCTTCAGGGAGATTGACATATTGCAGTCATGCATGAATTTTAGAAATTATGTTCCTGGCTAGTAAACCGACATGATCTTGATGTTATCCTAATCCTTATAAAATCCATTTTGTATGAATACAGGAACAAACTGGTCCTGTATTAAAAATGAAATCTCAACAAAACATGTTTCAGATTAGGCCTCTGTGAAATGATCTTGAGGAAATTAGCCATTTGGATAAAAAAAATGCATACACAGTGGAGAGAAATGCAATGTATAATTAGTTATAATAGTCAGCAATGCAGGAAACAGGATAGGGAAGTCATCTTACCCTGCTATAAAGATCTTACTTCAAAATAAATAACAAAATAATAATATTCAACACAGTAGCTGCAAGCAGTAATTACACTCTATAACTCTGAATAGTTGGTAGTCACCATTTATGTGGTATTCTTGGGACATTATGACAAGGATACCTATTGCTTTCCATTATCTGACATGCATGATTCAACTCATCCTCTCATTAGAGACTGTAAGACCTGAAATGGTTGTGTCAGTAAATGGAAACCGTAAACAGAGACATCCAAATGGGAGCCTTTAGGACAGGTTTGGAAAGCACTGCTATTTAGTGTCAAAATGCGTTATTGAGATATTTTAATTTATATATTGGTTTATTTTTTGTTGTGGCAAGCTCATTATCTGAAGAGTGATGCTGAAGACCAAATGTGGAAGCAAAAACTGTACAGGACATTTTGAGGGCCTATAGAATCCCATCCAGAAATGGTGGAAACATAGAAAACAAACAGATATATGCCCCCCCTTTCATTTTCCTTATCTCTCTCTCTCTCCTCCTTATTCACACAATCCAAAAAACCTAATAGTCTCATTATTGTAGTGTGCTATTAATTAGACAACTAGTCGAACTTTTAAAATGTCTTTATGCTTGGAACAGAGCAAGATGAGATTAGGGAAAACGGAATGAGACAGCACTTTAAATAAAAGCAGTGCTATTAATAGGGTCAGACAAACCCAAGGTGACAGGCATCGGGTGGGGGTGCTAGCCACAGCTGGAGACAGAACAAGATGACAGGAGTGAGACAGGGAAGTGAGAAAGAGAGTGACTAGAATTTGGTGAAGTTTTGAAGAGCAGCCCTCATGCAGCTATAATAACCGCAGGTGAGGACAGCTTGATAAAATGAAAGATAAAATGGTTTTATAGCTTAAAATATCTGTCATTAGTCACATCAAGCAAATGTAATGTAAAAAGTTCTGCAACCATAACAATCAACTGGAGATAAGAGGTTCTCAGGTACTCACATGTTGAAGAGGTTGAGGCCAATACGATATAGGCGTTTTCGCATGACGTCAGTGGAGAGGGTAGGAGATTTGCAACTGGTTGGGTTTTCGCAGTGGTATCGGGGCAAGCTAAGAATCATGGCCTGTAAAGCCTCTTTGGACGAGACCTCAGAAGCCGATTGAGCTGATGTGGATGTACTGCTGCTACTCATCTGCTCTGAGCTGTTGTCCGCTGTGTCTGACTCAATTCGCTTAGCTTCCAAAACCTCTACAATTGGGGTGACTGGCGTCTCTGCAACCTCGGGTGGAGGCAAGGTTTCAGAGGTTATTGCTGTTTCTACTGGAATTGCTGGTTCTGGAACTTCCTGTTTCTCCAAGACCAGAGGTGGAAGATCCTCCCCAAGCTCCTCTTCACTTGGTGGAGGATCTGGGAAATCGCCATCTGGTATTTCCTCAGCATCCTGCTCTAGGGGTGGAGGAGCTGGATCCTGTGGAAATGGTGGTGGTTGTCCTTGTTGAGGTTGTTCCTTTGCATCACTGACCAGAGGCTGCTGTGGGCTCTCAGTAATTATGGCCCCCTGCTGGACACAATTACCGAGAGAAACAGAGGTGGACACATGGAAGTTCTTGCTGTCAATTTGAACTGTCACATCCCGGAAGGCCATCATCAGCTTGCTGGCACTCCGGGGCATGTTCTCAGAATTGTCTACTTGGCCTGTTCCGCTGTGGAACGTGGCAGGGTCCATGGGGCCACCTTCTCGGACTGTTCCTGCCAACCCAGATTTGGCAGCAGCTGTACTAAAGGCCTCTGAGCTAAACTGGTAGGTGCCACCTTCTTGGAGTGAACACATGGTCTTCATGCTCCAGTTGCTAAGTGCATCATCAATGGATTTGGCAAGAGACTGGACTTGCTCATTGAAGGAATCTTCGAGGTCGGTGAGGCAGCCACCTACCGTGGTGGGCAAGGATGGGGACCGGACAAGGGGGATACTTGCCAGATTGCAGCCTTCAGCCAGTGCCCGTTCAGCTGAGATACCCTCTGTATTTTGCACCCGCACTTTTCGCAGGGAGATACGGCGTGGCAAACGACTTTCAAGGAGGGAGTTTCGGATCTTCTCAAAGTTTTTGCTGAGCTGATACTGGCGAAAAGCCATCTGGATCTTGCAAGCAGCACGGCGTGAGATGAGGTGGCCCCCATATTTGTGCTCTAACATTTCGATCTGCAAAGAAAGAGATATGAAACAGGGTCAGATAAAGCAACATTATGACAAGCACAGACAAATATCCACAGTAAGAGATGACAGCATGAAATTAAATCAATAACAAGACTTACTACAAATTGCTAAATATCATGACATGCTGAGACAAACCAATTTTTAGTCCCAGACTGCCTTTCATGCAAAAACTCTTAATAACATATGCCAATACACTGCATACAACAGTGAAAGCAATTACCCCACAGTGAATAAAGAAACACTCAAGTACATGCGTTAAACTGTGCATTAACAGTTGTGTTAATTCGACTGCATTCATGGTTTAGGAATAAAAAATAAAAAAACATTTCACTCACTACAGAAATTATTTTTAAAATAAGTTTTTTGATTAAATTAATTATGGACATAGCAGGTGAAAATATAATAAAGATAGTATTATATTTCCTTTCAGAACAAGAATAACCTTTTGAACAGTCTTTTGTCCAGCCAACATTTTGACATTTGACACACACACACAAACCCTTTAGATTTTTTCATAGCTTGTGTCCCTTGAAAAATAACATTGTCTGGGAACTGTTTAGCTCATAATCCAAAGGTAAATCACCCTTGACTAACACTTTCAGAAATTATTCGATTTTGAGTACCCATGTGGTCAGTCAAAACAGATGTGCCTTTGCCTCCACCTTCTATATATCCATCTATCTATTTTCCGAATAATTTGTTTTAAATAGGGCTGTAGGGATTTTGGGCCCTATCCTATCCTCTGGGGCCATAAGGTGGCCATCACAGGGCCCATAAAAATTAAATGAAAGAGCGCGACATGCGACATGCTATTTACACAGTACACATTTCCTGCTATTAGAGGCACATTAGGCAATGTCAACATTTCTAGCTATTTGGTTCTCTATGCCACTTATCATTGTCTAATAGACTATGCTATATAAAACACATTTTCAGTTGCAAGATGACAAATGACATATCGTTTTCTAATATATATATATATATATATATATATATATATATTAGATCGATAGATATTTTTTCCCGCTTGTCTCAGCCCTTCCAGCTTATTATACCTTTAAAAGCTACAAGATAATGTAATAATAATAATAATAATAATAATAATAATAATGAGAACTTGCATATGGCTGGAACTTTGCATATGGCTGCTAATGTACAGTAGATGCACATTTGTTCATCAGAGCCAGATGAAAGTATTACTGTATGGTCTCCAGACAATCTATGAGGAATCTTTTAGGAGTTTCCATCTGTAGCCCCGACATTACCTTCCAAACTGACAAGAGTAATAATTTGTTCCGTCAGTCATGGATTCTTAGGCCCCTAGCTGATAACTGAGGCTGAATTTCACCTGCTAGTCTTCTATTGTGCTCCTATCAGCTGTCAGTGGTCTTGTCCTTTGCTGGGTGAGCTCATATTTGAGGTCATTAAAGTCCTGCCATTTCCAACAGTTTGATAAGAGAAAGTGACCTGATGCAATCAGTCATTGTTATGGATTCAAACTCCCTGAGAGAAGTTTCAATAACACCGAAAAGACATCTTAACTTAGTAATCTACATTTGTCTCAGACTAGGTTAGAAAGGAAAGATATGTCTGGGGAATATTAAGTTTTGAATAGTCTCTGGGCTCTGAGTTACATAGTTTCTTATCAGAAGAGGCTTGATCTTGGAATGCTACTGCTAGTTCACAACCTTCCTTGAATATTCATATGATGAAATAGCAGTGGTGGCCTTGGACACAAGATGGGATATCAAAAAAGAATGCTATAGTTGCCAAGGATGTCTTTTTTATTTTCATACACTACATGTGTCTTGAAATATGGGAGCAGATAAATCAAGGATGTCACCACTGTTTCACGTAGCAGATCTATGTGACATTCAGTGCTATTTATTTTTGAAGCTTTTCGAAGGGTAAAATAGATAAATGACAGAATGGCTGAAACACAATGAGATGACCTACAGAGAGGATACAGAGACAAATTTGATTTCTGGCATCACAAAACCACAAAGATATTTGTGATCTCTATGACCCTGAGGTGTGGTAAAAACACCAGGTGCGCAACAGGGCTGGGGCATGATAGAGGGTGAGAGCAAAATACAAAGAGACATGAAGGCGTGTAACGAATGCAGTCCTGCTGCAAATCCACCCATTAGCCAGCTGTCAGGTCCGTTTCCGATCACTTCACTAAGCGGCGCCGGGGAGAGAGATCATTCCGGAACCACTGCAGCCATAAAGGAAGGGGGTATTGCAATGACACCACTCCCTATCAGCTCAGCCCAGGCAAATCAGACTTGACAGCTGGATCAGCACTCTGTCCAAGCTCACTTCTTCACCACCCCAGCAGAAAATGACATATCATACATATCCAAACAAGACCGGCTTACATAAACTACACAAGCGAGGTGATAGAGGTGAATGTTAAACAGAAATCCTACCCCATTGTTAAAAACCTACTTAGTCTCAGCTTTCCGACCGAATGTCTGATGTGTATGGCACATATAATCGGAAACACTTCAGGAGTTCTGAAATGATTGATTGAATTCTACTGAATTTCCGGGAGACGTGTGTCATGTTCTGTAACCTTTCCTCTGGAAACAAAGATGCCGTGGCACCAAACCCCCTCACGGAGAAACAAAGCCGTTGTGTTACAACTTTGATAATGAGCACTTATAAGCATCAACTAAACGCTAGATTTCTAAATAGACATTTGCAGGCCCCTAATCATGACGTGGCAAAAAAATGAAACATGACTTGTTGCTTAATGGCCTCTTGAGCAGTCCTTAGCCATTCAAAGACACCAAGGTTCCCAGACCTTCTATTGTTACTATGAAGGTCTGTCTACACAAGACTAAAAACCTCCTAGACCCCCAGACTAAAAGTTTATGGGATTTTCTGATTGGAAATTCTAAGATATTTTGGTAATCCAACATTTCATCTGTTTTGATTATACAGTAGCTTACAATTATCTAGGCTAAACATACACTATGCAAGATATGACATCTAATAATAATACGAATAAGCCTTCATGGAAATCTCTTCATACTAGATATTGCAATATCCTGTACTTAAAATAGTAGTTTATTCATTCATTCACTTTAATTATAAAATACTTTACAACTTCACCTGCAGACCAACGTGTTGTAAAATAAAGCTGTGATAGTCTATAATAACAATATCTCTGCTCTGTATAATGATGTTTGTCTAATGTGTTCATTCTTGGTATATCAAAACGCAACCTTCCTGTTGATAATGACATATGCCATAATCATCTGGCTGTGTCATAACTGATCATAATGCATCAAGCCAAGTTGATATTTAGTATCTACACAGATAGGATTTTTAGTGAATATGTATGTATGATACAAAGCTCCCTGTTGTTGTTGTTGTACTGTCCACCTGTTACTGTGTAAAGATGTGACTATACATTTTGCACAGGGCACACTATTGAAATCAAAAGGGCACCTGCTAGAAAACGTTGCTCTGTATATGCAATCTCATTGGCTCAATTGATCATAGCTGCTTTTTGTCAAATCATATTTGGTATATCTGTTCATATTTGGTGCTTGACATTAGTCTCTCATTTGCATTGATTTGTGTCTCAAGGATACATGTATATTTATGAGGCCATCAGCATAAGACAGGATAATCAAAGGTCTCTTTGGGAGGTTAGGCACACCTTCATTAGCATAAAGAGGCAATCACACAGAAGAGGTGCTGTAGTAGTTATCTGTGGAGCCATCAGTCTCCGAGAGATCGTGTCTAGAGTCACTAAAGCCAGATTATCAGCACTCAGACACCCTCTGAGGGAGCTGACTTTGCTGACAGTGGATCACAGCTCATGGCATTTAGCTCAGCATTTCAGCCTTGTCAGTCAGGATACAGGATACAGGATAGAAGTATAGCAATATATGCAAACCTGTGACTGCACATCATTGGAGATCCTAAAAAAGATGTTCCAATGTTGCTTGGCAATTTGACATTTACGATTCATTAACATTATGTTGGAATTACTGTAAATATGAGATTTTAACTTCCAAAAGGCATTGAAATCGCCAGCATATTTCGTTAATTCCGTTTAAATTCATAATGAAATACTTAGACTAAGTATTATTAACTGTTTATGTACAAAATTACTGAAAAATCACTTGTATTATTCTTATTTCTGAAGATAAATATTCAGAGAATACTATAACCAAGAGAGGGAACACTGGATAATATCTATTTTCACTGATTTCAACATCCATGTCTTGTCATCAAGTTTGCTAATCCACTTTTTTTCCAACTGCTGATGTTTGCCTTTTTTCAGTTTTATTTCAGTTCAGAGATGAGAGTGTAAGTAAACACATCAAACTTTCCTGTCTGTCGCTTCTTTGTAAATCTGTCAGAAAGTTTTGCAGAGGGAATTCGTATTAGTTCAATCTATAAAACGGTAGGCTGAGATATGGACCAATTTCTCATGAATACCCGTTTTTTATTAGCCTGGGCCCGGTTCCCCAAAACGTTCTTATCGCTAAGTAGTTCTTAACCTATTCCTTAACCTCTCTCTTAACCTTATGGCACTGTTCCCGACACGTTCGTACGCTAAGTATATCTTCTGTAAGTCACACTTTCGTAAGGTTGGTCTGGACCATTCGTAGCTCTCTCTTAGCGTTATTTGAGCTCATGACGCTACTGTACAGCAGTCTTTAGAAACCAGCGCAGCGACGTACAAGTCAAACTATGGTGTGTTGACAATTTTGTGGCTCAACAATGATTTTCTGTTATTTTTTAAGACTCATAATAAATTATGTTCGCAATGGATACAGGCCTATTTATAAAGTTTACTTTATGTGGTTACAGAACTAATAAGGTGTTAATTAGCCTAGGCTTTTTCGTAATGTAATTAAAGCGAATTGGCAATCATTTTTTTGATAATTAAAATCTGGCAAACAATTTGGCTCTAAATGGCTAAGATCTTTAAATGGGTAAGCATGGTGGTGTCCAGTAAGCGACCAACTATGGCAGCGATCCAACGTGTCCTTGTATTGAATCAAAGACGGAGCCGGATCGGAGCC
The DNA here is from genome assembly GCF_963082965.1 of Carassius carassius. Classification (NCBI taxonomy): domain Eukaryota; kingdom Metazoa; phylum Chordata; class Actinopteri; order Cypriniformes; family Cyprinidae; genus Carassius; species Carassius carassius. The sequence goes on along the minus strand of NC_081780.1, from coordinate 17,665,306 downwards.
GTTTAGTCCATGTCAGTTTTTTTATTCGGCAAAACTTAAGCCCTTTTGACATTTTGCCTGACGTGGCTATATTAAAAAAAATCCCCTCCCAAGACAACTCATTGTGGAGCAGCTGGACCTTCCCAGACCTGCGCTGGCCAGACTAATGCGGCGGAATTCTGCTTTAAGACCTGAAGCCCAGCGCTACATTTTTTTTTTTGCTACAGAGAGATTCATCGGGGTCGTGGGAGAGGGCTACACCCTAATCAAGACCTCTGTGTGGAAGTGCGTCCACACTGTCACCAACGCCCTTCTGCGCCATGCCGGGGATTGCATCCTGGTGGATGGCACTCATCCCATATCGCCAATCCATCAGTGAATGATCAGGCGTAGGCTACTTATCGCGAAAGGAAGACGCGGCCATAAATGTGCAGGTTATAGTGGACCATAGCGGTGTGATATCTGACCTGGTGGCAAGGTCCAGCAACACTTCAAGTTCCTATGACGAGAGGCCTGGTGCCCTTTTTTACATTGCTTCCCCAGCATATTTTGTATCTAACTCTCTCTCTCTCTCTCTCTCTCTGTTCATTGTAGATAGGTTGCTTTTTATTAAAAACATAAACCAATTGCAATCAATACCGCATTAAACAGAAGTAACTGCAGCTGCTTGCCAATCAATTCTAATTGTAAAGTACCTTGCCATTAATATAAAAGTGTATTATATAATTTTTATAAGTCGTTAAACCCATGTCAAGAAGCGGCACAAGTGGCACAAAGGGATGGATGATTAGCGAGGGATACCCGGTTTGTCTTACCGTCACAACATATCGTGTGAACATTACTGACCCTTTGATAATTTAATTTATAGTCTATATATTTTATCTGATAACTTAAACTATGTTAAAATAAATGTTACTGTAATAATTTGAGGAATGTTTCATTTGCATAGAACATGTTGTCTTTCTTAACGCTGTATTGCACCTTCGCGTAAAGTGGAAAATCGATTCATGAGCAATCGATGCCAACTAATTCAGCACCCTGACTTTGGACAGCGCTCTTGTAACGTCGGACGTAAGAGGCAGCGTGCTAAGAAGCTTCCTAAGGGACACTTCGGGGAACACACTTAGAAACATCAACAACTTTGGTAAGATATATCTTTCGATGTCTTCTTAGCGCGCTAAGAGTGAACGTTATCGGGGAACCGGGCCCTGGATTCTCTGAGTGATTATAGTAAGAGGAAACTCACCCTAATGCATCACATGTTACAAATTATCTGCAATACTAGGTAAAAATGGATAAACAGTGTTTGATTTGTACTCTACGACCGATGCCCTGGCTTTCGTTAAAGTACTTGTGAAAACCAATTACTCTGAGAGTGAACAGCAATTCTCTAGAAGGGGTTGTGAAGATGATCAGTCAGTATTGTCCAAATTTTGAGTGGCGTTAGACTTGATATGAAGTTCTAGCATGCTGACTAATGTGTGTCACTGAACACGTGGAGTACAGCACTGGCTAGATATACTTATTCAACAGCCAGCTATATGTACTTGCAAATACATAACGTGAAATGTATTATATGTATTGTAATGCACCATGTGCATTTAGTGGAAATGCGCATGGTCAATGCTAAACTGGACAACATGTTACCAAAATTGGCAGTTTTAGATGTACAACTGTAGTTTGTTCAGCATTTTCAGTTTATTTCTACACAGGCCTACATGCGTTAAAATGCATGAAGCCTCAGCTCGGATAATTTGGCAGCTCTGGGAGTTGGCAATATCATGTGTGAACAAAGCTATAACAGTAACAGTTAGAGCATGTGTAAGTGTAGGAAACTTCAAAGAAGGTCTGTTGCCAAAAAAAGACTAAACCAATCCGAGCTGATGCTGCTGTTTATGGGAGATTTCTTCTAAATGACATATTGCTGGTGGAGTGGGAATAGCAATGAGAATTAAGCACATCTGTGACTTTCTTACTTCGTACCAACAGTTGAATACTTAGTTAAACATGTTATCTTTTGAAATGTGGTATTAAATTCACCTTATAAATATAAATAAACATTTAATTTAATTAAATTTAAAATTTTAAGAGAAGGTTTTAACGTTAGACTTATTTTCAAAAATAAATCTATATATATATTCTATTTGTATATATTTTGTTAATTCATGCAAAATTTGCCCCTATAGTTTCCCCAACTCTAGTTTGAAAAATCCAACCCGATCTCACGGCAATTCGTACATATTTAACGAGGTGGCTTATTAGTACAAATTCGTACGATCACACTCGTACAAATTCATATGATTTTTGCCAAATCGTACATATTTTACAAGTTGCACAATTCGTATGAATTTGTACGAATGACCTACACCTAACCCCGCGCCTAAACCTAACCATCACTGGGGTTTAGACGAATAAACCACCTCGTAAAATACGTATGAATTGGCCGTGAGATAGCGTTGGATCTCTGTGTGCTTGTACGTGTGTGTTTGTGTGTCTCTGAGAGAGAGATACTAGTTTTTTTCTAGTACTTATCCGCAGTGTTAGACTCTGCACCCTTATCTGCCTTCAGGAGAGAGACAGAAGACAGAAGATCAATGGCATAATGCAGACACAGAGAATCGTACAAGTGAATGCATATACTCATCTTCTCAAGCACAAATGCTGGTACACACACACACGTCTGTACGTAGCACAGTGTCTCACACTGCAACCACATTCGTATTAACATACTGATTCGAATACATCACCTACTGCTAACCAACCTACAAAAGATATGCAAATAAACTTTAATAAGTAAACAGAATCAAGAAGAATCATACTTAGTTAATTCAACAAATGTGTTAAATTAATGTTAAAACTGTGCAATGTTTTGTTTGTTTCTCTTGTCTGATAGATGATTTTCTTGAGGAGGTGGACTTGTAATGGTTGATGAAATAAAAAAAGGAATAAATTCAACAATTATCCAATAGAAGGAAAGAAACCCTTTCTCTTCATGCAGATTAAACCACTAGATTTAGTAGTCATACTTTATTATAGCACATTGCGGACACCCTGGTGAAGTTCAATAAGATAAAAAAAATACACAACATCTCTTATAAAACTCTAAGGAAAAAGAAGTGATGCACATGTATGCACTTGCTTCCTGATCCTGAACCTATGACTCCAATTTGAACCTATGACTTTTCATGGTCGGCGTGATTTTGCCAAGTAAGACATCTTTTGTTGATCCTGGATCAAAATTAGGCTACCTTCCAAAAATATAGACTTAAACCAATCCCTACCCCTAAACCTAACCTTACCTATAGTTTATTCTTAAAATCAGAGGGAAATGATAGCTGATTAACAAGGGTGTAGAAGCACCTAACCCTGACTGTAAGCCTAAAACAGATATTTTCTGAAAAGTTATCTTTCAATTCTGATTGGTTGATTGGAATGATGTTCCTGGATCAACAAGGATGTTGATCCAGGAATATGTTGTACTTGGTGAAATCACGCTCACCGACTTTCCATATCTGAATATGACATAATGTATAACTTAAGACTAACTTAAGGATTCTATAATACACGGTTGATATATATTAAATAATGTCTCATGTAAAATATATCATAATAATGAAGTTATAAAGAAATACTAATCTAAATACTAAAGTAATCAAAATACTTAAAAACAATGTGAAGATGTATATCTTTACTATATCTATCAGTCCAATTTGCAAACTGTTTGTTTTATTTGGATGAGGGGTCAGAAGGTAATGGCTGAAGTGTGGATGGTGCTAATCAATTTAATTTTGGATACTGATATGTTTCAGCACATTGTCTGAGCACTTTATCAGCCTAAAAGTTGCAAATGCAAATAAGAACAAGTCTTCAGGATTAAGAAAAAAAAAAAAAACCTGCCAAATTGCAAAACAGTTCTTACATTCGTTAGCTGGGATTTTGTCAAATTACATGGTTTAACTTGTCACAGTGTGAACCTGTCTTTTAGCAATGTCTTTTAGCAGTAATAAAATGTAAAACGTTGCATAGAATGTAGTTAATAATTTTAAATTCGAAATTAATAGGGACAACTTGCCTCAATTAAAAAATACAAAATAAACAATTTCAGTATGGAAGAAAATAAATACATGTAATTATATTTATATATATATATATATATATATATATATATATATATATATATATATATATATATATATATATATATATATATATAATACACCTTTTTGATTAAAGAGCACTTCGACTGAATTAATAATAAATTAATAATGAATAATTGTGGTATTAGCATGTTTCCTAACAGCTATTATGTTTCTGATATTAGAATTATTGTGATATAGGATTATAGAACTAGATCTGATTATTTGAATTTAAGATTAACTATATTGAATATGTTAAATTAGCGATATTCATAACTAGATGTTTCAAATTGCGCAACCCCTGTTATGTGTAATCCTGTTTGTTTTTCTCCCAAATTATCTGTAATGCTACTCTTTCAGAATTTCTTTTTATTTAAATATAATTTAATTTTGACCTTATATTAAAAAAGCAGAATAAATCACTGTCAGTCATTTTGCAATGCAAACATAATTTGATTAAATATTTTTGAGTAAAAACAGTGGGGGATGGGCAATGCAATTTGCAGTATGAACACTCAGCAAGAAAATGACAAAAAAATGAAGGATGATGATTTTAAGAGGACCTCTGTGTTACCATGACAACACAACCTTTTCTCCTCCTCTCCTCCCATCCATCTCTCTTGCTGTCGCTTTTGCTCTCTCTATCTCTGTCATCTCAATCTACTTCTCTCCAATGCACCCCTCTCAGAAACCTCTGATAGCCCCTGAATGAAGCTGCCTTAGTGTTTTCTCTTCAGCCATAAAATAATGTAAATAAGCATGTCTCCGCTCTAATTGAGCCCCAGTATAGATATAACTCTTTTCCAGAATATAGTGAGCTGCCATGTAGTCTACTGCTTACATAGGCTGTATCCTGGAACTTAATTTGGAACATTCTACATAGGCAGCAATTCTGAACAATACACAAAAAGGATACTCAACTCAAAACTGGTTCTAATAATGCTTGAGGTTACACTTTAGTATAGGAACCATTTCTCACTATTAACTAGATTCTTATTAACATGACTATTGTTAACAAAATGGCTATTTATTAGCACTTATAAAGCACATATTCTGCATGAGCATATTCAACATCTCTAATGTAACTATTAATAAGCATCAAATTAGGAGTTTATTGACACAAAAGTTGTAGTTAACGGTTTGTTAATAGCAAGAATTGGATCTTAAAATAAAGTGTGACCAAGTTTGAAATTAGCATGTTCCTAAGCTAACAAATGTGATACACTAATAAGTGTAAAAAAAATAAATAATAATAATTAAAAACATTATAATAATAATAACACCGGAGCCCACATAAATATTGGTAAAATAGTTCAAATAGGTAAATTGTTTTAATTTACAGTTTACTTGACTCATCCTCCATCTTAGTGCTTGTTGCAATGTATTTAAGTATTTGGCCAAATGAGGCTAACATTATATAAGCATAATCATGCTGCCTACTTTCTGGAACAGCAGCTGGTTATTGTGCATACCTATGATTTCTTAAAATGCTGTTTAGGTAGGCAGTTAACTGGGTTTTGGCACATAATTAGAGAGGTGCAAATCACAAATCAGTTGATAATCAGTCCCCAAACAATGCAATAAGAATGACAGGCAGGCCTGCACAGAATCTGTGAGTTTCATAGAAAGCTCCAGATTTCTCCTGTCCCTTACATTTATTGTGGCTAATTTGAAGTGTATGTGGCAATTGGCCAAGATTGTGTTCTTGCATTTGTTTTCTTTTCATTGTTGACTTATGTAAACATCCACTAGACATATGTTTGATCCTGAATGCATTATCAATAAAATGCCATGACAGGTTAAAAATAGTTTAAATGTATATATATGGTATATAGTAGCTGATATGGCTATACATACACATTCTGTACTATTTCATGTCAGTGTTTTTAATGCAAGAACACACCTTGAGTGAATGGCCTCCAATACTCTTCAACTCCACTTCAGATATTTTATCATAATTCCAAATAATTCAGTGCAGTTTCCATGTAGGCCTTATGATAGGTTAGAAAGCTGATGGAGATAGTAATGGATGTGTATGAGATGAGGATGAATGATCAACCTGTAAACATCCCATTCCAAAAAGGTCCAGCGGCCTTTACCAACTTCAACACATTCCAACTCACTCAGCCACTAAAAGCAACCATCGGAAACACAACAGCCAGTCCTCAAGAGCCTCAAGCATACATTCACACGTCCTCAAGACTGCAATCCAACAGCGCCTTGCTCCCTACCTGTTTGTTTTTGAGGTCGAGCGAGAGTTCATAGTCGGAGGTGGTGGAGTGGCTGCATGCTCCATTCCTCTGTACTCTGATTGGCGAAGCAGTGTGATGCAAGCTTGGCCTCCTTCCTGTGCCTCCCGTACTTGCTGTTTCCTTTTCCTGCTCCTCTGTCTCCTTCTTCACCTCTTCCTGCACTGGTTTTGGTGGCTGAGCCTCAGGTTTCTCTTCCTCTTGTTTAATCTCTTGTACCCTCACTTCTTCCTCCTCCACTTCTGCTCTCTCTCTCTCTTGCACTTCACCTTCATCTCGATCCCCATCTCCCCCTCCTGAATCGACAGATGTCACATTGTTCCCTGCAACCTGAGATGCCACCTGGACCTCGGGCTGGGTGGCACTGGTGGAAGTAACCCCAGGGGATGGAGATGCAGCAGGTGATGGTGTTGTAATGGAAGAAGTAGGAGGTGGCTCTTCACTGCAGAAAGGAGGAGAAAACGAAGAGTCAGCCTGCAGCCCAGGCACTATTTGACCTTGTCCTCCAGTTCAGGGGGGCGTGGCCTATGGGTGGGTCAATGTCAATCTCTCCCTCCCTTTTCTCTCATCAACTGTGCCCTTCAGGGCAAAGAGAAAGAGATGAAGCGATTGTCTTGGGGCCAAAGCCCCTAGTGTCCATTTCAGGATGGACTCGAGAGTTACCAGACAACCAGAGGGGGTGGGTGGGACACACAGTGATTTGCAACACCCAACATGTGACACACACAGACATGACAGACACAGTCATGCAGCTATCAGTGTGGTACATTAACTGCTCATTATTGTGGTGTTAATCTGTGACCTGATATAGCGATAGAATTGTTCAGGCTAACTCTTGCAGATCTGTTGGACCCCCTGCTAAACTTGAGGTGAAACCCCATCCACAAACTAGTGTCAATTTAGGCATAACAGTGAGAAACTTATGAGCCCTCTGAATGGTTCTGTCAGAGAAAGCAACAGTCTGCTGACTACAGATGTTAGGAAACTCGACACATGGAACACCATAATTGTCCCAATTTCTAGCATACCTAAAAATATGCAAAGAAAGCTTTTACATTATTAGGCTCCATGTAAATGTAACTACTGTAAATACACCTTTCTGTGTCATGTCATGCTTCTGACAATGAACATTATCTGCAGTGTACAGAAGACAAATTGTACCAGGCTACATTGAGCTAATTTTCCCATGAAGGAAAGCGGGGTTGTCCCATACACCAGCGGTCTACCTAAAGCCCCAGATTTAAGACTCTTTAAGCCTTTGGGTTGAATCATCGGAATGTAGTTGACAATAGGGGCTTTTGTTTTGATTTTAAAGTGGTAGGCTGATACTAATTAGAGACAGTAGATCTTTTGCCTTTTATCACTCTCTCTGTTTTAAATTCTCTATTTCTCCATGTCACATTAGATCACTCTCTTCATTTATACTCATCCCTACATGTTTTTCTGTCCAGGTTCTACCTTTTCAGTCCCTTGCGTCCCCTACCCACTCACATGGTTCTTTCTTTTAGCATGAGTGAGTCTGATTGTGTATGTGTGAGGCAGAGAGAGGCATTGGGAGCACTCAGGCTGTATGCATTTGTCTAAGCGCAGTCTAATATCACAGAGTGCTAGTGGACCAGGACAGGTCATAGTCAGAGTTCTACACACAGACAGGCTTTTAAAAGGCTCTGTTGGCATCAATGTATGCATGAAGCAGCGAAACTCAATTATCTTTCCATCCAGATTACATGGCAATGGGGGCGACAAAGCAAAAAAGCTGCTGATTGTAAATGGAAGCGGATTTGATGTTTGATAGACAATGTTTTCCCAAAGAACAGCAAGCGAGGATGGCACAGAGATTTGGAGGGAGAGGAAGTATTTTAGGAATTTAGTAGTTAGTTAGTGGGCAAAGAAAAGTGGCAACTCCAAAATGTAGTGAGATACCTAGCTTGAAAATGCTGTTGGCTTTTTGGCCAAAAAAATAAAAAGGCAACACTGCATCTGGGAAAATAAATCCAAATTGGCAGACAAACTGAGAAAAAAAAAAAACTTAAGATGCTAGCATGTCTCCCAATGCTTGTTCTTCAAATGAGGAGTGCTGTTTGCATTGTCCAAAATTGCTGCCAAGCAGAGTGTTTGAAATCAGTTACTTATGAGGTTACATTGTATTAGGATGCTGCCTTCAAAGCTAGTTGTCTATGTAAGCACTAAACAGAACTGCAGATCTGCTTCTTTACAGCTCACAAGGTTTAGAGCAGATTCTTGTGTTTTCTCTAGCAAAACAGAACAGAGATTTCACCATTTTAAAATTTCATACTTTTTTGTTTTGTTTTTGCTTCTTTGGTGGACACCAGTCACTATAGAGTGCAGGGACACCAAAAATAAAACCACCCACTAGCTAATAGACCAACATACCGAAACACAACAGGGGTTTAAAAGCATGTATCCAGGAATTGACCTAGCAGTACTGGGAAATTAGGACTCTCATGTTTGTGGTATGACCACTGCCTGTATCTTATTTCAACATGCGTTTGTGGCATCGCCGGTGGGATTGAAAGGGGCGATAAAGATCAACTCCTTCCAGAAATGGCTAAGGCGATAAGACAGGAGTCAGTGAGCACGAAATCAGAACATTACAGGCAGCGTATGCAACATGGCACACGCACACAGGATATCCCCAAGGGGGGAAGGATTGAAAGAATAAAAGTGAAAAGCGGAGAGCTTGTTCAAGGAGAAAATACTGCTAATTCATTCATCCTCTGAATACGAGAAAAAGAAAACAGCACTAGTTGAAGCTCAGCAATAGATATAAGTTACATATTGGAAGATGAAGACTTGTGACAATAGATAGTGTCAATTTCTTCAACTATAAATATGATAGAAAACATCCAGGGCTGGTCAGTAGTGCTCTGTTTGTTTGAGCTTCCTAAACATTACAACAAAGCAATTTTAGATAAATCAATCGCTTTTTGGGATAGAACCACCAATTTGGCCAACCAATGGCATAGGTCTGTTTGGTGATGCTATAGGGTGCACAAATTACAAACTTCACATTTAAAGTGAAACTGTGCTCCATATTTTACGATTCCTAAGCACTTAGAGTCAGTCCAGTGGACTGAAGAAGAACCGTGTAAGATGAATCCATTCTATCTGAAAATTCCAAAGAAGTGGAAGCTGTTAATAATAGATGTTGAAATAAAGCTTCCTCTCAGCAGGTGGCAAAGCTAGGGAGCAAAAATAGATACATGAGTGCTTATTGTCTAAAAAATGTTTGGGTCTTGCCTTTTTCTTTTTTCTTGTTGGTTTTATGTTTCCAACTGCTGAAGCAACTGGATAATGTTTATTTTCTTACTTTATGCTTTCTTTCTTTTTTTTTTCATTGAATGCAGCCACTTTGTTCTCCTGAGGACAGACTGAGAGAAAACAAAGTGTGACAGAAGGGGTGAGAGGATGTAAAAGCAGGTATGCAGGGTCGAGAAGTCATGGGGCAGCTGGGAAATCGAAAAACCAAGTGTGTAAACTAGACAACACACAAACAAGCAGTCCAAATGAGACTATAAAAAAGGCTGGTGCCCTGCCATGCTTAACATCCACAAGCACACACAGTGTTATAGACAGTGTGTGTGAATGTGTGTGTACAATGACAATAAAATCAAGTGAAGTGCTGTGTATATGGGTTGAAGCTTCAGTTAAACTTATATGAACCCTTCTCTCGCTCTCTCCTTTAATATGCTTATGCTTTTTTCTGTTATCTACTTTGTTGTATTTTTTATTTATATATTTCTCTCATTTTAACCTATTCTCAGTTCTCAGCTTGCTTAGCAAAGTATCAAAATGTTCTTCTCTTCTATCGCTTTCATGTCCTTTTATTCCCTTATTCATTTTCCCACCGTGCTCACCCTTCCTGTTCTTCCCATATGTTCTTTTTTGCTACAGCTCAAAATGTCATGTCTGTCTTGGGAAAATATGGTAATTAATGTTTTATATTTACAATGTAACATGGCTAACACAAAACAGTTTTGCAATTTTAATGTGTGATTTATTAGAGAAATGTACTCATCGAAGTCGAATTTCAGCTCAAGTTGAATGACAAATTGTTTGCCAATATCCCCACAAACTTTGATACTAAAAGCATGGGAAATATATATATATATATGGGTAGTCATATGTGACTAGCATGGGATTATTGTAGGGTCATTAAATATCTGTAACACATTTTTTATCACATACTGCAGATTTGTTTAGAAAGCTGTAACTGGTTGCTCAGTTGAAACAGAATATAATCAAATTTGCCCTTAAATAATGAAAATTTCCTAATTTAAAGTAACAGGTCATTGGTTTTTGTTTTTTTTCATTGGCAGCTGATACTTTGATCCTGATGAAGGCAAATTTAATTTTAGTTGTGCAGTGACCTTTTCCAAATTAATAATACATGATAAATCAAATAAATGAACTTCTCCTTCTTATTATTATTATTATTTATTATTATTATTATTATTATTATTATTATTATTATTATTATTATTATTACACATATTAATAATGTGAGAATGAAATAATAAAGAAATGTTAAACATTGTGTGCTTTTCTAGCTCAAGCACCACAGTTTCCTGGGAATCACAGCAGAGCAGATGAACTTTGAGAAGAGACACAAACTGTGGAGAGGTTTAAAACTGGCAAAGTACCCACAATTTTCTGTGTTTCCTCAGATCACAGCAGAGACTGCAGCGGCAGCTCACCACTCTCACAGATGGGAATTGTGCATATTGCACCAACTACTGCTGCCTTTACTACTGCGACACAGTGCGGGCATTAGTGAGCATGTGGGGGATGAATCCATGCTCCTGTAGTTCTGAGGGGTGTGTGTGTGTGTGTGTTTCTGCGTGTATGTGACTCCCTGCTGCTCCAGCCCCCGCACTGTCACAAAAGCAGCTCAAGTGCCTGCAGAGAGAATTTTTTTTTAAGAGAATATTTTTTTTTAACACAAAATGTATCCACCCACAATAAGTAAGACTTCAACTACAACTGCACTCTTGGCAGCCTGTAAAAATACTAATTATTATTATTATGAGACTGTGGCTGTAAGGAGGACATTTTATCAGCCCTATACAAGCACTAGCTCGTCTAGCATGTAATTCCTTACAAATCCATACAAAATCCATACATCCGAGGCGTGATCATTGCTGGTTGTAAACTTTACCCAATACCCCGCCAGGATGACTTTAAATACAGTCAGCCTTGGCAATTTTTCAAAAGAGAAGAGTTTAAGTGAGTTCAAGTGTAAAACCATTTGTAACATGTAAATGACACATCATTTCTGAAGCTGTATCATGAAGTTTCAACAGCTGCAAAGGTGTCCTTAATGTTCGGCACAATTATCTACCACATATGTTTCTGAAAATGTAGCAATTTGTGACACAGGCCCTAAGGCCATAAACTCCCTTCCCAGAGGTCCTAAGTACCAACCACACTCTTGGATGGGGCACTCATTTATTTTACTAATCTGGAGCAGAATCCTTGGGATTCTGAAGGAAATATGTAGCCAATGATTTATTTATTTATTTATTTTTTAGGTGAACTATCCAAGGTTTTTGAAAATGTGTCATTTGTTGCAAATGCCCTAAGGCCCCTCTAGGATGGGCAACCTGTTTATTTCATTCCATCTGGCAGCTGGTACTTTGAGAAATATGATTATGCTTTCAACAACCTCAAATTTATTCCTAAACAATGACCGGCTCCATATCGGACCCATATGTTTCTGACAATATTGCAATTTGTGGAACATGTCATCAAATTTCAAGGGGCCCCAGCTACCAACCACCCTCTATGATAGCGCACCTGTCTATTTTATTGATCTGGAGCAAGAATGTCATTAATGGGGAAGGTAGAAATGATTCGAAGGGCACTATGTCTATGAATGACATGATAATGAGTAAGTACATTTTTATTTCATTTTATTATTATTATTATTTTATTTGTTTGCCACTGGCAACTGGTACTTTGATCTTGGGGAAGGGAAATGTGATTTTTTTTTTTTGAAAATCTTACAATTTGTGGCACATGCCCTGGGGCTGCATATATGCTACAGAGGGCACCATACTCCAGGGGCCTATTAACAGAGGACTTTTATCATCCACTGTTCTTAACATCACCTTTTACAGAGATGTAAATCCTATGAAGGGCTAAATAATTGAACAAAGGCAACATGTTTCGTGTGGGTTTGGAGGGCCTTCCTATATTTATGCCCCAGGCTTCATGGTTCTATGATTCAGCACTGCACAATGGAAGGGATATGGCCTTGTGTGATTATTAAATTGCAAAAGAGACTATTACTATAAGACAGAGTCTGTAGAATCATCAAATTGTGGCTTTTTATAGTGTGTGGCTCCTACCACTTATAGTTAAATTGAGTTAAAATCAACCAGTCACAATCAATAGCTATTTGGTTGCCAGGATACCATAGTTTGCTGCAATTGGTTTAAAATTTCAAACTCTTCAAAATGGGCTTTTATTTATTTTTTCATGTTTTTTCATCTTCTATTATTTCCCCTAATTTCCTATCATTACCATAACCTACTTTTTTCTCTCCAAATTTGACCTTGTGCAAATTTCTCAAAGCTACTGTAATCATCCTTTATTGATTAACAGCCGAAGGTCTGCAGCTTATTCTGACCAAGAACTTCCCGCCAATGACTGAACAACCACATCAATTATACATCTTCTTTTATTATATAGACAAACTTATATGTCGTAGGATGCTGCAAAGAATGCACTTCCACAAGTTTGAGTTTGCTTCACAAGGTGCTTGGTAATTTCTATAACCGAAAAACATACAGAAAGCTTTAGTTAAAAAGACAACCGGAGGTCACGAGACTGCATAAGGATTAAGATACTGACATCCAACCTCAGATCCAGAGATTGATTTGTCAGTGCTGTTATTAGTAAAAAGTGCCGACGTCATCAGCTAATTCATCTTTCTAGATAGATTACTTTTGAACATCATTCATTGAATCTAGGGAATAGATACATTTTTAAAGCCATAACCCAACAGGATGAATATTGACTAAGCGATAACATGGCTCAAAGTGAATTCATTCACCACTCAACCCTGAGGGAAATCTGCTTTCATAAAGGTTTACTATTTATTATGCTAGATATGTGCTTTCAGATCCTCTCTGACCATTACAATATTTGTAATTCTCTAAATCTTTGAACAACTATTTGACATGAATGAAGATCTAAGATCTCCAGTTATAACACATCTGTAATAGCTTGTGTTTGATAATGAACCATGAATTTAAAAAAAAAATATATATATAATAATAATAATAATAAAGCAGACTTTTGACTAGATGGCAAAATCTGGAACATTTTGGAGCATATACCATAAGGAAGCCAATTTCTGTTTTCAAAATTCCAACTTTTAATCTAACAATTATAACTTGTATCTAACTTTTTATCTCAGAATTTTGAGATATAAACTGGCAATTCTTAGAAAAATATCAAGAATTCAGAGTTTAAATCTCACAATTCTGATTCTATAACCAGGTTATATCCTCAAATTCTGACTTTATAACTTATAATTGCAAGCAACAAGCACATTTTAATTACTTTTGTAACTTTAATAGTCAACATTTCATTTGTCATAAAAACGCACATGGATTTAAATGTGACGTAAAGTGGTGATATCTAAGTGGGTGTGTTGTTTACTAAGACTTCCCTCAACACCATCATTTAGTAATTAACACCATAATGAGGATACATAATGTGCACAGACTGGGGGGATTTATCAACCAATCAATCCCAGTGAAAACTAATTTTATCAAATCACAGTGCAATGGAAGAATTGCATCCTCTCATGTGACTTTTCCCCAGTCAGTCCAAATTGCCACCCACCTAACCCAATGCATGCTTTAAGAGATTTTTAAAACTCAATTGGCTTAGTGAAGGCAAGAGAAACATGGCCTCTGACTGTAACTTTAATGCATGGTGTCGCTGTTGGACACTGTCACTTTAGAAAAGTGATTTATAGACATATTCCATAATGTTTGCATTGTTCATTTTTGTACCGTGGATTTACCATATTTTCTCACCCAATTGTTTTGAGGAGCCACTGCCTCTCTTGCGTCCTCAGAGGAAACACGCCTGATTCTGATCCACATATAAAGCAATCAGTCAAAGTTTGTTTGTTGCTCCTATGTACATAATCCAATAGAAAAACAAATTTAAATAATGATGTGGAAGTCATAAACCAAACTCTGAAGATTTAATATTGTTAAGTTTGCAAACTTCCTCAAAAAGCGCTTATTGTATCAACCTAAATGTCGTAAATCTGTCTTTTTTTCCAGACAGACTGGGGGGAAAAGTGCTCTTACTCCCAAAAGTTGTGTAAAGTCAGTCACATTAGAGTTTACTTCTTTAAAAGTCACCAAATATGCAACCCCATCTCACATGATAACATAACTACTTTACGAGATAGCAATTTTGTATGATTTTAAATAATCTTATTTGCACACAAACATGCGTTTCTAGTTTTATTTATATAAATTCAAACCATCATTGGGATGTAAGCAGATCATGTGAAAGGGTACAAATGAGATCCTACAAGTTTATAGAAATTAACCACCGATTTGCCTTAATGTAAAATGTTATGAATTGTCATTATGTTGTGTTCGAATATACATCAGTAATATTTTTAAATTGTTTAAAAAATCCTTAGGCACTAATCACAAATAAATTGTTTGAGTTGAATAGTTTTTGCAATTGTTTGATCTGTTTTAACTTTCTCTAGTGTGTAAAATGCATTTGAAGCGAAACTTCCAGAACTTCCTATTTCAGCTTTTTCAGTATCTCAACATTAATTTCCATTAATATAACAGTTACAAAGCAAAAACTGTGGAGCCCTTGACTGTGTTCGAACACGAGACCAATGCATAGACAAGGTCGTCTTGAATTTACCATTATGCAAAATGAGATAGCATATAGTGTCCCATACGTGGAAAAAAAGGAGCAGGGGTCTTAAACCCTCTTCCTGGAGAGCTACTTTCCCACATAGTTCAGCTTCAAACCGAATCGAATGCACCTGAACCGGCTAATAAAGCTCTGCAGGGTTAATTGAAAATAACTGACAGGTATGATGAAGCAAGGTTGGAACTGAAGCCTTGCAGGAAGGTATCTCTACATGAACATTGTTGGAAATCCCCAAAAATATAAACAGTTGCAAGTTTGATTGCTGGATTGATGGATGAAGGTCAAGCCCTTGACCTGACTGATGGTGCATGATGTCTGAATGAGACAAACTGCATCAGTAATGAGCATGCTGAAGTGCGGACATCAGCATTATGGTAATAGATGGCTACGGCAAGCTGCCAGGTCCCAAAAATAAATAACCTCTCTTCATCAAAGTGAGTCCAGGACGCTGTTTTTTACAGACTAGTGACATTTCACTGGAGTACATTATAAAATGTTTATATTCTACTCACATATACACAAGGAAGTAGCTAAATTCAGACACATTGCCTACACACACACACACACACACACACACATATATTTGAATGACATGACAATGTATAATGAAGCACATAAAATATCTCACATGAACACTTTCACACAAAAGCATTGGGCTCTACAGTTTTCTGACACAAATAAAGCAATGCTGCAAGTCTGTTTCTTCTTTTTATATCCACTCCTGCTCTCTTATAAATAGCACTGCTTTTCTGGGACTGATACAATGTTTTGCTGAGTCACATTTGGAATTATTTATTTATTTTTACTAATAAAGTTGATTTTTGGGGGGGTAAAGACAAAGAAAACCCCTAGACAAATGGCAAGGGTTATACAGAATACTGTAGCTGACCAACAATAAAAGTTATGTTACAATTTGTTTACCATAATGCCCTTCCAAACCTTTTTGATAATGGTTTTCTTTGGTAAAATAGATAAGGAGATGAATGCCAGATGATGGTAACTGTGTCTGTCAAGCTCCAAAAAGTGCATCAGTATCAAAGTATCAAAGCACAAGAAAAGAAGGTAAAAACATTAAAGACAGAGCAGCCCACTTGCCAGACTAAATGGGTTGCTTAAACAACCATTTTGATTTAGATGTACCTACTGTACATTCTGTAATTTAAGAATATTTTATTAATAAAAACAAATACTCCCAACACAGTAAAGTAAAATAATTAAATGTGACCAATGTAAGACATTCAGCTGTTTAGTTTTTGGAAGGATTTGGCCAGTCTTGGCACAATGAAGGTTGAGTCGAGCCAGAGCAGGTGCAGTCCATGCTCAATGGAACAGTAGGGACTTACAACTTCACAATTTACTGTACATTTGAGTCCATTTGTAAATAACATATGATGTGGGCTTATGAGCTAAAATAAAATAAATGATCCAAAAAATTATGGTGATGCAACATTTTCTCTCGAGTTTATGTCATAACACGACAGAGAAGTGGAAGCAATTATAGACTGAAGTAAAACTTTTCATATTTGGGTGAACTACAGTATCACTAATTGCATTACAGAGATTGAGCTTTGTTTTTAAACTCTCAATACTCAAGCACAGCCATTATTAATCAACCTTTGTTAATTCAAATGTCAGTATACACAACTGCGCTAGGCTATTTTTTGCTTCTCTAAACTCTAAGGGAGGGAATGAGCCGCTAATGTGGGGGAGAGCAAAAGAGAGGAAACTTTATTTGACAGTCTGATTATGAGTCAGGAAGAGAGGAGGTAGAAAAGCAACAGTTCATACCTCAAATAATCAACATGGGAACAACGCACTGAAAAAAACATAAATTCATTGTGTTTTCCAGCTTAAATGAATTCTAGTCAGAGTAAAACACCTACAACATTTATTCCTTTTGAGTCAAAATATCATTAAAATGGCAGATTATCAATGAATTACATGAATTAATACATTTTGACTTTGATTAATACATTTTATATCTTCATTTGGCTTTTCTGACATTGTAAACTTGCTCAGTAGCCCACCTGGTACAGCACTGCACTTGCAATGTGCAATTCATTTCTGAACTGCTGTGATCTGTAAAACAACCAATGTAATCACAGCCAGATCCATGTTCGTCTCCGTCGTATATAACTGAACATGCTTTTAAGCCCATAGGATATGGACATTTTACTGTGAAAGTGTAGCAAAATGCCTCAAATGGTCTTTAGAAAGCTCTGTTTGGGTTTTATGGAATTTGCCATTTTTATGCATGGAAAAGGGTGTATTTAACATAATTTATTTTATTATCAATGTATATTTAGTGGTTTCTAATAGATTTAAGGTCAAAAACCTTTCTGTACGTTCCATCAGGTGCATGATTACTGTCTGCTGTCATAGTAAATACACTGGCAGGTGGCACATTCCATACAAACAGGTGGTACAGTACATTAATCTGAGAGCACATAAAACAATCCAAATCAGCTCTGCCTCTATCACTGCAAAACACAAATCGCAGAGAGAACTGTTGTGTGGGGTCACAGTGGGAAAAAAAGAAAGAAACTTCAATTCCTAAAGGGATGATGGAATAATGAGTAAAATAGCGAGAGCCATACTGAGCACAAAGAGCTGGGAATTAGGAAAGCTACAAACGCCAAAGTGAAAAGAGTTTAAAAAAAAGAGGATAAGTAAATGACAAAAAAAAATGTTAAAGGGGATAGTTTTTTTATGGAAACAGAATCAAGATTGACTGAAGGATATAAAAGTCTCCAGTATTTGCCATATGCCGTTTGCAAAAATGCTAAAGAAAAGTAAGGGTGTTTAAGAAAATGTTTAAAATGTGGATCATGTTCTTTTAAATTAAATATTTTGTATTAATGTTGGATTAGATATGTTTTAATGACATTCATGTAAAAAAAATAAAAATAAAAATAAAAATACATATAACAAAAAAATATCAGCTGGCATAGCCATCACAAAAATTATGAAATTGCAACTGTTTTTACATTTTTATTTATTTTTTGCTTTTCATATTATTCTGTATTTCTTGCCTGAAGTAACCTTGCCATGACATAAAATAAAGTTGTTGTTGTTGTTGTTCTTTTTAAGAAATTTGGTGTTTAAAAAAAATATATATATAAAAAATAAATCCTCTCTAACCTTAAATACTTTATGTGTTCAAGTTCACATTGGAAATTTGATTTGCAAACAATGAGACCTTGCTTCAAATATTGATTGATTGATTGATGTCTATCTATCTATCTATCTATCTATCTATCTATCTATCTATCTATCTATCTATCTATCTATCTATCTATCTATCTATCTATCTATCTATCTATCTATCTATCTATCTATCTACCACATTTTATTTATGTACAACCTTATTATTTAAGATACATTTTGCATTAAAAATACACTTGACTGAAAAATCGGATTTGGTACATGCCCCGCTGTACTATATAAGATTACAAACATAGTAAAAATTAAAGCAGTAAATTATTGCATTAAAATATTGCTCTAACAGAAACTTTGCTTTTGTCACAGGGGATCTTTGTGTTTTTCTATGTACTGTGTTTGTTTTACATGCCTACTTAGCCAGGATGTGTTTAAAAACCAAAGGACCGAAGTAATATGAAATCCCTAACGAGTAAAAAATAAATAAATAATAATAATATATTTCATTACTGTAAATTACTTCATTCAGCCCTCTCACTTACAGTTATTCAGAGCTATGTTCTGAGCAAACACTCCCACATAAATAAAAAAAAAAATCAAGTCTCTTAGCTGGTGTATTCGGGCTTGTAACATCTTGTCACATCTTGACAACCGTCTCCTTGTGACAGGACAGGAAGTGACACGTTTAAGCAACTGACATGAATATCCAACAAAGGCATGGCCCAGTGAGAAAGTGACATCACATCAGCACATTGGAACACCTTTGATAAAGACTGAATCATGATTTAGTTGACAATCAGCTGCTCTCTGTGTCTAGTAAAGCAGATGCATTTGGCAGGCCGTGACTCAACATTTTATTAGTGGGTTTGAAATGCAATCGGTGTGTCATAGTGGGGGAAAAAGGACACAAACATAAAAAGCAGCATAGTGACTCACAGTATCACAAGCAATTCTGTTGTCTCATGAATGCATTTCACATGAATGGACAGTATAATGATGATATACGCAGGCCTGGCACTGACAAATTTGAGGTTTTTGATACATGGGTCAAATTTTAAAGTATTCCCATTAATTCCCATAATGTATTATGCATGATTACCAGTGTGGAAAAAAAAGTTAATTAATTGCCAAATAGTTATTTTTGAATATGTTTGGTTGCACCTAATACAGTCTTTCTAAAACTTAATGTGGTAAATGTACTTCTAGTGAATAAAATAATAGCAAACAAACTTGCATTTGAGAAGAATTGGCCTAGTATGAGGATACATCAGAATGCTGTCAAGGGGAAACTGACCTTGACTTGACTTGAAACACCCATCTGTCACCATCCAGTCAATTCTGGTTAGATAAAATTAAGGTCTGCCCCGTATGTTATCTTCTCGAATTTCCGGCTTTACTGACATATCAGATAATAGAAGTAAAGCAGGTTTTGAATGCCATCGCAGGTTTAGTTCAGGCTGTTGTAAGTGATGTTGTCCTGCTAACTTATGCAGGACTTCAAACATGAGCTTAAAAATCGATATTAAAAATCGATTTAATATCATTTAGCAGAAATGTTGGCACATTTTTCGATTGAGTCTGAGTTGGTTCATTAAATTAATAATAATCACTCATTTAATGCTGTCATGACATTATTTTTTTGACTCCAGAGTGATTAATCACATGGCATTTGGAGCTCAGGTGATTGGCTTAAAACATGTTAATGTCCTGAGGGTCAACCAAGTAACTGCACTTAAAATAATTGAGAATGTAAATGGACAGCTCTCTTTTTATATAACTTATTGGTCTACAGTGAACTTTGTCACAATATGAAAAGCAAATCAATTGCAGAACACTTTTACACGTGTATTCCAGTTAGGTGAAACATATTTTTCCTACTATTATTTGACTGATGGTACCATGGCAGCTCTTGACTGGCATATTTACACACTATCCGTGTCAGCTCTACTTCCTTGTCTGTGAGTTCTTCCTCTGAGAATAGGTTCTTATTTCGTTTTCAATTTGAATTTGCATAGGGCTTCACAATTCCTCCTGCTGGATTATAGACTTCTGTTGTTTGCAGAGACTTTGAGGATTTCAATTATGATTCACTGCCTGTTTCTGGATCCCGTCCTAACGGGAAATGTGCAGACAAGCCCAAGTGAATCCATTTCTCATACTAGTGTGGTACAATCTTGCCTAAGTTGGCAAACACAAGGGTAAGGATCATTGCACTTCTCCAAAGTATTTGCAAATGTTCCACACATACTGCGGGGTAGGTGGCAAACATGCCTGACAAATTATTATTAACAGATGCCATTCGCTGTTGAGAGGCTGCAACAAGCAATAGCCTATAATGCAATATAAGCAATATAAAATAGCCGAGCCAGGCTCACTGGAAAACCTGCCTGTGGCAACATTGTTGTAGAATTATATTGAGCTATTGGTTGAAATGTTCATAGTCACACACACAAGGGTGTAAATAGGCTCTGTTATCATACATTTATAATTTATTACACAAGCAATTACACCAACTACTCCTAAAACAATAAGAGAGAGAGAGAAAAAGTTTTACTATTAACTGACTAAAATAACATTTTTAAATAATTGTAAAACTATATATATATATATATAAGGGTTATGTTCCACCCTTTTATTAACATGGCGTGTTTTATTAACCCTGTACTTAAAAAGCCTACACTAGATCCACAGGTTTTAGCTTTTTTAGTTTTTTTGTCAAAACTTGTTTTGTCAAGACTCTGTGAAATTTATGTTTTGGTCTTTCTGGATCCAAGTTCGGCTTTCCACACTTGGAATTATGAGGAAACCATTAAGCTGGTTCTCTTCATATCTTAAGGGGAAATATTTTTTCTGTACCTATTGAGAGTTTTACCTTTGTCAATGCTGCATGTACATGTACTTGTGGGGTACCACAGGGTTCTGTTTTAGGCCCTGTTTTGTTCTCCCTTTATCTTCTTCCTTTAGCTAAGAGTTTTCGTGAGAATCAGACCTCATACCATCTTTATGCATATGATATACAGCTTTATCTACCAATTTAACCAGATATGAATATATCTCTCCAGTCTCTATGTCACGCTGTGGTCAAAACGAGGCACACAACGAAGGGATGAGTCAAAATAGAGTCTTTAATTACAAATCTGTGAGCAAAACACAAGAGAACGGAGGAGCATTCACAATACAATGTTAACACAAGGCAAGAGAACTGAGGAAAACAAAGGGCTTATAAACACATTGAACATGATCAGAGAGAACGTCTTGGTTACGTATGTAACCCTCGTTCCCTGAAGGAGGGAACGGAGACGTTACGAATGGGATCTCGCCCGAGAGCCCAATCACCTTCGAGTTGTACAAAACGAGCCAATTGTACACAAAGTACCTTGGTCTGCGGGATTTGCATCGTGAGCTCCGCCCGGCAGAGCGGGTATATAAGGAGCAACGTGAGCAACTCGCATTCAAGTCTTCGCTGAGGAGCTGAGCCAGTGACCCGGCCACTCAGCGGAACAGCAATGTGGTAAAGGGACGTAACGGATCCGTTCCCTCCTTCAGGGAACGAGGGTTACATACGTAACCAAGACGTTCCATTTCAGTCGGTCACATTCGACGTTACGAATGGGGTCCCTTAGAAAACGCCATATGGCTGTCTTCCAGTGACCCGGGTGAGTGATAGCACCCTGTCGTGAGGCCAGCACGAGTGAGGGCCCATAACTTACACAGAATACACTGGGTAGCATATTCCAGCTGGACGTATGCTAGCAGGCTGCCTGCCCGTGGGAGGACTTTCAGAAGGCAGGTATCCACCAAGGTGGTGATACATAAGAACTCTGAGGTACCCAGCCCGCAGGGTGGAAGTTTCAACGACAGAGCTGGCAAGGGGCTTGCCAAGGGAAAGACACATGCTGCAGAGAGACATACTGTGGACATACACACGTGGGATTGCCCAGAAAGGGGAATCACAACACATGGAGGCACCTAGACCCACATAGGGCTGACCAAAGGGCTGACCAAAAGTGTTGGACATTAACAGTGCTGGAGGAACCAAGGGTTCTGACTGAGGAACTCAGCTGAGGGGAATAGCGCACGCATCCAGTCCGCGGAGTGGAATGGCGCAGCAAGAGAATTGACACAGAGCAGGTCCTTACTGGCCCGAAGGGTCGAGTACCCGGGAGGACACGGGCTCTACACGGAGATTATAAAATCTCGCGAATGTGTCAGGTGTCGCCCAGCCCGCAGCTCTACAGATGTCTGTTAGCGAGGCGCCATGCGCCAGCGACCAGGAGGAAGCTACACTCCTAGTTGAGTGAGCTCTCACCCCTAGGGGGCATGGCAGGTCTTGAGCCTGATAAGCCAGGACAATAGCATCCACTATCCAGTGGGATAACCTATGCTTGGAGACAGCCTTTCCCTTCTGCTGGCCTCCATAACAGACAAAGCGCTGGTCTGAGGTCCTAAGGTTCTGAGGTCCACTGAGTTCTGTCCACGTAGGTGCGGAGCGCACATACTGGACAGAGCAGTGCCAGGGCTGGGTCTGCCTCCTCCAGGGGCAGCGCTTGCAAGTACACCACCTGATCCCTAAAAGGAGTGGTGGGAACTTTGGGCATGTACCCAGGCCGGGGTCTCAAGATAACGCTTCTTCAACTGAAAATGTCTGCAGGTCCCCGACCCTCTTCACCGAAGCCAAAGCCGTCAGGAGTGCAGTTTTTAAAGATAAAAACTTTAGCTCAACTGAGAGCAAGGGTTCGAAGGGAGCCCTCTGCAGTGCCGATAGAACCACTGCGAGGTCCCAAGGGGGGACTTGCTGAGGGCGAGGCGGATTGAGCCTCCTTGCTCCTCTCAGGAACCTGATGATCAGATCGTGCCTCCCCAGAGACTTACCTTCAACAGGGTCATGGTGAGCCAAAATGGCGGCCACATAGACCTTGAGGGTGGAAGGAGACAGCCTTTGTTCCAACCCCTCCTGAAGAAAGGAAAGCACTGACCCAATCGGACATTTCCAGGGGTCCTCACGCCGTGAAAAACACCAAGTGATGAAGAGGTTCCACTTCAAAGCATAGGCATGTCTGGTGGACATGGCTCTAGTTGAAGTGATGGTAGCTACCACCTGTGGTGGCAAGGTACCAAAACCTTCCATGACCCGTCCAGGACCCACACCTGTAGGTTCCACAGATCGGGACGTGGGTGCCAGAGGGTGCCCCGTCTCTGAGAATTGGCCAGGGAGGGGCTGTCGCGAGGAGTACAAGTTCGGAGAACCAGGTCCAGCCAGGGCTAAAATGGCGCAACCATGAGGACCTGCTCCTCGTCCTCCCTGATCTTGCACAACGTATGTGCAAGAAGGCTCACTGGGGGAAACACATACTTGCGCAGGCCCAGCGGCCAGCTGTGTGCCAGGGTGTCCGTGCCGAGAGTGCCCTCGGTCAGGGAGTAAAACAACTGGCAGTGGGAATTTTCTGGAGAGGCAAACAGGTCTCTCTGAGCATCTCCGAAGCGTTCCCAAATCAGCTGAACCGACTGGGGGTGAAGTCTCCATTCCCCGGGGCGAGACTGCTGCCGTGAGAGCTCGTCAGCTGCACGATTGAGCCTGCCCGGAATGTGAATGGCACGAAGCAACCTCAAATGCTTGTGACTCCACAAGAGGAGATGGCGAGCGAGTTGCGACATGCGACGGGAGCGTAGACCACCCTGACGGTTGATGTATGCTACGGTCGCAGTGTTGTCCGTACGGACCAGAATGTTCTTGTCCTTCAGCAGGGCCCTGAAGCGGTGCAGAGAAAGCCGTACTGCTAGCAATTCGAGGCAATTGACATGCCACTGAAGTCCCCGACGCAGCATGCCTGTTGCACATGGCACCCCAGCCCAAGGCAGAGGCATCTGTTGACACAACAACATGTCTGGACACCGGTTTTAGAGACCCGCCGGCCCGTAGAAATGAGGGGTCCAACCACGGGGTGAAGTTTCGGCGGCAGGCCGGAGTGATGGTCACTCGGAGCGTGCCCTGTTGCCATGCCCATCTCGGGACTCGGTCGTGAAGCCAGTGCTGAAGCGGTCTCATATGGAGTAACCCGAGCGGTATGACTGCCACCGCGGACGCCATATGCCCCAGGAGCCTCTGAAACCCGCAATGAGAACATGAGCCATCCACGAACGCAGTTTTAGCGTGCTGGAAGCCCAGACATGTGACAAAACGATCGTGGCCATCACAAGGAGCAATGTACCGACCGCACCCAGAAACACACGGGCGAAATGACATCTTTAAAAAGACGCAAATCGGCCCGTATCTCTTTTGTGAAAGAAATTTGCTCTTTCAGAGGTGTTGAAGCGCTCAGGGGAACGCGGGAGCTGTCGCAGGAAACCCAGACGAACCGATGAATCGCGCCGTCACACCAACACCAGCTCTTGCTTGTAGCACTCCGGTGAAAGCAGCACACGATGTGCTCGGCTCGGGCGAGATCCCATTCGTAACGTCGAACGTGACCGACTGAAAGGGAACTGAAACAGGTGAGGAGTAATTAATCAAAAACCATGTAAACGAATGAGGACTTGAAACAAGAGGAAGGAACACAAATCCCTAAATGTGACACTATGATTGATTGATTGATTGATTGACTGACTGAATGTGTGAGTGAAATTAAAAATTGGATGGATAATTTTTTTTTCAATTCAGTTATGAAATCATAATTTTTTTTAGCTTAGTATGATCCCTAAAATAAAAAGTTTTCTTTCTTTTAAGGATCTTGAGACTTTAATCTGTCAAAAAGACTGGACTGTTGTAATTAATTTTACTTAGGAATCACTCAGAGACATCTCCAGATGGTACAAAATGCTGCGGCAAGACTGCTGTTTGTTTACAAATCTATGGCAGGTTTGGCACCATCTTACCTGTCTGATCTCCTCTTGTATCATTTAATCCTTTGATGTCATCAGATTCTTTGTTGTTGTGGGTACCTATGATGCGCTTGAAACACAAGGGAAACATGCTTTTTCGGTGGCAGCACCTAGGTTGTGGAATCATTTTCTATTGCACATAAGATCGTCCTCTTCTTTTCAGGTTTTTAAATCCTTACTTAAGACTTATCTTTTTAAAATGGCTTATAGTCTGTAATAATTGTTGTCTAGTATTTTGTTATGTGTGATATTATTCATATTATAAAAATTAAATTAAACACATTAGTGCACAATTTTCCACACCACAATCAATCAAGCTCATATCACCAGCAAACATACACTCATTTACATCCTTCTCTTCACTCTCTGAGGCAGAAGTCTCAAAACTCATCCTTTCTAATCACCCTACTACTTAGAGCTTAGAAGCTCTAAGACTGGCAAGAGTGGAATCTAAATCTTCAGTACTTATCCTGCTTGATCTGTCCGCTGCTTTTGATACGGTTAACCACCAGGTCCTCCCTATCAACCATACTGGCAAAAGGCATCTCAGGAACCACACTTCAATGGTTTTAGTCTTGCCTATCAGATAGGTCCTTCAAAGTATCTTGGAGAGGTGAGGTGTCCAAGTCACAACATCTAACTACTGGGGTGCCTCAGGTTTCAGTTCTTGGACCACTTCTCTTCTCTGTCTACATGGCATCAATAGGTTCTGTCATTCAGAAACATCAATCCTGATGATCCGACGGCTATTCGCATCTCAGCTTGTCTAACAGACATTTCTTACTGGATGATGGACCATCACCTTCAGCTCAACCTTGCCAAGACAGAACCGCTTGTGATTCCAGCAAACCCATCGTTTCATCACAATTTCACCATCAAGTTAGGCACATCAACCATAACTCCTTCAAAAACAGCTAGAACCCTTGGAGTTATGATTTATGATTAGCTGACTTTCTCAGACCACATTCCTAAAACTGTCCGATCCTGCAGATTTGCTTTATTCAACATCAAGAAGATCAAGGCCTTTCTTTCGGAACATGCTGCACAACTCGTTGTTCAAGCTCTTGTTCTGTCCAGGCTGGACTATTGCAATGCCCTCTTGGCAGGTTTTCCAGCCAGTTCTATCAAACCTTTACAATTAATTCAGAATGCGGCAGCAAGATTATTTTTTAATGAGCCAAAAAGAATACACGTCACACCTTTGTTTATCAATTTGCACTGGCTTCCAATAGCTACTTGCATAAAATTAATTGATGTTTGCCTACAAAACTACCACTGGCTCTGCACCCATTTACCTAAATTTGTTACATCAGAATTATGTGCCCTCTAGAAGCTTGCATTCTGCAAATGAACGTCGCTTGATTGTGCCATCCCAAAGAAGCACAAAGTCACTTTTACGGACTTTTAAATTAAATGTTCCCTCCTGGTGGAATGACTGCCTCAACTCAATCCGAGCAGCTGAGTCCTTAGCCATCTTCAAGAATCGGCTTAAAACCCATCTCTTCCATCTTTATTTGATCCTCTAACTTTAACACTCACTATTCTAATTCTATTCTTTAAAAAAATCTAACTACCATTCTAATCTTTTTCTATTCTATTTTCTTTTCATTTATTATGCAATTGTGTGTGTGTGTGTAAAGACCTCTAACACTAGCTTGCTCTATTCTTTTTTTATTCTATCTGTTTTGTTTTTATTTAATATATTATTTAAAAGCCCATGCTACGTG
The DNA here is from genome assembly GCF_963082965.1 of Carassius carassius. Taxonomy (NCBI): domain Eukaryota; kingdom Metazoa; phylum Chordata; class Actinopteri; order Cypriniformes; family Cyprinidae; genus Carassius; species Carassius carassius. The sequence goes on along the minus strand of NC_081780.1, from coordinate 17,638,228 downwards.
TACAGTGTTAACCTAACTGAGACTTGTTATAGCACTTATATTTCAATGCTACTTTTGTTGTTTTTGATTGCTTCGGATAAAAGCGCCTGCTAAATGAATAAATGTAATGTAATGTAAATGTAATATTAGATTAGATTAGATTAGATTAGGTTAGGTTAGATGAGAATATTTTAGATTAGATTAGATTAGATTTGTGATCTGTTTTATATGGTTACTTGTATTATGTTTTTTTTTTTTTGTGCAGTACTTTGGTCAACCCTGTATCAATAAACTAAACAAAGAAAAGAAAAGAAAAGAAAAGAAAAAAAGGAAATCAAAGGGAAACTTCAATTTCTCAGTTGTTTCTTCTAGAATTAGAGAACAAATAAGGAATTTCTCCATAGATTTCTCCTCTGTCTTAGATATTTTTTTCTTTCCCTCCTGTGACAGATTTTCCAAAGTTCACATCTATTTTATAGCTACACTTGATGCATGTTAACACTTGACTCTTGATTCTCAGACCAATTCATTTGTCCTTAATGAATTGTTATTTAGCTCTTCCAGCCCTTGCAAGATCAACTTAATCAAAATCAGCAAAAAAAAATCAATCTTTATTAGGCCCATACTGATATAGTCTGGGTGAGGTGCTTGGACACAGAGGGTCGAAACCACCACTGCTCCCTTCAGTGTTCAACATTAACCATTAGACAGAGGAGTGGGATGGTTTATCGACTCACAGCTTCCTCTCTGCACATCTAGCTATGAGCTATCTCACAACAGGCCATTAGAAGGAAAGAAGGAAGTCTAACAGATAAAGTGTAAACCTGCAGTTGAATCAGGCATCTTGATGAGTTGGAACATTGAGCTGTAGTTAGAGGACACTTCACTGCAGTAAAAGTGTCCTTCTCATTACCTTCACTTTCCCTCATGAGAATTCTCAGGGGACCCAATTTGAGACTGATAAATGGCAAAATATTAGGATCTCTCTCTCTGTCTCTTCTTTTCTCACTTCTCACCACAGTTTATCAGCTATCTTGTCACAAAGTAGAACTTAAATACCAAAGTAATTTAACTTTAAATTGTTAAGTGCTAAAAAGAGCCAGACATCCATTTGGATGACATCCATTTGTGATGTGTTAGAAAGATGTCCTACAGTAACAACAACCCCAACTCACTACATACTTCTGGAAGTTTCAAACGCAATTCGCAAAAGTCAAATGAGTTTCCAGGGTAAAGAAAAAGGTGACTTATTAATTGTATGATAAGGTTGTACAAATGAGATTTTATGATTTTAGCTAACAATGCAACGAAATGTAAAACAGCTATGAATTTCCAGGGATGACCCTTACTTGTCCCTTTCCCTAAAGCAAAACTCACTGTTAAACACACTTCCTTCTCACTTTCAAAATATTTTCTTTAAATTTCTAAGAGAATTGCAAACGGAGAGGAATGGAAAATGGTGAATTTGAACAAGGCTTGAATTTGAACATGGCTTGATTTATTTTAGAATGTTGTCTGGCTCAACCACATTATATATATAATAAGGAAGGACTTAAGTTAGATCTAGAGATCGTAATATCATACAGACTTGGTGGTGGGGCAGTAAGTGATCTTCAATGTGCAACATCAGCTGCATTAAACACTTACACTTTTGTAAACATACCATCCAAATCTGAATGGCTGATGAAGTGCTTCTAAACACTGCAGTGCATTGCAGGTGAGCATCTTCCCTCTCTCTATTTAGCAGTCATTCACTTTTCAATTGGCTTCAAAATCTCTAGACACTACATGAGTGAAAGACTTTTTCACAGCACAGCACTATAGAAATAGTTATTGCTTCCCAGGTGCATTCTTCCATCAGTGGAAGTTTATGAATAGCATCAGTATGCATTGGCTCCCCACATCTGACAAGGATGTTGGTAAACTCACTTTATTTTTCATACAGCCTGGCTGCTATGTGTGTTTGAAGAAGTTGTCCAAATAGCATATCATCTAACTAATATGACAGCACAGTAAGAAAAGCCATTCATTTCTGACTGGATCTCATTGCATCAATTAACAACCGCAACTTTTAAGGTATTTGCACACAGAAATTCTAAAATTTTCGTCTGAAATTTTTGCACATTAAAAAATTCATACGATCTCATGTTGTCAATCACATTTACACACTGCCTACAAAATTTTCGTCTGTCAAAAAATAAATAAATAAATTATTGAATCAGTTATTTCGGTTGTCTATGTTTTTGTATCCGTAGCAAGCATTTTGATATAAAAAGGATGAAGAATACAAAAAGATTAAATATTAATAAAAAAATAAATAAAGAAAACATGAACATTTCAGACTCAGTGTGCAAGGACATTTACGGTTATTTCAAAGCCTTGTAAATCCAACATCCAGAGTCTTAAATAGTAAAAATCTATGGATTCTTGTAGTTTAGTTATATGTTTATTTCAAGGGTTATTCTAGAGACATGCCTGAAATTTTCCTGCAGAACAGAAAATTATCTTGTATTTTAATCACAGAACCAGCTGTACTGACAATATATATATATATATATATATATATATATATATATATATATATATATATATATATATATTAGTACTGGGCAACAATTACATTTTTTATCTAATTGTATTGTTATGCACAAAACTAATAATGCATTTAAAAGTAGCACTTTTTGCATTTACAAGTGTTGCTATAACACTTTAAACAAATAAGGTGCTTTTTTTACGGCAGTATTCCTTTCCCATAGTAGCAGTTGAAATATTTATTGTAAATCTTAACTTATAACATTAATGTAATTAAATTAAATCTAAAAACAAGCTATTTGTCACTGCCAGGACGTTAACATTTTTATAGAAAATATTTTATAGTTTGTTATAGAAAAGCAAGTTATGCCCAGAGTCAGAAGCCTCGATCATAACATTATAACAGGCATCTTCCTATTAGAAACCTGCATGATCACGGGACCCAACGTAGCAGAGTGCGGCGCGGGACAACATTTGATGGGCAGGTAGAGACTCGTGTGTGTGGGATGCAGGAGAATAATTAGGGTGTGGTCACACTAGGCAATTTTAACCGTTTGTTTTACTACTGTGATCACTCCATGTAGCAGTCCCTGGCTCGGTTGGAAGAGGTGGGCAAGAGTACGGTTCAGTTATACATAGATCAGTGAGTGTGCAAGCTAACCGCGCCAGAGTGCAGATCTTCCGATACATGCTGTGATTGCGTGAATATTTCTGAGCGGCAGAAGGCTGTGTGTTACCGCGTCCCATACGGCTCAAAATAATAAACTGTGCTGAGCAAGAACTTTTCTGCTGTCTTCACGGGCTATCAGAAACTTCCTATTTCCTATTTATGAAGTTGTGATTACAAGCTCGTTGCATTCTTTTCTGTTAAAAATAACAGTGGACAGTTGTTTTTGAATGCTGATGCTTAGCCTAAATAATTGAGAGCAACCCCTCCTGTGACCCATGATTTTTCTGTATGTGTATTCAGAGCCAGTGAGCAACAAACTTTCATAATAATAAAAAACTGCTTGAATGCGCGATAAAATAATTGTCGCTGTTAATCAATAAATGCGTTAATGCGACAATAACACATTAACTTTCCCAGCCCTAATATATATATATATATATATATATATATATATATATATATATATATATATATATATATATATATATATATATATATATACATATATATATATATATAGTAAATCTTGCTTTATATATATGAAGCCAATTCCAATTCTCTTTGGATGATATTATGCACTGTAGATGATGATAACTTCAAACTCTTAGCAAATTTCTGATATTGCTCCACTATTTTTCACCGCAGCATTGGGGGAAGTGGTGATCCTCTGCCCATCTTGACTTCTGAGAGAGACACTGCCACTCTGAGAGGCTCTTTTTATACCCAATCATGTTGCCAATTGACCTAATAAGTTGCAAAATGGTCCTCTGCTGTTCCTTATATTTACATTTAACTTTTCCGGCCTCTTATTGCTACCTGTCCCAACTTTTTCGTAATATGTAGCTCTCATGAAATCCAAAATGAGCCAATATTTGGCATGACATTTAAAAATGTCTCACTTTCAAAAATGTCTCACTTCTATGTTATCTATATTCTATTGTAAATAAAATATAAGTTTATGAGATTAGTAAATTATTCCATTCCTTTTTTACTCACAATTTGAGTGTCCCAACTTTTTGGGAATTGGGTTTGAATATACCCTTAAGAACAAGGAGGAAAGGCAAATCATTTTTGAAGCAGACATGGTGACTCGAACCAAGAAACAGTGGGCAGATGTTTTCACATTTCTAAGCATGACTCAGGTCTTTTGTTCTCACTTTCTAAACACATAGAGCCACACACACACACCTGAGATTGTCTTTTCTTTTTAAAGCCTGACTGTGAAAGCGCGCATGTCTGCACGTCTCCCCGCTGCTGCTTCTGTTCCCATGACAACAGCACGACAAGCCAGCAAGGTCACAGGTAGCGGCGACAAGTGAAATCATTTTGAGACTATGTGACAAAGGAAAGAAGGTCAGACGGAGAAATTAATGTAAAAAAGACAGTAATTAGGAGAATTTAACATTCTAATTACTAGTGCATTTGTGTGTTCATTAACCTTTGTGTCTTGAATGGGCGTTTCACAGCACCTGAAAAATGACCTTTTAACTCTGTGTAATTGCTCTGTTTTAGTCTACCCCCTGACCATATCATTATCATTAATAGACAAACTGTTACCTTTACCTGGTCTTGAGGCAATGCATTGCAGACTGCACGTTGTATAATATATAAATGTTGCATTGTTTATGGAACGTAATGGATTTGCACAATTATTTGCATGACATAAACCAAAATGGATTTTATTTCATTTTATAAAAGATATTTTTAATATAGAATTTAACAATTCTGCAAGGTTTGAGAATGTTTCTGTAATTGTACTTACAAATACATTTTTTAACTGAATTTTATTTCATTTTGTTAGGAAGAAAATGGTAGGTTTGGGTGTTGTAATTTCAAATTGTCTTCAAAACAATTTTAAGAAATACGACAAGAAAATGTGGTTACACTTTATTTTAAGGTGTCCTTGTTACAGTGTAAGTATACATTTATCTATTGAGTAATATTAATTAACTACATGTACTTGCTTTATGGTTAGGGTTTGGTTTGTGGTTACTTACATGTAATTATGCATAATTTATTATTATTATAATTGACACTTTAAATTAATGTTACCATTTTAATTTTTCAGTAATGTTACAGAAAATATTTCATGTTCTTGGAAATATAAAGTTAGAAAATGGGGGAAACAACAGTTACCGATACATTAGAAGAGAATTGCTCCTAAATTAATAATAAATAAAAATACAAAACAAACAATAATATATATATATATATTAACACATTCAATTCGTTAAACTGCATCCTAAGATTAAAATGTTTGGGAATCTACTACACTGGTGGTACTGTATATTTTAGATTGACAAAGCTTCATAGATTTCTCAAATTTGTAAATAAAAACTGCTTCTCTGTTCCCAAACACAGTCACAATCAACTAGTTAAGAACTATTGTTTTTTTTATTTTTTTATTCTGTCTTCAACATGTATCTCCTCACCTTTCTGTTTCAACAGGAAATACATCTACACAAAAAAAGAAACCTGCACATGTCATTTCATGTGGTCTCCAAAATGTTTCTTCCTGGCATAATATTGTGATGGTATGTGGTCATACAGGGGTTGAAGATCTAGAAACACATGACTTTTGTAGCCAAAATAGTGTGAATTATGTGTAGATCAGTTAAACCGGCTTATTGTTTCTCTTTTAGTATTATTATGCACCCAGTATGGTTATACTAATTAACAACTTGTTAATTTAATTAACAAAACTCTACAAGGCCAGCACATTAAGTGAACCAACTGTCAGAGACAGCAGGTACAAATGTGTTTGGATTATAATCAGACTGTGCTAAAGCTAGGTGCTTTTGGCAATAAATCTAATTGCATTTTGTACTGCCATTAATAGTATTAAAATTAGTAACTGCAGAAAAGATCTGTGGAAATATGTTAATTCCAAATTTAAACTGATAACTGAATACTTCATGCAATACAGGAAAATACATATATATTATTATTTTTTTTTTATAATCAATGAAATGTTGCAGACTTATATTGCATTGTTTTTATCACCTATTGTTAGTGAGAGTTGAATGACTGATTATCTGTTTAGTTACTCGGATCATCATGCTAGAATGTGCGAACTAATTTGTATACTACATCTCATTAAAGCGTGCCTAAGTGCCGAGAGGAAGTGGTATTCAATTGAGAAAGTCAAGAATATGATTGCTGTCATGCTTCTTAACGGTAATGAAGTGCCATAAAGAACTTGTATTTAATTTTCAAGTTGATACAAGACAATACATTTTCATTTTAAATGTGATCTCGTGAATAAGTAATATTCATACATAATTAAATTCCTATCAATAGCGTGAAGTTCTAGTACACAATCTGGAAGTTGTAAATGAATCTCTGTGGGGAAAATAATGTTTTTGTGGCAAAATATTTACTGAAATGCTGTTGATCTTGTTTAATTGTTTTGTGTTTAAATTTGAAATATGGTCCTTCGAAGTGTATTCGTTGTTTTTAGTGTGATCCTTCTTGAGTTTGTTGTTTTATGATGCTTTTAACTACCAATGCTACTATATGTAACCATTTGACCATGTTAAAAACATCTTCCTCTAGAATTTCACAAAATTTTGCAACAAATAAAAAAATAAATGAAAATCTGCTGATTCCATTTGGGGCTGGTAATGAGATCACGTTGTTTTAGGTCAAGGCCTGCTTTGGGTTAATGTGTGCTCTGTTTGTATGGGTATTAATAAACCAAAGTGTTAAATGGTGCTAACATAACTTCCCCCCTTTTTGCAGTGATGATAACATTTACGTTTATAGATGTGGTGGACACTTTTATCCAAGATGACTTACTTTGCAGCCATACAATTTATACATAGACTATGTATTATTTATTTTGTTATCTTAAAGAGAAAAGCTGCTAGTGACTCGTAATAAAAGACATCACATGCTACTCCTGTCCCTTCATATGTTATAAAGGCCATGCTGTGTGTTTTTATAGGAGAGCCGCAGCTGCTGCTTGTCATGGTTGTTTGTCATGTTTCCTTGAAGCAAATGTTCTACCTGTGATTCCCTTCTTCCTGGTCTTGACAGATATTAAACTAACAATACCTCTCACAGCATTCCCAGACCAAAGAAAAAAAGCTGCAAACAGTATCTCAGCTGCAGCAGTGGAAAGAACAGTATCTGAAGTTTCTCTAAAGTGGAAATAAATAAATACATATTTCAATAATAATAATAATTCTAAGAAGAATTATAATGCAATAAAAAAACTCAATAACAACTGTAAATGAAGGACTAATTACAAGAGATATATAGATTTAGATTTAGATATACAGTAGATAGAATGAAGCCCACAATATGTACATTGTTGTTACCAGGGCTGCCAGGTCTGTGTAACAAAGCCACCCCGACTGGTATTCAAAACATACCCAATCATGGGTGAAACTATCCCAATTGCATTTCTGGGGAAAAGGGCTATACAATTGCATCAAATTTGCATTATGGAGGGTCAAAACCTCCTTCCCGGGTTTCCACCTCAGCTTTTGGTTGGCAGGGGCCTTTGCTTCAAAACTGCAGCATCTTTATAAAAGTAGGACAATTCCGCAGGAAAACCGAGGACTTGGCAACACTGGTTATAACATTCACTGCACAGTTTTTACTAGGCATGTGTGGAAAATAATACACTATGATGATGTCTTTTAAGATTTTCATCGTTGTGATTACCATATGAAGCAAAACTTCCCCACCAAGCAAACCCTGAATTCACTATGAGATATTTTATTTATTTTTCATGTTAAATAAGATGCACATTTATTAATGATTATTTGATAGAGTGTGTTGAAAATTACTATTTTAAGATTGCAAGAAAAGCAGACACACAAACACAACAAGAAGCCGCTACTCTACGCCATAAACATGCAGAGACACCATAGGTAGTTTCCACTCAAAGCTGACTATGAAGGATGAAACGTGATGTTTGTGATGTGTAAAATGACTAAACTGGAGATCAGAGATGTTTTTCTGCCAATATGCTGATATTATAAACACTTATGGCTATGGTTTTTGTTAACATTTCTAACACAGGGCCAAAATGTCTGACTGTGGCCCCTACTTCAAACTTGTATTTCAGATTGTTCTAACTCAACACTATCATTTTTTTCATTGTATAATCAGCTGGACTGACAGAAACTATCTATCTATCTATCTATCTATCTATCTATCTATCTATCTATCTATCTATCTATCTATCTATCTATCTATCTATCTATCTATCTATCATCTATCTATCTATCTATCTATCTATCTATCTATCTATCTATCACACTTGAGGTTAAGCTAGCTGTATCAGAATGAGTCTTGTGAAGAATTGAACTTAAGTCATTCTGTTTTATTTCATACAATAGTGCTATTTTTACATAGTAGTAACAGCATTATAACACATATGATGAAGTGGTGAATTATGAGTGCGCAGAAGATGGCATGAATGAATTGGTGTTTCTGAGTGCAGCGGTGTGATGAGGAGAGAAACATGAACACTGACCCACTGACAAACAGTCAAAATTGACAGACAACAGAAAACGAGAACTAATCTTCTTGAAAAGCAAACAGCCAGCAACTCAAGGACTGCCGTCACTGCCCTGTCTGAAGTGGTTTGCTTCTCTGTACCGGAGAGGTCCTTGGATTTGGTACTGAATGTTCAGCACTCTTTCTGCAGGAAATGACTTTTTATTTTGAATTAAAATGATAATAATAATAATATTTAGTACAGTAAATGGGTTTATCTACCATTTATTTTAAATTATTATTTTATAATAACCCTTTACTTAATGGACTTGAGCAACATTAACCAACAATAAAAGATTGTATTTTGTTAATTAACTGTAATAAATATAGTAACAAATGTACTGTATATTGTTAGTGCATATTAGTTAATGAATTAACTATTGACAACTAATGAGACTTTACTGTAAAGTGTGTACAGAGAAGTTAATACTGTTTCCTTTTTGAAAGTAAGCTCAATCCACAGTGTACAAGTGGAAATGAAGGACTGTAACAGTTTATTTTACGCATAAACAGTAAAAACGAGCCCAAAATAGTAAATCATGATGTAAAATACACTGAGTGATTTTAATCAAGTCAAGAATATAATGAAATGCATAGTTCTGACACTAAATTCTGATTGTATGAGCCATGTTTGAAGATGCTGTTAAATTCCAAGTTGTTAATAATCTGCCATGCTGATATATTGCTTGGAAACCACAAACAGCCTACAGGCTAATGAACTGTATTACTTGCCAGCCATATTTATTACCATTATTATAATTATTAAATATAGCTATTTACATATAATTAGTGTCTTTTAAAAAGAACAAACTGGTGTCTGCTCTTTGATTGTCTTGGAAAAATATAACGCATGGTCTCGTGTTATTTTATTTTATTTTTTTATTTTTTCATTTAATGTGAAGCAGACATTAGGTTTTGGCAACAAAATATATTTTTTAGAATCATGCCTCCTTAAGCTAATCATTTGTGCAGCTGGAGTTATTGAATCTTCTTTCTCAATTAACACCAATGAGTGGCCGAGGATTTGAGGCTCATACAAACACGTTCCAATGAATAAATGCCATGTTAGTTCCACCTCTGAAGTACACACTGTCAAGACAAACCTAAGGGAGATGTGTGTTCGCATTTTTCTTCTGTCTTTCAGTCTGGCAGTCTTTCCAGGTCTAATTCAATAACTTTTACTTCAATCTTTCACGTTTACGGTGAGATTTAGAGGCGTCTCAGCGGGCGACTGCAGTGTTCAAACCAAACTAACAATGGCCAGTGCTTTGGGAGAGAAAGGCCATCATCAATACCAGTTTGCTTTAGTTGCTGTGCTCATCTCTTCTTCTTCAATACAACCTTTCCAAACACCCAAGATCCACAGAATATGGAGTGTTTTCCTTAATGACTATTGACGACTTCCCACCAATTCAAGCCACTATGAAGAGCTGCACAACAACAGGAATTAAAGGTTTATACCTTTTTATAATAAACCTGATTTACTATACACTCACATAATATGAAAAAAGGCAAATAATGATTAATCTGACAATAGTTTTAATACCTCAATTATGAATACATAATAATGCATCATATTACACACCATAACCGTGTCTACACAGTTTGACAAAAACTTGGTTTAAATTTTTGCTGTGTTACCCATTGTCGCCTCACTGTTTATCTTATATAACTAAATCTTAAACATTTATATTATTCATATAGCATACGGTATGTGTTTACCCAAAGTGACATCAAATAAAGTGGATGCTATTGACTGCTTTACAAAGCATTTTTTAACAAACAAATTAATTCTCTTTGGAAACTTACAGCTTACAGAAACTTACTTTTATATTTGAATAATTGCTTCAAATGCAGATTTGATTACAAGATCATAATTAATTACCTTGCAGTTGTTTTTGGTTTTGTAGCCTTAAAAAATAAAAAAACCATCAAGTGACTAAAAAGGCCAGAAATGAGAATCTCCAGTTGATTGATTTGAGCATTCAGCACAAAGCAAGATACTTATCGTGATCCTTGTGTAAACATGGTTATGCTAACAGAATAGGGAATTACTCTGACCAAGGTTTTTGTATCCTCTAGCTAAACCAGCTGAGCGGAACGTGTGCCTACCGACAAACATGGCAGTTAAACATTAGATACACGTTTTCTTTACGCCTGATTTAGAGGGAAATCATATCAGTTTTTGCTCTATAAAGGCCACAGCTTACTGTGATAATGGGGACTGAATTTACTGTGAGGAGACAAGGCATGAAAAGACTCACAACCACTTCAAGACGGGTATAACTAGAGAGGCAGTTGTGTTGCCTAGCAACATCAGAAACAGTCTTTACTATGGAAATGGAGTTTTTGGTCAGGAGGCACCAACCAACCCCTCCTCCTACCTGGGTACACAAGCCTGAGAGTCAGACTCAGGGGCATCTGGAGCAGGACAGCAGAACTGGTGTAGAACCGTCTGGTTCCTGTAAGAAAAGAGATAGGGAAATGGTCACGCTAGAGTGTAAAGGCTTTTTCCTAGACTCATTATTAAGTAGAACGAAAGTGGGTCATTTTGCCAATACCTCAATCCCCAACAAGAAAATTGTGTGAAAATACTGTAACACATGAAAAGTGGTAGGGAAAGTTTGCAGTAAATATCATACTTTGGCTAGTTATGCTAATTCAAGTAATGTTTTGGAACCAAAATAATTGGAAAATAATTATTTCTCTACCTGCATATTTGCATACCTCCAATCGCATACCTTTGAAATGAACACTAGTGGACATAAAACACCAACAACTTTCATCCCTTTTTACACAAATTGTGATGATGGGGCAGATTATCGATTGATAAGGATTATTTTCATATAGTTTCTCCGTCAAGTATCAGATTATACGTGGTGTGCTACTATGACACAAATATTCTAGAAGCTGACCTAGCACAGCTTCACACAGAAGGATACTAGTGCATCTGTCTTTGCACTGTCATAGTTGACTGTCCTGTTTACTGTGTAATGAGTGTTAAATGAAGGCATCTATTTGTTGCAAATCACAGAATAGCATAGCAAAGCTCACGCTGTGAGGCCAAATATAGCTGACTTCATACATGTAAATGACATCATTATAGGCCAACCAGTTAAAAACATTAGGTTTTAATAGTTTATTGTGCTATATCAAATTAACCCATAGAAATGTAGTCAACGTTTTTTTTTTTTTGTTATGTTGCTCTGGCAGAAATGGCAGTTGCATTCTTAAAGCTGGTGATATAAATATAGTCGACCCATGGATAAACTCAATGAAAAATCAAACAGTTGTTTCAGCTATTGATATGATACTTTATCTCATGTGATTGTAAAAGCATTTAAGCATTTAAACACTTTACACATTTAAAATGTAAGTATTTTTGCTGAATTTCACACACAGGTGAATCTTTGCATTAAAACATTATGGGCCACAATAAAGTTCAATGAGTAACAGAGGGTCTTTACAATCACTCTAGCACTCTTAAAAAAAAAAAAACGCTTGCTCCTTATTGTCTGTGAACTAACTGTCTATTACAACAGGCCATTTTTCAAAACATAAAAACATTACTTTGACGGTTAATTTGCAATGCCATGATGTCAGTGCAATTCACATAATAGACTACTGTTGTTTAAAGAGAAGTTTATAGTGGGTAAATATGGAATTGAGTGTTGTGTTCACTATATAATTGTTTGATTATTCATTACTTAATGACTGTGTTTGTTATGGTTTTAGAGAGAAAAAAATCAGTTAATTGAATTAATAACTCGAAACACAAGAGTGGATTTTAATCTTCAATTAGGTCTTGAGTCTGAGTCCAAGATCATGTTTCCAAGACTGACCAAAATTCCTACTTGACTAGAAAAACAGTACTCATGGAGTAAGAGTTTTGCTGGTTAGCATGGTCCAGATATCCCGATGGTAGATGTAATTTATCCATTGTGGGTGCAAAAAGCTTCCTTTTCCATTGCCAGTTATTTCCAATTAGCCAACAGATAAGCTTTCTGCAGATATGATTGTCATAATCAGTGCTTCAAATATTTAATGTTTTCTTGTGAATGAGCATCCACTCATAGGATAAGAGCTATAACTTTAGGCACTACAGCCCAAAATTGTACATGAAGACACAGAGAGATAGATGAAAATGTTATTCTGAAAGAGACCCGTTAACCGTGAAACCCCTGACCTCGAAACTTCTCTAAGGAGGACACCACGAAGGACAATCTGCCATGTCAATTCAAAAGCTATCTCACACCCCTCCGTCCTCTTCCTAATACAAAACACAAAGCATCTGCCATTCAGCTTACTGCTTTAATCTCCAGATATGAGGGTGCCATCATAAATGACATGTCCATAAAAACGACCGCATCCTCCAACACACCAAAGCCTCTGCTTCCCTTTTTCACCCTCAATGCCGCTGGTCCCTCCAGTCCGTCAGAGCAAATAAAAGAGGATTTGGCACAAAGAGGGTAAGTAGTATTACTCAAGATGTCATATGGCTGAGTTAATAAAAGTTATGCTGTTATTTTAGCTCTACAGCCTTTGGACATGTAGGGGGCAGAAATCCCATTTGGTAAGACAGATCATCTCGTTTTCTCCTTCAACCTCTATTTCAACCCTTTAACTCTTCTCTGCAATTACTTGAAGAGTAATTCAGAGTGATTCATTCTAGTCCCTCTTGGAGGAGTACTACTGAATTTAGAGTCAACTCAAGGACACAGCAGCAGGAGGTCAAGAGGAAAGGGAACCATGCCTACACAAACCATATTGGCATAAAGTGGCATTTTTAATCCATTTAAATTATATATGTGAGTTTATTATTTCAGTTCCGTGCTGGATTATTATTCCAAATAGGAAATATGTTTGCAAATTTTTTCTTTTATTTTTTATTTTTTTAAATACACCATTAATAAATACATGAAGCCATGCAATTATTGTTTTACAAAATCTAATCCAAATTTATGGTTGGATCAAACTGAATGTTGCAGAAGTTTTAGCAAATGTTGCATTTCTAGGGGTTGAATTGCTTTCACCCTTCTATTCAGTTCAACCAGCTCCATGGGGTTTAAGTCTTAAGACTCTACAGTCCATCATTCCATGATTTGAGGCCTTCACGTCTTCTGAGGTAGTCTTGACATAGCCCAGAAGTATATTTTAGGTTATTATCTTGCTGTAGGATGAACTCTGGACTAACTATGTTAGAAAGTATTAAATGGCATTGCAAAATGCTGTGCATGTCTTTTTGGTTCACAGTGCCAGAAAGTGGAAGTTGCTGACTCTGGATCCAACAAAATCCCCAGACCAGCACGCTTTCTCCACCATTCTTAACAGCTGGTGTTACAAAATTAGGAATCATCCTATTTGCTGGAATACAAAAGTGACAGTTTCAGAACTTCATTTTCCTATATGCAGTAAGATATTGCATCTCAGATGACTGGCTCAAAGAAAACTAGAACTCAATTTCAGCATGAAGGTTATATACTATGCCAACTGAGCAACAACTGATATGTGAATACTAACAAACATGACAACTTTCCAGCTGACTGGTTTATAACGACTAAATTTCACAATCCAATATTTAAATTATGATCAAGTAAACTTCCCCAAAACTTGAAGACTACATTAATATACTTCAGTAAAGTTGGTTTCTCATTCAAGTTGGTCTGTATAAGGTTATGGTTACAAAGAAAAACCATTACGCTAAATATAGGGCTGGCAATTTGATCTATTACTCAGGATTAATCTCTAAATTTATAATAAGTTGTTTTAATTAATTTTAATTGAGGCAGGGTTAGCAACCTGCTGTTACCTTCCTGCAGACTTCAGCTCCAACTCTACTTCAACACACCTGCCTTTTAGATTCCAGTAATCCTGAACACCTTGATAAGCTGGTTCTGGTGTGTTTGATTAGGGCTGGAACTGAACTCTGAAGAATTGTCCCAAATGGCAGACTTCATGTGCACTTGTGGTCTTTCCACCACATGTGCATATCCATTGAGTCCACAGAACCCTAGGGTGTTCATTCGTCATTTCAGCTTTTAGAAGTATGCCCATGAGCAGCCACTTTGAAACTGATATGTGCCCTCAATGCACACTTTTGCTAAGCCCAGCAGTCAAAGTGGCATTACGTTATGAAAGTGTGGATTCAGAGGAAGATCTCAAGGGTTTAGAGTGCCATTTGGGACAAGGCAATTGTAGCCCTACAGAAGCAAGTCTGGTTACCCGTGAATTCAGTTTACCCCAAATGAACATTTTGTGTCTTCATCCATACACAGGTTATTTAATACACAATTTTTCTACCATTTGAGCTATTTTTGAGGTATCACCTAATGCAAAGCAGAGAAGTCAGCACAGCCCTAGGCATTGTGCCTCACCAATCAATGTCCATTCAGTGTTTGGAGACTCCTCTCAGTAAATATTGATACATTAAATTATTTGTGATACATTTAAGTTATTTATTTATTTATGTATTTATTTACTTTCTTATTTTTTAGTTATTTGAAACATAAATTCCCATAATTTTAAATATTTTATTGACATCCTGAATGATAAATCCACATGGCAAAAAAGATTAGCAAGAGGAGGTAAAAGTGAGGTGGTAAATTATTTTTTTATTTTTAATGGTCCTTCTAATTGTGTTTTTGTTAACTGGATTGTTAATAGGTTATGTACACCCTATGCCTCGAATAGGAGCAGATTACTAGAGCAAGACTTACTGCTGTTGACACGGATAATTACTTTTTGAATAGAGGTGACATAAACGTGGATTTGGTCAATATGCTCAGTGAATTAACAGCTGTGTAAATGAAACCAAAGCAAGTATTAAAATCAACGACCTTGAAAAGCACACCAAGCCATTATTTAACATTCCAAAGCAAATGTTACAATTCAAAAGGATAGCCAAGGTATGCTTGAAAGAAATGAACAGTAACTTTCAACAGGATGATTCTGTTTAAAGGAGAAAGAGGAGTGCTGTAATCTGATTCAGAATAAAAGTATAGATTTCAAAGGACCCTGAACTCATAGGCAGCCCAAGGGCTTTTGAAAAGATGAAAGTCATGTTTCTGACAGCACAAGAAAAAATTCATCATTTTAAAAGCATAAACACAACATTAGATCCAAGTTTGTACATTTGAGGATTTATCAATTTAAAGTTTAAATTGTGTTTGATTAGTTTAAATTTAAGTTTAAAGTTTTAAATGTCTTTAAAAACTAAGAACCAGGAATAGTAGTTGGTGGTATAATCAAAATCTTTCAATACAATACAAAAATTAAAAAGAAAAAGAAATACAACACAACTGTCAATTATTTTTAGGCAGTATGAATATGTTAAAATGCATATGAATATCAAAAAAACAAAAAAAAGTCAATTACCCTGATCAGTCTGTGATAAATATTATGCCTTTATAAACATAAAAAAAAAAATCTAATAATATCTGTTAATTTATAGCTGTTACAAACACGCCAGGTTCCACCTCCACACAATCTCAGCGCATACCCTCACCTGAATATTAGATCGCCTCCACCTGCTCCTCATCACCCACTCATCAGCACTGCACTACAAAAGCCACACACACGCACCCAGTCATTGTCCGGTCACGTCCACGACAAGATCATTCCTGTATGCTTACTATAAGGACTAACTCCTCTTCTACTCTCTCCAGAAGATTCTCTCCTATGAATCCAGTTCCCCGAAGTGTGCGTGTGTGTGGTTCCCCGTCCCGTCAAGAAGTCACAGCCTTACCTGCACGGATCCAAACTCCTTCTCACTCCTCACTTCCTGCTCCTCTGCTTGTGTCTTATAAAATAAACATCTTCATCTGTTACCTCCTCAGCGTCCCGAGTGATCCATAACAGATGACCGGACCAAGACCGACAGGCACAAGCATGAGCCTCACAGACCCATTCCAAGTTCTGGTAGATGCACTACAACGAACACTCATGGCAGTCCCAGCATCTCCTCCACCAGCGAGCACTTCCGCCGATCCTGTCATCACTTCCTAACCTGCCATGCACGCCAGTCCCATGGCCAGGCCGGTGCCCTACTCTGGTTCACTGGTCCTGGAGATGCAACCGCACATGTTTCCAACGGACCGCTCTAAGGTAGCCTTTATCATTTCCCAATTGCAAGGCAAAGCACTACTGTGGGCAGATTCACTCTGGACTCAAAATAACCCAGTTATCCAGTCTTATTCTAGCTTCATCGACCATTTCCTTGAAGTTTTCGGCAGACCTGCTTGGGACTCTTCAAATGATAAGAAGCTGTATAATTTAAAACAAGGGAAAATGTCTGTCAATGAATATGCCTTGCAGTTTAGGACTCTGGCGGCCTCCAGTGGATGGAACGAACAGGCCTTGCTGACAACCTATCGCCAAGGACTGGAACCCCGAGTGCGGTTGCATTTCGCTGCATACGAGGATACCATCGGCCTCGAGAAATTCATCCAGTTATCCATTCGCTTCGCCACTCGTATGCAGCCGTGCTTAGAAGAGCACCAGGGCCAGGCGCCTTCCTGCATAGCAGTGTGCCCCGTCCGTCCTCCTCGTCCCATGGTGAGTGCCATTCTCCCTTCAAGATATCAAATGAGACCACTCACCACTGTTGTAACACTTACTGGCGCTGATGTATCTCTTCCAGTTTCCGCCCTCCTCGATTCTGGGTCAGCCGGCATCTTCATCTCCGGTGCCCTCTGTCGTCAGCTCAAACTCCCCACTATGGCTACGCCGTCTGCCTACCAGATCCACACAATCACCGGCAGGCCATTAAGCAAGAAGTACGTACGTCATTGTGTTGGTCCCATCTCCCTCAGAACTGGACTTCTGCACCATGAGGAGATCCATCTGCTGGTTCTGGAGGAATCCACCGCTGACGTTATTTTAGGGCGCCCATGGTTGGAGCAGCACAACCCCGTGATTTCCTGGAGAACTGGCGAGATCCTGAAGTGGGGCGAAGCCTGTTTCCATTCATGCATCTCCGGCTGTCCCATTCCTGTTGAGCACCCCCCTGAGCCACTTCCAGTCTACTCCACCTCTATCGAGAGCCCGATCGAGCACCAGTCCATCACCATTCCTCAGTGCTATGCCCCCTTCAGCGACGTCTTCTGCCCTAAGCGGGCCTCCAAGCTGCCTCCACACCGGCCGTGGGACTGTGCAATAGATCTGCTGCCGGGTGAACCAGTGCCAAAGGGAAGGATATATCCCCTATCCGTTCCCTAGGAGAAGGCCATGGAGGACTACATCAAGGAGGCGCTGGCCCAAGGGTATATCCGTCCATCAACCTCCCATGCTGCTTCCAGCTTCTTCTTTGTGGTTAAAAAGGATGGAGGTTTGAGACCATGCATAGATTACAGAGCTCTCAATAAAATCACTCTTAAATTCCGGTACCCACTTCCCCTCGTCCCTGCGGCCCTGGAACATCTCCGTGGTGCCACTATGTTCACCAAGTTGGACCTCCGCAGTGCGTATAACCTCATCCGGATACGTGAGGGGGACGAGTGGAAGACCGCCTTCATCACCCCTACTGGCCACTATGAGTACTGTGTTATGCCGTATGGACTTGTTAACGCCCCCTCCGTATTCCAGGACTTCATTCATTAGGCGCTCCGGGGTTTCCTCCACAAGTCCGTCCTAGTGTACATTGATGACATATTGATCTACTCCCGGAGCTTGGCAGACCATCAGCTCCACGTTGCGGATGTCCTGCAATGCCTGAGGGACTACCAGCTCTATCTCAAAGCCGAGAAATATTCCTTCCATCAGCCCTCAGTGCAGTTCCTTGGATACACCATCGACCGCAGTGGCATCCGGATGGACGAGGGGAAGGTGAGCGCAGTCAGGGACTGGCCCATTCCTACCACAATCAAGGAGCTGCAACGATTCCTGGGCTTTGCAAATTTCTATAGACGATTCATACACAATTTCAGTTCTATCACCAGCCCTCTTACCAACCTTCTCCACCAAAAGCCCAAATCTCTCTCCTGGACTCAAACAGCCACTGAAGCCTTCCAAGCCCTCAAACATGCCTTTACGACCGCCCCACTCCAAGTACACCCGGACCCGATCGACCTTTCGTGGTGGAAGTGGACACTTCAACCACCGGAGTGGGAGCAGTCCTTTCCCAGCAGCAGGGGAATCCCAGTCGCCTCCATCCATGTGCCTTATCCCGGAAACTCAACCCGGCGGAGGTAAATTACGACATCGGGAATCGGGAATTGCTAGCCATTAAACTTGCCCTGGAGGAATGGAGGCATTGGCTGGAGGGAGCCAAACACCCATTTCAAGTACTAACTGACCACAAGAAACTTGAATATCTTCGAGCAGCTAAGAGACTCAACCCCAGACAGGCCCGCTGGGCGTTATTCTTCACCCGCTTCCAGTTTACCATATCTTACCGCCCAGGGGTAAAGAACATTAAGGCCGATGCCCTGTCTAGATGTTATGCTCCCGAAGAGAAAACAGAAGATCCTGAACCCATCCTCCCGGACGAGATCATCGTCGCTCCTATCACTTGGTCAGCCGAGACATTTCCTCCAGCCGAACCTCCTAATAATACCCCGCCGGGTTGCCCACCGGATCACCTTTACATCCCCAGGACACGGCGCACCCCACTCATCCACTCGACACATACATCACTTGGCACTGGTCACCCGGGGGTCAATTAAACCCTCTCGTTGCCATGGGAACGCTTCTGGTGGCCCAACATGGCCTCGGATGTCAGAAGGTACGTGAGTGGATGTACAAGCTGCGCCATGTCAAAGAGCCCTCGCCACCTACCATCAGGCAAACTTCTTCCTCTGCCCGTCCCTAACCGCCTGTGGTCACATCTAGGGGTGGATTTTATAACGGACCTTCCACCCTCTGACAATAATACCTGTATATTGGTTAAAGTGGATAGATTTTCTAAATCCTGTCGTCTTCTTCCTCTAAGGGGCCTACCTACAGCCATGGAAACTGCTGCATTGATGTTCAACCATGTCTTCAGGCACTTCGGCATCCCAGAAGATATCGTGTCAGATTGAGGCCCCCAGTTCATCTCCCGGGTGTGGAGAGCACTCCATTCCCTCCTAGGTGTGGCTATCACCCTGTCCTCTGGCTATCACCCCCAGTCAAACGGGCAGACGGAGAGGAAGGTCCAGGAGATCGAACGCTTCCTCCGTACCTTCTGCCACGGCCACCAGAACTCCTGGAACCAATTCCTGGGATGGGCCGAGTACGCACAAAACTCCCTCCGTCAACCCACCACCGGACTCACCCCCTTCCAGTGCATACTCGGTTACCAACCACCTCTGTTCCCCTGGTCTGGAGAGCCCTCGGATGTCCCTTCCGTCGACTACTGGTTCCGGGAGAGCGAGAGGGTCTGGGACGCGGCTCATCATCAACTTCAGGGGGCACTTCACAGACGCAGGATGACAGCCGACCTTCGCCGGTCCGAGGCCCCCCACTACCAGCCCGGTCAGAAGGTCTGGCTGTCCACCCGGGACATCCGCCTGCGTCTACCCTGCCGCAAGCTCAGGCCCAGATTCACTGGCCCATTCACCATCACCTAGCAGATAAATCCGGTCACGTATAAGCTCCAGCTTCCTCCTGAGTACTGGATACCAGGTATCACTCCTTAAACCTCACCATCCTTCTGTTTCTCCCTCCACAGAACCTGGCGAGACGGAAGCCCCCCCTCCTCTCCTCCTAGATGACGGCGCAGCTTATACAGTCAAGGACATCCTGGACTCCCGGCGGCGTGGTGGGCAGCTGGAATATCTAGTGGACTGGGAAGGATACGGTCCAGAGGAACGTTCCTGGGTCCCACGCAACGACATCT
Source organism: Carassius carassius (assembly GCF_963082965.1). NCBI lineage: Eukaryota > Metazoa > Chordata > Actinopteri > Cypriniformes > Cyprinidae > Carassius > Carassius carassius. Next base: position 17,617,721 of record NC_081780.1, on the reverse strand, counting down.
TGGATCCCGCCTTACTGGATACCTTCCATTCATCCCATTCGACCAGCTCCCAGGGGAAGAGGACGCCCACCACGTCGTCGGGGTGTACTGTTACAAACACGCCAGGTTCCACCTCCACACAATTTCAGCGCACACCCTCACCTGAATATTAGATCGCCTCCACCTGCTCCTCATCACCCACTCATCAGCACTGCACTACAAAAGCCACACACACGCACCCAGTCATTGTCCGGTCACGTTTGCGACAAGATCATTCCTGTATGCTTACTATAAGGACTAACTCCTCTTCTACTCTCTCCAGAAGATTCTCTTCTAAGAATCCAGTTCCCCGAAGTGTGCGTGTGTGTGGTTCCCCGTCCCGTCAAGAAGTAACAGCCTTACCTGCACTGATCCAAACTCCTTCTCACTCCTCACTTCCTGCTCCTCTGCTTGTGTCTTATAAAATAAACATCTTCATCTGTTACCTCCTCAGCTTCCCGAGTGATCCGTAACAATAACATTGTTGTGTAAATGAATGACTAAGATGCATTTAAAAATTCTGTTTTTAGTTGACCAGATTTAAATGTATAAAATACTTCAGAAAGGATTACAGTAGTTTCGATGGACTCAAAAATACAGATGTTCACAAACTTCTTCAAAAATGTGTCTCGAGGCATGTTTGAGCCCCATTTTACAGAGGATTAGGCCTGGTGAGTGGAATCATTTGATTGTGTATGTGTGTTGATGACCGGGGTCTAAAAGTATATAAACTAATCCAGACTTAAGTAAGCTTAAGTATACAGCACTTTTCCAGGCTCCCTAGATGACATAACCCAAAATTAGTAACATTTTATTAAAATAATATTTATTTCATGCTTTTCCTGATGCCAGAGGGCAGGAGACTAGAAGCATAATCCACCTTATTCTTCCTGTGAAATTTCGCACAGGCATTTGTAAATTTTATGGGTCTTGCTTCCAGTCTCATCCGCGTCCAGCTATTTTTAACTGTACAAAACTGCTCGTTTTGCTGCTTAATATTGCAAATTGGTGTGTCTTACCATATTATTTGAACGTATTATCTTAATTATGGGCACACTGGTTTGTAGTGCAAACAGTTTTATAGTTTACTACACATTATAATTCTTCTCGTTATTTTCCTACAATGGTTAATGAACCAGAAGTCTCACACATAGGCTTACATTTGCATCAAAGAACAATCTGGATAGCATTTTACAATAAATACGATTCACAAATGCTCCAGACTAGACATAAAACTTGTTTTTCTACCTAGAACACCCTAGAATAACCAATGCAATTTTATGGTATTATTTTGTCTTTTTGTGTATGCTTTTTTTTTTTTTTTTACTTTTAAAGTGACGATATGTGCAAAGAATATGTGCTTTATAAGTACTAATAAACAGCCAATATGTTAATAATAGGCATGCTAATGTGCAACTAATTAATAATGAGAATTGGTCCCTATACTAAAGTGGTACCAAATCTTCTTTACTGTTCTACTGAAGAAAAAAAATATCTATATCTTGGATGGCCTGAGGGTGAGTAAATTAGCAAATTTTCATTTTGGGTGAAATTTTTTTTTTTTTTTTTTAAGATGTGTTATACTTGTACGATTGCATCAAATCCAAGTGAATATCCCCTAAATATTATCAAGTACCTGAATAATAAATATTATTCAGGCAACCACTACTTATTTTCTTCATAAAAATGCATTAACATACTTAATATGAGTCGCCTGATGTCATGCACCAAAAGCATTCAAATAACTTAAATTTCTATCTGTTTTAAGAAAGGCTTCCTTCGAAAAGCCTTTTTTCAACATAGACATAATTTTTGTCCTTCTCTGCAATGAGGTCATCGCCCTGTGAGCTTGTGACATACCAGCAGACCTAATGACAATGCAGCCAAGCATTAGTATTCCAGATTAAACCAATAGTACATACAGTGGACAGTGATCTCCAAAATGTTTTGCCCGATCTTCCAAGCTTAAACCTCTAATTCCACATTAAAAAAAATGTATGAAGCTCCAACTGGTCAACACAAACTGTTCAGAGCCTTAATCTTCCCACAGCTCTGAAATCATGTCCTGTATTCATTCGCTCCAGACAAATCATTCTTTTGAGTTGGTTCTTTTCAATGAACCAGGTGAATTTGTGTGTAGTGTACTTCAGAATTTGTTCATCAGAATGATGCAGTGGGATTGTATCGTGAGTCAGTCTTTTGCAGGTTCCTAGCTCATATATGACCCATATCAAGATGATTTTGCCGATGCTATTTTGACAGCTTTTTGTCTACAGTAGACAATTATTAAAACATCTTAAAAGCATTTGAAATGTCACAGAATGTCTTGTAATTTTTGGGATTTTGTGTTGTTTGCAGGCTAAATTAAACAAAAAGAACCAATCTGCAGAAATGATTCAGACTTACTTACTTTATAGGTAAACAGGAGTTATTTCTTTAAAATTAATGCACATTTAAAATAACATGCAAAGACAAAGAGATTCGTTAGCATTCCCTAAAATCAATTTCACACTTTTAGAGACCTAAAAACAATTGGTAAAACATCATGAAATGTTATTATATTTCCATATGTTCTATGTTGTAAAAAAATAATGTAATAAATAAATAATTTTGAATGAATATTGGTCGATATGCACCTTACAGATAAAAGGGTTAAACATTCATGGTGTAAATGTTTATTAATTAAAATGATACAAAAGAAGTAAAGAATAAATCCAAAGCAATTGATGGATTTGAAATCAGAGAAAATAGATCCAGATTGTGTTAAATTAGCTTTGGCCTTTCTTGTTCTCATTCTAACTGTGGCAGTTTATCATGCATTTACATGCCACTTACAAATTGGTTGAGTATTTCACACGTTGACAGAAGAGCATGTGTGGAATCTTGTGACAACGTCTTGTATCAAAGTTTCACTGTTGTGGAAAAATTATGATTATTTGAATCACTTTGATTGATTGTAATAGGAATCCAATTAAACTAATCCACAAGTATCTTAAGGACAGGACACCAATGAAGTGAAACATATCAAGATGGCATTTACACTGGCCTATAAAGACAAAATGTGACTATAATTTGTCTGTACACAAACTGCAGCTCAGTGTGACACACTGACAGCCACTTTGAATATATTTTATGTTTAAGATTAATTCGGACCAATGAGATCTTGAAAACTGATATCTTGTACCACTTCATTGATTTGGAAGCCAGGGTTTTAGGGATGTACTCAAAGAAATATACCTTAAAAAAAAAAAGAAAGTTCAGAAAACAAACCATCTAAAAACCAAACCAAACTAGAACAAATAGACATCAGATTCTAGCATGAAAGCATCTTTAAAGTACCATCTGCCGTGGCTCATATTCACAGCCAAATTTGTCCTGTTGAACAGAATATGATGCATAAATCATGATACTCAGTCCATAAGGTGGATTAATCGTTAAAAATAGTCAAGAATAGCATGTGGATAGTCCTGTGGGGATCAGCTTGTAAAAATAGACTTAGCTCCATCTCTCAAAGTCGCAAATGTACAAACACATACACTCATTCAGTATTAAAGCACTAAGCCTCCTTGAAAGGTTTGCATCAGCAGGAAGCTAGAGCAGTCTCGCAAGGTTCTGCATTCTCCCCACAACACAAGCAAAACAGGGCACGGGTGAGAGACGACCGAAAAGGGTTGGGATGTTAATACTTTAAGATTTCAGGTTTAAGTAGCAAACCAAATGTTTTTGCCTTTTACACCACTGCGCTGTGACGTAGGTTTTGTAAGTGCAGTGTGGAAATCATCTACTTATATACTTCCTGGATATTTTCTAGATGCTTCTAGGTCATTTTCTTTCTTTTTTTTTGTTGCTCTCAAAATAACTCCCAACTTGGCCACTAAAATCTGAAGCTAAATGGTAAAGGTCATTTAAGGTAACAAAATGTAAAACATTTTAAACGTCATTTAAAAGGCCATTTTTTATAACCAATCAAGAATAAAACATTAAAATTACACCAAAAACATTCAAGCATAGTATCAGTAATAATAATAATAATAATAATAATAATAATAAAGCCAACATCCAAAACCCACAGAGATGTTGATCCATGCACATGTGCTATTTGGCGAAATAATGCTAAGCCTTTAGCACAACATTCACAAAAGACCAGAACACCCACACAGGCTGAGACCAGCCACATATCGACACAAGGCAAATTATTATGTTACTGTAGCGGATGCGTGGGTTTCCTATTGATGCCACTGGTTCACCCTTCTGTTAAGCATACGGGATGCACACAGCTCATTACGTTTGTCCGTCGCTTCTATTTTGTCCTGTTAACAGCTATGAGACTGCAGAATTCAGGCCGATTATGTGCATTCAACCTTTTGGGTGAACAACAACATCCACAATAGATAAACACATGCAACTGTCAGCCAAGAATGTTTGGAGTTGGAAAATTTTGTTAATAAGATTAACACTAATGAAATGTATTTTCGTCAACAACTGTAAAGGTAAAAAGATGCTTCATGATGATAAATTTATTGTTTCTAATTAACTAATCCCAGACATGTTCAACAACCAACTAACAATGATTTAGAAAAAGAAGAACTGATTCAGATAATCTTATCACAGTATGCTGGAGACTGATCACATGGTGCCAAGGTTCTTAATAATGTTTCATTTCAACAAGCAAATATTTGTCAAGATACAGCACCACTTCCTGTTTGTTGGTAGTTAAATGTAAATGCTTTATTTTGTCTCCAAAACAATGGAAAAGTCAAAAAATTGGAATTGAAATTCTAAAATAAATAAATAAACAAAAGGAATTAGATTTTATTTTTTCATTCTATACCACAGTTCAAAAGTAAGCTAAGGCGGCAGCATTGTACAATAAGATTTCATTTATTAACATGAGTTAACCACAATAACAAAAACCACAATAGTCAAAAAGAACTAACAATTAACAATTCTGTTCTATTAATGTTAATTTACTGACACATTTATAACATCAAAAGTTACATTAATGTACTGTGAACTAACATGGACAAACAATAAAAAATATTATTTTATTCATTACCATTACTAAAAGTTAATAAATGCTGTAAGAAAATATATGGTGCATTGTTAGTTCATGTTAACTAATGCAGTAACTAATGTTAATGAATAGACCTTTTTGCCAAGTGTTACATATAAAACATAAGTGAACTTTAAACCATAGGCGGCACTAGAGAGCTTGAAATAGATAGCCAAACATTACCATATTACAAAGTGAGCCTCTCTGTTATGACAGTTTCAAATAAGAAGACTAATAGATCCAGTAGGCACCTTTAAAATGTCATTAAGTTGCATGTCTGAAAGCTAATTTCTTCAAATGCCTGTAGGCTCGTTAAACGAAACTGCAATAAAGCAAATTATTTGTGGTTTAATGGGAAGGATATGTTCAGACATGCACCATTGCAGTTTAAGCCCTGAGTCATCTCCACATGAACTGATGATGTAACCACGAGTTCTGTAAGGTCAGAACGCTGAGGGCAATTAGCACTGCATAACTGCACTGCAGCACTAACCACATGTGCATGCAATCCACAGCTGCAGTCCTTCTCAGACATCAAGTGGAATGTTTCTGAGATTTTTCAGGAAGCTAACTCCATTCTCATATGATTTAAAGGGATTCATCTCTTGGCCATATTTTAACCCCCCATACTATTTTGGTTAAGATACACACACAGGCTATATCTGCAGCTAGTCTAAAAAAAAGCAGAATGACCTGGTGAAACGTTAAGACAATAAACACAATAAATAAATGTGGTAAAGTGCTAATTGACAGATAATTTATTACAGTATACAGAAACTATAAAGTATATTTTTTACCACATCCTGTGCAGAAAACGTAAATAATTGTTTGTAGTATATGAAACAATCATAAAATTGACATTAGGAAATATTTATAATATAATATAATTTGCCCAGCAGTGTATTTGATTTCTTACAGCAAATTCAAAGTAATATATAAGAAAATAATTCCTTAAAAAAATTTGAATGTTGTGGAAAAGTTCATTTAAGTAATTCAACTAAAATTACTTGAGCCTCCAAAATAGTCTCTCAGTTTGGTTCACTAGGCTACACAATCATGGGGAAGACTGCTGATCTGACAGTTGTCCAGAAGACAATCATTGACACCCTTCACAAGGATGGTAAGACACAAACATTCATTGCCAAATAAGCTGGCTGTTCACAGAGTGCTGTATCCAAGCAGAAACAGAAAGTTGAGTGGAAGGAAAAAGTGTGAAAGAAAGAAAAAGATGCACATCCAACCGAGAGAACCGCAGCCTTATGAGGATTGTCAAGCAAAATCGATTCAAGAATTTGAGTGAACTTCACAAGGAATGGACTGAGTCTGGGGTCAAGGCATCAAGTGCCACCTCACACAGATGTGTCAAGGAATTTGCTGAACCACAGACAACATCAGAGGCGTCTTACGTGGGCTAAGGAGAAGAATAACTGGTCTGTTGCCCAGTGGTACAAAGTCCACTTTTCAGATGAGAGCAAGTTTTGTATTTCATTTGGAAATCAAGGTCCTAGAGTCTGGAGGAAGGGTGTAGAAGCTCATAGCCCAAGTTGCTTGAAGTCCAGTGTTAAGTTTCCACAGTCTGGATGATTTGGGGTGCAATGTCATCTGCTAGTGTTGGTCCACTGTGTTTTCTGAAAACCAAAGTCTCTGCACCCATTTACCAATAAATTTTGGAGCACTTCATGCTTCTTTCTGCTGACCAGCTTTTTGAAGATGCTGATTTCATTTTCCAGCAGGATTTGGCACCTGCCCACACTGCCAAAAGCACCAAAAGTTGATTAAATTAGCACGGTGTTGGTATGCTTGACTGGCCAGTAAACTCACCAGACCTGAACCCCAGAGAGAATCTATGGGCTATTGTCAAGTGGAAGATGAGAAACAAGAGATCAAAAAATGCAGATGAGCTGAAGGCCACTGTCAAAGAAATCTTGGCTTCCAGAGCACCTCAGCAGTGCCATTAACTGATCACCTCCATGCCACACCAAATTGAGGCAGTAATTAAAGCAAAGGGAGCCCCTACCAAGTATTGAGTACATGTACAGTAAATGAACATACTTTCCAGAAGGCCAACAATTCACTGTTTTTTTTTATTGGTCTTATGAAGTATTCTAATTTGTTGAGATTGGTGGGTTTTTGTTAAATGTGAGCCAAAATCATCACAATTAAAAAAAAAACAAGAACTTGAACTACTTCAGTCTGTGTGCATTTAATTTATTTAATACACAAGTTTCACAATTTGAGTTGAATTACTAAAATAAATGAACCTTTCCACAACATTCTAACATTGAGATGTACCTATACATACACAAAATTATGTATAGTGTCAAAATGTTAGCCTATGCATAATACTTTAAAGCTCCTTTTTAAAATCTTACATAAATTTTTAGATGTCATGTCATGCCATGCCATAGCATCATTTATTTACAGTAGCATCTAACAATTGACAATCTCTCTCTCTCTCTCTCTCTAACCTATGGTTTTGTAACCATAAAGGTAGCTGTGTAATTTGCTTGCCTCTTGACTAAGCTTTTAAAGAATTCAAGGGAAGTATTTAAATAATCCTGTAAATGCACTTAGAGGGTACAGTTCAATCGTATCGAACACCTATGAATCATTACATTTACATTACATTTACATTTAATAATTTAGCAGACGCTTTTATCCAAAGCGACTTACAAATGAGAACAATAGAAGCAGTCAGGTCAACAAGAGAACAACTACAGTATACAAGTGCCATGACAAGTCTCAATTAGTCTAGTATAGAACACATAGCCAGGTTTTTTTTTTTTTTTTTTTTTATAAATGAAAAGACAAGAAAAGGAAAAGTGCTAGTGTTAGTTGGTTAAGTGCAAGCAAAAAAGATGAGTCTTTAGATGTTTCTTGAAAATGAGTAAAGACTCAGCTGTACGAATTGAGAGTGGGAAGTCATTTCACCAGCTGGGCACAGTCCAGGAAAAGGTCCGTGAGAGTGATTTTGAACTTCTTTGGGATGGCACTACAAGGCGTCGTTCACTTGCAGAGCGCAAACTTCTGGAGGGCACATAAGATTTAACCAGTGAGTTTAGGTAAGTTGGTGCCATGCCAGTGGTCGTCTTGTAGGCAAGCATCAGTACCTTGAATTTGATGCGAGCGGCTACTGGTAGCCAGTGTAACCTGATGAGGAGAGGAGTAACGTGAGCTTTTTTTGGCTCATTGAAGACAACCCTCGCTGCTGCATTCTGGATCAACTGCAGAGGCTTGACAGTACATGCAGAAAGGCCCGCCAGGAGAGCATTACAATAGTCCAGTCTGGAGAGAACAAGAGCTTGGACAAGAAGTTGGGTTGCTTGCTCTGACAGGAAGGGTTTAATCTTCCAAATGTTGTATAAGGCAAACCTGCAGGACCGGGTCGTTGTAGCAATGTGGTCTGTGAAGCTTAACTGATGATCCATCACAACTCCTAGGTTTCTGGCTGTCCTAGAAGGAGTAATGGTTGATGAGCCCAGCTGTATAGAGAAGTTGTAATGAAGCAATGGGTTAGCTGGGATTACCAGGAGTTCTGTCTTCGTAAGGTTAAGCTGAAGGTGATGGTCATTCATCCAGCTAGAAATGTCACTCAGACAGGCTAAAATGCGAGCAGCTACCGTCGGGTCGTCTGCCTGGAATGAGAAGTAGAGTTGGGTGTAATCAGCGTAGCAGTGATAAGAAAAGCCATGCTTCTGAATGACAGATCCTAATGATGTCATGTAGATGGAGAAGAGAAGTGGTCCAAGTACTGAGCCTTGAGGTACCCCAGTAGCAAGGTGGTGTGACTTTGAAACATCACCCCTCCAAGACACACTGAAGGATCTGTCAGAGAGGTAGGACTTAACCCACAGGAGTGCGGTTCCAGAGATGTCCATCTTTCTGAGGGTGGACAGGAGAATCTGGTGATTAACGGTGTCAAAAGCAGCAGAAAGGTCCAGTAAGATGAGTACCGAGGATTTTGAAGCTGCTCTTGCTAGTCGCAGGGCTTCAGTAACCGAGAGCAGAGCAGTCTCAGTTGAGTGGCCACTTTTGAAGCCAGATTGGTTGCTGTCCAGGAGGTTGTTCTGTACAAGGAACATAGAAAGCTGGTTGAACACAGCTCGCCCAAGTGTCTTTGCAATGAATGGAAGAAGGGATACCGGTCTGTAGTTTTCAAGAAGCGCTGGATTTAGAGATGGTTTCTTATTAAATCATTCGATTAATGATTTAATCGATCATTAATCGAATTAAATCGCTGTCTACCCAAAGATTCACAGCCCTAATATATATATATATATATATAATAATTATTTGTGAGTGAGTCAGTGTGCAGTCACTATGTAAAAACATTTGGTTGCACTGCCAATTCCACTGCTGTGTGCCCTTTCCCAATCTCTCTCTTTCCATTGCGTGCAGCAGAGAGTGCTGCATATGTTTGAAAGTCACCTTTGCATAGTCACCTTTTCACACCCTTCCCCCCACATTCGTATCTCTGAGCACGTACGGCTCTGACTAATGATGTGCAAGGCTTTTTCAGATGCTGCTGCTGACTGCACAGACACGTAAAAAATAAAAAAGAAAAAGAAAAATGAAGCAATCTAAAAGCACTCAATAGAAAATGTGATATTCATGATTTGGGTTTCTGCCATGCAAAAAGCCAGAGCCAGTCACCCTGTCATAACCACACAGACGTGTCTGGCATCCACACTGAGAATATTCTAGCACAAGTGCTAGGGTTGAGAATCTAGAACCAAATTTTATTCCATTTTGTGTACAAATACTGGAACCAAATGATTTTCATGATGCTTGGTTCTTGAGCGTCTGCATTTTTCTGCTGGTGTGGAAACAACACCATACTAAAACACTCTGACAAATCTATATTTGTCACCGACACCACAGCAAAGGAATCATGTTTTAGCTTAGTTGCAAAAGTCTGAACTGTGTAATGAGTAGGAAAGGATGTAACAAAACAATTAAGAGTATACATTCCATTTTCCTTTTGAAATGTGTCACAAATTAATCATTCAAAACAATCACAAATTAGTTATAACTATAAGTTAATGAGTGACTCATTCAGTGAACCTCAAGTCTTTCTTCTGGTCATATCTGAATCAAAATAAACCAAAAACTATTGTTGTGTTGTAAAGGTTTGTGAAAATTCCATGTAACTGACTGCTTCTTGTTCATGATGATAGTTAATAATACAGATACACAAGTTTAGTGTAATTAAATATTTTAAGTTCATATTTGATGATGTAATAAAGTATACAGAATTTAATAAATATTTAACAATGAATAAAATATTTAACAATATAAAATAATTAAATGTTACAAAATGAATATTGTTTTATTATCATTATTATTATAAACATAAATCCAATATGGCACATTGTATCCATAATGTGCTGCAACACATATTTTCCATGAATGTGCAATACCTTTAATTCTTTATTCACTATAGGTAAATAACTAGAAGAATAGCAGTACTATTTTCACAACAAAGAAGTGTGTTTATGACTGAGATCAAATAAAATATAATAATAATATAATTTGCTATATCAAACAGCATAACAGGCTGTTTTAGCACAGCTAAAATAACTGGAAGTGCATGCCACTGGATGCCTCGCACATTCAAGTTACAAATGGACCAGCTCTTTCTTATATTAAAAACATAGTGGATAATATAGTTAGGATGAATTATTCTGCATTGAAAAAGTACTAAATAAATCATAGAATCGTTAAGTGGAATATGAATGGCATAACTACATCTTTTCTTCATTTCTATCTAGCTTCACAGGTCTTGGCACACATGGCTATCCTGTAGCTCCTCAGCTGCAGAAAAATATGTAGAGAAACAGGGAGCCAAATAGGAGCCAAGGAGCAGATAGGGAGTTAATGTATGCCAGGCGAAATATGCAAGTGTGTGTATTCATATTTGTAGTAGATGTCTATGTGTGTGTGTGCCCAAAAGAGTAAGTCGAACCATTTGGGCGAACACCTGCATGTTCTAATTGAGGTGAGAGCTGGAACTATTGTGAGTCGCACCTGGGGCAGCACTTCAGAGCCAGAGGGATGCCCGAGAGCAACCTGTACCTCAAGAGCCCACTCCACACACACACACACAAACACACATAATCAAACAGTAATTAGAATTAGAAGCAGTGATTGAAATAAAGGGTAAAGTTACAAAATATAAATGTATTAAGATAATAAAGTTTATTTTTAGGATCATTGTGGTTAAGACCATGGCTACTGTAGTTAATCAATGGAGCCTTATTGTAAAGTGGTACCAATACTGGTTGAAAAAAAAGAGCTATCTGATTTTTCCTTTCTTCTCAATAATTTCCACTCATTTCTTTGCTGTCTGCACCAATAAAAATGGAAGAAAAATTAAATGAGTCGCACAAATGCAATTTACCACACCGATGATTAAATTAAGTCAAATTAGGACAAACTTTCATCTCCTTGCAGTCATCACTCATCAGGAACATTCTGAAAACCAGGCATCCTCCACCTTCCCTCATGCTCTTATATCTTTCCATCCCATCAATCCCATTTCAAGTAGAAACCTTTCCTCCCTCCCTGCAGGGACATGTGTTCTCAGCAGTACAACCAAATTAGAAAAACAACTTGTCCTTATTTGAGACAAACTCCAAAAGCGGACTTGTGACCCTGTGTCCCTGGCAGAAAGTGAAGACAAGAAGCTGTCTGGAGTTGATTCAAATGCAGCTTTCAGAGCGGATGCCACTCCTAAGGAGAAGAGAACAAACTTTGAGGACATCTTTAAATATTCAGTGAGGTGAATCTGGAACTGACAGTGCTTTTTTTAACCTTTATAAACTTTTAGGTAGAGTGTAATTTCTGCATCACTAGTGACACTAAACAAAACTGCGAAAAATAATAACTACATGTATATACGTATAAGCATAAATACGAATATAAGTATAACAAATAATAACGTCTCGGTTACATATGGTAACCCTCGTTCCCTGAAGGAGGGAACGGAGACGCCACGTCGGTGACCGACGAATATGGGATATTGCTTCGATAGACCAATCTACTTCGAGTGTAAACTAAACGAGCCAATGCACATTGGCATGCAATTATTGCATCCAGCTGCCGCTGATCACTGCGTGAGTATAAGAAGGCAGCAGGTGCAATGCATTCCAGTTTTTCGCTGAGGAGCCGAGCCGGGGACCCGGCAGCTCAGCGGCGGTACAGCAACCATGGCGACGGGACGTGGCCGACGAATATGGGATCCCTATCAAACGCCATGGGTGCTGCCCCTTCCAGTGCCCTGTGCGAGCTGCCTGCACCCCTATTAGGTGTAGGCCGGGGCTCAGAACAAGTAGCTCCACTCACCGTTGTCAAAGCACTACCTCACTGGGTGAGATTGGATAACACTGGGATAACGTACCCAGTCCGCTTGGAACCGGGACGCTGCGGAAGCCCCATCCTTCCGGAAGGAGGTCTCGGAGGCAAATACACATATAGCACCATAAAACATAAAAACACATATAGCATCCGTTTAGGAGTATACGGAGAAATTTGAGGTGATTAAAAACCCTCTTGGGAAGGCAGAAGTCTGCCGGGGAAACACGGGCACTAAGGCTATACCGTGGACTATACACATACGAGTACCGCTTAGGTCTCAATATGTAACCCACCCTTCCATGGTTCTCACGGATACATCATGAAGGCCTGGCGCCGGACGTTCCGCCGTGTCCAGCTGCTTAGGTTGATGGAGGATCTCAACAGGGTCTACAGTACGGACACTATGGAGCAGTTTAAGCAAGCCAACACTAACAGGGGCCTCTCAGTGCCACTACCCGTTTGAGGTGAGAACACAGGAGGATACCGGCTCAACACAAAGGCTATAGAACCTAGCGAACGTGTTAGGGGTTGCCCAGCCCGCAGCTCTACAAATATCTGTCAGCGAGGCGCCACGAGCCGGCGCCCAGGAGGATGCAACACTGCTAGTTGAGTGAGCTCGCAACCTGAATGGGCAGGGCACATCCTGAGCCTGATAAGCCAGGTTTATGGCATCCACAATCCAGTGGGCCATCCTCTGCTTAGAGACAGCACTCCCCTTCTGCTGGCCTCCGTAACAGACAAAGAGCTGGTCTGAGGTCCTGAAGCTTTGTGTCTGGTCTACGTAGCACCTTAACCCTTTAGGCGCCAGAGGTTTTTTCCTAAAACGTTCGATTTTGACATCTTAATTTCAAAAGGCTATATCTTAAAAGTGATAAAAGATAGAGACTTTCTGTCAACTATAAAATATTAAGGATGACCCAATGTTTATGTAGGGATTACATTTTCCCATCTAATTTGCATATTATGACATCACATGGTGGTGGCCATCGTGAATTATAGAATTTTCATGAAAAGTCACGTGTTTAAATGATGAAATGCAGCACTTCTTTCCCCCCAAAATGTCCCTCACCTTCTGTGTGCTATATTACACAATACTGAATGCTCAGGTAAATAGTAAGTAGTAAACAAACTGTGTAAATCATTACTAATAAATGGTAGAAACAAACCGAATGCATGTAGCGGTTGGCCTTTTGCTGTAGAGTTTTTAAATTTACTACATACAGCAGGCACTGTGATTCCATGTATGGGGCACATATATATTATTCATATGACACACAAACACAATTAGACAAGACCAGTTTAGTTCAAAAGCTATGACCCATGTCACACCGCCTCTGATCCTGCTACGAGCAGCGCTGCCAGATCTGCCTAACGCGCACAGAGTGTGCACAACTCGGACTACTGTCAGAGTCATTGCGACTCCCCACACTTCCTCCACGTTGCCCCGTAACTGTCCTATAAATACTTCGACCTCGTCTAGCATACCCAGTTTCATTAGACAAAGTCTCCACTACAATACTGTCGCCGCGACTGCGGAAAGGCACACGGTCAGAAGACAAATCTACAAGTCTAGCGCGGTAAAAATCTCCCGCCTCGTTCACCGCTAATTTCGCGATGAACACTCCGATCCCGGCAAATATTGTTCACACCACTGCTTTTGGCCAAAGGACCATCTACATTAGGCAAAGGAAAGGATTCACAGTTTGTGCTTGGTGTAGGACTATACTTTCACTTTCAGTATCACCGTCATCTTCTGAATGCAGATATTCCTCAGAATCAGGGTCCGCGAATAGAAGTCCCAACACTTCATTGCGGGTTTATTGAAGCTTTATTGATGCCATTAGATAATAATAATAATAATAATAATAATAATCTAATGCCAATACTCGCTGACGTTGACATTATTGCTCTGATAAAATGGCTCACTCTCACACTAGCTCCGCTTTTGTTCGCACTGATTCAATGCGCTCTATCTCGAAGATTTTGTATAGAAGCATGACTTTTTTTGAGTCAGAGATGAAGTATTACATGTCTGCTATCTGGTGCAGGGGAGGTTTCAATAAAATTTGACACCCTATTTGACAAAATCGGCCGTTTTATTCAGTGCTGCATCTTGTCGAGTAAACTCGACCGTGGCGCCAAGAGGGTTAATGCTCGGATGGGACAAAGCAAAGCCAGGGCTGGGTCTGCCTCCTCCAGGGGCAGCGCTTGCAGGTTCACCACTTGGTCTTTGAAGGGTGTAGTGGGAACCTTGGGCACGTAGCCAGGCCGGGGCCTCAGGATTACCCGGGAGTCAGCCGGCCCGAACTCTAGGCACGAACCGTCGACCGAAAATGCATGCAGTTCCCCTACCCTCTTGATGGAGGCCAGTGCAAGCAGGAACAGAGTTTTCAATGAAAGAAACTTTAGCTCAACTGAATGCAAAGGCTTGAATGGGCCCTGCTGTAGTGATTTAAGCACTAGAGAAAGGTCCCAAGAGGGTATACAGGGGGGCGGGATGGATTTAACCTCCTGGTCCCTCTAAGGAACCTGACGATGAGGTCATGCTTACCCAAAGACTTCCCATTCACAGGGTCATGGTACGCAGAAATAGCAGCAACCTGGACTTTGAGGGTGGAGGGAGACAGCCTTCGCTCCAGCACTTGCTGCAGAAAGGACAGCATGACCACAATTGGACATCTTCAGGGGTCTTCTCGGCGAGAAGAACACCACTCGACGAACAGGTTCCACTTCAAGGCGTAAGCGTGTCTCGTAGACTGTGCTCTTGCCGAAGTGATGGTGTTTGCTACCTCTTGGTGTAGGTCACCTAGAACCTCCGCGTCCCGTCCAGAGACCAGACATGGAGTTTCCAAAGGTCTGGACACAGGTGCCAAATGGTGCCCCATCTCTGAGTCAGTAGATCCTTCGTCAGAGGAATTGGCCAAGGAGGGGCTATCGCAAGGAGCACTAGTTCGGGGAACCAGGTCCACGTGGGCCAATACGGCGCTACTAGCAAGACTTGCTCCTTGTCCTCCCGGACTTTGCACAGTGTCTGTGCGAGAAGGCTCACTGGGGGAAACGCATACTTGCGTAGGTCCCGCGGCTAGCTGTGTGCCAGTACGTACGTGCCGAGAGTTCCCTCGGTCAGGGAGTACAACAACTGGCAGTGAGAGGTCTCTGGAGAAGCAAACAGGTCTACCTGAGCGGCTCTGAACCCCCTCCAAATCAGCTGGACCCTCAGGGGATGGAGTCGCCATTCTCCCGTGAGCATTGCTCAAGACAGCTCGTCGGCTGTATGACTGAGCAGGCCTGGAATGTGAATGGCACGAAGTGACCTCAGAACCTTTTGACTCTAAAGGAGGAGGTGGCGGGCGAGTTGCGACATGCAACTAGAGCTCAGACCACCTTGTCGGTTGATGTACGCAACAGTCGCAGTGTTGTCCATTCGGACCAGCACATGCTTGCCTCGTAAGAGACCTTTGAGACGGTTTAAGGCAAGGTGCGCTGCTAACAACTCTAGGCAATTGATGTGCCACTGCAGCTGCGGGCCCTTCCAAACTCCTGAGACTGCATGCCCATTGTACGTGGCCCCCCAGCCGGTGGTGGAGGCATCCATGTAAACCACAGACTGGCTGGAGATCTGCTCTAGGGGCACCCCTGCCAAGAGAAATGCAAGATCTGACCACGGAGTGAGGGTTTGGCGATCTCGAGACATAGTATCAGCCAATCGTCTAAGTAGTTGAGAATGCGAACACCCTGCTCTCTGAGAGGAACGAGAGCTACCTCTGTGACTTTCGTGAAGACACGGGGAGACCGGGACAGCCCGCAGGGCAGGACCTTGTACTGATATGCCAGTCCTTCGAATGCAAACCGCAGAAAAGGTCTTTGGCGCGGAAGGATGGACACATGAAAGTACACGTCCTTCAGGTCGATCGCTGCAAACATATCTGAAGCGCCGTCTCGCCAACACACGAAGCTTCCAAGAGCGTGCTGAACTCGTAGTTCACAGCAGACACAGTTGAGCAGAGCGATACTAATGCTCGGCTCCGAAGCGAAAAGCTGGAATGCATTGCACCTGCTGCCTTCTTATACTCACGCAGTGATCAGCGGCAGCTGGATGCAATAATTGCATGCCAATGTGCATTGGCTCGTTTAGTTTACACTCGAAGTAGATTGGTCTATCGAAGCGATATCCCAAATTCGTCGGTCACCAACGTGGCGTCGAGAGTGACCGACTAAAAGGGAACTGTACTTAAAATATAATATCAATGATATTAATGCACTTCCAAGTGTTCTTAAAGAGAGTATACATGCGTAAATGTTTCTTACCTTTAAGTACACTTTTAAAATGTGCACTATGTAATACCAAATTTCACCTACGGTACATTTAAATAACTTTGTATTCATATTTAGTTAGTGAATTAAATAAGGACTTAATTATAATTTTAACTATAGTGCCAATATTACATTTAAAGTTTTTTTTTATTTTTTTTATGTACTCAATTGCAAAATAACAAATGTGTTATTTTTGTATGTACTCTATTGCAAAATAACAAATGTGTAATATGAGTTTTCATAGAAATTACATTAGTGTTATTTAAATGGGTCATATGACATTGCTAAAAAGAACATTATTTTGTGTATTTGGTGTAATGCAATATGTTTATGTGGTTTAGGGTTAAACACACATTATTTCCAAATACAGTAATGCAAATTATTGTCTCTCCTTTATGCCTCGCCTTTCTGAAATGCTTCGATTTTTGCAAAGCTAATCGGACTGAAAAAGTGAGGTGTTCGCTGATTGGCCAGCTATCCAGTGCATTGTGATTGGCTGAATACCTCAAGCATGTGACAGAAATATTATGCCCGTTGCCATACATTGATGTGTGTGTCCCGGTCAGTACACCAGCACGATGAGACAAAAACATTAAAACCCATTAAACTAGGCGTTTGCTGCATCCGGTGGGGACATAATCACTGATTATGACTTATACTGTCTTTTTATTCATTGCATTGTAAACATACTCTACACTGTTTAAAACTTGCATTTGAATCATCAGTGGCAAATTATTTAAATATAAAAAAGTACTTACAGGCTGTGAGTCAGAAGCGCCATACTGTCCTTGCAGTTAGAACTGCCCCACTTTATAGAACAGCCTTTGTGCCACAGACGCATTGAAGGCCACTGGTTCAGGACACAGTCCTCATCTTCCATAAAATGCGTTGTACACACACACAAACATTTGGGTTGAACTGTTCTGGAACAGTGTTTTACATAGTTAACCACTGATTTCTAGTTGTGTTTTGGAAGGTCAAGCACAGTAGTCAGTGATAATAAAAGTTATGCCCTCTTTCTTTGTGTGAACATTTGGGTGGCGTTATGCAATTCTTCCCACATCATGATGTACAACCCGAATTCCGGAAAAGTTGGGACGTTTTTTAAATTTTAATAAAATGAAAACTAAAGGAATTTCAAATCACATGAGCCAATATTTTATTCACAATAGAACATAGATAACGTAGCAAACGTTTAAACTGAGAAATTTTACACTTTTATCCACTTAATTAGCTCATTTAAAATTTAATGCCTGCTACGGGTCTCAAAAAAGTTGGCACGGGGGCAACAAATGGCTAAAAAAGCAAGCAGTTTTGAAAAGATTCAGCTGGGAGAACATCTAGTGATTAATTAAGTTAATTGATATCAGGTCTGTAACATGATTAGCTATAAAAGCTTTGTCTTAGAGAAGCAGAGTCTCTCAGAAGTAAAGATGGGCAAAGGCTCTCCAATCTGTGAAAGACTGCGTAAAAAAATTGTGGAAAACTTTAAAAACAATGTTCCTCAACGTCAAATTGCAAAGGCTTTGCAAATCTCATCATCTACAGTGCATAACATCATCAAAAGATTCAGAGAAACTGGAGAAATCCCGGAGACCTTTATTGGATGCCCGTGGTCTTCGGGCTCTCAGACGACACTGCATCACTCATCGGCATGATTGTGTCAATGACATTACTAAATGGGCCCAGGAATACTTTCAGAAACCACTGTCGGTAAACACAATCTGCCGTGCCATCAGCAGATACCAACTAAAGCTCTATCATGCAAAAAGGAAGCCATATGTGAACATGGTCCAGAAGCGCCGTCGTGTCCTGTGGGCCAAGGCTCATTTAAAATGGACTATTTCAAAGTGGAATAGTGTTTTATGGTCAGACGAGTCCAAATTTGACATTCTTGTTGGAAATCACGGACGCCGTGTCCTCCGGGCTAAAGAGGAGGGAGACCTTCCAGCATGTTATCAGCGTTCAGTTCAAAAGCCAGCATCTCTGATGGTATGGGGGTGCATAAGTGCATACGGTATGGGCAGCTTGCATGTTTTTCAAGGCTCTGTGAATGCTGAAAGATATATAAAGGTTTTAGAGCAACATATGCTTCCCTCCAAACAACGTCTATTTCAGGGAAGGCCTTGTTTATTTCCGCAGGACAATCCAAAACCACATACTGCAGCTATAACAACAGCATGGCTTCGTCGTAGAAGAGTCCGGGTGCTAACCTGGCCTGCCTGCAGTCTAGATCTTTCACCTATAGAGAACATTTGGCGCATCATTAAACGAAAAATACGTCAAAGACGACCACGAACTCTTCAGCAGCTGGAAATCTATATAAGGCAAGAATGGGACCAAATTCCAACAGCAAAACTCCAGCAACTCATAGCCTCAATGCCCAGACGTCTTCAAACTGTTTTGAAAAGAAAAGGAGATGCTACACCATGGTAAACATGCCCCGTCCCAACTATTTTGAGACCTGTAGCAGAAATCAAAATTGAAATGAGCTCATTTTGTGCATAAAATTGTAAACTTTCTCAGTTTAAACATTTGCTATGTTATCTATGTTCTATTGTGAATAAAATATTGGCTCATGTGATTTGAAAGTCTTTTAGTTTTCATTTTATTAAAATTAAAAAAAACGTCCCAACTTTTCCGGAATTCGGGTTGTAGACATGACATGACTTTTATAAAGAATATCTCTTTGGATTTGTGACTTTGGTCTTTGCAACTTTACAGATCTTCTTTATGCACCAAGAGCTTGTAACACTCCAAAGAGAAAGGACAAATTAGCCCCTTTCACACTGCGATTCCGTAAAATACACAAGTAATGTGTCCTGGCAATTGTTCCCGGGTCGCTAGATTTTGCTCTTTCACACTGCCAGTGATTACCCAGAATATGTGCGTGCGTTCACACACAACCCAAAAAGGTCCCGTAAAGACATGTGACATCAGGATGTGACGTTTAATGTACGAGTCGAAAATGCTTGGCTCGTTAACTTTCACTTAAGCTGGCGAATGATCTCAGCTGCAGCGCGGATAGTGAGGGACTAACTGATCTCTGCTTTGTTACAGTTTGCACATATTTGTTTTTCATCGCAAATGTGGATCTGCCTTCAAAACAGCCGGTAAAAGAGTCACGCGATAACGTATGTCATCACTGACACCACATTAGTTCTGGCTTTTGTTCACACAGCACTCATTCCGGGACTGAACCCAGCAATGTTACGAGGTCCCCGACCCAGGATCAATCCCGGAATCAATCCTGGGACATGTTTGCTTTTACACAGAAGGCGACCCGGCAATGTTCCGGAAATTTTCCGGGTCCAACATGCAGTGTGAAATAGGCTATTGAAATAAAAATATATATAATAATAAAATAAATTAATAAATACATTCAGTTTGCATTTGTCATGGCTACACAAGGCTCCTCCATTACTCTCATGCTTCCCCAAGCACTGTTCAACCACAACTGTCACCGATCATCACTGTAATTAAAGACATTCAGAACAGACTGATGAATGAGGGTCTCGCCCGAGAGCCCAATCACCTTCGAGTGGTAACAGAATGATGCAATGGTATGCTGAGTACCTCGGTCTGCAGGATTTGCATGGCAAGCTCCACCCCACTGTGTGGATATGGTGCAGTGCAAGCAACTCCCATTCAAGCTTTTACTTCGGAGCCGAGCACATCTTTCTGTGTTTTCAGAGTGAGTCTTCAGTAGGTGTAGGTGTAGGTTTTGGTGTGATGGCGCAATTCAGCGGTTCATGGAAGAGCTTCCTGGCTTCTTCCTTCCTGCTTCTGCATTCCCCGAGTGCTTCAGCACCTCTGAAAAAGCTTTTCTTAAAGAGTATATGGATTGTGTTGACGTCTTTTTAAAGATGTCCGAATGCTTCCGAATGAGGTTGCTGGGCCCTTTCAACAGGTTCCCAGCATCTCATTCGGGGCTCCCGAGGATGACCAAATGTCGATCACCACATCACAAGGTGGGCTTGAGTCACTGGGAGATGAGGATTCGGCTGCGTTGCCTCCCTCTGGAGTGCCAGCGTTGCCCGAGTCTGATCCCAAGCTGATGGCCCGAGTCTCATCCCAAGCTGATGGCCAACTCCCCAGTCTCTCAGGCTGGCCTCTTCTGCGACATGATTGAGAGTTTTGCCCAGTAATTCTCTGCCATCCAGAAGCAGTCTGAGGCCATGAAACATATTCTGCCCTGGCAGCCTGCTGCTACCTCCACACTACTCCTGGCTTCGGGGTATTTGTGCTACGATGGTGGGGAAGGATGCTCCTATCATGCGCACAGAGGTCACGACCCTGCTGGCAAAGGGTGCAAAAGAGCCGGTCCCTCCAGCCAACACGAAGTCTGTCTTCTACAGTCCCTACTTAATAGTACCCAAGAAAACAGGTGGGTTATGGTGAATCCTGGACTTGCATGCCTTGGGGAAGTCGTGGCCTAATGGTTAGAGAGTTGGACTCCCAATCGAAAGGTTGTGAGTTTGAGTCCCGGGCTGGCAGGAATTGTGGGTGGGGGGAGTGCATGTACAGTTCTCTCTCCACCTTCAATACCACGACTTAGGTGCCCTTGAGCAAGGCATCGAACCCCCAACTGCTCCCCGGGCGCCGCAGCATAAATGGCTGCCCACTGCTCCGGGTGTGTGCTCACAGTGTGTGTGTGTGTTCACTGCTCTGTGTGTGTGCATTTCGGATGGGTTAAATGCAGAGCACGAATTCTGAGTATGGGTCACCATACTTGGCTGAATGTCACTTCACTTCACTTGAACCGTGCTCACAGACTCCCGTTCAAGATGTTAACATCCAAACACATGCGATTGGTTTGAAGCAATCGACCTGAAGGACACATACTTTCATGTCTCCATTCTTCCTTTACCCAGACCGTTTCTTTGGTTTTCTTTTGAGGGGGAGGCATATCAGTACAAAGTTCTCCCATGCAGGTTGGTCTTGTCCCACCGTGTCTTTATAAAGGTTGTGGAGGAAGCTCTGGCTCCTCTCAGAGAACATGGTGTCCGTATTCTCAACTACCTTGACGACTGACTGATTATAGCTCACTTTCGAGTACAGTTATGCGAGCACAGGGATCTAGGGCTCAGACACTTCGCCCGTCTGGGTTTACGGGTCAACTGGGAAATGAGCAAACTCTCCCTTGTGCAGAGGATCTCTTTTCTCTGTATGGAAATAGACTCAGACGCCGTGTTCACACAGCTTACGTGCGAGTGCACGCAGTCACTGCTGAATTGCCTGAGTCATTTCGAAGGAAAGAGAGTCGTTCCACTGAAACTGTTTCAGAGGGTCCTGTGGCATATGGTATTCGCAGCAGCAGTCATGCTGCTCAAGTTGCTTCATATAAGACCGCTTTAGCACTGGCTTCATGGCCGAGTCCCGAGATGGGAATGCAACAGGTGAACATCACTCCACCCTGCCATCGAACATTCACCCCGTGGGTGGACTTCTCATTTCTACGGACTGGTGTTGCACTAGAACCAGTGTCCAGGCATGCTATTGTGTCAACAGATGCCTCTGCCATGGGATGAGGTGCCATGTGCAACGGGCATGCTGCGTCAGGCTCCTGGACAGGACCTGAACTTCAGTGGCAGAGAGGAATAAGACATAATTCACCCCAAAAATATGTTATGTGGATTATCTCAGGATTTGAGATTTGGATTTCCTCAGAAAAAAAAAGAATGAAGCTTGAATGAATGTTAAAAGGTTTTTTGAAGGATTATGTGACTGGAGTAATGATGCAAAAAATTCAGTTTGAAAGTCAGCTTTGATTGTTCCTAATAAACTGTTTAACTGCACTCACAAGTGGATATTAAATTATGTTGTGGGATAATTAAATAGATTCTAAATAAACTACAAACATAAAGTTATAAACATTTATTTTGTCCTCACATTCTTTCTTACAACTCTTCCCTCTCAGTCACACAGCTGACTGAAAGGCTCATTATGCAGGCCTTTGTCTTCTCAGGTGTAAATCACAATGATATTTATGATAGTTGACTCGTACTTGCATATGACTTTTACAAACAAAAAGTGTCTTAGAAAATTTTTATCAATATATTGTTTTCTGTAAGTGAGTAAACAAGATAATTTTCACATAATTTAGAAAGAAAAATTCTAGGCTACAAGCTCCAGTTCTAAAAAGTCCCGGGAACCAATGTTCTGTATGTGTTTTATGGCCTTATTCAAGTGATTTAAAATTTTTAGTTTTTCACTAACCACGCATAACTTTTTTTATTTTATTTTTTTTTTGGAAAAACACAATCATTTACATACATGCTGCTTACATATTATTATAGCCCAGTTTGTGCTGATTACAGTGAGATTAGACTTTAGCCATTTAGATGTTTATAAGAAACTGAAAACACCACAAATGTCAGGGCATGACAAAGCTTCTACAGGCCCCAAAAATACCCTTAGACCTCAGAGGGTTAACCAGCTATTTTGATGATCCGAATATAGCAGATAGTTTAAAGAATGTTTTTGTTAGTAATGATTGTTTGTCCAGAAGGCTATGTCAGGCCAAAACACTTAGATCAACCTTTTTTAATTTTTTTAATGAAAGTGAAGTGAGGCCAAGTATGGAGACCCATACATAGAATTTGTGCTCTGCATTTAACCCATCCAAGTGCACACACACAGTAGTGAACACACACAGCCACAGCAGTGGGTAGCCATATTGCTGCAGGGAGCAGTTGGGGGTTCAGTGCCTTGAACCCCCAACTGCAGTGCCCTCCATATTCCAGAACTTCATCTATGAGGTTTTCCAGGAGTATCTCCATTGGTTTGTAATAATCTACATCAACTATATCCTGATCTACTCATGGAATCTGGAACTGATCAACATCACCACTTGACTCTTGTTTTGGAAAACTGAGAAACCAGCAGCTGGATGAAAAATGTGAGTTCTACTACCATCCACACACTTCCTCAGATATATCAACAGCCAAGTGAGAATTCAAATGGACCAGGGTAAGATGCAAGCTTTTCAGTCCTGTCCAGAACACAACCACCACAAAGACCTCCAAGGTTTTCTAGAATTTGCACATTTTGATTGTTTCATTCACAATTACAGTACTATAGCCAGCCCTCTCACTTCATTACTTAAATCCAAGCCCAAGTATCTGCCCTGGAACACCCAGTGCTTCCTTTCAAATCCTCAAGTCCTGCTTCACCACTGCACCCGGTCGCATTCATCCTGACCCTGAGCTGACTTTTGTAGTCAAAGTTGATGCATCTACCACAGGAGTTGTGGCAGTATGTTTTCAGTGACAGGGGAAACCTGCCAAACCTAATCCATGTGACTTCTTCTCCAGGAAAATTACCCCTACAAAGTAGAACTTTCTGTAATAATACTAATAATAATTATAATAATAATAATAATTTTCAGGAATAATTGACTATCAACCTGGCACTGGAGGTTTCCCATCATCCTTTTGTGGACATCACTGACCATCGCAACCTCAAATACTTGAGAGATGTCCAGTGGTTGAACCCTCGCCATGCCCAGTGGGCCCGGTTCTTTATGTGGTTTAACTTCCATGTCACCTACCATCCAGGGTTCAAAGAATAACAAGGCAGAGACCTTCTCAGGAATCATTCTTCCTTACATACCACCATTTGAGTTTCAATCCATCCTGACCCTGAGCTGACTTTCATAGGCAAAGTTGATGCATCTACCACTGGAGTTGTGGCGATACATATTCAGTGACAGGGGAAACCTGCCAAACCTTATCCATGGGCCTGCCTTCTTCTCCAGGAAAATTACCCCAGCAGAGCAGAATATATTGGCAATCAGATGTTATTGTCTATCAAGCTGGCACTGGAGGAGTGTGGCCACTGACTAAAGGTTTCCCACCATCCTTTTCTGTTCATCACTGATCAGCGCAACATCAAAAACTTGAGAGATGTCCAGTGGGTAAACCCTCACCATGCCCAGTGGACCCTATTCTTTTTGCAGTTCAACTTTCATGTCACCTACCTTCCAGGTTCCTAGAATTCCAAGGCAGACACTCTCTCATGAATCCATGTTCCTTTCATTTAATTGCAAACCCTCTCACTCATCCAAAACCACCACTGGTGGCTCAGTATGTTCCAGGATGTCTAGTGATTCATACAAAAAGGTTCCAGCTGTGAACCTTGGTTGGATCAGTGTGAGAGGGTATGGGACTCAGCCATCTGAACTCACAATCCTCCTCCACTGCTGCTCATGGATTATGGGCTTGTTTATGTTGTCTGTAAGACCCTGAATGCCCTGCACCATATGGGGTTGGCCCCAACATCAGAGGCTCTAAGATTCAGGAGCAGTCTGTGTATTGTCACGGTTACACCATGCTGCCCTTCCTATCACAGCCTACTTACCCTCACACTCACCCGAATACTCTATAAGGACAAGAACACTATAAACACATAAGGAAAACACTCACTCATTGTCTGGACTCATTATGTATGCTATCATTGTCAGACTTTCTACTTCCCTGTTTGGACCTATCTGATTCTCCCTCTTTGTTCTCCTTTACTGATCCATGTTCTCCTCAATGCTTGAGTGTTTTTTGTGGTCTCTACACACTACCTGCAACAATGTATAACCATGACTGATCTGTATATATACATATGCTTAAGTGTAATCTTTTTCACAAGGGGCACATCTTATCTATTGCAAAGAAGAAAAAATTTAATGTGGGTTTGGAAAAACAATATAATGTCATCATTCAGTTTCGGTTGCATAGCAAAAGACAGATGTAGAAATTATACATTTGTGATACAAATGTAAGGCAACAGATATTTCAGTAAAATTATTATAGCCACAGGAGTTTTCCGTTTAGAACAGTTACCAATTTTATATTAAATTTATTGGTGTTGAATGGTAAAAATCATAGATTCTCTCTAGGGTTTCATGGCATATTTGGAGATGCTGCTTAACAGCATATTCTTAGCATTCCAATCATTCTGTGATTCTGGATATTTCAGCAAGCACAGATGCCAAATACAACAGATGGCGTTCAAACCTGACCGTGTGTGTGCTTTGAGGTCTGTGACATCAGCTGAGAAATATATAAAGCTCCTGGATGGAAAATATTGGCCTTCAGTAATGTAGGCCTCAACTAACAATTAGCATATGCATTATTCAAATTAACGACTCATCTAATCCAAGTCCTCTAAATGCTTCTATTCTATACGATAATACAATAATATACTGTATATGCAACCAAATGTTTGTACATAGTGACCGCACACTGACTCACTCACAATTAATACATGTAAAAGAAACATGTAAAAGAACATATGGATATTAGTTTTTTTTTTTTTTTTACAGTTTTTTTTTCTTTGGGGGGGGGGGGGGGTGCATTCAGAAATTTTTAATCTTTCTGAAGTATGCCATCTGTCATTCAATGTGTAGTGCATGAAAATCACATCAATTCCCAGCAGTTACACTAGGCTCTCACTGAGATCTTAAAAGTTTTGGCCTTTAAAATGTCTGTAGTAGTTAAAATTGAGAACTACTTTAATCATCTAAAAAAAGGTGAGTACATGTTGTTGTTAGATACCCAGATGCATAAGATACACACACACAGGTTGTACAAAATCAATTCCCTGGAAGCATCCAGTCTAACCAACATTCTCTGTGGCTTATTTATTTAATCCTCCCATTTTAACCTTCGAGTTTGATTTATGGCTGCCTTTAATCTTAGGCTGCACATTAATTCCACTGCACAAAGTTTCATCTGACCTGTGCCCTTTCAGATCCCAACTATGGTGACTCACTGTGTCATCTGGTATATGCAAAAAAAATTCCATATCCTTCTTAAGAGGATGGTTTTAAGGAGATGAAGCCTCAAATCAGAGATAGACCTAAATTCAAATCAACTTAGATGTGTTAGATTTATAATGCAAAGCAAGTATGTGTTGCATTCTCAGTGCAGCTGAAAGCAAGACAACACTCTTAAAAATAAAGGTGCTTCATCGTAAATTATGAAAGTGCGTATAATTACCAAAAGTTTCTGTTTCTATTTGGCATTCTATTTACACATAAATTGACTTTGGTGTGCATTATATATGATACACAATGATTAGGATTAGGTGTTTTCCGTTGATGATGTGTGAACAGCTCAAAAGAATAAGTGTGGACCTCATCAATACTCGAGCACCACCAACCACCACACATGGAAAAACATGATAGTCTCCATTAATTGAACAAATAATAAAAACAAATAATAATAATTGATTGCAGCTTTCAGACTAACTTTCTCATTTTAATCTGTTTTGCACATGTATCGCATTGTCCCGGAAAATCTACTGTCCTGCAAAAGATCTATGGCCAGGTGGTCACCCTAGCGAAGAGTAATAAAATAATAATTACCAATATGAATCAGTAAATTTTTACAAAAACAATACATTGTAAAAATTTAAAGAATCACGTTTTTTTGCAATCAGATCAACCGGTAAACTCAAGGAAAGTCTTTAAAAAAAAAGGTGGGGGGGGGGGCACATTTTGCATGTTTCCTTTCTCTGACACACTAATTTCAGGTCTTGAAGTCTCTACTGATGAGCTGATGACCTGAATCAGGTGTGTTTGATTAAGGAGACATGCAAAACGAGCAGTGTTGGGTTGCCTCCAGGACCAGGATTGGGAACCACTGGTTTAGTAAATCTGGATCAGTCAGGTCAAGGTAGTTAATTTAATGGTCTTTTGGCATCGACCTGAGTTCCTGTATGGTGTCACAGATTGACTTTTAAAATGTTTCTTTATTTTTTTTTTTTTATGAAAAGTGTTGTAAACTACTAAATGTAATGTAGAAATGTTCATTTTCTGTGAAGCTGCTTCGCAACAGTGTATCATAAAAGCGATATACAAAAAAAATGTTAATTGAATTCCAACAGTTATTAATTAATTTATTTATTATGGAACTACATACATTCTGTAATGACGAAGTTGAAGCAGTCGGATCCATCTGCAGGACTTTATTGAAGCAGGTGGCAAACCAAGGATGCACAGAGCATAAACCACTAAGGTAGCACGAAGCAACATGCAGTGTGGTAAAACAACACTTCACAGAGAAACACAGAACCAGGCAGTCCAGATAAAGGGGGGATAATGATTAACAGGTGGATATGATGATGCTGATGAGAAAACCAGACAGGTCTGGAAACTAATGATAGCAGAAGGGAAGGATGGGAATTGCAGTCCTAGAACTCAGGTGACAAGGAGCGCATGAGACCGGAGAGAGGTGAAGGCGCGCGCTCAATGACAGGCGCGTGCTCCGTGACAGAGCCCCCACCCTGCGAGCGGCTCCGGAAGCGAGGACCTGAACGACGGCGGGGTCTTCCATGGGGTCTTGGAGCGGGACGATCTGGGTGAGTGTGATGGTAGGTGGTAAGAAGAGCAGGGTCCAGGACATCCTGAGACCTGACCCAGGAACGTTCCTCAGGGCCATAGCCCTCCCAGTCAATCAAGTATTGCAGTACCCCGCCGCGACGTCTGGAGTCCAGGATGTCTCGTACCCGGTATGCCTCCTCGCCTCCGACCTCAATTGGGGGAGCCTGCACGGAACCGATCCCCTCCTGAGCCTCCTCTCTCCTGGGAGCGGCAGCGGGTCTGAAAAGACACATATGAAAGGTGGGTGAGATTCTATAATGTGCTGGGAGAGCCAAACGAAATGAGACCGGAGTGATCTGTCGAAGAATCTTGAAGGGCCCAAAGAAGCGAGGGGACAACTTCTTGCTTGGGAGCCTTAAACGCAGATCACGGGTGGAGAGCCACACCCACTGTACAGGCCTATACCGCGGACCCTCACGTCTCCTACGATCCGCATGAAGTTGAAAGTGGCGGATGGCACGTCGCAGATGGACATGAGCGGTATTCCAAGTGGCCTCGCTGCGTTGCAACCACGTATCCACTGCAGGGAGGTCTGACGGCTCTCCTGACCACGGGAAGAGAGGGGGTTGGAAACCTAAGACACATTGGAAGGGCGTTAGACAAGTGGCAGGCTTTACCAGGGAATTTTGGGCGTACTCCGCCCAAACCAAGAATCGGCTCCAGTCCTGTTGGTTCTCGTAACAGTATGTCCGTAGAAACCGAATGAGGTCCTGGTTCGCCCGTTCAGCCTGACTGTTAGACTGCGGGTGGTATCCAGAGGTGAGGCTGATGTTGATATTGAGTTTGGAGCAAAGTCCCCTCCATACACGGGAAGTGAACTGAGGGCCACGGTCGGAGACAATGTCCTCGGGGAGACCAAACAGACGAAATACGTGATTGAGAAGTTCCTCCGCAGTCTGCATGGCAGTGGGTAGACCCTTAAGGGGAATGAAACGACAGGACTTGGAGAAGCGATCCACGACTGACAGCACTGTGGTGAATCCCTGAGACGGAGGTAAATCCGTTACGAAATCCACAGCGATGTGGGACCACGGGCGCTGAGGAACTGGAAGTGGCTGTAAGAGACCGGCAGGTTTAAGGTGGGAAGATTTGACAGTGTTACAGGTGGAACATTGATGGATGAATTTGATAACATCAGCCCGGAGTGTGGACCACCAGAAGCGGTTGGAGACTAACTGTACAGTAGCAGTGATACCTGGGTGTCCCGCGCTGGGTGTTCAGTGAACCCATTGAAGCACCCGCTCACGGAGCTCGAGAGGCACGAAAAGGCGGTCCACAGGACACTCGGCCGGTACAGGAAGAGCTTGTTGAGCCTCAGTGACCTCAGAGATAATATCCCACTGCACAGGTGCCACGATCAGAGTGGGAGGTAGGATGGGTTCTGGCTTGGTGATTTCGTTGAAATCCTCGAACTGACGAGACAGAGCATCAGCCTTCCCGTTCTTGGACCCAGGTTTGTACGTGATCCTGAAATTGAAACGGGAGAAAAATAGTGACCAGCGAGCCTGGCGAGCATTCAAACGCTTGGCAGACCTGATGTATTCAAGGTTTCGGTGGTCTGTGAGGACGGTGAAAGGTTGACGTGTCCCCTCCAGCCAGTTCCTCCATTCCTCCAGGGCAGCCTTCATGGCTAGAAGCTCCCGGTCACCCACATCATAATTGCGCTCTGCCGAGCTTAACTTGAGGGAGTAAAAGGCACAGGGAAACATTCTTGCAGGGTTACCGTGACGTTGAGACAGGATCGCACCCACTCCAGTGTTCGAGGCGTCAACCTCCACGACAAACTCCCTCTCCGGGTCTGGATGATGGAGGATGGGTGCGGCAGTGAATCTCTCTTTCAGCTGATTAAACGCTGCAGTACACTCAGAAGACCATCGGAAACGCTTCCCGTCCTGGAGAAGAGATGTGAGAGGAGCCACAATGAGACTGAAGTTACGAATGAACCTACGATAAAAGTTGGCGAACCCCAGAAATCGCTGTAACTCCTTCACAGAAGAAGGTTGAGGCCAGTCCACCACAGCCTTGACCTTGCTTTCATCCATGAGAACCCCCTCAGCGCTGATGACATATCCCAGGAAGGTGATGCGCGTCTGATGAAACTTGCACTTCTGAGTTTTGGCGTAGAGCTGATTCTTAATCAAACGTTTGAGAACTGCACGCACGTCCCGTACATGAGCTTCGAGAGTCTCTGAAAAAATCAAGATATCATTAATATAAACAATAACCTTCTGATTCAGCATGTCCCGGAAGACCTCATTAACGAAAGACTGGAACACAGAAGGACTATTGGACAGCCCAAAGGGCATTACCCGATACTCATAGTGGCCAGTAGTCGTAGAAAAGGCCATCTTCCACTCGTCACC
The DNA here is from genome assembly GCF_963082965.1 of Carassius carassius. NCBI lineage: Eukaryota > Metazoa > Chordata > Actinopteri > Cypriniformes > Cyprinidae > Carassius > Carassius carassius. The sequence goes on along the minus strand of NC_081780.1, from coordinate 17,587,240 downwards.
TCTCCGTATGCGAATGAGGTTGTAAGCGTTCCTCAAATCCAATTTGGTGAAGTACCGGGCTGAGCGAAGCATCTCCACTGCTGCAGGGACTAAAGGCAGAGGGTATCGATATTTCACAGTTACCTCATTGAGACCTCGGAAATCGATGCAGGGCCGAAGACTCCCGTCCTTCTTCTTGACGAAGAAAAACCCTGCGGACGCCGGGGATGTGAAAGTGGTGATAAATCCTTTAGCAAGCTGTTCCTCGATATACGCTCTCATGGCCTCAGTCTCCGGTTGCGAAAGTGGATACACACGGCCGTGCGGGGGAATGGCTCCAGGTAGAAGTTCAATGGCGCAGTCACTGGACCGGTGCGGGGGTAAAAGTGAAGCCTCTCTCTCGCTGAAAGCCTGAGCCAGATCATGATATACAGCAGGAACTCCTTGCAGATTCACTCTCTCGGGGGAACTGTGGCTAGATTCAGGACCATAGAGAGCAGGCAAGCAGTGGGCGTGACAGAAAGGGGACCATTGCTTGATTCTCCTGTCGACCCAGGAAATGAGAGGGTTGTGTCTCTCCAGCCATGGCAATCCCAGAATCACAGGATGAAGGGGTGAGTTTATTGAGTACAACTGAATTCTCTCCGTGCGACGAGACCCGAAGTTGAGCGTCAGAGGCTGCGTGATGTATTGTACCTCCCCTGTCCCCAGGGGGCGTCCATCCAGATCGGCCACAGCCACATGAGACTCACAAGGAATGAGAGAGATATTTTTAGACAAGGCAAACTCCAAATCGACAAAATTACCAGTGGCACCAGAGTCAATTAAAGCTCTTGTTTCACAACTACTCCCATTAAAATACAATGAAACTTCGAGGGTGAGAGAACGTGGAGAATTAATCAAAGGACTCACCGCAGAGGTATCACTGGATCTGGGTCTTACAGGACATGAAACTCTCTGATGACCGGCTTGGCCACAGTACAGGCATAATTTACTCCGCATCCTTCTCTCACATTCCTCTGTGGTGAGATGTGTGAAGCCGACCTGCATAGGCTCGTAATCCGTGCCGGAAGGGGGAGGAGTGAAAAAGCTGGATGTGAGAGGCGTGCGTCGAGAGCGGATGAGATTGTCGAGGCGAATGGCAAGCTCCATAAGTTCTCCGGGGACATCCCATCATCGCGACACGCCAATTCCCCTTGCAGATGCGTTTGCAGCCCCCTACGATACAGCAGTTTAAGCGGTGACTCTGTCCACCCCGTCTGCGCTGCCAGGGTGCGGAAGGAAAGCGTGTAATCCGCCGCGGTGGAATTCCCTTGACTTAATGTGAGGAGTTGTTCCCCTGGTTCCTTGCCGCCAGCGGGATGTTCAAATACCTCTCGGAATTGAGACATAAACACATTAAAGGAGGGAAAGGTATGATGACCCCCAGACCAGAGAGCAGTCGCCCACTCCAACGCCCTCCCGGTGAGTAGTGAGCAGATGAATGAAACGCGGAACGCGTCATTGGGATACAGCTGGGGTTGCTGGCTGACGAATAATTCACACTGCAACAGAAATCCTCTACAGGCAGCTGGTGAGCCATTAAACTTCTCTGGTAGAGATAATTTGGGATTGCATGCAGCCGTACTCACGCTTGATGTGACGGGCACAGGTGCAGCGGGAGCTTGAGCTGAATTAGCGACTGCACTCTGCAGAGTGAGAGTATGAACAGACCTCACAAGTTCTTCGGTGAGATTCGTTAACTTGATCAGCTGCTGTTGGTGTGTGAGTAACACAGATGCCTGGGAATGAACCTCGGAAGCAAGACTCAGGAAGTCTGCTGGATCCTGTGGTGGTGAAGTGTTCTGTAATGACGAAGTAGAGGCAGTCGGATCCATCTGCAGGACTTTATTGAAGCAGGTGTCAAACCAAGGATGCACAGAGCATAAACCACTAAGGTAGCAGGAAGCAACATGCAGTGTGGTAAAACAACACTTCACAGAGAAACACAGAACCAGGCAGTCCAGATAAAGGGGGGATAATGATTAACAGGTGGATATGATGATGCTGATGAGAAAACCAGACAGGGCTGGAAACTAATGATAGCAGAAGGGAAGGATGGGAATTGCAGTCCTAGAACTCAGGTGACAAGGAGCGCATGAGACCGGAGAGAGGTGAAGGCGCGCGCTCAGTGACAGGCGCGCGCTCCGTGACACATTCATTGTGAATTAAGAAAAAAAAAAGTATTTCTGCATATAAATCACATGCCAAATAGAAAAAAAAAATTGTGCTATTGATACGCATTTTCATGAGACCGGGCTCATGCCATATCTGTCACACGTTCTTAGCAGCACACAATTATTTGTTGCGCCATAAATGTAACAAAAACGTTTTTAACAAAGTTAATGTAATGACTTGTGTTTGATGATACTTATCTTTATTATTTACTTTGATTTGTAGAGTAAATAAGAGTTCTTAACATTTATGCAAAAGCATGCAATATTTGTAACTTAATAAGTAATAATAACATAAAGAGACATTTATTTAACAATATGTTAAGAAGTAGAATCAGAATCAGAATCAGAATCAGAAAGAGCTTTATTGCCAAGTATGCTTGCGCATACAAGGAATTTGTAGTAACATTGGAACAGTTTTACAGTTACAACCGGCTCTTGGCAGCCAAAATTTTGAAGTGTCCAAATGAGTTTGAAACCCGTTTCTGTTTCACAACAGGTTATTTGTGGCAAAATAATTTAAAGAACCTTTGACTGAATGGTTCTTTGCGGAACCAAAAATGTTTTTTCTATTGCATCGCTGTGAAGAACCTTTTAAGCACCTTTATTTTTAATAGTGTATAGCAGACATTAGTATAAATACCTTTCACTTTCAAACCTTTTGAGTGTTACAGGTAAAACTTCTAAATATGTTCACATCCATCTAACTGAATAAGAACATCTGGTTTAATAGCACAGACATCTGTGCAATTGAAATGTCTGGTGAGTGGTGCTAAAAAGGTTACTGCATTTAAAAATAACCACCAACACTAATCCCTAAGCCAAACTGATAGTGTTAACAAAAGCAAATATGAAAACTCATTTTGCTGAAGCCTCCATGCCAATGTTGAGCTTTGTAATCACAAAAATCTGTTGCACAGGACTAACGCCCAAGGCCTCCACAAGTGTGATGCTTTGCCAAGTGAGCCACCATACTAGTTTGCTATGTCAAAAATGCAAATACTGTATGGAACTAACAATGTGATGCAAACATCACAATAGTTTATACACTGTAGTTTGCACTATAGTTTACATGTGTAATTTACATGCACAATGGTAAAATGTTTAAGGAACTATGTCTTCATTAGAAAAGTGAGTTTCAGGAATCAGGAATTTATATATTTATTTATTTATTTTTTTTTTTCAGCTGTAAATCACAGTGTATTGTGTGTATAGGTGCATTTTTGGAGTTTAGCAAAAATTTTGGTTGAGTGAAAGGAATTAATTCTTGAGTAAAAGCATAAATGAAAAGCTTACAATTTTATAAAAGCACTTATATGATCTTTTCTGTTAAAATTCTGTATTATTGAAGCTGTAATGTTGTTCTCATCATTTTTACAATCATTTCAGGGTTTTAGTATTACATTGTCATGGAAACAAATTAGTAGAGAAAGGGTAAATTATTATTTATATGATATTATATTATGTATTTATTTATTTATTTTTCACACTAAATTATGTTAAGATGCATATTGTTTCTGTCCTGTGGCTGTACTATTGAAACAGTATTGAGTATTTTACAGTTTAGGGATTCTTCAGCAAGTGCCTCACTGAAACAGGTTTTTTCTTCTTCTCCTTCTTTTATTAAAGAAAAGGAGTGACAAGTCAAAATCAGTTATTGTTGTGATCAACATTATGTCGCAAGTGCTGTCTCCTAGGCTTATACTGAACTCTGAATATCCCTTTAATACACTCTTTTTCTCAACTGATTTGGTTTAATAACATTCTACAATATTCATTTTATTTTTGGCCTAGATTTTATAATAATCAGGTTGCGAGTTAATACCTAGACACAATTATTTTACCATCTCACTTTCAGATTGTAAATGTCATCAGTCCAGTTACACCACAACATCATAGGAGGATAAAGCCGGATATTATTTGTTCAGCAGATTCGTAGAAAGAGCTCTAAAATAAGCCTTTGATATCAAAGAGGATTTGCTGAGGCAATCAGCATGAGTTGGTTTTCTGTGAGTTCACTCATGTCCATTTGATTGTCTGTATATCACTAATTTTCATTATTCTGCAGAAGCTTGTGTATAGCAATCAAATCAAATAAAAGATATCCAGGTCTTTGTTCTAGTTGCCCTCTTACCTTGTTATTGCACATAAGTACTGAATAATAATGAAAACAGTGTATTAATATGTGATTCCTACCTGTATTGTAAAATATCCCTGCTACAGGAAATCACAGGTGTGCTACAGAGGTTTTAAAAGGTCACATTTCTAGATCATTCTAGATGGATATTGTATCCTCTTGGTTATCATAATTGCCATATTGCTTCTAAACAAAAATACCAATTATTGCTTTGTGTTATTTTGGAGCTAATAAATTATAATGATGATATTAATTCATCAAAATTGTGATTGGTAGATTCTTTCCATGGATTTATACGTAAATGAAATAATAATAGGAATGCTGTACACTTTGGTACATTTTCTACACTCTAAAATGTTTCTGAATATATTGGTTATTCAAGTAAAAACTATATGACAGAATTGCCCTGACTACAGGTAACATTGAAAAAGAAGCCATTTTAAACAGTCAGGTCGGGTAAACATAGGATCTTAACGCTCCAACTTAACATCTTGATTTAAAAACTTACATTATATATTATTATTATTGACATCTATATTTAATGTCCATTATACATATGCTCTATATTTAATGTTATGTAAGGTATTTGCGATGCTATTCTTAGGCCATAATGTCAATACACTGTACAATAGATGTACAATAGATGTAATAGTGTATTTAATACCCTGTGTTATATGTAAGACATATAATATTTAAATTGTTTGCTATTTGTTTTTTTACTTTATTGCTCAATTTCGCCTTTTACTAAAGCATTTTGAGTTGCATTTGATATTTGAAAGGTTCTTTCAAATGAAATGGAGAAATAATAATAAATATATTAATGATAATAATAATAATAAAGTGTAAATGTGAATAACTGTAGTTATAGATATATTATAGGTATATAATATTAGTTAGACTGTATTATTACTTACTATAGGCTACGTCATATTAATCTTTATATGTACCTTTAAAATTGTTATCATTGCATTCCGCTTTTTGCATATAGACGCGAAAATGTAGCGACATGCCCAGTTGCAACTGACATGCCGCATGATCACCCGGTAATAGAGTGTGTGATGAACTGTTCGTGATTTTTACTCACTCCGGTTTCCTGGCGAGTCCAACGGACCGGCACAATGTCGAAGGAGTCTGCGGAACCAGAGACTTGCAAGACGGGCTCCTCTTCTCGTCCTCCGCGGACTCCGGGCTGGACTGGCTCGCTTTGAGAGTCGGTGGGGACGTGGGGACGAGCTGCAGATGCTGCGGGTGATGGATGGGAGCCGCCGGAGGATTCTGCGGCTGTTTGGACGGCTGCTGCGGCGGCTGGCTTTGACCGTGAGTCGCCGGATGCTGGTGCGGGTGAGCGGCCGGCTGAGGGCTGCTGGTTCGCGGGGATGGGTGGTGATGGTGGTGCGGATGATGGTGGTGATACTGATGCGGATCTCTCAGCTGACGGTTCTCGCCGATCAGATCCTCAACCTTCCTCTCCAGCTCGTCGATGCGCTGCCGCTGGGTTTGAATCAGACTCTGCTGGTTTTGTACAATAGTGGTCAGCTCTTTGAGATAAAGCACGGCTTTCATTGGGTTATCCAGCAAGCTCTCCATTACTATAATCTCAAAGCTTCAAGCCTGCTGTATCAGGATGGAGTAGGAGTCTTTTGGATGTACAGAATGTGCTGTAGCGTGCTGATGCTCTAAGGATGCGAGTGATGGTCCTGATGCAGGGGAGACTGGGGGAGGAGCTGCGGGGGTGATGATGTCAACGCTCTGACCAATCACTGAGAAGTGTGTTTGCATGCAGTACACACTTTCTAATAGTGACATAAATTAAAAGATTTTTAGTTTTTGTTTTACATTAAAAGTTTTACACCTGCCTTGCCTCCTGTGCAGTACAAGTTCCCATCGTATTTACTTTAATAAAACCTTTGTGAAAAATATAAATAAAAAAATAAATAAAAATTATAATAATATATATTCATCACATTTCAGCAATATAAAAAGAAGATATACGCACTTAAAAGAATAGGCTATACAGTTAAACCAATTGTATGTACGTTTGTTACCTTTCAAAATCATTGTGATGAGAGCTGATAGCTTATTATAAGATGAATGTCTGTTTCTCCCACAGGCCGGAAAAGGCCACGGGTATTTTTTAAATGGATGTCAATCAGGGGCGTTTCCTCCGAGGATGCAAGGGAGGCAGTGTCTCCTCTCCTCAAAAATGGATGAGAAAATTGATTTTACAAAAATAAAGCAAAGCAAATATGATTAAATATATGACATTAAAAGTCTAAAAGTAACTCGATTTTATAACGTAAGACTGTCCAACAGCGACATCCGTAGGTAAAGTCACAGGCCTATACCTGCCTCCTTATTTTAAAACAACACTCCACGCCACTGAGAGGCAAAGTTTAAATACACTGAACAGAGTGCTCTTAATTGTGAAAAAACAACTTATAATTTAATGAACTGACAGCCTTGGCTATACTACGTGTTTACCATTGAATCTTTTTGGATTTATCTATTCTTAGCAACAAATCTTAATAGGCCACTTATTCATTTCTATGGTATCCGTGAACAATGATTGACTGTCGCACACCTCTGGTATAGCTATCCACTTTAATTACTATAATGTATCTGTGACAGTGAAATTCACTCACTTAACTCAAGGTGGCTCTAAGGTCGCAAAAATGCACTAAATTACACACAGATGTTTTAAATTTACATTAAGTGCTATAAGTTGAACTTTAGAGTGCTTTCTTGGCCCACTTCAGTGAGAATTAAGTACATAAACTATATTTGTAATTTCAGAAATCCTTATTTTGTCTTTGAAATATGGTTAATGTGTACTGCAGAATATTTATGGTAAACCTAAACATACTTTAATGTTATTTCTATTGAAACCTGAATGTATTGAAATATATGTGTAATTACACATACACATAATATAGTGGCGATTTAGTACATTTAAAATACAATACATTTAAATGCAAGAGTAAATAATGCACTGCAGATAAAATTATAACCAAGTACTAACCTGTGATTTATTATGTTCTATATGTAAAAAAGTGTCTTTATTTCATAGCATGGCATATTATTATTAATTCAATTCAATTCAAGTTTATTTGCATAGCGCTTTTTACAATACAAATCGTTACAAAGCAACTTTACAGAAAATTATGTTTCTACAATATTTAGTAGTGGCTTATAAGTGGTGACTGTCAGTGTGTACGTATGACAGGATTTTTAGAAAAATTTATACATGACGTAGTCAGCCAGACGATGAACATTATTAATATTATTAATAATTAATAATTATTATATGATGCAGTCACATTTGTAGCAATATTTGTTAGTTCTGTTTGTTGATTCAGGGTTAGCATCATCTGAGGTCCTCTGAGGGTCAGCATCATCTCTTCTCATGTGTTCTGGATCCAGACTGGAGTTTGTGTAAATCCTAGTTACAGAGCAAAACAGAGAAACAAATAGAGACATCATTGGCATAGCTGCTGTTCCAACAAAGTAAAATTAATTAGTTTAACCCAAGCTAAAGAATAAGAATTTATAGAAATAAGCATTTGATCAGATGCAACTACACTCACAATTTAAGAGATACATTATTCGAATGCTTGGCGAAAGAGATGCGTTTTTAATCTAGATTTAAACAGAGAGTGTGTCTAAACCCCGAACATTATCAGGAAGGCTATTCCAGAGTTTGGGAGCCAAATGTGAGAAAGCTCTACCTCCTTTAGTGGACTTTGCTATCCTAGGAACTACCAAAAACCCAGCGTTTTGTGACCTTAGGGAGCGTGATGGATTGTAACGTGGTATAAGGCTAGTTAGGTACGCAGGAGCTAAACCATTTAGGGCCTTATAGGCAAGTAATGATAATTTGTAACTGATACGGAACTTAATAGGTAGCCAGTGCAGAGACTGTAAAATTGGGGTAATATGATCATATTTTCTTGACCTTGTAAGGACTCTAGCTGCTGCATTTTGGACTACCTGTAGCTTGTTTATTGAAGAAGCAGGACAACCACCTAGAAGTGCATTACAATAGTCCAGTCTAGATGTCATAAATGCATGAACTAGTGTCACGGGCCGGAACTGGTCCCTACTAAATGTACCACCTTGAGGAGTTTACCCAGAGACACCACAGACAGCAAGGTAAGTATAAAAGTTCAATTTTATTAAGTTAAGACCCTAAATACTAAAACACATGATGAAAGAGTTCCAACTCCGTTTCCCTCGGTGCACCAGCGGTGGGGGCTTTTGGCACAATGGTCCCAACTCAACAGATAACAGAACGGGAAGCCAACTCAATCCTTCCACAGAGCAGATAACAGCACAGATAGAACTACAAGATCTCCACTCAGCAATTCCCTTCCAAGCAATCGATGGTAAGTAATGATTCATCTTCGGGATAGCCAATGGCCAATACCTGCATAATAGTGACAAACGAGTAGCACAGCAGTTCCTCTCCAAACCAGTAAAGTTACGTATAGTAGGACCGAGCCCACGGCACTTCCTCCTTAAACAGCATGTGATCGTACAGCCAGTGCTACAGGGATCTTCGCCTAACGGCTTCTCTTCGGGGCAGACAACGGCAGGTGATAGAACAACCTGTAGTACAGACTTTTTACATGGCAGATTACCTTCAGTACGGACAGCAGATAATGGAACAGACGATGGCAAGAGGACTTCACCCATTTGCTATGTGTCAGAGAGGACAACAAAAGATCATGGAACAATGTTGGTCAGAGACCTCTGCACAGTGACTCCTCTCCACACGACAGCTGCCCTCCAAACCCACAGCAAATATTTAAACAGGCAGTGGTAAGATAGCCTCCCTCAGCGACTCGTCTTCAGAGCGGACAGCAGGTAATGTGTCAGACTATATTAAGGAGCTTTCACACAACAGCTTATCTTCAGAGGATGACAACCGAATATGAAACATACAATGGTAGGATACCTCACCCAGCGGTTTCCCTTCAGAGTATGCCAGCAGATAGTGGAACGTACAGTGGTAAGATGGCTTCACTCAGCGGCTTCTCTTCAGAGCGGACAGCAGGTAATGTGACAGTCTATAATGAGTAGTTTTCACACAACAGCTTATCTCCAGAGTATGACAACAGAATATGGAACAGACAATGGTAGGATACTTCACCCAGCAGTTTCTTTTCAGAGTGTGCCAGCAGATAGTGGAACGTACAATGGGAAGAGACCTTTACCCAGTGGCTTTTCTTCAGGGCATACAGCAGCAGATCCTGGAACAATGATGGTACAAAACAGTCGCACAGCTGTACCTCTCTACACTGTGGCTTCCCTTCAACATGGGCTGCAATAGACTATGGAACAAGTTATAACACGAAACATTACACAGCAGCTTATCTTTAGAGTATAACAGCAGATAATGGACAGACAGAGGTCTCCACCCAACGGCTTCTCCCCAAAGCGGGCAGCAGCACACTAGGGAACAAATTGTGACAAGAGACATTTTCACAGCAGCTTATCTTCAGAGTATAACAGCAGATCTTAAAACAGACAATGATCAAATAGCCTCACTCCACGGCCTCTCTTTAGAGTATGACAACAGTTTATGGAACAGACAGTAGTAAGAGGTCTTCACACAGCGGCTTCCCTTCAGAGCAGACAGCAGAATTATCCACCTACACTTGTGCATACAATTTATCACCTCAAAGAATCACACGTGTTCACTTCACACTAGTCACTGCAGTCCACAGCAAACTCAGAGTGAATATAGCTCTCGCTCACGGTCACAGCCGGCATCTTCTACCATCCTAGAGCTTAAATCTCCAACACTGTGAGGAATATTAGGAAGAGATTTCAGTCCATACCTTGACTAATTTAGAAACTCTATCCACTGGCAATTACACCCACGAATATAAAAGACAAAGGGGCTTCACAGAAGAATTTCCAAGAGGCACTTAACTGCTGTATAGATGATAGGGGTGTTCAGCCGATTTCCAATCATCATCCAGTTCACTCTGTAGATTCGTTCCTCCAGTTCCCCAAAACGCTGTGACTAGAGTTCCACCTTCCCGCTGCGTTAGTCCTTCCCACTCTGTCCTTCCCGCTCTGTCCTCTCCGCTCTCCGCACCTTAATGTCAAAATGTCCCTTTTATATTCCACCTAATCAGTCTGCATCCCAATCGCCGTTGACTTCCCTCCTATTGCACAGCTGAAACTCATCCCTTCATTACATCACAGCGCCCGGGCACAATACATGGGGGAAAGTATTACTGAGTATTACTGTTATACCATGGCACAGTACGTTTTTCTCTAAAGCCTGGTTCACACGGCAGGATAATTTGGCCGATTTTAGCCCCGATTGACACCTTCCGACAATCTTAAGGATGCTCCGATTATCGTAAATTAATCTGATCAGATATTCCTGCCGTGTGTGGTGTGTTAAGACTGCTCTCCTCTGCTCGGAAGGACGTCGGGCCTGCTCCGATCTCAAATCGGGGATATCCAACATGTTGGATTTTTTTGACCCACTTCAAAAAAATTAACTGACCCCGCTATTGTTGGGTAAAAGACTTAGCACTCAGAAGCTAGATTGTTAACTGTATTTATTGAATGAACTAGGGCTGTGCGATATGGACAAAAAATAAATAAATAAAAACCTATTGCGATTTCTTTGATCAATTTTGCGATTGTGACACACACCGATATGCTTTTACAGTCATAAATGCAATCAGGATTAATTTGAAACATATTTCCAAAAGAAAACCAATTAAAGCTTTATCAAAAAGTTGTAACGTCTCTAGAACAGACATAAGTCTAAATTATCACTATAGTAAAGATGTAACTGTCACAGTTCATGAATTCACTATCTCTCTTTTGTCTTGCGTGCTGTTGTGTGTGTGTGGGCGTGGTCACTGATCAGCGATGATCAGCAGCGCCAGCTGGTTTCAATTGTTTGTCCTTATATAAGTTCAGTAACTGGTGTTCCATGTAGTCAGATCGTTGTTTTCTCCCCGGTGTGCTCCCGTGCTGTTCCTGTGTCCTTGTTCCTGCCTAGTCTTCCTGTCTTCGTCGTTCGTTCCTGGATCGTCACGCAACACTGGATTACAACTACTTCACGTGGATTACTCACTCACCGGGATACAAGGGATCATCACTGGATCGAGCACCACCACCAGCTGTCCACCGAAGTCCCTGCGTCATCCACCATCAGCCTTGTGTCCGCTGCCTGTGTCTCCTGTGCTTGTGCTCGTTATTCTGACCTTCTTGCTGTTTATCAATAAATACGCCTTGCGTTTACATCCTGTGTCTGTCATACGTTACAGAACGATCTGACCCATTATGGATGTAGCAGGGGCTTCTACATGGGACAAGTTTGCGGCTCGAAGTATCGCTAGAATGGACTCTTAGGAGGAAAACATCTCCCTCACAGGGCGGGCGGTCCAAGCGCTTGTGACAGAGATGTCCGAGCTCACCCAGCAGATTCAACAGCTCCGAGTCTCCACTGCGCCACCCACACCGCCGACTCCACCCCCTCTTCCAGAGCCGCGGTGCGAACCGAGATTACCAACACCCGAAGGTTATTCAGGTGAACCAGAGTTTTGCAGAACTTTTCTGACCCGATGTTCTATGCACTTTGCATTACAGCCTCAGACGTTCAACCAAGAGCGATCCAAGGTTGCGTTTGTGTTAACGCTACTCTCCGGCCGGGCGGCTCTCTGGGGAACGGCGGTGTGGGAGAATCAAGACCCATGCTGCGCCTCGTTCCAGGCACTCTCCGAGGAGATGAGGAGGGTTTTCGATCGGGCGGTGGTGGGTAGGGAGGCGGCCAGACTACTCGCCGATCTTCGCCAAGGTCACGGTTCGGTGTCGGAGTATTCCATCCAGTTCCGTACCCTGGCTGCAGAGTGCCGTTGGTACGAGGAGGCGCAGTGGGACAGATTCCTGCATGGGTTGGCTGACCGTATTCAGAGAGAGATCTACATGCTGGACCTTCCTACTAGTCTCAATGGGCTCGTCGAATTAGCCCTTCGAGTAGATGCTCGGCTGAACCGAACGGGCCGTTTCCAACTAGATCATCCAGTTCGCGGCATGGAGAATCGACGTCCTGAAATCCCGGATACAGTCAGCCCAACCCCCCCCCCCACGATCCGGAACCCATGCAGGTGGGTAGAGCTCGGCTTTCCCGGGAGGAGAAGGAACGGCGGAGATCCCATGGACTGTGCCTTTACTGCGGGAGGGCGGGCCACTTCATCCACTCATGCCCGTTAAAAGACCAAGCCCGGTAGTGAATATGAGGCTACTATCGGGCGGGATCTCCACCGGGAAGACCTCATCCTCAAGATCATCATCTACTCTCCTTCCGGTAAGACTAAGGTGGGCAACCAACACTCACGACACACAAGCTTTATTGGATTCAGGGGCCGAAGGTAATTTTATGGACATTGAACTGACTAATCATCTCCACATTTCTATGGAGAAATATATTTCTGATTCTCTAGCATCCAAATTCATTAGACCTTCCTCATCTCCAGCAGGGGCGGGGTTATTTTTTGTGGGGAAGAAGGATGGGTTTCTGCGACCGTGCATTGATTATCGAGGGTTGAACAACATCACGGTAAAGAATACTTATCCTTTACCGTTGATGTCTTCAGCTTTAGAACGATTGCAGGGAGCATCTATCTTTACAAAATTGGATTTACGAAACGCTTATCATTTGGTTTGCATAAGGAGGGGAGATGAATGGAAGACCGCATTTAATACCCCCAGAGGGCACTTTGAATACTTGGTTATGCCCTTCGGGCTCTCCAACTCGCCCGCGGTCTTCCAGGCACTCATCAATGACGTGTTGAGAGATATGGTCGATCAATTCATATATGTTTACCTGGATGACATATTGATCTTTTCCTCTTCTCTCCAGGAACACGTTCAGCACGTCAGACGAGTGCTTCAGAGGTTGCTAGAGAATGGGCTTTTTGTCAAGGCGGAGAAATGTGTATTTCATGCACAGTCCGTCCCCTTTTTAGGGTACATCGTCTCGTCTGAGGGAGTGCGTATGGATCCTGATAAGATTAAGGCTGTGATAGATTGGCCAAGTCCAGATTCCCGTAAGGCCCTACAGAGGTTTCTGGGATTCGCCAATTTTTATCGACGTTTTATTCGTAACTTCAGCCAACTAGTCGCTCCTCTGACCACCTTGACCTCCCCCAGAACGACTTTCAGGTGGTCCGATACAGTGGAGGCTGTATTTGCCAAACTCAAGAGCCATTTCGTTTCGGCTCCCATCCTCTTTGCCCCTGATCCATCACGGCAGTTCGTGGTGGAGGTCGACGGGTCAGAGGTGGGGGTAGGAGCAGTTCTTTCTCAACGTTCTGCCACAGACGATAAGGTTCACCCTTGAGCATTTTTTTCTCATCGTTTATCACCTGCCGAACGTAATTATGACATTGGTAACCGGGAGTTGTTGGCAGTCAAGTTAGCACTGGAGGAATGGCAGCACTGGTTAGAAGGTTCTGGGGTACCTTTTATCGTTTGGACCGATCACAAGAACCTAGAATACATTAGAACTGCTAAAAGACTCAACTCTAGGCAGGCTCAATGGGCACTTTTCGGTCGTTTTGATTTTTCTCTTTCGTACCGCCCGGGTTCCAAAAACATCAAACCTGATTCCTTATCTCGTATTTTTGACCATTCCGAATGCCCGTCTACTCCCGAGTGTATTTTACCCGAGACATTAGTGGTCTCCACTCTCAGATGGGAGGTCGAATCGAGGGTCATGAAGGCCTTAGAAGGGGTAACGCCTCCGCCCGATTGCCCACCGAACCGGTTATTCGTGCCTGAGGAGTATCGGTCTGAAGTCATTCAGTGGGGTCATTGCTCCAGTATAGCTTGTCATCCAGGAGTCAATCGTACCAGTTTTTTGGTTAAGCAATGATTCTGGTGGCCGTTAATGGCTCGTGATATCCGTGATTTTGTTTTGGCTTGCTCTGTTTGTGCCACTGGTAAGACGTCCAACCGACCCCCGGATGGGTTACTACAACCGCTGTCAGTCCCTTCGAGACCCTGGTCCCACATCGCACTAGATTTTGTCACCGCCCTCCCAGGGCAAGACTGTCGTTTTGACGGTCGTGGACCGGTTCTCGAAGGCGGCTCATTTTATTGCCTTGCCCAAATTACCTTCAGCCAAGGAGACAGCGGTTACTGTCATAGATCATGTCTTTCGGGCCTTACTCCATTTAAGGGTAGTTTAGGTTACCAGCCACCAGTTTTTGCCAGTACGGAATCCGAAGTCGCGGTCCCCTCTGCTCACGCCTTCATCCAGTGGTGTCACCACACTTGGACTAGAGCCTGTGGGACTCTACTCCAAGTGGGGGCGCGCACCAAGGCCAAGGCCGATCGCCACCAGTCAAAGCCTCCTGTATACGTCGTTGGTCAAAAAGTGTGGCTTTCTACTAAGAACATTCCTCTCCGCTCCGTCTCTAATAAACTTGCCCCAAAATTTATTGGCCCGTTTCCTGTCACCAAGATCATTAGTCCGGTGACAGTCCGCCTCAAACTTCCTCCTACGTACAGGAGAATTCACCCCGCCTTCCATGTTTCCAAAATCAAGCCCGTGTTTTGGGCACCTATTAATTCGCCTGTCCCGGTTCCTCCCCCGCCGCGTCTCGTAGATGGGGAATATACTTATTTGGTTAATCGTATTCTGGACTCGAGAAGGAGGGGACGCGGATTTCAGTACCTGGTGGACTGGGAGGGTTACGGTCCGGAGGAGAGAAGTTGGGTTCCTGCTAGAGACATTCTGGATCACTCTCTTATCGATGATTACAATCGTCAGGTAAGTCTGCCAAGGAACGCCAGGAGGCGTTCTAAGGGGAGGGGGTACTGTCACGGTTCATGAATTCACTATCTCTCTTTTGTCTTGCGTGCTGTTGTGTGTGTGTGGGCATGCTCACTGATCAGCGATGATCAGCAGCGCCAGCTGGTTTCAATTGTTTGTCCTTATATAAGTTCAGTAACTGGTGTTTCATGTTGTCAGATCGTTGTTTTCTCCCCGGTGTGCTCCCGTGCTGTTCCTGTGTCCTTGTTCCTGCCTAGTCTTCCTGTCTTCGTCGTTCATTCCTGGATCGTCACGCAACACTGGATTACAACTACTTCACGTGGATTACTCACTCACCGGGATACAAGGGATCATCACTGGATCGAGCACTACCACCAGCTGTCCACCGAAGTCCCTGCGTCATCCACCATCAGCCTTGTGTCCGCCGCCTGTGTCTCCTGTGCTTGTGCTCGTTATTCTGACCTTCTTGCTGTTTATCAATAAATACACCTTGCGTTTACATCCTGTGTCTGTCATACGTTACAGTAACAAAATGACTTATGGCAAAAAAAAAAAAAATCCTGTGTACAGGGACTTTTAAGTGTCTCCTCTCACTTAAACTTCGTCCTGTGAACTCACAACTCTCTCTATGCTCATGTGTTAGATATTAATTATTTTTGCACGTTTTTATTTCTAGCCTTTTACCGCGTGCAGTGTGAACGCTCTGATCCGTTAACATGGGCTCGGAAAAAAGGCGCATCACAGACAGTGTGTGAACCTGGAGTTAGGAATATGCCCAGTTTGTTCTGTTCTCGCGCTAGGCACAATGCATTCTGATTGTATCGGATAGCATACTACGGGAGGTCAGGGCGTGGAAAATCGTGCCATAAAGCAATTTGGAAATCGCGCACCCTCAAATCGTGATTTTATGAAGATTTCATTTAATCGCACAGCCCTACAATGGACTGGAAATGAACAGAAAATAATTGGCAGCCCACCTGAAATACCATCGCGGACCACAGGTTGAAAACCACTGCTCTAACCTTTTTCAATTTGATGAGGGCAACAGCTTCTAATGTATTAGAGAAAATAGTGCCCATGTTGTTAGTCTAATTCATGTGTATTTTTGGGTACAAATAGCAGTTGACATAGAGCAGGCAGGTTATTTGCGAATCTGTCTTTGGTGACTGGAACAATAGTTCTGCCCAGACGGTAACGCTGAGACATATAGTTAATATCAGTGATATGCAGCATGCATGATACAAGGAAATGGTCTGTAACATCATCACTTTAAGGTACGATATCTATAGCAGTAAGATTGATTCCATGCAATATTATTAAATCTGATGTATGATTAAAATGATGAGTGGGCCCGGTGACATTTTGCTTGACTCCAAAAGAGTTTATTAGGTCAGTAAACGCAAGTTCTAATGCATCATTTGTATTATCAATGTGAATATTAAAATCTACCATGATTAAGGTCTGAGAGGAAATCTGCAAATTCTTTTAGGAATTCTGTATACGGCCCTGGTGGTCTATACACAGTAGCAAGAGCAAGAGATACATTAGATTTCTTTTGCATGTCTGACAGTGTAACATTAAGCAGAAGTATTTCGAATGAGTTAAACCTGTATCCTGTTTTCTGGGTAAAATTGAGAATATCACTATATATTGTTGCAACACCTCTTCCACGACCAGTCTGACGAGGCTCATGCTTATAACAGCAGTTTGGTGGAGTGGACTCATTTAGACCAAAATAATCATTTGGTTTTAGCCAGGTTTCAGTCAAGCAGAGTACATCAAAACTATTATCTGTGATCATTTAATTTACAATAACTGCTTTGGGTGTGAGTGATCTAATATTTATGAGCCCAAACTTAAAAAATTGTTTTTGTTCATTTACTTTACATGTTTCTGGTTTAATCACGATAAGATTTTTTTCTAGATCCTACATTAAATTTATTTTTTGACCTCACTATTCGGGGAACAGACACAGTCTTAATAGATTTTACAGCCAAGTACTTTTATCATTTAAGCGGGTGGAACAAAAGTCCTCATAATAGTTATTTGAGAATTGTCTTACTAGTCACATGGAGCGAAGTGTCCTGGAGATGTTGTCAGAGAGCAGCTCCGCTCCGCCTCTGCTGGGGTGCAGGCCATCAGCGCGAAACAGCCTAGGACGCTCCCAGAAAAGATTCCAGTTATTAACAAATATCAGTTTCTGTTCTTTACACCATGACAACAACCATTCATTTAAAGCAAAAAGTCTACTGAACCTTTCGTGTCCCCGTCGATACGTGGGCAGTGGTCCTGACACGATGATCGTTGCCGTGGGCGTCGTGCTGCGAACCGTCTCGATCAGGCTCCTGAAGTCCCTCTTCAGCGTCTCCGTCTGCCGCAGCGTGGTGTCGTTAACCCTGGCGTGAAGCACGACCGCTCTGGGGCTCTCGTCGGCCTTCAGGATCGTGGGTATCTGTGCAGAAACATCGAGAACACGAGCACCAGGGAAACAATGAGTGTGCACTTTACCTTCGGCTAACGTAGCACGGACTTGTCGGACGATGGACTCTCTGAAGATCACAGCGTCGCGTCCCATCTCGTGGAGGGTAGCGAAGCTGTTCCGGGTGGAGATCTCGAAGACAGGAGGAGGAGAAGTCGTCGCCCGGGGCCTGGCTCACGTCCTCCGCTGTCGATGCACCCAGGGTCCGTGGTGTCCCGGCGCCGGAGTGAAGGACATCTGGAAAGATCACGTCCTGGGTGCACTGGGACTGTGCAGAGAAACACACGGAGTAGACGTGGTGGGACTGTTAACAGCACGCTGTATACTTACCCCGGACTTGTGAGCGTCAGCCCGGGATAATTCCAGTGCAGCTCTCCGCTCTCTCAGCTGGGCCTGCCTCACATTCAGGTCGCGAATCTGCTTCTCCACGGCCTCGAACTCGAGCTGCACCGAATGCAGCTCAAATGTGTCCTCACAAGCAATCAAAGGTAGACATTCATCCGCCATTAAAGCAAGTAACAGTGAGTACAGCAATGGTAATGTGTGTGAATAGAGTATTAGCAATGTAAGCGCGTTTAGCAACAACCACGCTTGCTGATGCTAACGGGCTATAAGCTAATAGCGGACCCGGGAGATCAAAATAAAACTGTCACAGTGTCTGGGTTGTGTCCCTGGGTTTCCACTAGATGTCCTCCTTTCTCACGGTGTCTGTCACCTTATCACTTCCTGTTCCCTTATTTGGTCACCTTCCTCCTTGTTTAGTTAATTGATTGTTCCCCACCTGTCTCCTGTTTCCCCTTTATCCTTCGGTGTATTTATACCCGGTCTGTCTGAGTCTGTGTTACGGAGTCCTTGTTTAATGTTCATGTTAAACCCGTTGTCTTGCCCTTGCTGTGTGTTCTTATCTGTTTTGGTTTATGTTTGGATTCTCTGGTTTTGACCCTGCCTGGACTGTTTACCCTTTGGATTTGCCCTTTAATAAAGTCACATACCTGCACTTGGATCTCTCCCGTGGTTCTTTGTAACACCGATCGTGACAGAAGGACTCCGTCACACTGAGATCCAGCGGTATGTCTTTTTCCCGTTCCCCAGCCAAGATGGCGGAGCGGAGAGCTAAGTATCTCCGGCTGATCGCCCTCCGCCAAGAGGGCAATGAGGTGGGTGCCCTGGCACAGGTGTTCTGGTCCCTGGCCGAGGGTATGGGATACAACGATGCGGCTCTGAAGGATTATTTCAACAGCGGGCTGGATGATCCAGTTTCTCAGGAGGAGATGGGGCATTTAGAGACACTGGAATTCTGGGAATTCGTGTACTTCTTGCAGCATAGGCTTCCGTGGGATGCCCCAGCCACTCCTGTCTCTTCCGCCAAGATGGCCGCTAACCCAGCGCCAATGCCCAAGTCAGTCACTGATCCAGATTCATGGCCCAAGATGGCCGCCAGCCCAGCGCCACAGCACAAGATGGCCGCCAGCCCAGCGTCACAGCACAAGATGGCCGCCAGCCCAGCGCCACAGCACAAGATGGCCGCCAGCTTGGAGCCACAGCACAAGATGGCCGAGTCAACGCCTGAGTCTCCAGACAAGGTGTCACCGACTCGCCAACATAGAGGGCGGAGGAGGAGGAGACAGGCGTCTACCGTTCCTCAAAGCCCAGAGGACGTTCCCGAGGCGGTACCCGATGCTGTTCCGGAGACCGAGGCGGTGCCCGATGCTGTTCCGGAGGCCGAGGCGGTGCCCGATGCTGTTCCGGAGGCCGAGGCGGTGCCCGATGCTGTTCCGGAGGCCGAGGAGGTGCCCGATGCCGTTCCGGAGGCCGAGGCGGTGCCCGATGCTGTTCCGGAGGCCGAGGCTGTTCCGGAGGCCGAGGCGGTGCCCGATGCTGTTCCGGAGGCCGAGGCGGTGCCCGATGCTGTTCCGGAGGCCGAGGCGGTGCACGATGCTGTTCCGGAGGCCGAGGCGGTGCCCGATGCCGAGGCGGTGTCCGATGCTGTTCCGGAGGCCGAGGCGGTGCCCGATGCCGAGGCGGTGGCCGATGCTGTTCCGGAGGCCGAGGCGGTGCACGATGCTGTTCCGGAGGCCGAGGCGGTGCACGATGCTGTTCCGGAGGCCGAGGCGGTGCCCGATGCCGAGGCGGTGCCCGATGCTGTTCCGGAGGCCGAGGCGGTGCCCGATGCCGTTCCGGAGGCCGAGGCGGTGCCCGATGCCGAGGCGGTGCCCGATGCCGTTCCGGAGGCCGAGGCGGTGCCCGATGCCGTTCCGGAGGCCGAGGCGGTGCCCGATGCCGAGGCGGTGCCCGATGCCGTTCCGGAGGCCGAGGCGGTGCCCGATGCCGTTCCGGAGGCCGAGGCGGTGCCCGATGCCGTTCCGGAGGATGAGGCGGTGCCCGATGCCGTTCCGGAGGCGGTGCCCGATGCCGTTCCAGAGGCCGAGGCGGTGCCCGATGCCGAGGCGTCTCAAGTCTCCACAGGCAGTCCAGAGTCGAGTCAGGTGCCAGTGACCTCTCCAGAGTCAGGGCTAGTCACCGCTGATCCTCCAGAGTCAGGGCCAGTCACCGATGACCTTCCGGAGTCAGGGCCAGTCACCGATGACCTTCCAGAGTCAGGGCCAGTCACCGTTGAACTTTCAGAGTCAAGTCAAGTCACTGGGTGGTCTGCTGCTCCGCCCTGTTGGACTCTGTCCTTGACCACAAGGGTGTGGTGGTCTTCTGCTCCGCCCTGGGGGGCTTCCGCTCTGACCACATGGACGTGGTGGTCTTCTGCTCCGCCCTGGGGGGCTTCCGCTCTGACCACACGGATGTGGTGGTCTTCTGCTCCGCCCTGGGGGGCTTCCGTTCTGACCACACGGACGTGGTGGTCTTCCATTCCGCCCTGGGGGGCGTTTGCCCTGACCACACGGACGTGGTGGTCTTCTGTTCCCCATGTTTTTCTTTTCTGGCCCTCCGTCCCTCCCCCTGAGCCTCCACCTGTCCGCCTCCCTCCTGGTCTGTTTTATGTCTGTCGTGGAGCGTCTGGGAGCCGCTCCGTAGAGGGGGGGTTCTGTCACAGTGTCTGGGTTGTGTCCCTGGGTTTCCACTAGATGTCCTCCTTTCTCACGGTGTCTGTCACCTTATCACTTCCTGTTCCCTTATTTGGTCACCTTCCTCCTTGTTTAGTTAATTGATTGTTCCCCACCTGTCTCCTGTTTCCCCTTTATCCTTCGGTGTATTTATACCCGGTCTGTCTGAGTCTGTGTTACGGAGTCCTTGTTTAATGTTCATGTTAAACCCGTTGTCTTGGATGATCCAGAAGCATTTCTCGACCTGTTTGAGAGGACGGCCGAGGCGTGTGGGTGGCCGACAGACAGCTGGCCGGTGCGGGTGATTCCGCTGCTGTCGGGGGAGGCCCAGAAGGCTGCTCAACAACTACCCGTCCAGAACATCCTGGTATATGCAGACTTAAAAAGAGCAGTGCTCCAAAGGGTCGGCCTCTGCCCCGAGCAGCACCATCAGCGCTTCCAGTTGTTAGAACTGACTGAAGTGGGCCGGCCCTTTGTCTTAGCCCAGAATCCGGGACTCGTGCCGCAAATGGCTGTTGCACGGAGGAAGCGATGCCGAGACCATCATCAACAAAGTGGTACTGGAGCAGTTCATCTCGCGACTCCCAAAGAAAACCGCCCAGTGGGTCCAGTGCCACCGGCCGGTGTCGCTGGATCTGGCCATCCAACTGGTGGAGGATCAGCTGTCGGCATGTTCCGGGGTTTTTGGCGAACCCCTTTCCATCTGTCTCTCCCCACCCCCACCCCCCTCTCTCTTCCCTTTCCTCAAAGCCTGTCCCTTTTCCCAGGACTCGATTCATGCCCACTAGGGCGGCGGGGAGGTCTAGGCCGGCCTGCTGGCATTCCGGGGATCTGGGCCATTTCGTGGATCGGTGCCCGGTCATGGAGGTGGGGACGTTGGTCCGGATCCCTGACAACCCGCAGGCTGCCCCCGATCAAGCTGGGTTGTACCAAATACCCGTGAGTATTAAGGGAGGTACCTATCAGGCATTGGTGGATTCAGGTTGTAACCAGACCTCCATTGGAGCATTGGATACGGGCCGCATGGTTAAGGTGAGGTGTGTGCACGGGGATATAGTGGAATACCCCGTAAAAGCCATAGCCATCAAATTTAGGGGACAAATGCATTATGAGGAGGTGGCGTTAGTCCGCGCCTCCGACATCCACTAATCTTGGGGACCTATTGGCCAGCTTTTGAACAATTATTGGGGTGTTTAACAGTGGATGCCTCTGGGAAGAAGAGAGGGCCGGAGGGCGGGGCGAGCGCTCAGGTGGGAGAATCTGTGCCAGGACCCAGTGGGGAAGCTTCAGGCGAACCAAGTGATTTGGCGAGGCTAAACCTTTCCAGTCGCAATGACTTTCCTCTGGAGCAGTCCCAGGATGAGACCCTCAAACATGCATTCGAGCAGGTCCATTCAATCGATGGGCAGGTCCTCCATCCTGACCGTTCGCTCTCTTATCCGTATTTTGCCGCTATTAAGGACTGGTTGTATCGAGTGACCCATGACGCTCAGACAAAGGAAGATACAACCCAATTATTAGTACCTCAGAGCCGTCGGGAAATGCTTTTCCAGACGGCGCATTGTAATCCAATGGCAGGGCATTTAGGTATGACAGCCACATTAAATCATCTAATGACCCGATTTTTTTGGCCAGGCATTCACGAGAACGTGCGCAGATTTTGTCGCATTTTGTCGGGAAAGTCAGTTGGTGAACCCACCGGCCACCCCAAAAGCGCCATTGCGCCCTTTTCCTCTAGTGCAGGTCCTCTTCGAATGAATTGATATGGACCTCATTGGGCCCTTAGAATGATCAGCACGGGGACATCGTTTTGCGTTAGTCATAATGGATTACGCAACACGATATCCCGAAGCAGTGGTGCCCCGCAACATCTCAGCAAAGAGTGTGGCGGTCGCCCTGTTTCGTTTAATCTCCCGCGTGGGAATCCCAAAAGAGATTCTCACGGACCAGGGCACCACGTTTATGTAACGCACGTTACGCAAATTATACGAAATGATGGGCATTAAAGCGGTACATACCAGCGTCTATCACCCACAAACGGACGGACTGGTTGAACGATTTAATCGCACTTTGAAATCAATGATTTGTAAATTCGTACAAGAAGACACGAAAAATTGGGATAGATGGCTAGAACCCCTCTTATTTGCTGTGCGCGAGGTCCCCCAAGCCTCCACGGGGTTTTCCCCCTTCGAGCTTCTTTACTGACGCTAGCCCCGCGGGGTGCTGGACGTCCTGAAAGAAACTTAGGAGGACAGACGTTCGGATAGCAAGAACGAAATTCAATATGTCATGGACCTGAGATCAAAACTCCATACACTGGGGCGGCTCTCAATGGAGAATTTGCTTCAGGCCCAGGGCAGACAAAGCCAGCTATATAACAGGGGAACTAAGCTCCGAGAATTTGCACCGGGAGATAAAGTGCTCGTATTACTGCCAACCTCAGGCTCCGAATTATTAGCAAAGTGGCAAGGACCCTTTGAGGTCACACAGCGAGTAGGAGATCTCAATTATGAAGTAGTACGAACAGACAGAAGCGACTCGCGGCAAATTTACCACCTCAACCTCCTAAAAAAATGGAGCGAAGAGGAGTCAGTGCTGCTAGCGACGGCGGTGAGCAGAGAGGAAGATCTCGGGCCAGAGGTGGTCATTAAAGAAAAATCCCTTGCCGTGGCCCCAGGAGGGGATCACCTTTCGCCCTCGCAGCTCACTGACATTGGGCAGTCCGAATTTGCAGACCTGTTTTCGCCTCTACCTGGTCGTACTAATCTGATTCAGCACCATATTGAGACGGAGCCAGGCATGGTGGTTCGCAGCCGGCAATACGACTACCTGAACACAAGAAAAAAGTGGTTCAGACAGAATTAGAAGCGATGCTGGGGTTGGAGTAATCGAGGAGTCCCACAGTGATTGGGCGAGCCCGATAGTTTTGATTCCTAAAACAGACGGCTTGGTGCGGTTTTGTGTGGACTATCGCAGGGTGAACGCAGTGTCAAAATTTGATGCTTATCCAATGCCGCGGATTGACGAGTTGCTCGATCGGTTAGGTACGGCTCGTTTTTACTCGACATTGGACTTAACAAAAGGATATTGGCAGATCCCCTTATCTCCCATGTCCAAAGAAAAAACAGCTTTCACCACACCGTTTGGATTACACCAATTTGTGACGCTTCCTTTCGGCTTGTTCGGGGCCCCCGCTACGTTCCAGCGTCTCATGGATCAAGTGTTGCGACCCCATGCTGCATATGCCGCAGCCTACCTGTATGATATCATCATCTATAGTGGGGACTGGCAGCGGCATATGGAGCATGTGAGGGCTGTCCTCGAGGTGCTGAGACAGGCGGGGCTAATGGCCTACCCAAAGAAGTGCGCGGTTGGGCGGGTGGAGGTAAGGTATCTGGGCTTCCACTTGGGTCACGGGCAGGTGCGTCCCCAAATTGACAAGACGGCAGCGATTGCGACCTGCCCCAGAACCAAGACCAAAAAGGAGGTGAGGCAGTTCCTGGGGCTGGCGGGATATTATAGGAGGTTTATTCCTGGTTATTCGGACCTCACCAGCCCGCTGACTGACCTCACTAAAAAGGACGTACCAGATATGGTCCAATGGACGGAGCAGTGCCAACAGGCCTTTCCCGAATTAAGGCTGCCCTGTGTGGTGGACCGCTCCTGCACTCTCCTAACTTTTCTCTCCCTTTTTTGTTGCAGACCGATGCGTCGGACAGGGGGCTGGGCGCGGTCCTGTCCCAGGAGGTGGGGGCGGAGGACCGCCCGGTGCTGTACATTAGTCGAAATCTCTTGAAGAGAGAGACTAAGTAAAGCACCATAGAGAAGGAGTGTTTGGCCATCAGGTGGGCAGTCCTCACCCTTCGCTACTACCTCCTGGGGCGGGAGTTCACCCTCTGCTCGGACCACACGCCCCTCCAGTGGCTCCACCGCATGGAGGATACCAACACGCGAATCACCCGTTGGTATCTAGCTTTACAGCCTTTTAAGTTCAAGGTGATTCACAGGCCGGGGGCGCAGATGGCTGTAGCCGACTTCCTCTCCAGGAATAGAGGGAGGGGTGGCTGCAGGCCGGATGGCTCCCCGGCCTGAGTCGGGCGGTGGGGGTATGTGGCAGGGGAGGCATGGTTCAGCGAGGTCTGTGATGGGAGAGAGAGTAAAGAGACAAGCGGTGGTAAGTGGGTCAAGTGAAAAACGAGTGACACCTGCTTCTCATAGCAGTGATTGGCGTGGGGAAGCGGTATTTAAGCCAGCCACTAACCAGCAAGGGCAGAGAGAGCTGAGGACTCGTGGGGACTCAAGCAGGAACGTGGAAAGCAAGACTGTGAATTGCCCAGCAGTGGTTTGAATTAAGCAAATGCGCAGGTGGCGCGACGTTCTATTTTGTTGATTAATAAAAAAAAACACGAGCCTCAGAAACGCCGACCCTGGTCTCCTTCCTTCTCTTACATAAGAACTTTATCACAAATATATATATATATATATATATATATATATATATAAAATATTCTGTTTATCTTCCCTCTCCTATTAACAGCTTAAATCTTCCAGAGGATAAATCTGAGTCACTAACTCTACCAGCAGCTGTCTGATTATGAGGTTCAGCATTATGAATTATCATATTATCAGTGTGAATGGCATTGCACACATTCCATGAGTTTATCACTGTAACATGTTTTTCTCATAATCCTAAATTCATCGTAGAACCATTGTCACCAATCGTTACAGTTCTTTTGGCAAACGCAACTTATTGATCAACAGCGTATATATATATATATATATTTTTTTTTTTTTACAATGATTGCATTCACCATTCTTCATGACAAAATAAATGTGGATAAAAGAGAACTTAAAATCGAGGAAGGCATTATATTGTTGCTTATTATTTTAACATTTACCATTCTAGGTACACAAATTATCCATCAATTTTCTATACCACTCTCTGCAGGGTCAATGGAGCTTATGCCAGGATCTCGGATCACAGGCGGGGGACACTTTGAATGGATGGCCAGTCCATCAAAGTGATCACACATTTTGTTACGGTTTACGCTGCTGGAAGGAACACGGAGCCGAAGGATAAACGAAACAAGGCTTTATTATCCAACATAGGCATTCTCCAAACATGGATCACAGAGGAAGACACAGGTAGGTAGCAAGTGAGTGGTTAGTAAGTGGTTAGTAAGTAAGTAGACCCGACAACACTGAACTCAAAGGACAAGGATTAAGTAGAAGGGATAATTGGGGAAACACAGGTGGATGGCATGACTAAATTAACAGGGACATGGAACACATGGGGAAATGAAGAGACACACCTGGAAACTAATCAAACCAGACACGGAAGACAGAAACTGGGTCACAGGGGAAAAACACACAAACGGAGTCCAGATATGTAACATTACTCCCCCCTCCCGGTAGGTGCGTCCTCGCACCGTAGAAACAACAGAGGGAGGCGTGGGTGGGAACTTGGGAGGAGGTTCCGGTGGAGGACGGACTCCCAGGAGGGGGCCAGCAGACAGGGACCACGGAGGGAGGAGCCAGGGAGGAGACGACGGAGGGAGGAGCCAGGGAGGAGACAGGAGGGATCTGGAGCAGGAGGCACCCAGCAGGGCCCAGGCCACAGCCATAACGGCCCAAGGTGGGGCCGATGGTGGAAGGAGCCATGGAGGAGGAATGGTCGCCGACTCCAGGGACTCGACCCACGGCAACGGAGCAAGTGGAGGAGGAGCCCGAGGCAGAGACGGACAGCCAAAGAGCCAGGGTGACGGGGAGGCGCCGGAGGTCCTAGGCGGAACAGATGGCTCTGGTGACTGACGCGGCGATGTAGATCCGGAAGGCCGCGGCGAGGCCAGAGTGACAGAGGACTGAGGTGTAGCCGAGGGGATGAAGGAGCCTGACGGAGCCGGAGGGACGGAGGGATGAGGCGAAGCCGGAGGAGTGGAGTCCCGAGGCATAGGATGGACGACGCCAGACCAAGGCGGAGCCGGAGGGACGAGGGAGCCAGGCAGAGCATGTGGACTGCCGGGCCACGGCGGAGAGGAAGGAGCTAGGAGCCATGGTGGAGCCGACGATCAACGGGCCGAGGCGGAGTCCAGGCCTCAGAGGCTGGAGGCGGAGGTGAGGGAGACGCCGACCAAGGCGGCGCTGGAGGATGGCAGTCCCGCTGAGCTCGCACCACAATGATGGTAGGCTGAGGGAGAGCAGAGGGGCTGCCAGACGACAGCGGAGGAGGAGGCAGGAGTGGGTGGGAGGGTGGGAATTTCGGAGGAGCAGGCACTGGAGCGAACTCTGGGGCTGGAGCCCTTCCTGGGCTTAACTGGGGATCAGGAGCCCGTCCTGGGCTTAACGGAGGATCAGGAGCCCGTCCTGGGCTTAACGGGGGATCAGGAGCCCGTCCTGGGCTTAACGGAGGATCAGGAGCCCGTCCTGGGCTTATCGGAGGATCAGGAGCCCGTCCTGGGCTTAACGGAGGATCAGGAGCCCGTCCTGGGCTTAACTGGGGATCAGGAGCCCGTCCTGGGCTTAACTGGGGATCAGGAGCCCATCCAGGGCTTAACTGGGGATCAGGAGCCCGTCCAGGGCTTAACTGGGGATCAGGAGCCCGTCCAGGGCTTAACTGGGGATCACAGTCCGCACGATCCTCCACCTCATTTTGACCCAATTGGCGCTCCACATTTTGCTCCCTCGTGGTGGGCAGTGTCGCCGGCTCTCGCTGGTCTGACGGGTTGCTCTCTGGCTCTCCGTCATCGGTGGGCTCGGGCTTATGCCCCGTACCGTGGGGAGATTGTAGGCTGGGCTCTGGGTCCAGAGTGGACCTGGCGAGATCCTCCATTGGGCTGACAGTGAGAGGTGACCCATTTCTCACCAGAGTCCACTCTATAAATGCAGCGAAATCCTACCGAGGACCATCTTCGGGCGACAACGCTCTGCACTTGGAGTTCAGTCTGGCGTGATAAAAGGAGCAGAGCGCGTGGTCCGGGTAGCTGGTGGCATTAGCTAGCAAGAGAAACCGTTTGGTATGGTCCTCGAGAGAAAGCCCCTCCTGCTCCAGCAGGAGAAGGAGGAAATCGGGGCTATAGAGGGGATCCATCGACATAACGAAAAGAAAAAACTGGAAAAAAACGGAGGGGAAAACACGCAGTTTTTTAAACTTTTTCAGGTCGGGTCTTCTGTTACGGTTTACGCTGCTGGAAGGAACACGGAGCCGAAGGATAAACTAAACAAGGCTTTATTATCCAACATAGGCATTCTCCAAACATGGATCACAGAGGAAGACACAGGTAGGTAGCAAGTGAGTGGTTAGTAAGTGGTTAGTAAGTAAGTAGACCCGACAACACTGAACTCAAAGGACAAGGATTAAGTAGAAGGGATAATTGGGGAAACACAGGTGGATGGCATGACTAAATTAACAGGGACATGGAACACATGGGGAAATGAAGAGACACACCTGGAAACTAATCAAACCAGACACGGAAGACAGAAACTGGGTCACAGGGGCAAAAACACACAAACTGAGTCCAGATATGTAACACATTTTCACACCTATGGGAAAGCCATGAAACCCATGTAGACACGTACTGTTCGTATGCACGCAGAAATTCTTCCTGGCACAGCCAGGACTAAACCACCATAAAATGATTGCTATATGATTTACAAGCGCTATACGAAATTAGGTCAGATGACATTAAGAACTTAATAAGTTTAAAATTATTTTGACATCAAAGTGAGTTTCTGTTTCATCTA
Organism: Carassius carassius; assembly: GCF_963082965.1. Lineage (NCBI taxonomy): Eukaryota > Metazoa > Chordata > Actinopteri > Cypriniformes > Cyprinidae > Carassius > Carassius carassius. Next base: position 17,558,829 of record NC_081780.1, on the reverse strand, counting down.
TTGTAAAAGCATTACAGCACTGCATTTGTTTGAAACTGTAATGACCCACTACAATTATTAATCTTTAAATTTAACTTTAACAAAATTAAAGTCCCAAATTAGCCATTTCTTTTGCTGAATTACTACCTTAGTTCAGGCTATATTTTCAACTCTGTTACACAGAGCCTGTCCTCCAACAAAAAAAAACGACCATATAGGTTGTTTTGTGCAAGCACCTTATTATGACCTATATTTACGTTTTAAAGTTAAGCGCCCTCTAGCGAGTGTAAAAAATAATGACAGTATCGTGTTGCATCTGTCGTCATGAAATGACATATAACTCCATTACCAATCAAAATGCATGTTTATTTAAATGGAATATGTTGACTTTTTACACCGATCTCGCAGTAATTTGTACATATTCAGTTTTGTTTTTTCTATGTAGGATCTCTAGAAATAATGGCAAGCGCTGACTGACATCCAAGAGAGCTGAATCATAGATGCTTACTGACCTTGAAACTCACAGCAGAGGAAAGACCAGCCAAGCCTGTTTCTCCATGTGATCACTTCAGTCTCATAAAGATAAATTACAGAATTGTCCAGCCAGTGGAATATCATTTTTGAGCATATTGGGCCAAAAATGCTTTTTGCAGTGCTGTCTGAGAATAGGGCATCTAACTGGACATGACAAATTCTGTCTAAATTGAGCTGTGATTAAGTTATGTCCACTCTCAGGCAATGGCCATTTAAAGTACACTTTGGCTTCAATAATTGATGTTGCTCAAATAAAAACACTATGAGCCAAAAGTGAATTGCTGACTACTGAAGTTTTCAAATTAACTGAATTTAATAAATTAAAATATACTTTCACAAAGTGCTCAAAAGTCTGTCGTTTTAAGTGCTTTAAATATTAATGCTTATTTTATAGATTTAATTTATATACAAAGTTTAATTTTAAATTACAGTTCATATAATAATTTGAATATATTTATTTAAACTATAAATAATTATAATTCATGTAATATAAATATAATTACAGTTTTTCTCGATTGCTTAAACACGTTTCTTGAAACTATGCCTCGTATTCTCAAAACTATAAACACAAATCCATAACGTCTCACTCAGTTTCCCAAACAACCTATTTTCAGGTCAAAATGAAGCTCTACACTCAAAACCATTCACTCTTGCTGAAAAACCAAACTTTGCCCTCAGACAGGACACACAAGCCCTCAAAATCACACACTACAACATAGTCTAACACACTGGTGCAATAAACTCAAAACAACATTTCCAAAACTGGTAAGTTATGTTACTTGTGGTTCCCCTCCTCACAAACCTTTTCACATGATGAACAAAAGATACAACCAATGGATACATTGGCACATTTTTATTCATTCATGTACTACACAGTACAAAAAAAAAAAAAAAAAAAAGATTCTGCCTCAGCCTCCCGTCTTTGGTCTGGGTCAGGCCAGAGAATCTCATCCACATCACAGGCTATATTAGCCCTAGCCAGGCAGCGGGGGTAAAATCCTCTCGCATATAAGGTTCTCGATCATACACTTTCCACCGCCATGCCGAAAAAAACTCCTCTATTGATGTTTAGAAAGGGAGAGTACGCAGGCAGAAAGATGTTTGAAAATCTCGGGTTATTGGTAAACCAGTCTCGAACCAGAGCAGCGCGATGGAAGCTGACGTTATCTCAAACAACAACGTAGTGAGGGTGCTCTGGTTGTGCTGGTTCCCTGTGGTCCAACTGGAACATATGCTCTCTTAGACCGTCAAGGAAAGCAAGGAGGAGCATAGTGTTATAGGGTCCTAAAATGGCATGGCGGTGGAGTACCCCTCGTTGGCTGATGACTGCGCACATAGTGACATTCACTCCGCGCTAACCAGGGACCTTTACAATAGCCCGATGGCCAATAATGTTCCTCCCCCTTCTCCTTCTTTTGGTCAGGTTGAAACCAGCCTCATCTACAAAGATAATTTCATGGGGAACAGGCCAGCCTTCAATCTCAAAGATTCTCTGCAAAACACATGAAACACAGTAGAGTAAATCACTATGCTGAAGCACAGTTCAAGAGGGCACAAATGGCAGCATAAACTGCTATACTCTGATGGTACACAATACGTCATGCGATATCAAAATTCATACCTGAACATATTCCACTTGTTGGTCTTTCACTCTGTCAGAGTTTCGTTCAAAAGGGACGCGGTATACCCGTTTCATTCGGAACTCGTGCTTTCGGAGGATGCGGTCAATTGTGGAGAGGCTGATGGCATTTATTCCTCGAAAATGATTATTATCCTCAATCACTCTCCTTTGAATCTCTCGTAGGTGGATTACAGTATTGGCAATGACCATGTTTACAAGCTCCCTCTCTTGCTCCTCCGACAAAAGCCTTAGCCTGCCTCCACCAGGTGGTCATCTCTGTGTCCTAAAAAAAAATAGAAGCACTACTGTAAGCATTACTGTAACTCTCATACATTCTTTTTACAGGAAAAAATGGAAACATACTGAAACTATCTGTATGCGAGGCAATTTGATGCATTTCTTTATTACAGTAGTACATATTACATAGTGCAACAGTAGATGTGATGTCAAAGCACAGAGTACAGCACAAGTTACTGTACAGAGCAGTCTTACTGTAAGTACACCTACCTGTTTTCCTCCCTGAAAGTTCTGATGATGGAGGCGACAGTGAAGCGACTCAAATTAGGCTGTACTCGTTGCCCAGCCTCCCTTATAGTCATGCCAAGGACAAGGACATGATCAACTAAAGTGGCTCTAATTTCATCCGAGACTGCTTGTCTCCTTGCCCTACCTCCTCCTCCTCCTCCTCCTCCTCGTCTACCTTGTCCTTCACCACGTCCTCCTCTTCCTCTTCTTACTCCTCTCCCTCCTCCTTCACCACGTCCTTTTCCTCTCCCTCCTTCACCACGTCCTCTTCCTCTCCCTCCTCCTTCACCACGTCCTCTTCCTCCTCCTTCACCACATCCTCTTCCTCCTCTTTCACCACGTCCTCTTCCTCTCCCTCCTCCTTTACCACGTCCTCTTCCTCTCCTTCCTCCTTCACCATGTCCTCTTCCTCCTCCTTCACCACGTCCTCTTCCTCTCCCTCCTCGGCCTCTTCCTCCATTTCTTTGTGGATCCATTGTTCCAAAGCTGAAATGAACTGACTCTGGCACTTTTATGTATCTTGAAAGTTCTGATTGATGTGTGTTAAATTTGGACTCTTAGTGTTTTCACCTGGGTAATTGTGTGCTAATTGAGCTGAAACTATACTGACTTGAGTGAACAATATTGAATACTAGTGCTTTCTAAATGATCACATGGTCTAGGCAATGAGAAATTAAGGGATTTGTGTGTAGAGTATTGCAGTGACAGTTCAGTGACAAATCTGACTCATTTGTCAAAACAGGGAATAGTGTTTATAGTTTAGTGAAATGGGTGTGCTTTTTGATAAATGGTATTATGGTTTTGAAATTTTAGTTCAAAAGCCTGGTTATAGTGTTTAAGCAATCGAGAGAAACTGTAATGTTGGCAGGTGCTGGAAATCAGCATCTCCATAAAGCTTGTCAGCAGATTGAAGCATAAAGTGCTCCAAAATCTCCTGTTAGATGGCTGCATTGACTTTGGACTCGATAAAACACAATGGAGCAACACCAGCTGATGTCATGGCACCCCAAATCATCCCTGACTTCGGAAACTTCATAGTGCACTACAAGCAGCTTGGATTCTGTGCCTCTCCAGTATTCCTCCAGACTCCAGACGTTGATTTCCAAATGAAATGCAAAATGTACTTTTATCTGAAAAGAAGACTTTGGACCACTGAGCAACAGTCCAGTTCTTGATCTCCTTAGCCCAGGTAAGATGCTTCTGACATTGTTTCTGTTTCAGAAATGGCATTGGTAGCCTTTTTCCTGAAGACGTCTGAGTCTGGTGACTCTTGATGCACCTTCCTTCCTGGTAGTGTAGTACTTTTACTAACTGTACTTTAAAGTTTTCTCAGTTTTCTGGTGAATGACACATAATATATTGTAGTAATGTTGTCTCTGGTTGTCTGGTCTGTGTGCGTTCAGTTGTGGTATTGAGAGTGGAAAAAGTGCTGTACTACATTCACTACCCCCCACCAACAATTCCTGCCCGGCCCGAGACTCAAACTCAAAAAATTTGGATTGCGAGTCCAACTCTCTTACCATTAAGCCACAGCTTCCCCAGTTTATTAAAGACAAACAAATTATAAATGTTACATGTTTATTGCAGGGGTGGCCAATGTTGGTCCTGGAGAGCCACAGTCCTGCAAAGCCAAACTCTGCAGGACTGTGGCTATCCAGGACCAACATTGGCCACGCCTGATATAGTGCATGTGTTCAGCCTGTTGAGTCACTCACTAGTGTCCCCTCCAGGTGGTAGCACCCTATACTACCGACTAGCTCACTTATGCCTAAAAATTCCCCTGTAAGCAAAAATATGTTTTACACAATGGATAATAATAATACTGTTTTATTAAAATGTATTAAATTCATTTTATATGCTTATTTTCATTTAATCTTATTCTATTCATTAGCTCATTAGTAGGGATTTCATGACCTGAAATGCTTGTGGCTGTGTTTTAAAATACAGTAATAGCGCAAATGTCACTAAATAGATATACTGTAAGCCTTTGTAAATCACACAATGTGAATGATTAATTTAAATACTGTCCTCCCATAAATGTTGTACCTTGAAAGGGAAACTTCAATAAATGCATATGTCATAAGGTTATTCGCAAAAATAACTGACCTTGCGTTTTCATCACTCATTTTTCACGGTCTTTAGTAAGTCCTGACAGTAGTCTTTTTTATTTTATTTTTTTAATGCAAAAAGAGATATTTCATTGGTGCAAATGGCGAAAGAGATGAAAAAGTGCGAACATACAAATTATATTACATTTCTATCCCATTACATTACAATTGTCCCATTAGAGCAGGGGTGTCAAACTCAGTTCCTGGAGGGTCACAGCCCTGAAGAGTTTAGTTCCAACCCTACACCAACACACAAACCACATAGTTTTCAAATGAGCCAGAAGGTCTTGATTAGCTGGATTGAGTTAGGGTTGGAGCTAAACTCTGCAGTGCTGTGGCCCTCCAAGAATTGAGTTTGACACCCCTGCTTTAGTCTATGCTCTCTTAAATTAAAAAAAAAAAAAATTAACAAAATTAAACCAACCTACCCTTTCCTACCTGCCTATCATCATATGTATTTGCATTACTCTGTGGACCCTGTGACATAATTCATTGTGACAGAGACTCCTATTTTTAAAAATATTGGTTTATACATTTAACCCTCAATAATACATTGGGACTAATTTGGGCAAAATCATTTTGTTTTGTTTTTTAAAAATAGTTTCCTTAATCTGAGCGGTTCAAGACTTAAGTTTGCCACCTGAACACACACACACACACACACACACACACATAAATTCAATTCAAGATTCAAGAATGTTAAGTGTTTAGAGTGACTTTCCTGCCCAAAAATTGGCTATCCATAGGAAATGAATGGCAAATAGTGGCATTAAAATGTTGGATATTTTTATACCATCATATGTCATATATATATATATATATATATATATATATATATATATATATATATATATATATATATATATATATATATATAGTTTCCTTAATCTAAGCGGTTCAATACTTGGCTACTTTTACAAAGTTTGGCACCTGAACACACAAAAATAGAGGACCTGATTTGACAGTTAAGAGGTTTTTTTTCTTTTTTTTAAGCCTGCAAAATTTCTCTCATAGGAAATAAATGGTAAATACAAAAATTTAAATACATATTATTTGTCCAATAAATTCAAAACAATGCAGATAAACACACACATAAATGAAGGGGTGAATTTATACAACATTCTCAATGTGTCAAATACAGTATTTCACAATTGCTTAAACACATTTCTTGAAACCTTCACCCATATTCTCAAAACTTTAAACACAAAAGCCAGTCTTTAAACTATATTCATAAAACCCCTGACTCTTCTGGCAAAATCAAACACTTGCCCCAAAACCATTTGATCTGTGCTCAAAATCAAACACTGCTTTCAAAACATAAACACAGCCAGTCAATATATAAACACTCATCAGCATTCATTAGACACTACATCAAAAAAATTGACAACACAGCGTCCAGGGCATGTAGTTACAGATAATTTTTTATTGCATATAGAAAATAATTTTGTCATAAATAAAAGTAAATAATTCACAACTCAGTACAGCAAATATATTGCATACTGTGAGTACTGCAAGTAATACAGTATAGAATTTCTGTATTTTCAGCATAAAAATAAAGTAAGCTCAAAGAACAAAGACAACTCTAAATGCAAAGTGTATTACACAAAACATTGTGCAATTGCAAAATCAAAGCCAATGAGAGGCTCATTCTGCCGCAGCATCCCGATGGTGGAGGACCTCCCCATTGCTTATGGCTGCACATAGGGTGACATTGCCACCACGCTGGCCAGGGACTTCCACAATGGCACGTTGGCCAATTATGTTCCAGCCTCTCCTTCTCCTCTTCGCCAGATTGAACCCTGCTTCATTTGCAAAAATATATTCATGGGGCCTTTCCATGGAATCCATTTCAAACACGCCCTATATATAAAAGAGATATATAAATGGTTTTGTAAGTGTTACAGAAAGACATACTTCTGCAAAAGTGTATGTACATATGTATATACACTCCTGATTTACACACACTACAATGTAGTGCAGTTACTTATTTTTTCCCCACTCCCCTTTCTATTGACAAACTGATGTACTATATAAAATGTCAAATTAGAAAAACAATACATTCACCTGTTCTCTTCTCTGAATGTCCTGATTATGGTGGCCACAGTTGTCCTTATACTCTTCCTCTTCATCCACCACCTCTTACAAGAACTCTTCCTCCTCTGCGTCTCACATTGTTTCCATCCATTGTGGTATCACCACTCAACATACCTGGGCCACCTGTACGGCTTATATTCTAGACAACTGATTTGATCACATCATTAGAAACAAGTGTGAACAATTTTGAGTTGTTGTGTGTAAACGATGACAGTTGTGTTGTAGTTGTGTTTAACTTTTGCCACATGTATTTACCATTTTGCAACACAGTGCAAAATAAGTTTTAGTGAGAAAGAATGTGTTTAGAGTTTTGCAAAAAGAGTGGATGAGATTTGCAAACAGTGTCTTAACTACCTGAACTTGTTTAAGATTTTGCCTACAAAGTGACTGATTCGACAAATGGGTTTAGGCAACTGAGAATTGGGTTCAGAGAATGTGGTTTAGTGTTTTAGCAATTGTGAAATACTGTAATAACACTCATTCTCTCTCTCTCTCTCTCTCTCTCTCTCACACACACACACACACACACACACACACACACACACATCCACAAAAAACATTGAAAACTACTGCCAACTACAGTCAAGGCCAAAAGTTTTGAGAATTACATAAATATTGGAAATTGGAAAAGTTGCTGCTTAAGTTTTTATAATAGTAATTTGCATATACTCCAGAATGTTATGAAGAGTGATCAGATGAATTGCATAGTCCTTCTTTGCCATGAAAATTAACTTAAACCCAAAAAAACCTTTCCACTGCATTTCATTGCTGTCATTAAAGGACCTGCTGAGATTATTTCAGTAATCATCTTGTTAACTCAGGTGAGAATGTTGACGAGCACAAGGCTGGAGATCATTATGTCAGGCTGATTGGGTTAGAATGGCAGACTTGACATGTTAAAAGGAGGGTGATGCTTGAAATCATTGTTCTTCCATTGTTAACCATGGTGACCTGCAAAGAAACGCGTGCAGCCATCATTGTGTTGCATAAAAATGGCTTCACAGGCAAGGATATTGTGGCTACTAAGATTGCACCTAAATCAAGAATTTATAGGATCATCAAGAACTTCAAGGAAAGAGGTTCAATTCTTGTAAAGAAGGCTTCAGGGCATCCAAGAAAGTCCAGCAAGCGCCAGGACCGTCTCCTAAAGAGGATTCAGCTGCGGGATCGGAGTGCCACCAGTGCAGAGCTTGCTCAGGAATGGCAGCAGGCAGGTGTGAGCGCATCTGCACACACAGTGAGGCCAAGACTTTTGGAAGATGGCCTGGTGTCAAGAAGGGCAGCAAAGAAGCCACTTCTCTCCAAATAAAACATCAGGGACAGATTGATCTTCTGCAAAAAGTATAGTGAATGGACTGCTGAGGACTGGAGCAAAGTCATATTCTCCGATGAAGCCCCTTTCCGATTGTTTGGGGCATCTGGAAAAAGGCTTGTCCAGAGAAGAAAAGGTGAGCGCTACCATCAGTCCTGTGCCATGCCAACAGTAAAGCATCCTGACACCATTCATGTGTGGGGTTGCTTCTCATCCAAGGGAGTGGGCTCACTCACAATTCTGCCCAAAAACCCAGCCATGAATAAAGAATGGTACCAAACACCCTCCAACAGCAACTTCTACCAAAAATCCAACAACAGTTTGGTGAAGAACAATGCATTTTCCAGCACGATGGAGCACCGTACCATAAGGCAAAAGTGATAACTAAGTGGCTCGGGGACCAGAATGTTGAAATTTTGGGACCATGGCCTGGAAACTCCCCAGATCTTAATCCCATTGAGAAAGAGGCGGGTGGACAAACAAAAACCCACTAATTCTGACAAACTCCAAGAAGTGGTTATGAAAGAATGGGTTGCTATCAGTCAGGATTTGGCCCAGAAGTTGATTGAGAGCATGCCCAGTCGAATTGCAGAGGTCCTGAAAAAGAAGGGCCAACACTGCAAATACTGACTCTTTGCATAAATGTCATGTAATTGTCGATAAAAGCCTTTGAAACGTATGAAGTGCTTGTAATTATATTACAGTACATCACAGAAACAACTGAAACAAAGATCTAAAAGCAGTTTAGCAGCTAATATTTATGTAATTCTCAAAACTTTTGGCCACGACTGTAGTGGCTATTGATATTTTATTGACACTTTGATATTTTTATACCATCCAGAGCCACCATATGTCACCCAAGTGACAAGGTTTTTTTTACGTTTCAGCTGTATGAACTTACTGGATTTTTTTTTTTACTGGAGTGAAATAAATATAAAATATAACAAAAAAAAATTTACTAAAAAGATGGTACTTTTAGAGGTAAATAAATCAATAAAAACACCCCAAAAATAAAAAAAATTGCATTAATTCATAAATTTGGAATCACACCTGAGACCTTCGTGCCCAAATTAGGGCTGTTATGCGAAGGATGCTGGAGGGTTAACAACCCGTTTTATAGATGAAAAACTTCAGAAACGTATTACAGTTCATCCTGGCATCATTTCAGTTTTGAAGCACTGAAAACTGCTGTGTCTGGCAGATGTTTTAACATGCAATTAATCAATAATCCATTAATAGATAAATTCTTTTTCAATTAATTTCATTATCGGTTTTTAATGATCATTATTTGGTGATATGGACAGTAGCATAAACATGGATAAATGGGTGATTGTATCAACTTCCTGCTGTTCGTTCATCACCTGTAAGAAGTTACACTGAAACTAAACTCTGAAATAAAATCTTTAAATGTATCTCTCAACAAAATGTTAAAATTAAACCTTTCTCATTCTCAAGATGGATTCCAACAGAACTTTAAGAATCAAAATATCATAATTTAAAAATAAACCAAAGATTTAAAACAGTTACATTTAAATGGGTGACAATTAAAACGAAGTCACGGTGCTGACAGGTGCTGCCAGGTGCTGCCAAAGAAATGCTAATATCTTCTTCCATGCATCCTCTTGTGCATATGCGTGCGGCTTGGTTTGTCCACCCCACAGCATGACAGCTGCAGCAACAATAACAACACACATTCACAAGTAAAATACACAATCACAAATAAAGTCTAAACATAAAATTACTATTGACATTGAGTTGTCTTATAAACAATAAGAAGAATTGTGAGAGTAGATCATGCATTCATACTTCTCTCATTTGTCCACTCTGGTTTATAGTTAGTTGCACGGTAGTGAGGTGAGTACGGAGGTTCAATAAGATGACCTGCACCAGGATATGTCAGGATTTCCAACAAGTGCCGATTTCCTGCTTTCTCCATCATCAACGCCACCTGGGTTTAACAGGTTTATAATTAATATCCAAATCATTGGTGAGAATACATTTATTTTATTTTTTATTTTTTTTTATTTTTAAAGTGTGGATAAGCCCCTCCTCCACAAGAAGATCAATGTCTGCTTCTACATCACTGCCTGTTTAGCCCCGCCCACCGATTTGTGCATCTAGTGTATTAATAACGAGAGAGGTGAACATGTAGATTTACCCAGAAATGTAACTATAAATATGGCTCCGAAGACAACAAGATACTGTTCAGTGCCAAACAGTGGAAAAACACAGTCTTTGTATTTTCTTCCTTCTGATCACAAATTTAGGAGAGAGTGAATGAACTTTATTTTTAATAAAGTTCCAGAAAGGATCAGTGAGAACTTGGTTATTTGTTAACTTTTTTTAGCGCAGATCTGTTTACAAAAAAAAAAAAATCACAGCTTCATATGGGATTTTCAGAAAGATTGAAACTAAAAGACGATGCTGTGCCGACTTTATTGGATCCAACTAGGTATGTAACGGTATGAAAATTTCTTAGCACGATTATAGTGACCAAAATTATCACGGTTATCACTATTATCACAATATTGTTAAAATGTGCTGGAGATGTTAAAAAAGTAGATCTGTAGTTCAACTCAAATTGTGAAACTTGTGTATTAAAAGCACACAGACTAAAGTAATGTAAGTCTTTGATTCTTTTAACCTTTTCAGTGGTGAGTTTAAAATATTCTAGCGGTCCCCCCAGAGTGAGTTTTTTTAAGATGACCATTATTTTAGAACATTCCCCTTACTGTTTCCATAGCTACCCATCAGTCTTGTCTCGTGAAACACCACGTCAACTATAACACAGTATGACAGATGGACCTCTTTTATTTTGTTTTTCTTTCTTTTAATTTAAAACATTCACAAACTTGCATACCATGTCATGAACAATCTGATATTCCAATTTATAAATATGTGTAAATGAGTGTGTTTTGTCATTTAAAAACCTTTCTAAATGATCTTGTTAGTGATCTGTAATGTGAGATGGGTGTCGACATGTTTGTTCACACTGCAGTGCAGAGAGTCCTGTCAGTTGGATTTACAGCATGTAAATTTATCAGTCTCTCCCGAAATACAAATAATAAGTGGCGGGTGAACTGGGTAAAGAATAGAGTGAACTTTATAGTTCCTTACACCATGGGTATCTGATATGAATAAAAAAACATCTGCAAATTAAATTTAAATGGATTGCTATTATTGCTTCCATAGACATATGTGTGTATTTTTCTAACTTTAAGTGTATTGTTTTACTAGTATTTATGTGTATATATTTCTGAAACCTAAAATATGCAATATGATGTTAATAACACTGCATAATTGTGATACTATGACAAGAGCAGTGCACATCTCTGGCTCAGCGCCAGCCAACGTGCGAAAACGCAGTTTGAATTTGGCAGTTATGTGACGACACCGACTGTTCTGAATCCCATATGTGGGACCATACTACCAGGGCCATGGAAATAAGAATCCCATATGTGGGACCGTACCATTCAAAAGGTTAATTATGATGATTTTGGCTCATATTTAACAAAAATCCACCAATTCACTATCTCAACAAATTAGAATACCTTAGAATGCCTTTTGGAAAGTATGTTCATTTACTGTACATGTACTCAATACTTTGTAGGGGCTCCTTTTGCTTTAATTACTGCCTCAATTTGGTGAGTCATGGAGGTGATCAGTTTGTGGCACTGCTGAGGTGGTATGGAAGCCCAGGTTTCTTTGACAGTGGCCTTCAGCTCATTTGCATTTTTTGGTCTCTTGTTTCTCATTTTCCTCGACAATACCCCATAGATTTTCTATGGGGTTCAGGTCTGGTTAGTTTGCTGGACAGTCAAGCACACCAACACCATGGTCATTTAACAAACTTTTGGTGCTTTTGACAGTGTGAGCAGGTGCCAGATCCTGCTGGAAAATGAAATCAGCATCTTCAAAAAGCTGGTCAGCAGAAGGAAGCATGAAGTGTTCCAAATTGTTTTTTTTTTTCTTTTTTGTTTTTTGGTAAACGGGTGCAGTGACTTTGGTTTAAAAAAAAAACAAAAAAAAAAACAATGGACCAACACCACCAGATGACATTGCACCCCAAATCATCACAGGCTGTGGAAACTTAACACTGGACTTCAAGAAACTTGGGCTATGAGCTTCTCCACCCTTCCTCCAGACTCTAGGACCTTGGTTTCCAAATGAAATACAAAACTTGCTCTCATCTGAAAAGAGGACTTTGTACCACTGGGCAACAGACCAGTTCTTCTTCTCCTTAGCCCAGGTAAGACACCTCTGACATTGTCTGTGGTTCAGGAGTGACTTAACAAGAGGAATACGATGACTATAGCCAAATTCCTAAACAAGTCTGTTTGCTTTGACCCCAGCATCAGTCCATTCCTTGTGAAGTTCACTCAAATTAAATCGATTTTGCTTGACAATCGTCATAAGGCTGCGGTTCTCTCTGTTGGTTGTGCATCTTTTTCTTCCACACTTTTTCTCTTCCACTCAAATTTCTCATGCTTGGATACAGCACTCTGTGAACAGACAGCTTCTTTGGCAATGAATGTTTGTGGCTTACCTTCCTTGTGAAGGGTGTCAATGATTTATCTTCTGGACAACTGTCAGATCAGCAGTCTTCCCTATGATCGCGTAGCCTAGTGAACCAAACTGAGAGACCATTTTACAGGCTCAGGAAGCCTTTGCAGGTGTTTTGAGTTGATTAGCTGATTGGCATGTCACCATATTCTAATTTGCTTAGATAGTGAATTGGTGGGTTTTTGTTAAATATGAGCCAAACTCATCACAATTAAAAGAACCAAAGGCTTAAACTACTTCAGTCTGTGTGCATTGAATTTATTTAATGCACGAGTTTCACAATTTGAGTTGAATTTACCAGTAATCATTACTTCCCTAGATCCAACAGTAATTTCTCTTTGTCTGTTATTACAGATAGTTTGATATTTACTGAGTATTTATTCATCCATCTGTCAAACATACACAAGTGTTAGCCAGTCATAGCAATGGGCTTTTACTTCCTAGTCTACAACCTGCCACGCTTATTCAAACAGAGTGTTCTGATGAGGGAGCCAAAAACAGGACAGAAAATAGCCTATTAATTCGGAGGAGTTGCTGAGGAATGGAGGAAAATTAGCTTGTGGGGATCGCAGATGGACCTAGTTGGTGAGTAAAAGGTTTTTAAAAGTTTTTTATGTCACAGCAGAAAGCAATGTTTAGTCATAAGCTTAATGTGACAGACCTAAAAAAATATGCAACTCACGTCTTCAGCAGATTCCACTGCAGGAATAGTCTGATCATCATCACCATTCACCAACAGAAGAGGACACTTTATTCTCCCAACCTGTGTGCATTGTTAAAGATGATTGGTGTTAATGGAAAGCAAATTATTAAAAATAGATATAAAACTAGACAGAACAAACATATCAACAAATCCATATTGATATACTGTATACTCACGTCAACTTTGCCAGTTTGACAGGGAAGCGATAAAACCAGATTTCTGCTGATAACCTGGTTGTCCTCATTCACACATAGCTTATCTGCATAGCTGGAATTAACATGTAAGAAGAAGTAAGAGCCACACAAGAGCCTAGATGTTTGAAACTTTAGATATGGTGATAAAAGTAAATTGTGAATATGTACTTAAAAAAATCTGAATATCTACATGAAAGTTGTAATCTACAGATACGGTAAGTGTGAACATAGAGATAAAAAAAACTGAAAATATAAAGGCAAGTCATATACAACGTATGTATGTATATATATATATTTATATATATATATATATATATATATATATATATATATATATATATAGTTAAAAGTCTGAAGAAACAGATTATTATTCTGACTATATAATTGTAAATCAGAATGTATATTTGTAAGTCTTGAGAACATAAAAGCAAATCTGAATATATAGTTTACTTCTCAAAATAAATATATCTTTATTATTAGGCATGTCAATATAGGAAGATTTTATTATTATTATTATTATTATTATTATGAAAACAGTATGCCTATGTATCCTGTACATGTATCAATGCAGATATTGTACTTATTATTGTAATTATTGCTGTCCACCTCATACTTCTCCAGTTATCTCAATAAAAGCACTATTTGTAAACATATGAGGTTGCTAACAGTTTCCCTATCCCTCTTAGTCATTTTGACTTGTGTAGAAAAGATGAACACTCTCACTATGAGGATATTTTGGTACTACAGACAGCATTTTTTCAAGCAGAGGGAAAAAGCTCATTTTGATTTAGATTAACAAGATGCATTTTCAATTATATATATAGACTTGCCTGATAATAAAGATACAATTATATTGAGATGTAGACAATATACTGTATATTTTCCGATTTACAATTATATGTTTGGGATAAATATTAATAAGTAACTATAAATATAAATATATATTTTGATTTACAATCATATATTGATGATTTGCATTTATACTGTATATATATATATATATATATATATATATATGGGTGTGTGTGTGTGTGTTTAAACAATTCATATTTTTATCCTAACAATCCCCATATCTGCTGATTGGCTTCATCACTATCTCCTCTCCACCAGTAAGCTGGTATGTGGTGGGCGTTCTGGCGCAATATGGCTGCCGTCGCATCATCAAGGTGGATGCTGCACACTAGTGGTGGATGAGGAGATACCCCCTGTCTATGTTAAAGCGCTTTGAGTACCTAGAAAAGCGCTATATAAATGTAATGAATTATTATTAATTATTATATTTTCTTTAGTCACACTTACATCTACATATTACAATTAGCATTCATATAGTCAGAATTATAACTACATTAACAATTTACATTTATATATTCAGACTTACATCTATACATTCTGATTTACATTTATATTATTCAGATTTATAAATATATATTTTGATTTACTTTTACATTTTCAGACTTATAACTGTATATTCAAATTTACTTCTATAAATATGTTAATATGTTTGCATTTATATAACTTATATATTCAGTTCCTCTTTCAGGAACTCGAGCTGCGTCGAACAACGCTTTGGGGAACGCGCTTAGCGTGAGTGACTCTGAATATCGTGTGTAATCAGTCGAATGGAAGAGCGTGACGTCACAGGCGGGGTGACGTAAGCGACCAGGAAGCTATAAAAGCACGTGCCGCGGAGCTGGCGTCAGCTTCACGTCTTTCAGCAAGTGCTCTGTGTGTGAATGTCACTTGTTTGTCTTGTGAGTCTTATTTACTGTTGTCTGTCCAGTTAGAGCTCCAAGTCATGCCAAAGAGCAAGGCGAAATCCAAGCATACTGATGGCGATTCCAAATCACATTATAGGTTGTGTGTTCCTCCCTGCCCGCGATATATAACGGGTGGGGATACACACAGCTTGTGCGTGGTTTGCCTGGGAGTGAAGCATGCTAAGTCGGCTCTCGAGGGGGCTGACTGTCCGCACTGTGAGCGTATGTCGGTGCGGCTGCTTCGTTCCCGGAGGGCCCTCTTCGAGGAGGGGGCCTTCACCAGCGTTCCCCGCAGTGCTGGTCCCACATCTGCCAAGGCAGAACGGCGGCTGCACTTGTGGGGTTCGCAAGTGGATTTGGTGGAGGGAATGGAGACGGGCCAGTCCCTATCTCCTTCCACTTCCGCCAGATCCGGCGCCCAATCTCTGGAGTTGGAAGCACGCTCTGTGGTTCCTTCCACCCAGGGAGAGGGATCGACGCTCCTCCTCTCTTCCTCCGAGGAGGTTGATGTGGAGTCGGTTGACAGGGATTCACCACCCCATTCTCCGCAATATGAGGAGCTCTTTAAGGTGGTTACTCACGCGGTGGCCAAATTAAGCATTGATTGGCCCGCCGAAAAAACGACTGAACCACAGCGAAGCAAGCTCGATGAACGCTTCCTGCGCGTGAGTCAGCCACCTCCCAGCCGGGGCCTTCCATTCTTTCCCGACCTGAATGATGAGATCGCCAGGTCGTGGAAACACCCATTTTAAGCCTGCCTCTACATCCCCTCGTTTGACTACTACGGCAACGTAGTGGGGATGGGAGAGCACGGCTATAGAGCGATGCCCCGGGTGGAACAGACGCTCGCGAGCTAACTGTCCCCCGGCGCGGCATCGTCTCTGAAGGCCCCAGCATTGCCCTCAAAGCCACTCAGAACAACATCGGCTTTGGTGGGCAAAGGGTATGCGGCTGGAGGTCAGGCTGGTGCGTGTCTGCACACCATGGCGGTGTTACAGGTGTACCAATCCGACCTGCTTAAACAGCTAGATGAGGGAGAGGAGATCAAGTCCCATGATATCTCAGAACTAAGAAGGACAGTTGAGAGCGTCGCTCTCGGCCGAGGTCTTCTAAGCCTAAACAAGATCTTAGGGCAGTCATAGAAGCTAAGAAGTCCTCGGCCAAGAAACCCTGATGCCAAAAGCCCAGGGTTTCAGAGGGCAGCCTCTGTTGGGGTAGAGCGGTACACACCGCAGTACACGGTGCCTGTCTCGCCTCAGCACCCTCTGGGGGCCGATCTGCCAACCCTGCCAGTGTTTCAGGGCACAGCGGTCCCCAGCGAGCATCGGTCTCAGTATCTTCCGCCCGTGCGCGTAGCGGGGCTGAGACACTCGCCGCCCCTGCGGGGGCCTCTTACACCAGAAGTCAGTCTCAAGAGACTGATTCCCTTAGTAAATTATTTAGCAGCATGGAAACTACTGCCAAATGTATCTCAATGGGTCCTGCACACAGTAGAAAAAGGCTACCGTATTCAGTTCGGCTCTGCGCCACCAATATTCAACGGGGTCATCCCGACGATAGTCGCCCCCAGGCAGGGTCTGGTTATGGAACAGGAAGTATAAACCCTATTAGAGAAGGAGGGCATCAAGGTGATCCCTCCTCAAGATAGGGAGTCCGGATTTTACAGCCGGTAATTCATAGTTCCAAAGAAGGATGGGCGGTTGCGTCCGATTATAGACTTGAGGGTCTTAAATCGTTCAGTTATGAGATTGAAGTTCAAAATGCTCACAATCAAGCATGTTGTAGCTCAGATCAGGTCCGAGGACTGGTTTGTCACAATAGATCTCAAAGATGCATACTTCCACATATCCATCCTTCCACAACACAGGAAGTTTCTGAGGTTCGCTTTCTGCGGCGAAGTTTATCAATATCGAGTATCGAGGCCTTGCACTCTCACCCTGCACGTTCACAAAATGTGTAGACGCGGCTCTGGTCCCCCTGCGCATGCAGGGCATCCGCATTCTCAACTATATCGACGATTGGTTGATTTTAGCTCATTCAGAGCAGGTTGTGGCTCGGCATCGAGATGTCGTTCTCGCACATATGGGGGAGCTGGGTTTGAGACTGAACGCCAAGAAGAGTATACTTTCTCCGGTTCAGAGAACCACCTATCTAGGCGTAGTATGGGATTCGACCGCGATGCAGGTACGTTTTTTCCCTGCTCATATCAAGTCGATCCTCATCTCAGTCGAGAGAGTCAGAGAAGGCCAGTCACTTACTGTCAAACAATTTCAGAGATTGTTGGGTCTGATGGCAGCTGCGTCCAACGTGACACCTCTTGGCCTGCTGTACATGAGACCCCTACAGTGGTGGCTCAAGACCAAGGGATTTTCCCCGAGGGGCAATCTACTTCGCACTATCAAGGTCACGTGGCACTGCCTCCGTGCCTTAGACATGTGGAAGAAACCTTGGTTTTTGAATCAGGGCCCAGTGCTGGGAGTTCCTTGTCGCCGTGTAATACTAGCGACGGACGCATCTCTCACCGGCTGGGGTGCAGTCATGAGTGGCCACCCTGCCCGTGGTCTGTGGAGCGGTCGCCATCTAACATGGCATATCAATAGTCTACAAATGCTAGCAGTTTATCGTGCACTGAAGCACTTCCTCCCAGACCTAAGGGGTCACCATGTGTTGGTGCGCACCGACAACACATCGGTGGTCTCTTACATCAACCACCAGGGAGGTCTGCGTTCGTGCCCTTTGTACAAGCTGGGGCACCAGATCCTGGTGTGGTCCCAAAGCAAACTCCTCTCATTAAGAGCAGTATATATTCCTGGGAAACTAAATATGGGAGCAGACATACTGTCGAGGCAGGGGCCGAGGCCCGGGAATAGAGACTTCACCCAGAGGTGGTGAAGCAGATATGGAGAGTGTTTGGCAGGGCTCAAGTAGACCTTTTTGCGACTCAAAAGACATCACAATGTCCCCTTTGGTTCTCTCTACTTCATCCAGCTCCTCTGGGACTGGACTCTATGGTACAGACCTGGCCGAGGCTTCGTCTGTACGCCTTTCCCCCTATTGCTCTGCTCCCGGGAGTTCTGGCGAGAGTACGCCGGGACGGGGTCCGTCTGTTATTAGTAGCCCCGTTCTGGCCGGGCCGAGTATGGTTCGCAGACCTGGTCTCGCTCCTCGACGGCTCTCCGTGGGAGATACCAATCAGGACAGACCTACTCTCACAGGCGCAGGGCACGATAATTCACCCTCGCCCGGAGTTGTGGAAGCTGTGGGTGTGGCCCCTGAGGGGGCACAACTATTAGCAGCTGGTCTCTCAACCGAGGTTGTTGAGACCCTCCTCCAATCCAGAGCTCCCTCAACGAGGAAACTGTACACCCTGAGGTGGAAACTCTTCACCTCATGGTGCAGAGACCACCAACTAGACCCAGCAAACTGCCCAGTTGGTACAGTTCTGGAGTTTCTACAGGCCAGGCTCTCTGCAGGGTTGACCCACTCCACGCTGAAGGTTTACGTGGCGGCCATTGCGGCCTACCACGCCCTTCTCGATGGCCAGTCTTTGGGAAGACACCCCCTAGTTACACGTTTCCTCCACGGTGCGCTGATGCTGAGACCTCCAGTACGGTCCCGTATTCCCCCGTGGGACTTGGTTGTGGTGTTAGAGGCAATGTGCAAACCCCCTTTTGAACCTATTCAAGATATTTCAGACAGACATCTTACACTTAAAACCTCCTTTCTGTTGGCTATCACCTCTCTGCGGAGAGTACGAGATCGGGATATGTTCCTAAGGTTCCCTCTGTTACACCACGACCTGTAGTGCTGCAGGCCTTCAGTCCTCCTCCCTTTTGGAAGCCCGACCAAGCGAAGCTAAATTGTATGTGTCCAGTTCGAGCGCTGGACGCATACGTCCACAGAGCTGCCCTGTGGAGAAAAACTGACCAATTGCTTGTATGCTAAGGTCCCCCCAAGAGGGGTTCTCCTGCTTCTAAGCAGACTATTAGTCGTTGGATAGTCGAGGCTATCAACGCCACCTATGTGTCCTCTGGTCGTCCCCCGCTGTCGGGAGCCAAGGCTCACTCTACTCGGGGTATGGCGGCCTCCAAGGCCTTCCGAGCAGGTGTATCCATGCTGGACATCTGCAATGCTGCGGGTGGTCCACGCCTTCTACGTTTGTTAAATTCTATGGCCTAGACATGCCAGTCACTCCAGGCGCTTCTGTCCTCTCGTCCTAAGCTGTGCTCTTCGGATACACACTAGGCAGGGGTTTGGTAGTCTGGCAGCATTGGTACTCGTTCCCCAAAGCGTTGTTCGACGCAGCTCGAGTTCCTGAAGAGGAGCGTCTCTAGGTTACGTATGTAACCCTAGTTCCTTGAGGGAACGAGACGCTGCGTCTCAGAGCCATACCCCCGCTTGCTAGTACTCGAAGCTGACGCCAGCTGAGCGGAACACGCTTTTATAGCTTCTTGGTCGCTTACGTCACCCCGCCTGTGATGTCACGCTCTTCCATTGGACTGATTACAAACGATATTCAGAGTCGCTCACACTAAACGCGTTCCCCAACGCATTGTTCGACGCAGCGTCTCGTTCCCTCGAGGAAATAGGGTTACATACGTAACCTAGAGACGATTTTATGTAATTATTTTCTGTTTGGTGCTTCATACCGTTTTTTACTTCACACTTCACACGCACACACACACACACACACATACACTTTACTGTGACTTAAGTGCTCAAATGATTGTGGGGAGACTCTGTGTAATTAAAATTATGATAACTTCTAAACACTTGTAACGCCATAACATTCTCATCCTACATCCTTATGGTTTCTGTGTCTTACTTTTTCATCAGCTCAAAGAGATCAGAGAGGGATTTATCAACAGGCATCAGATGACTTCCACTTATGCACACACAACACTGGGGCTGCACAATAAAAAAGACACACCAAAATATTTAATGTTATACAAATAATATGCATTTAAAATGTAGATACACGTGTTTACATGTGCCAAGCAAACCTTAATGACTTTGGAGTAGGAAGTCATACTGAGTGTGATGGCACTTCCCAAACTTAGCCCAAGAACAGCCAAATTATCCTTCTTTACCATTGGATGATTATTCAGGATCTGGTACGCTTTCTACATGAAACATGTATACATAAACATGCATATCTGTAAAGGATATATAAATACAATGTACAGTTGTCCCATAACATAACCAGACTTTGGGTCCAGGTTTGCATGCACTCAATTTATTAATTAATTAATTAATTAATTTATTTTCTTTTTTTGCATGAACTTACATTTTGAGCGAAGGGTGGATTCAGTGTTTTTTATTTTATATTATTATTATTATTATTATTATTATTTTACCATTTATCCCATGTGTGACCACCTTCTTTGTCACAGTTTACGAGATGTTGTGATAATCTTCACACAGAATTTGGAGTCAGGATTGAGACAAAAATCAGCTGTCTAAGCATATGGGAAATCAACTCCATATATGATCACATTTAATAATGAAATAGTTCCTCTGCAACTACAGGCAGGTAATTACAATGCCAAACTACATCAAACGTCATGTCAAGGTGATCCACATTATTAAACCAAAAGTTCTGAATTACCTCAAAGTAAGAAGCATCATTGTCTTGAGTGTATTCAAGTGCCATGGATGCAAAGCCATGAGATGCAAGCAGGGCAGAACGGTACTCAACCAAACCACCACCTCCTCCCCACAGGTCCAGCACTCCTGGGTATGACCCAGAGCCTAAAAGCACATGACAAGTCATTTTCAAGTAATTTACATTACTTCTTTAACATAAAATTGAATATAAATCAACCCCTGGGAAACCAGGCAATATGAATCAATGTCAAAATTGAACTTCAGTGGTTTTGGGTGATTATAAATCTAATATGGATATTTGTACCTGGAGGTAAGAATAATGTTCCTCGTAGTTCTTTCTCCCTGATGTTCACCCTCTTTACACCTGGTGCAACGTACCAGCGCTCAGTGACACTGGTTGCCAAGGGTGTTTGCTGGCTGAAGCCTTGAGATAGATGCCCACTGTATACTGAAATGCAAACTTCCACTGGTCGGAAAGTGTCCCTCTTGAGTAACCTGGCATAAAGACCAGTAGTTATGTGAATTCTGGCTTTCAAAGTCCTTACATAAAAATTAAACCCTAATTTTAAAAATGGTACAAAAAAAAAAAAGCCCACACTATCACATTTCTCTAGGCAAAGCTACCTGAGTCCACGTCTACTTCCTGGTATGGGCTTCATGCTCCACAGCAACCCCATTGGCTCTGTGCCTTCATAAGTGCCTCCCAAACTTTCATCTTTGAACCCTGAATTAAATATGACAGCATACATCCACAACATGTTCTTGCAAATTGTAATAAAGTTTTATTTGATTTCTGGATCATTACAGAAGTGGCAACTTATTATAAGCCCAGAGAAATGAGCACAGGAATCTAGATGTGTATTTTCAATGAAACTGAATCAAAATTTCCAGTTTTTAAGTTTTTGTTATTTGGATATCCTTGCTGAAAATCTGTAGGTAATTTGCTTTGGAATATGTACTGTTTTCATAAAAAGTAAGTAACGTG
Organism: Carassius carassius; assembly: GCF_963082965.1. Lineage (NCBI taxonomy): Eukaryota > Metazoa > Chordata > Actinopteri > Cypriniformes > Cyprinidae > Carassius > Carassius carassius. Next base: position 17,536,847 of record NC_081780.1, on the reverse strand, counting down.
ACTTGGAATTTGTGCTCTGCATTTTAACCATTCAAGTGCACACACAGACTATTGAGTAGTGAACACACACACCCGGAGTGGTGAGCAGCAATTTCTGCTGCGGCACCCTGGGAGCAGTTGTCCCATTTCTCCTGATTTCACTCCACTTGCTCCCAATAAATGACAAAATCAAATCCTGCATTAGTGTACTACACACCTGCCACTGATCCATGTTCATCACTGACATAGTGTCCAAATGCCTCCCAGAAGTCCTTGTCGTCTGATTGATGCAGAGAGTGTAGTGTCACTTTTTGATTTGGTGGTAAATTTGTTACCACAATCTGAAACTTCTCATCCACCAGTCCACGAACAGGCTGAACAGAGAGCAAAGGGCATGTCCTCATCTGAGTGCTCACAGACCTATACAGAGAATACATGTGAAAATAACATCTGAAATCTATTCTGGCTTACCTTAAAGAATAGCAGTTGTTTTATGGAATAATGATGGTAGACTGAAAACATCTCATTCAGAGTGTCCAAATACCTCTTATTGTGAAAACAATTCTAGCTGCAGACCAAACCACAGAACCTACCCAACACATCAAAATATTCTCTATTTCAAGGTTAAATTGGGAATAAACATTTAAAATGTTAAACTAAACCAATGGTCTGAGACCGATCTGCCAATCAGACACTAAATAGGGTTACTCTACCCCACTCAACATGTTCATAAAATGTCCATGTAATCCGTAAGGCCTATACACACACACACACACACACACACATTAAAAAACTGTAATCAAGTGTTTACGATAACTTTGACTTGGTCACTCCAAAACCTTATTTTTTATTTTTTTATTTTTAGGTATTCAGAGGGGGACCTGCTGGTGTTTTGGGGATCATTATCCATCTGCATATCCAGATGTAACAGGACATACACCTTTCAAAAAGTTAAACTTTTACAAAATATACAGAAACTACAATATACAGGTGCATCTCAAATTAGAATGTCATGGAAAAGTTCATTTATTTCACTAATTTAACTCAATTTGTGAAACTCGTGTATCAAATAAATTCAGTGCACACACACTGAAATAGTTTAAGTCTTTGGTTCTTTTAATTGTGATGATTTTGGCTCATATTTAACAAAAACCCACCAATACATCTCAACAAATCAGAATATGGTGACATGCCAAATCACCTAAACAACTCAAAACACCAGAATTAGTTTCCTGAGCCTTCAAAATGGTCTCTCAGTTTGGTTCACCAGGCTACACATGTAAGCCACAAACATTCATTGCCAAAGAAGCTGACTGTTCACAGAGTGCTGTATCCAAGCATGTTAACAGGAAGATGAGTGGAAGGAAAAAGTTTGGAAGAAAAAGATGCACAACCAACCGAGAGAACCACAGCCGTATGAGGATTGTCAAGCAAAATCGATTCAAGAATTTGAGTGAACTTCACAAGGAATGGACTGAGGCTGGGGTCAAAGCATATAGACGTGTCATGGAATTTTGCTACAGTTGTCGTATTCCTCTTGTTAAGCCACTCTTGAACCACAGTCAACATCAGAAGTGTCTTACCTTGGCTAAGGAGAAGAAGAACTGGTCTGTTGCCCAGTGGTCCAAAGTCCTCTTTTCAGAATGAGAGCAAGTTTTGCATTTCATTTTGAAACCAAGGTCCTAGAGTCTGGAGAAGGGTGGAGAAGCGCATAACAAGTTGCTTGAAGTCCAGTGTTAAGTTTCCACAGTCTGATGATTTGGGGTGCAATGTCATCTGCTAGTGTTGGTCCGTTGTGTTTTTTTAAAACCAAAGTGACTGCTGAAGGCCACTGTTAAAGAAACCTGGGCTTCCATACCACCTCATCAGTGCCACAAACTGATCACCTCCATGCCATCCCGAATTGGGACAGTAATTTCAGCAAAAGGAGCCCTTACCAAGTAGTGAGTAGATGTACATTAAATGAACATACTTTCCAGAAGGCCAACAATTCACTAAAAAGTTACATTTTCTGTGGAAATAAACTCTTCAAATTTGCCTATTCAGTGAATGCTTAAATTAACTCACTGCCCATTTTCTCCATATTAGAATGTTTCCACCTAGCGTTTGCGGCTCTGTGATTGGTGGTCCAGCTGTGAATTTACAGAGGGCCAAGTGATAGTAAATCAATGGGAGCATAATTTTATATGACGGAAAAACTGACCAATCTGACCAACTGCTGTGAGCTCTCTATCAAAATAATAATAATAATATATATATATTGTGGCGAGTGGGGCGGGGCCGAGGGATGTGGGAACACGAGTGAGGCCGGTGGAGTGATTGGGAAATCCGCTACACCTGCGACCCACCACCGGTCTTGAGTCCCACAGAGGAGATGGAAGGATATAAAACTGGAGCGACGACAGTAAAGGACGAGAGAGGACCAGGCCTGGGATTTTAGTTGTGTTTTGGTTTTTATTTGAGCGCACCAGTCGTCCGTGAGGGGCTGGTGCCCTGTTTTGTGTTTATTTTTGGTAATTAAAATGTTATTTGATTGTCCGCCGGTTCCCGCCTCCTTCTTCCCGATGATCATGAAGGTTGTATTCATTACATATATATATATATATATATATATATATATATATATATATATATATATATATGCAGAAGACCACCACAGACGTGCGGCCAAAAAACAGGCAAGAGGTCATCACCACAAAAATCAGTCCAGAACAAGAAACATGAAACAAGGAACAAGAAAAACACAAGGGAACATGAGAAAGCCGGGTGACGGAAAACAAAGGCTCCGTGAAACAGAATGAAACAGGCTGGTTTATATGGAAAAGTGAAGACAGCTGAGTGCAATAACAGGTATGCAATTAACAGTGATGAAGGGACAAGGCTTTGTGGGAAATGTGGTGCCTGTTGGGTGAATATGGGGAAGTGAGACCAATAGTGGACACCCAGGGAAACACAGACCAGACACTGTGACAGTTTCCATCTAGGTGGTTTTATTTCCTGCTTAGAATCAAAAGGGTACCTGTGCAAAAAATGAGAAATTTCTGCAACTTCACAAAGAAACTTTGCAATTGCTTTATGAAAAAAACTATACTGCTTAATTTGCATATATTGTAATTTGTCACACTTTATTGTAAAGTTAAATTCTCGCTAAATAACAGAACATTAACTACAAGCCCTATTTGAATGGGACTAGTTTTACAGGGGGTCGTTAGAGAAATTTGTGTTTCACAGACGTACTTGGTGATTTTAATCCTGTCCGAATCTCCCACGTCTGTGTTTTTCTCACCCAACCCCTGTAATAATTCCAGAGCAAATTACCTACTCTTTTTCAACAAACTCAGTGATCCTCTGAGAAAACTTATCCCGTCCGAATGCAAATGGCTGTGGTTGCAGGCGATATTTTATTTCACAACGTGTTTCCTTGTGTGTTTTGGCTAACATGAATTACTGTTGATATATTTGCTTCCCGACAAAGAAATAATAATAAAAAAAGATAACAATAATAAAATCAAGAGCCATGTCACGTAAACTGTTAAGGCTGGCTATTTTAATATCAGCGTCAGGTAAGATTACTCATGTTCATTCCTGCACTCAATTACATAATGTTTTAATTACAGATGTACCTTTATGAAAATTAAGCATGGGTTTACTGCAAAACATGTAGTAACCACACATTAACATGGTTTTGCTATACTAACCATTAAGAATCACCATGGTGTTTGTGTGATAATACTAATGGTAATCAATCCGAATGACTATCCTCAATGCACTCATACAGAGTGCATGATCTCTGTGATGCCCAGATGTACAAAACAGACCCTCCCACCTCTGTAATAGACACAGAGATGTTGGTCGCATCCAAATTGGTACATAAAAATTGCAGACATCAGTTGGTAAAAATCGAAACTCAAACGTAGTTTAAACTAACCCCGTCTGAATAGGGCTTATGACTTCTGCCTCAAGAAACTCTTAATTCGCTGCTTATCGTTAGTTAGGTAGTTGTTAAGTTTAGGTATTGGGGAGGATTAGGGAAGTATAATATGGTCATGCAGAATATGTGCTTTATGTTAATAATAGGCATGATAATAAGATCCCCTATATGACAGTGTTACTATGTAGTAAAAAAATGTATGTACTTATGTAACATAATTATAATACAAATTTAACGACTCACCGGTAGGAATATAAATAAATGAGGAATTTACGGTGAATGTAACATTTTATATTTTTAAATTAAACATTTTAAACATTAGGACATTTATAACATTTCATAAAAATGAAATGTGGCTATCAAAATATTTTTATATAATTCCTCATCCTGGAAAAAGAAAAAAAAAGAAAAAACCTGATTATACAGTCAAATGGCTTACCTTAAGGAAATCAAGTTGTTCATGTGGTTCATTTGTTTTAATATCTTCAAATTTGCCACAGACCTAAGTTTAAAAATAAAAAATGCTGCAGTTAAATGATACATGATTGCATATGTTTGTGCAGGTGCATGCAATGAGAAAGACAATGACTCAGGAACAGAGCTTGATGGGCTTTTTATTAAGGTAAAAAAAAAAAGCCTGAGGTGAGAACAGGGAACATTGAGGTTAGGCGGCAACATAACTGGGGCATGGCCCACAGGTATGTTGGCTTGCGGGTAGAACACTCTGCTCACATAGCATACATAGACATGATAGTGCATGGAAAACAATGCACAAACAAACCTAAAAACTCACATTCACATTAAGTTGATTACAACAACAACGTCAAACACAAAACACAACATGTCTACAGAAGTCATGGCAGGATTGTTCTGAACCTATCATCCCAATAAAAGAACCACACATAATATATATATTTTTTTTCTTTGGGGATTTTATATATTTTATAATCTTGTATTTTCATCCACCCAGAGAATGTACAGATGTGAAAAATATATATGACTTTATAGGTAACTTATATGGCAAAATGGCCAGAGGCGACAGCGGCAAGGAACCAAAACTCCATCGGTGACAGAATGGAGAAAAAAACCTTGGGAGAAACCAGGCTCAGTCGCGGGGCCAGTTCTCCTCTGATCAGACGAAACTAGCAGTTCAATTCCTTGAGGTCTCCTCAAGGAAATTCCTTCCAATTAGGAGGTCTGCTAATTGTAAAAACCTTTATTACAGTGGGAAAATCTTTAATCTGCTGATTGGTTACTTTGAAAGTTTGGTTTTCAGTCATATGGTCAAGGAAGGGATAAAAGAAGACTGTAACAATCACTCTTTCTCTTCTCTTGGTCTGTTTCTTGGGACACTCTTTTCTTTGCCTCTTTTTTGCTCTCCTTTTTGAGGACTTTGCTCTTCCTCTTTACCTGTGCTCTGCATTCCATCTCTCTCTCTCGCTCTCTCTGGTAACATTTTGCATACATGCTGGTATGATTAATAGTATATGTTTTATCATCTCATACATCTATTTTGTAACCATCTCAAGCTGTTAATATTATAATATGTTATTACTGTTAATACATATTTTCGATTACAAACTAAGTCCAAACTCATTTTGAATCAACATTAACAGGAGTGCAATGCAAGGTGGTATAAATAGTGATTGGTAATAGACAAGAAATGTACTGTTTTGTACCATCATGCTGATCACGTTTATTTAGTCATTCAGCAATCCTGCAGCCTGAACAACTGTAGTGAAACCACACTTTACTGATGGGTTGTTCATTAAATATAAATTTCTTTAGAACACATCTTTAATATGTCTCAAGAACAACGAGTTATCTCAGAGAGTGATTTGTTAATCTTGTGTGCATGACAAAGAATGCATAACATCCTATAGGTTCGGTACTGGAAACAGAGTTCACCATACAAGTCTTGGGGTCCAGGTTTCTTGTTCATCATTCGATAGCCCCATAGGTTAAGAATATCTGTATACCAGTTTTGAGGAAGTATACCGGTGTATACCTGTATACCGGTGTTGAGGAAGGCCCAAGATAATGAATATACCAACAATAATTAATTTAATAACATCCAGGAAGAAGATAATCCACAGAAGTGAGGGGTAGATACCGACCAATACAAATGTATACATTGATGTGTGAACAAGAGATAAGATCAAGTTGGGTGAGGCTAATATTCTCACACCTTGAGCCACAAGGACAAAATCAAACTGCATTTGCATAGTCAGACTACAACTACAAAACCCATCTATAACATGTCTCCCTGAAACAAATATCACACAAACCCCACCATTTCACCAGTGGAGGGAAAATGAATAAAAACTAGACTGTGAAACTATAATGACAAAACTGGATTTGGTCTTTACATTAATTTTCTCTCAGTGCATTTTTTTTCCCCGAAACAAACAGTAGAACTCTGATGAACAAGATGAATCCTCAAACTTTGTGCACGGAGCTAATGTGGGCATTTGCATGCTGCACGTCTCAAGTGGGCAATTGTTAAAATACAAAGGAAAGTAGCTTGTGGGCCTGGTCACATTAAAAAAGTTCAGAGAGCAAGGAGGTGACCACATTTAAAACACCCTTTGGACATTTTCAGTTCTGTGTCCTACCCTTTGGCCTTCACGGAGCTCCAGCTACTTTCCAAAGGATGATGGACCAGATCCTAAGGAGGACTGAGAAGTTTGCTGCTGCATACTTAGATGACATAATCATCTATAGTCAAACTTGGCAGGAACATATGTGTCATCTGAAGGATTTGAAAGACTTTCACTGTACAGACTGACGCTTCTGAGCGTGGCCTTGGGGCTGTACTGCTTCAGGAAGGTCAAGGGCAGCTCCAACCAATTGCCTACATCAGCAGAAAGCTCCTTCCCCGTGAATCTAGGTATTCTACAGTAGAAAAGGAGTGTCTGGCAATTAAATGGGCATTGGATGCTTTACGATACTACCTGCTGGGACGCAAATTCATACTTGAGACTGATCACAGGGCATTGACCTGGTTGGGCCGTATGAGAGACACAAATGCTCGTATCACCAGATGGTTTTTAGCCATCCAACCATTTGATTTTGAAATTTTGTACAAAGCTGAGTCACAAAATTGTGCTGCAGATTACTTCTCTAGGACACCTCAGGAAGGGGGGGGGGATGGCACAGGTTAGCCTGGTGACTCTATAAACTTGGACTTTAAAACATACACCCATGTCACTGATACTGTGCATTGCTGGCATTATTAACATCTGTGTACACCTCAGGAAAGTTTATGGAGTTGTTGTTTTATTTAGTCTAAAGTTTGTTGCATCTGTGTTAGTCATAGTTTTCAACTCTTGATAGTTTTCCTTAAAGTTTGCTATTATTTTTCTAAAAATAACAGAATGCCAGGACACTTAATAATTCATATGATAATTACCTTTATTTTTTTCACATATTTTCCACAAACCTTTTTGCAGTTAAACTTCCAGGTTCACACTCTGTACGACCAAACCCATAATCCAGGTCAATCTGTCTTTTTAAAGCAATAGCCACATCACCTCCTGTGGAAGATACCATTTTGGTGTGATGTCAGAGGGGCATGGGATTTAGGAAAACCTTCTTTTGCCATTTAATTAGTTGTTAAGCTCTGTCTCTGTTAATGGTTGTTGTTTTACCTGTTTGCAAGGTTTAATTGTTGTGTTGGGTGTTTATATTATTTAATTTGATCATCGAAAACTAAAACATTTGTACCTAGTTGTATGCTCTATAGGCGGGGCTTCAGCCTATAAATAGGCTGTATGGCTGAAAGAAGTTCAGTTCTGATTGTGGACTCTAATACTGAACAGTGTTGCAAACTTGGGCCATTTGGTTTAGCCAAAATTAGCACATTGTTGCTGTTTTCTTTTTGTACAGTTTTTGTTTATTTTTGTTTTATCTTTTGCACTGCAAATATTTTAGCACCTTCCAATAAAACAAAGTTTTTGGATTTTGCATCAACTTTTTGTACAGCACATCATTTCCCTATTCCACTTCAACTGGTCGGCCTCCCTAAACATCCCATTAAAAGAGCTCTTCTCATAACCACTGTTACTGAACAAACCTTGCTTCGCAGGCAGACAGCTGGCCTATTGACACTCAACCCTGAAAGACCATGCTGGTCAACCAATACCATCAACCCCATTTTGCTTGAGAACAGCATGAACATGCTGGTCCACCATCTAGACCAGCACTATACTACCATAAAGCAGCCTGGACCAGCTTGAAATCCATTCTGGTTTATGCTGGATTTTACAGCAGGGATCACCTTCCTCAAGCTATCTCCTGCCGAGCCTGACCAGTCCAAATGTAATGATTGCCTTCTGGACTTTGGTGACAGAATTGTGACACTCCTTCTGTGTTTTAATGTTTTGTATCTGAGCAGTAATTGGTGTGATTGAATTATATTAGGACTGATTGCCTTGTCATCTCTTGTCTCTATTCATTTTTTGAGAACGGGTTGTTCTGCCAGTTTTTTTAAACATATAAAAAAAACATCACACTCTGTTCCAGAGTCCTTGCCTCCTCATTGGCCGCACCTGACATCTGTGGTATGGCAAATGATGTCACTGACTATAATAATATACAACTGAGAAATTGCACTGTAGCATTTTTAATGATACATTTCTGTAAATGGCAGTGCAAACTGTGCCAGTCGTGCCTCCCTCTGGGTTATAATTTTTGTAGGGGTCAACATCCACAACCTCTCACCTTCCCAGCCTATGGTAAATGATAAGTTCTCCACCCAAACGTCTAAAGTGATAAGAGAGACATACAAAATGTACAGAGCAGGGTGTCACAAGGACTGGAATTGAGAACCGCTGGATTATTTGAACTGGTTTGCCCTAGCGGTTTTTCCCATTTCCAGTTTATTCAGGGGGCCTTTCATAATTGTTCCATAGACATTCACTTTTTCTGCAAATTACACTGTTTTTTTACTGTTTTCAAGTTATTTTATAACCTGAAAGTTGTATGAATGGGTTATGTTGAATATCCTGAGTACAGCCCCAAAATCAAGCATTCAAAGGCCCTAGGCCCTAGGCCCTGGCCCCAATATGAATGTTATTTTTAAATAAACATAAAGGAATATACAATTTCCAATTTATTAAGTGGGCCTTTCAATAGTGTTTCCATGGACATTCATTTTTTATGAAATGAAAGTTCTGTTGAGTTTTCTGAGTATACTAGATATGGTTTAATTACCAATATCACTCATACTTATGAAAAATACACATATGAAAAATACAAATTTTTGACACACATCCATGGGACATGTACAGAGGACCCATTAAATACGTTTCAGGTGGGATTTTTTCAATTGTACATAGTTTGTTTTATATAAATTATAATCTAATATTACATGAAACTGACATGAATGGGTTCCACTGAGTGTGCTGTGTACAGTAAAGGTAGAGTCATCAATAATAATATCATCAATAAAACCTTGCCAAGGCATTAGACATTGTGTCTAAGCAAGCCTTCACCCAAAGTCTTACCTCCTTCTGGGCTTTAGCACACATCTCCTCTCTGGCAGACAGCTGCACAGCTGTGGGGTGGGCAATGTCTAATGCCTTGGCAAGGTTTTACAGCCTTTGCATAGATTTGGTTTCTTCTATTTGTCGGATAAGAACTGGCTCGGTATCATGGTTGCTGCACCATTCCCACTCACATGGAGATATGAGTGCCTTTTTTTCCAGTGGAGTTCCCCAGATGGCAAATCCTGGTTGAGCATGCTCCAGCACCCCCAATAGTCAGACTTGTAGGAGCAGTCTGACGTCAAGCCCAGTAATGGTGTTAATATGCACAGAATTCTGATCAGTCCTGTATTGGGACAGTTGTCCATATGGCGTAGGTCCACTGTAGGTTTCCCTCTTGGTAAACCTGTGTCTTCCCTTGACAGACCTGCTCTGTCAGTCTCTCCTGGCAGTGGATCCATACCTACTTTCAGGTAGGACCTGCCACAGAGACACGCTCCATAAGTTGTACTGCCACATAGGTTAGTCCATATCTTTTTCTCCATGTCACCTACTTCCCCACCGTTTCCATCCATCCAGCTGAAAAAAAGAAAGAAAGATCTGAAGCAGTCTTTTCCTAAAATTCCTTCTGTTAAAAGCTATTTTTGGATGGAACTACAGCATGACCTCCTCCAGCTGCGATGTACACACTATTGGCCCCTCTAGGCACCAAGATTAGAGAATGTGTGCTGGGCCTTGGGAAGGTTATGACTTATGCAGAGCATTTACTTTGACATGCTCCGCTTGTGGTTACACAGCATTCAGTGGTTATGGCGCTTTCCATAGAACCCCTAAAGTTGTCACGACATTACTCATGATGGCAGACAAAGAGGGTACATTATTTATGTAACCCTTGTTTCCTAAAGGAAGGAATGGAGACGTTATGTCTCCATGCCACAACCATAACCCACTCTCTGATGTCGGGACACAAACTCAGCTCCTCAGAATAAATAGCATGCTTTATCCACAAGTCTCATCAATTCTCATTAGTGTTTTCTCTTAAATCCAGAGGTGATTGAGGCTCCCAAGTTAGACCTCAAATGTTGTCACAACATAACATCTCTGTTCCCTCCATCCGAGAACAAGGGTTCCCTTTCAGTCAGTCACTATGAGTCACATCATGATCAATGAATTGGGATCTCGCAACCAGCTTAGGTGCCAATTGAATGTGCTATGCTCTCTACAAGGAACGTACCAGCAGTATCTTTGGCATTACTCCCGATGAACGGATGTCCACACTTGTGGTCCAGGAGCATCACCTCTGGCTGTGTCTGGTCGACATGAGATACACCAACAAGTTCAGTTCCTCAAGGTCCCTTTGTCCCTGACCAGCCTCTTTGGGGATGCAGTTGAGAACATGGCCCAGCAGTTCTCGGCTGAACAGGAGCAGACTGCAGATATGCTCCCGCACCGCATCCACAGCAGCCTCGAGAAAGCAGTGCTGTGGAGTTGAGCATAGGCAGGCTGCCCCGCTCGTCCAGGTCCCCGTCAAAAATGATGGTAAGCGGAAGAGCAAGAGGCCCCAGGATGGGCGACCCAGAGAGCAAGGGAACTTCTCTTTGGGGAATGGTGAATGCACCTCTCCCTCCCCTGGAGGAGGGCCGAGGAGAAAATCTGGTTTCCAAAAATCTTGAAAGAGAGCATTTTTCTGTAGTTCCCAAGAGGGCATTGAGAGTGGCAGACGGACCAACATCGGACCACACTCATCCTCCTCCCTTACCAGCAGGCAGCAACAGGTGGTTTAGAATGTCATTAAAGTCCCTACTCACAAATCCTCTACCAAATCGTGAAACCAGGTAAGCGTTGCACCACACACTCAGATCCCTCTTCGGTCTGCCCATGGACCTGGTCCCTGCATTCCACTTCGCTGCTCCATCATGGGTACATTGGTGGTCCTGCTAGTCCTGCTGGTCCAGCTTGTACGGTGCGTGGGTGCCTGGCTACCCAACCCTTGTCGCTGGCTCCTGGGGACCATCAGACTTGGCTATGTGATTAATTTTGCCCAGTGTCCCCCCAAGTTTAGCACCATCCACTTCCCATCAGTGAAGGCGGTTAATGTTCCTGTGTTGCGTGTAGAAATATCAGTCCTACTGGCGAAGGATGCATTAGAGCTGGTCTCTTCAGCTGATATGAAGATGGGGTTTTACAGCCCCTGCTTCTTTGTAGAAAGAAAGGCGGTGTGCTATGACCGATCTTGGACCTTGGGCCTAAGTGTCTTGAACAGGGCCCTTCACCGGTTTCCATTCAAGATGTTGACGCAGAAACGAATCTTCGTTTACATCCGTCCCTGAAACTGGTTTGTAGCTTTCGAGATGATGGACGAATACTTTAGCATAAACCAGCACAAATTCCAAGCTGGTCCAGGCTGGTTTATGCTAGTATAGTGCTGGTCTAGCTGGTGGACCAGCATATCATGCTGTATAGAATTATATCATAACTTTGTAATTTATTTTGCTCCCTTTGCTGAAAGTAGAGCTGAAAATTTAAATGATTTAGTTACTACATTATTAATAAATGTCACTGGTAAACTCATTTATTTCAAACATTTCAATGCTTCAAAGGAATTCTCTTCTGCTTCATAAGATTTGTACACAAATATGTTAAAATTAGTTAAAATAATCTTGTATCAAAAAACATTTGGTCACATTATTTTAAGTTGTCTTTCTTACATGTTACGTGTACTTACTATTATTATAACAACAAATTATGCATAAGTACATGCAAGTAACCCTAAGACAACTCCTAATGATAACCCTAGCCATTTAGTAAGTAATGAAACAGACTTAATTAAAAAAAGTCAATGGTCAAGTGCCCAACTAAAGACACAAATCACCGAAATGGAAACAAATTCAACAACCTTTGTACATGTACCATATGAAAGAAATAAAGCCAGACTTGTTTGTAATAAATGAATATAGTAATTCTGTTTTTGGAGTTGTTTAATTATCCTCTGGTGAGATAATGATTTCATCTAAGGCTGTGTGGTTGTCAGTTTTAATTGCTGTGTAATTGTCTTATCCTCAGTGATACTGTTTGTCCACTAATTTTCAGTCTTCACTTGTAGAGTAAATCTACTTCATTTAACTAACTACATGTCACGTTACATGGGGATTCGAGGAGCAAGAAAATGCAGGTTAATAGAGATTTCTTCAACATGGAAATTTAATTTAAAGACGTGGAAAACACAGGAACTCACAGAAGACATTTAATTAACGACAGCAAACTCAAAACGGCACACTATTTATACACTGACAAATGGGATAACAGACTAGACACACTTGGGATCAATGAAACACATCGAAAAACACATGGAATTAAAAAAATGCAAATGGGGAACATCGGGAAAGAACACAGTTGGGACAGTAACACACACAAAACATGAAACAGAGTCTGACATACCCCCCTCAGAAGGCGTGAACTCATGCCACATAACATCCAAAGGGGAACGGGGTGGGAGCTCTGGAGGGAACCCGTTCAGGGCACCTTGGCGGATCAGACTCGGGAGACCAAGACGAAGCAGGGGACTAGGGGAGGCCATGGCAGAATTGGGGACTCGGAAGGCCATGTAACTATAAAGTTCACTCTATTCTTCACTCAGTTCACCAGCCACTTAGGACTTATGATGAATTCACCTGCTGTAAATCCGAATGACAGAACTCTCTGAACTGCAGCAAGAACAAACATGGCGGCCCCCATCTCACATTACAGATCACGATCAAGATCATATAGAAAGATTTTTAAATGAGATAACACATTCATTTACACATATTTGTGAATCGGAATATCAGATTGTTCATGATATGGTATGCAAGTTTGTGAATATTAACAAGAATTGTTTTTCTTAGCTGGTTTTTAGCGGGTTTTTTTAATGAATTATCTGGTTTTAGCATGTTGTAGCTGGGTAAGCATAGAAACACTCTAACAACATGCTATTAACTTGCTAATCAGGCTAGAGAAATGCTTTTAACATGTTTTTAAAATGGTTTTGGACACTGTTTTGATGGTCTTAGCTGTTTTTTTTATTTATTTTTTTATTTTTGTTTACTGAATCAACTGGTTTTAGCTGCATTAGCATACAAACATGTTACAACATGCTAGTAACTTGTTAATCATGCTAGCAACATGCTAGTAACTTGCTAATCATGCTAGCAACATTCTAGTCTTTTGCCAATCATGCTGGAAACTTGCTAATGAAATGCTACTAACTTGATAATCATGCTAGTCACTTGGTAATCATGCTAGCAACATGCTTGTTACTTGCTAATAATGGCAACAATATGCTAGCAAAATGCTAATCATGCTTGAAACATGCTAGTGACATGCTAGCAACTAGTTTACTATTTATTATATATACCGATTGTGGTGAAGTGCTACTTTTTGTTTCAAATGACCCCGCTCCATGAGTATTTAGCGAGCTGTGGTTGGACTATATAAATGGTATCCCCAGAGCGTCAGCCGAGCATGCACCTGAGCGTCATTGTGGTTGGGGTTCGTGTGCTTCAGCGTGTGAGCTGGTGTCAGTTTGAAGGTGTGGATCGTACTGCTTGGTATTCGTTTTCCCTTTTTATTTGACCGTGGAAGTTCATTTTATAACTAGACAAATTCAATCGCACGTGTAACCCGGCGGGCTGGGAGTGACTGCTGTTCTTCTGCGTGTAAAGGGAAGGAGGGGATGGTTTGCTCGATATTTGATGGGAAGTCCTGCTGATTGGCCAATAAAGTGGGTGCTTGATAGCAACGCCATTTCGCCTCGACGCTGCTGTTTTGTTTTGCTTTGTCTTTAGTGATTTTGTTTGAGTTGTGTGTTTCTATTTGTTTGTCTTGTTATCCTTTTTTGTGTTTGATCACGGTTCCGGACGGTTGCCTTGGTTACCGCGGGGCCGTGTGTGGCTGTTGTTTGTGGGTTTGTGTTGGGTGTTGGAGATGATTAATGTATTAGTGTGTTTTCATTTTGGGCTTTGTCAGTCCACCATCGTATAGGGTGGCTGGATATTTCTTTTGGGGTAAATTGCCTATCGTAATGTGGTTTCTTTATAGGCTGTATGTATTTTCTTGTGTTAATTAGTTTTCTTTCTGTCTTTTGCAGGAGCAGGGGTGATTCAAAAGTGGGCAGGCTAGGCGTCCTGCGCCTAGATATTGGCGCTTTTCTTTATAGGGGTGCTGTGGAGGTTTTCTTGTAGTGGTTTGCACTACTGTGGGTGTGCTTTGAAAGGTTTGGGCACGGGGTACTTGAGGTCTACTGTTTAGCCTGTCCCACTAGTGGTACACCCCCACTCCGTCATGAAAGGTTGTATGTCTGTTAACTGACGGAATTTCATTATTCAGATACCATTTAGCAGCTCAGTGATTTAGTTCTATGGTGCTATTGACTTTAGTAGCCCTTTAACGTTATTTATGACTATGAAATAAAGGATTGTATTTTTCTATAAGGATTCACATCTCAGTGTCTTGTGATTTGGGGGAGGGGGAAACAAACTTGTGTGCCCCATTTTTAGGAGTATTTCCCCAGCGGTGTTACAGTTTTTTACGATTGTTTACACACTAAAATTAAAATTTCCACACAATTAGCAAAATTTTACTCCATTGAGCAAAACACCTCCACAGATTTGCACAACATTACACACAATGTCTGCTTCACCCTTTTTGCAAAACATTACACACAGTGATTTGTAATACTCTACACACATTTTCACACCTTAGACACAGATAAGGATTGTGAGGTTACTTCCTTGTAATTACAAAGCACCGGATTGCCAATTACCACACTAATGAACGAATTGGATAAACACATCTACCAGGTGTGGAAGCACACATGTGCTAATTTGAAAACGCAGCACTCAGGTGTGCTAAAAAAGGCAGCCGGTGAGTTCACCTGTCTTCAACAAAAATGGGAGGAGTTAGAAGAAGAGTGAGAATGAGAGGGGAGCTCAAAGAGGAGATGAAGGCGGTAGAGGTAGAGGAAGAGGAGAAGGAGGTAGAGGAAGAGGCATAGGTAGAGGAGAAGAAGGTAGAGGAAGAGGAGAAGGAGGTAGAGGAAGAGGCATAGGTAGAGGAGAAGAAGGTAGAGGAAGAGGCATAGGTAGAGGAGAAGAAGGTAGAGGAAGAGGAGAAGGAGGTAGAGAAAAAGAAGGAGGTAGAGGAAGACACCTAGGTAGAGGAAGAGATAGAGAAGGACTTGAAGAGGTGATAGAACCTGAACAAATTTGACTCGAGAACTCCATGCAACACTTATTGACCATGTTATCAACCATGGACTGACACTGATGGAAGCTGGACAAAGAGTTCAACCAAATCTCAGCAGAAATACTGTTGCGTCCCTCATAGGATTGAGGGTTGAGGACACCAAGGTGGAAGGGGCCCTATGTTTAGTCGTGCACAAGAGGCCGCATTGTGAACATGGTTTTGGCCAATAATTGTATCAGGCTACGAGAAATCCAAGCCAATATCATCAATGATGACAATATTTTCAATAACATCCAACGAGTCTCTCTGTCAACATTAGGTCGAATCCTAAAGAAAAATCAAATATACATGAAGCAACTGTAGCTATCGGGTACCATTTGACAGAAATTCAGAGAGAGTGAAACATCTGCGCAATGAGTATGTGGAGGTATGCATTGTTCATCTGACTATGGTGTGGTATCATGCACTGCTCATAATGTTCTGTCACAAAAAAAATACTGTGCTATAGATATTGAATAGCATCCTATTTTCTTTAATGTGTTTCAGAGAGTCTTGCAAATGGATGCTGCTGAAATTCAACATGAATTTATATATGTGGATGAGGCTGGATTTAACCTTGCAAAAACAAGAAGAAGAGGGAGAAATGTAATTGGGCACAGGGCAATCACCAATGTGCCAGGGCAGCGAGGGGGTAACATCACCCTTTGCGCTGCTATCACACAAAATGGGGTCCTCCACCACCATGCAAATCTGGGACCCTATAATGCAAATCTGATACTTGCATTTCTTGACCGATTGCATGAGATTGTCACAGCATTACACCAAGTGGACCAGATGCGGTACATTGTCGTTTGGGACAATGTCTCATTTCATCGGGCTGCTCTGGTCCAGAACTGGTTCCATGATCACCCTGATTTTGAAGTTTTATACCTTCCCCCATACTCCCCCTTCCTGAATCCTATAGAAGAATTTTTTTCAGCGTGGCGGTGGAAGGTATATGACCTGTGGCCTTATGACCGTTTGCCCCTCATTCAGGCCATGGAACAGGCATGTGAT
This sequence comes from Carassius carassius, assembly GCF_963082965.1. Lineage (NCBI taxonomy): Eukaryota > Metazoa > Chordata > Actinopteri > Cypriniformes > Cyprinidae > Carassius > Carassius carassius. The sequence continues at coordinate 17,520,173 of NC_081780.1, read as the reverse complement.
CTTATTGAAGCAGCTTCAGTGCAGGGGTGGATTTCGTCACACAAGGCGATTCTTCCAACGGTGCCTTGCCAATGAAGACATAGCATGTGATGTGGATGAAATCTTATGGCCTGATCCAGCCAGACGGAGAGACAGATAGTTACAGTATTCATGTTGCTTTTACAGTAGTTTTCTTTCATTTCTGTTTACTTTTACTTTACTTTTCTTCAGAGTCAAAGTGTATGTACTGTAATTCATGCAGTAATTTTTATTTGTCCATAGATTTTATTTGTTTACAGTAATTGATATCATTGTTGGTTGATTACTGTAACTGATTATGGTAAGAAATACTGTAAGTATTGAAATAAATACTTGAAATATTCAGTCTGCAGCATCAAGTGTTGTGCAGTGCTTGGTAAGGTTATAGTAGGCCTACAGTATTTGTCTACATTCTCCTTATATCTCAAAACAAATCATGAATAATGTTGTGATTTTCTCACTATTTTTTGTCACCCAAATTATCTCTTACATACAGTAAGATTTTTTTTTTTTTTTACAAATGTGTTTTTTATTTATCACAGCAGTGTGAAACTGGCTGCAATAGTGTATGATCATTGATGACTCTGTTGGTTAAATGAAAACAAATAGCATTTTCACAAATATGTGTATATGTTTTGACTGAAGTGTGTATGTTTTGACTGAAGTGTGTCATTTGGCAAACAATCTAGGAATTTTGCTAATTGATTGTGGTGTTTGGATAATTGTGATTATATTTTGACAAAAAGAACTCTGTTTTCAAAATTGCGTGTAAACAATTGAAAAAAACTGTAATGCTGGGGTGGCGTAGTCGTGATTTATTAATGGGCTGTGTTTGAGCGTTAACTCAAACTCCGCCAGTACTCCTCATATTGCCAAACTATCTGTATGTCTATTTATCTATCCATTTTTCTGATAGATTGTATTGCCTTCAAAACTTTAAAACTACTTCAAATTATTTTAAAACTGAAAACCCTGCAACATTAAGCTTTTAAAGCTACTTCAAACATTCTGGCTAGGCTTTTCTTTCTTTTTTGCCTACAAACTTTACCATCTAGTTTAAATAATAATGTTAATATTTCTTGTTTCACAACCATGATAAGTCAACACCATCTTCCAATTTCTGAGGAAATTTTTTTAAGTGTTAAGATAATTTTATTCTCCTAAAGCAGGTTCTATTATAGCATCTAGCATCAACAGATGACAACAGCTACAAAACGAACACCATTTGTTTTGTGAAAGAAATGCCAAACTTGTCTACACTGTCAGATGTCACTACCGTCAGATTATTTGATGATGATGGGCCAATGATGGAGTTGACATTCAACGTGAAGTCATCATATTTTTCTGGTTTTCAAGTTATTTTATATTGGTAAATATGAAATAGTGTTTAATTTCTTAAGACTGTATAAATACTACATATACAGAATATATTGCTTTGTGGATTGATAGTCCTCACTTCTAGCAGAGTTAGGATTGAGGGAATGTAAGATTCAGGGAACATAAGGCTGAGGGAACACAACACTGGATAAAAAAAATCTATTCATAATACAGTTCATTTGTATTCTGAGGTTCTGATAATGTTTGTATCATTTGTTAAAATGTTTAAATCTGAATATTAAAAACTTCAAAAGGAACTATCAAGAATGAATGAATGAATGAATGATAGTAAAGACATATGCTTCTTCTTTGTCTTTGTGAAGGTCAAAAACTGTATGACATGTTCAGATTCTAAAGCCATCATATTACAGTTTTTTTCAATTGCTTAAGCACAATTTTGAAAACAGGGCCCGGTTTTTCAAACCCCTTCGCACAATTAGCACAACACTACACCAAAGTACCACAACACCTCAGATCATTTGCAAAATGAAACACTTTTGTCAAAACTATACAATGTCTTATAAAAACCTTTTTTTGTTGTCTTAACATAAACACAACCATCATATGGTCTGACTCTGTTTGAATCAGTTAAACACTCCTGTGCTCAACCTAAAACACTTTTAGCATTTACACAGAAAGTGTAAAAATAAATTCACCAACACCACATGACACCAATTGTGCAGACTGATGAAAATATTAATTTATTTATTTTAATTAATTTATTTATATTAATTTTCATGTACTCAAGTCAGTCAATACTGAACATTTCAACAAAACATTCATAAAACATTTTCCAGTTTTCATATATTACAGTATTACTGAACGTACCATTGTACTCTAAGCTTTCAGTAATACTGTAACATAAATTACATATCCAGTTCAGTACCGAAAAAAAATAAAACTAAACATCTCTCCCCCTAGCTGGATCTGGCCATCTGGTCCCTTTGGTTTGCTGCTGTGATGATATTGTGTAATCTGTCTAAAAATGTAAGAATGAGTTCAGTGTTGTAAGGACCCAAGTTGGCATGGCGGTGGAGGACCTCATTCTGTGTAATGGTAGCACAAAGGGTAATGTTACCCCCACGTTGCCCTGGTACATTGACAATAGCCCTGTGGCTGATGATGTTTCTTCCCCTTCTTCGTACTGTTGTCAGGTTAAATCCAGCCTCATCAATGTAAATAAACTCATGCGGGACTTCCTCCGCATCCATTTGCAAAACTCTCTGAAATGCAGCAAAAGATCACATTGTGTAGATCAGTATACTGTAGGTCTGCTATACAGTAAAATTACATGTACAGTAAAAAGGTTATGTGTGCAGTACACAATACTACAGAACAAAACGTACCACCACATACTCATGCCGCAGGACTTTCACCCTGTCTGAATTTCTTTCAAATGGCACTTTATACAGTTGTTTCATCAGAACTTGATGTTTTTTAAGGATACGGGCTATTGTTGACAGAGAGACCTGTTGGACATTATTGAAAATTAGGTGATCATTGACAATATGGGCTTGAATTTCTCGAAGTCTGATTGCATTATTGGCCAAAACGAGGTTTATGATCTCTCTCTCTTGCTCCTGTGTGAATATGGGGCCCCTCCCTCCTTGGTATTCACGACGTTCAATCCTATGTTGGCCAAACAAAATACACAGCTTACTGTTAAATGATACATACAGGAATATATACAGTACCAAAATATAGAGTGCATATACAGTACTGTTGATATAGTACATGCAGTAAGCAATGGATTTTCTGTTGACTGAAGAGAAGTTTCTCACCTGTGCTCTTGACGAAATGTCAGAACTATTGATGCCACCGTGTTCCTGCTTAGGTTAGGCTGTACTCTCAATCCAGCCTCCCTCAGTGTTAGTCCGTGGTTTATTACATGGTCCACAATTGTAGCACGAATTTCGTTACACAGATTTGGTTTTCTTCTTTGTGCATGTCCTTCCCCTCCTCCAGGTCTTCCTCTCCCTCTTCCTCTTCCTTGGCCTCTTCCTCCACCTGGTACTCTCTGGATTCCCCCTCTCATCGGCACTCTCCCTCTTCCTCTGACACCATCCATTTTTGTTGAAGACAGGTGAACTTACCTGTTGCCTTTTTATAGTGCTTTAACCTGATTGGTGTGTCTACAATTAAGCACCAGTGTGTGTGCACACCTGGTGCCTGTGTTTAACCATTTGGTTCATGGGTGTGCTCATTTGAAAGCCTTTGCTTTGAAATTGCAAGGAAATTACATCTTGATACATTTCTGTGTCAAATGCATACAAGTGTGTTTAGTGTTTTGCAAATCACTGTGTGTAATGTTTTGCAAAAAGTGTGAAGCTGACAATGTGCTTACAGTTGTGCAAATCTAGCCCGGTGTTTTGCTCCTTGAGTGTAAGGTTTTGCTAATTGTGGGAAAGTTCTAATTTTAGTGGGTAAGCAATTGAGAAAAACTGTAAAAGAGTCAATGCTGCCCCACTGTGGTTCTGAGTTCATATCTGTCTGTGAAATAGCTTTTGGCAACAAAGACTTTTGGGAACACTAGAATCTACAACTAAAAGCTATGGTCTATTATTAGTTTTAGAAACCTCAATTAAGTTCTATCCAGTGTGATTTCACATAGTTAATTTATTTGATAAGGCTGTGCTCAGATCTCCAGCAAACAAAAGCTTGGAAAAGCCTTTTGACCATTTATTTATTTTTTACAATAAATGAAGAGAATGCATGTCATTGAGCCAAAATTAAATCATTGTCTTTGCATCTAAAATATATTTTAGTCAAGCAGTTTATTTACCATGTGGTCAGCTGTCAGATGACCCCAAATATTGCTTAAATATATATATATATATATATATATATATATATATATATATATATATATATATATATATAATTGATCAGTTTTGAAAACTACAAAACATCCCATATACTTTAATTTGAAAACTGTCCATGTATATAAACACGCTAGCAATGTACTGATACACAACAAGCTAAAATGAGTTAGAAATACATTATGCTGAAAGACACCAATATCCTTGTTGGCAAAAAGCTGACATAGCACTGTAGTGCTTTGGGAGTCCCGAGTTCAAGTACTGGCTTGAAGACCTTTCCCGATTTCCCAATTTTTTTTTCTCAGTTTATTCACACGACAACAAGTTTTTTTGTTTAGTTTTTTTTTGGGGGGGGGGGGGGGGTTAAAGGGGAAACTTTAGAAAACAAATACGTTATCCCATCCTGTAAACTACAGAAAGAAATGGTGACATCATGCACATGCCTATTGCATCTCAGGTTTCATAGCGCAGCATTTTTAGTGCTTTTCAGATAGTACAATTTAAATGATACTTATGCATAGTTTACACATTTTTGAATATGTAAAAACACTTTAACCCCAAAATAACCCTTAACTTTGTTCAGTTCAATCAAATGTTAATGTATTTTTTATATATTCTTGTTAATTTTAATGAATTAAATAAGCTGAAAATTACAAATTACAGATGGTGAAGACTAAGCCGGAGTAAAGACTTCTGTTTGAGGAATTTCACAGTGCTCCAGTTGTGGGATATTTAAAACTTGGAACACATTGTGTGCCAGGTATTATTGGCTAGGGATGACCATCATGGAGAGTGAAAAATGGGTAATAATTACATATTCTATTACACATGCAATTAAGCTTTTATCAATCATACAATGTTTTTGCAACTGTTGCTTTCCACTGTTTTGTTGAAAAATATGGTAGATTGTAGGAAGAATCGAGAAAGGACTGGAATAGATATGTGATTTCTGCAGCCAGGACAGCACACTGCTGCACCCAGTTAACTGCTCCATTTTTCTCTTAGGCTCCTGACAAGATCCAGCAATCTTTGCCTGAGCCCAAGCTGTGGGATTGCTCCTTCCCTCTGCTGTCAGGGCAGACCGCTCATGATACACCAAACTGCTGTTAAACTTACTGTTAAATAACAAGAGATTTTTATTTAATTTTTTTTTTTTTTCACTGACTTTTGAGATTTGAATTGAGGATTGCCAGCTGCTTCAAGAAATCTCTGTTTGGCCTGATCCATCTCTTGTCTATGACAAGGTCAGTGGCATCCTCCAACAATATTTCATGGTGGATCATCAGGTATGCCAGAAAATATGTGGCGAAGCAGCTGATACCATCCATGCAATGCACTAATAACTTATCTGGGGAAATAAAAAGAATGGCACTCAAAACAAATTCATCCATACAGAGTTTGTCACTTTAGGATAATTGATGGATAATAAATTTGTGTGTGTGTGTGTGTGTGTGTGTGTGTGTGTGTGTGTGTCAGCCCTTACTTTCTGTGTTACTCAGGGCTTTCTGTATGAATTCTGAAGCTGGGAATAAGTCCATGCTGAGTCCAAGCATGCCCTTACAGTGAGAGAAATATAACTGCATATAGTGTTTGATTCCTGTTCATATGTGACCAGTGTGTAGCAGACTTACTCATTTCCAATGAAGACATTGGGCCAGACCTTAGTGCCTAGCATCCTGTCCACTTTACATTTGCACATGCAATGCTCCAGTTGGAAAATGTTTACAAGGATATGGCTTTGTAGCATTGACAACTCTGTTGTCACTTGAGTTTCTTGAGTTTCTGTTGTCACTTGAGGTTCAGGAGCACTTGGAGCTGAGACACACAACTGTTCTGCATCAACCCAGATCCACTTCAGGTTCTGGTTCAAGACCCAGGGTGCACAGGACAAACAAAATGTTGTGTTTTTTTTTTTGGTTTTTTTTTTTACATAGGTGACTTTAACAGAGTCAACATGCAGTTGTTGCTCTATTGTACACATTAGATTTGGAGCAGTAATGGATCATTTAAAATCTTTAAATATAATTTAAATAACAAAAAAATTCAAGATATATTATCTTTTTTCTTGTTTAAATTATACTATATACTGTATATATATATATATATATATATATATATATATAATATTTTTCCTGCAACCACTGAGGAGACCAGCAGAAAAGATGAATGTCAACAGACCATTTGAAATACATTACAGTGAGATGGAAACAAATATATATAGTAATATTCGGAATATGTGCAGTTATCAGTGTGGCATATATATATATATATATATACTCTTATATATATATATGCGTGCAAGGCTACTTACAAACAGACTTTTCGATGACGTAGTCAAAGGAAACATCTCATTGAAGTTCCACAGTTGCCATAGAAATGTCTAAGTTACGTTTGTAACCCCCATTCCCTGAAGGAGGGAACAGAGACGTTACGTTAGAAAGAGACTGACGAATGGGGTCTCGCCCCAAAAGCCCAATCGCCTTCGAGTGGTAACAAAACGAGCCAATGGTACACAGTGTACATTGGTCTGCGGGATTTGCATCACAAACTCCACCCCAGCCCAAGGAGCAGCCCAAGCAACTCGCAGTCAAAAGTGCTGGAGGAACCCAGGGTTCTAAACTGAGGAACTCACCTGAGGGGAATAGCGCATGGCATGCATCTAGTCCGTGGACTGGAATGGTGCAGCAAGCGGATTGACACCAAGCAAGTCCTTTTACTGCCCCCAAGGGGTGAGTACCCAAGAGGACATGGGCTGTACACAGAGCTGGGTCTGCCTCCTCCAGGGGCAGCGCTTGCAAGTTCACCACCTGATCTCTAAAAGGAAATAAAAACTACTTGTAAACCTTTCATTTTGTTGGTTTTGTTTATTTTTAAAAGAAAGAAAGAAAGAAAGAAAATAAGATTTCTGTGTTTTGTGCCAGAAGTCGATGATTTTGGTAAATATCTAATATAAATTAATCAGGTTAATTTATGGTTGCATATTCAATTAAATTCAAGTTCATTTGTACAGTGTTTTTTTTACAGTACAAATTTTTGCAAAGCAACTTTAGAGAACAATATTTAGTAGTAGCTTAACAGAGGTGACCGTCATTGTATGTACATATGGCAGAAATTGATTATATCAGTGTAGTTGTTGTTCCAACCAAGTAAAATGTATTTGTTTGACCCAAGCTAAAGAATAATAATGTGCATTTGAGCAGATATAACTGCAATCCATGATCATGAGATGAATTATTTGAATGCTTGGCCAAAGAGATGTGTCTTTAATCTAGATTTACACAGAGAGAGTGTGTCTGAACCCCAAACGTTATCAGGAAGGCTATTCCAGTGTTTGGGAGTCAAAAAGCTTTCCTTTAGTGGACTTTGCTATCCTAGGTACTACAAAAAAATCAAGAGTTTTGCAACCTTACTGATATGGACCTTAATAGGTAGAACAATAGTTCTGCCCAGATGATAATGCAGAGTTACTATATAATAATATAGTTAATATCAGTAATACGTAGCATGCAAGGAAATGGTCAGTAACATCATGACTTTGAGGTAAGATGTCTATATCAGTAAGATCGATTCCATATGTTATAATTAAATCTAGAGTATGATTTAAATGATGAGTGGGCCCGGTGACATTTTTCTTGACTAAAATAGTTTATTAGGTCAACACAAGTCCTAATGCATCATTTTGTATTGTCAATGTAAATGTTAAAATCTCCAACAATTAATGCTTTATGAATGGTAACCAATAGGTATGAGAGGACATCTGTTGCATGTAACATATCAGGTTTTGCCACCACAGTGACATTCTTCGAAAGATTGATGTTTCTGGGTGTGTGCTGCACAAAAGAATGGCAGACAGGTTTGGAAAGGTATGAGGGTGGCCAAATGGTAACTTTTTATTTTTTCATTTCTTTAGTTTTAGATGCTGTTTATACATTTTAATGTCTAACCAAACATTTAAAAAATAAAAAATGTCAACCTGAACTCATGAGATCATGCAGCTGTTACCATTTAGCTATTTTGTATGATGTGAATTCATATGATGTGATTCCTATAAGAGCATACAATTGTAAGAATCATCTGTGGGGCAGATTGCACAAATTCATACGAATTAAGCCAGCAATTCAGCAAAATAACTACGAAGTGTCATGAGATTTTTGTTGAAATTGTTGAAACAGATACAAATGAGATCACTGTCACCAATTGAATCTTTTTCCTAGCATTTCATCATATGGTGCACATCATATGGTAATCTCAGATTCTGTGTTTTACTAGTATAATTAGCAACACAGAGTCATAAGAAAGCCTGCTATGTAGGTGATGACTCATAAATTTGTGTTTAAAGTGTGGCGGCTGCTTGGAGATACAAGAAAAGTACTAAGCACTCAAATAAAATGACTCCCCCAATCCTACAATGAAGGCTCAGCAGCTTCTTGTGAACTTATCCATTTTAATGAGAACCCCAGCCCACACTAGCTTTCCTCTACCACCACTAATGCTGCTCCACTTCAAAGCAAACTGAGACACAACCTCACCCTCGCTGTAGTGTCACAAAAGCTTCTGAACGTGGGTTGTGGAAGAACAGCCGTCTTACCTAACCCTCCTCTCCAACATAACAAGATAATAGTGCAGGAGTAAAGCGTACTGTATATATGATTACATGTTGATTTGATCTTGAGTTCTTTGTTGAGTGAATTGCAACACGTTTAACTTTGGTTTCTGGGAGCATATTGTACTGTTGAAAACCTTTCACTGAGTCAAAGTGAAGAGTCAAGTCAAGAGAAAGGTAATATTTTTTTATTAAACAAACATGTTTATTTTAATTCTACATATTAAAATAAATATTTATATAAAAATAATGTATGTATTTCAAGAAATTAAATATATACTTATATAAAACTACCACATTTTGTCTTAAATAATACAATAATAATAATTATTATTATTAGTATTATTGTTGTTGTTTTTTAAAGAAATAATATAACTTATTTTTTTACATAAAGTCAAGGCTTTGTAGGCATTTAGAAAGTAGCAAAATAAATATAAAATTTACATTGCGAGTTTCAATTTGACCATGTAACAAAGTTGAAATGTCTTTAGTTAATAGTAATAATTTTTATTGCAAGAACCAAGATTCTCATTGTCATTCCATTACAGTCTTTGCTGAATTTCAGTCTCTCTACATGCCCAAACCCAGACACACAATAGAACAATGATGTGGCTGTCATCCTGCGGTGTAAACCTCTAATTTTTCATTACTTTCTGGTGACTCCAAAGATGAAATGAACTGAGACCACATAAAGAGATGCTGGTAATTGTTTACTGTCAGACCCCTCATCCTCCTCCATGGACCTCAAACAAATTCATCAAAGGCCATCTCAGAAAACCCCAAGAGAAATGTCTCTGTCTTCTCTCCTGAAGCCCTTCTAAAGTGTTGTGTAGGTTACAAGAAGAGGCCTTGGACTTTCTTTCTGTTTAGTTTAGGATTTATAAATCCTTTCTGTTTAGTTCTGGCCACGGGAGCCACGGCCTCCCGAGTCTCCAGATCTGCCATGGCCACCCGAGTCTCCAGATCTGCCATGGCCGCCCAAGTCTCCAGATCTGCCATGGCCACCCGAGTCTCCAGATCTGCCATGGCCACCCGAGTCTCCAGATCTGCCATGGCCACCCAAGTCTCCAGATCTGCCATGGCCACCCGAGTCTCCAGATCTGCCATGGCCACCCGAGTCTCCAGATCTGCCATGGCCACCCGAGTCTCCAGATCTGCCATGGCCACCCGAGTGTTACAGTGTGGAATAAGCATGTTCGCTTCTCAAACTTTGCCAATTTATTGTAGTGAGCTGTGATAAGTCCCCTAGATAGGCCCAGTAAGAAATCTTAACTGTCACATACAGCACAGGGCTTTATATATGCCACACAAATAAAAATAGAATGTTGGGAGAAAGCTGGGTGAACTCAAAGATAAGCAATGGTTGGATACAATTTCAAAATAAGGTTTAATAAGTAAATAAAAGCAGCAAGATAAGCACTGGGGCCACCGGACTTGGGGAATCATAGTCTCACATAGCCTGGAGACTATGAAGATCTGGATTCTAAAGCAGCTTATATTGGCCAAGGCCCACCTATGAAGCCGTCTGACCAAAATGTCAAACAACCAATCACTGTATGTTCCATTTTAGCATCACGTTTCAGGGCGTGGAAATGTCACCACAATAACAGACTGCGGTGAAAAACTCTCTGACGTAATTTAAAGATTCTATGCTGCAAACTTTAAATATTTCACATACTTCTGAGAATTCAGCATTTAGTTGATCCTGATAAGTGCTTATAGTCCCAGTTGTAAACATGATGGCTTTCTTCTTTCATTAGGGGGTTTGGCATCACAATATATTTGTTTCCAGGCAGAACGTTAAATAACGTGACACACACGTTCTCCCTGAAATATTCTATCATTCAAACAATCCGATGATGACTTCGAAACTCCTGAAGTGTTTTCAGACATTTACCCAACTGTCTGTGGATGTGATGTCTGAGGCTGAGACTAGGGGACACGCACTGAGATCAGTGGTGGGCTAAGGTCCGTGTTTGGGGTTTCCTAGCCACTGGTTCTTTTTCCACCACTCCCACAGTGAAAGAAGATCCGCTTAGCTGCAGGGCTAGGTTCATATACTCACAAAGGGTCCCTCGAGGAAAGTGAGCAATGTCCAGAAAGCAAGTCTTCATCATTTTTCATGCAAAATGGTTCAAGTGCAACTTTTGAAGTTGTTTAAAAAGAAGACAGCAGAAAAGGTATGCAATTGATTTTGTGTAAAAATTTAATTGATTGCCCTTTGATTGATTGCCCATGAAAATTCCTGTTAAAAAAGAAAATGCATTTTGCGGTGAACACAGTAGACAAAAGGCTAATGTACATGTGACGTGTCATTCCCGCATCCTTGAGTGCAACCACTCGCACCTTATGTTTGAGGCTGAATGCAAATGATCATAACGGATGGACAATTATGCCCATGAAAAGACATCAGCAATCTGGCGACAAGAAAAGAAAAAGAAAAAAACTATATCACTATTTAACAAACTATGTAATATGTAACGTTCAGGTATATTTTTAATCCTGTGAAACCTTTTTGGTTGTTGACGTTAATAACCTGTTTTAATGTCGGTAAGAATTGAACCACTGCATCTAATATTCTCTGTTCCCTTGCAAAAATATCAATGGTTTCACTATGAATAAAACCAAAAGTCATGGTTCTTGTAGCCATGGATGTTAACCACAAATTAACCATGGTTTTGTTAATAATAGTTTACAAAAATGTATTAAGATAATATTTTTGTTGTGTGTGTGGTTATAAAATCTGACCTAACCCAACAACAACTTTTAAAATTGCTTAAAATGCATTATATACAACTATGAGGCAATAATGAATAATGCTTGTGGTAAAGAAATTAACATTCAATTCATAGGCAACAGCTCTGGTGGACATTCCTGTGGTCAGCATGCCAATTGCACACTCCCTCAAAACTTGCGATATCTGTGGCATTGTTTTTTTTTGATAAAACTGCACATTTTAGAGTGGCCTTTTATTATGGCCAGCCTAAAGCACACCTGTGCAATAATCATGCCATCTAATCAGCATCTTGATATGCCACAACTGTGAGGGGGATGGATTATCTCGGCAAATGAGAAGTGCTCACTAACACAGATTTAGACAAATTTGTTAACAATATTTGAGAGAAATAGGCCTTTTGTGTACATAGAAAAAGTCATAGAACTTTGAGTTCAGCCTATGAAAAATGGGGGCAAAAACAAAAGTGTTGCGTTTATAATTTTGTTCAGTGTATATTAGTGTTGGGCAATGATAAAACATTTTTATCGCGATTAATCACAATTAATCACATTGTAATGCACAAAACTAATAATGCATTCAAAAGTAGTGTATTGTGCACTTTTTCATTTAAAAGTACTGCTATATGAATAAAAGTGCAATAACATTTGGTTTGCAAACTCTTTAAACAAATAAGGTGCTTTTTTACAGCAGTATTCCTTTTATATAGTAGCAGTTCAAATATTCCTTGTAAATGTTAACTTATTATTGTAATTAAATTAAAAATAAAACAAGCTATTTGTCATTGCCAAGACAAATATTTTATAGTTTGTTATAGAAAAACTCCAGAGCCTCAATCCTAACATTATAAAAAGCATCTTCCAAGTAGAGACCTGCACGATCACAGGACCCATCGCAGCAGAGTGAGGCGAGGGACAACACTTGATGTGCTGGTAGAGACTCGTGTCCAATCTCATCTGTGGTTTCGTTGAGTTAACGATGTCATTTCATCTGTTAATCTGTGTGAAAGGGTTCACATTATAGGTGAAATGTGAAAAAGGATGCTGTAATTGTTTTTAATCTATGAATCATGAATGTATGTTGCAAGACCACATGTGATACATTTATGCTTATCTGTTCATTTGTAAAATGAGTTTGTCATTTTATTACTTTGTTAAACATATGACATTAATTAAGGGTTATGACCTTGTCATTCAAGATCTGTAGTTTGTTTATTTTTTTTGTTTATTTTTTTTTTACTTCTGATTCATTTTCATCGTTGCCCTGTCAAGTGTGTGTTGCAAGCTCGGAGCTGACACTGTATGGAGATCGATGCTTCATGGAATGGAGTCTCTGGATTCCTGTATTTCGTCCAAACTCGTGTTCACTGAGAGAGTGAGGACTGGCGAGCCGCAAGGAGTTTTCAACAAGTGCTACTGAGTGACATTGACATAGCTGTTGCCAAACTGGACAGTAGTAAAGTGAATTAGTAGCACAAACAGTGCATTTCACAGTTCTCTTTTGGAAGGATCTAATGGGAGAGACTGAGTGACGAACAATTTTATTGTTGTTAACTGAATTAAGCCACATTCACAAGTTTAACAAATGTATTGCCCCATTTCATAGAGAAGGCTTCGTCCCATACTAAAATACTCAGGGATGTGCACAGGTAGGGCTCAACCTGTGCAGAGCACATGCCCTTTTTGCCCTTATACTCCGAAGTGCCCTTTTTTTGGTGGTGTTTTTTTTTTATTTTATCAATGCTATTGGTCACCCTTTACGTCTGTTTTACAAATATTTAGCAAATGAAAGTTCTTAAAACGAGCTTGTGTAAATCTTATTCGATCCTCAAGCTGTCAGTAAGCTGATAACTCCGCCATTATCAATATTCATTGAATCAACTGAAAGTTCCACAGCAGCCACACAGTAGACAACAGCTGAGCTGAACAAAGTTTTGTGAAGGGTAAATAAATATCTTGTTTGAATAAGTACTACTAAACACTATGTCTATAAAGGCTCATATTTTATTTATTTGATGTCTGACTGACTAACTGACTGAGACATGTGGGACGTCGCCTGAGAGAGAGGGCTAGCATTTGCCATCTAGTCATAGCCAATACATAGCCAACACTTAAATAGCCTGTGCATATAGTAGCATTTCATCTTTTATAAAATGCGATTTTGGCCAAATGCATTTTACCACAGGAAAAACTGAGCGCTCCGTCTATATAGCTACAAAAACTAGTTTGTAACCTGTAGATGAAAATGTAATGTGATGCCGGTTTTAATGACGGAAAACAAATCACATTTGCACACATTCGCTGGTCAAAAACTATATATTGATAAGTAATACAACAACATATAATTTGTTTTTACCATCGGAAAATCATAACAGGTGCGCCCCCGCGCTGTTTCGTACTGGAACTTACACAAAGCGACGAGTGATCCTCGTCACCTAGATAACATATATTTCTATGAAATTTCTTCTTTGATTTATGATTGCTGATACACTTAATTTATTAACATTTAGACTAATCATGTTATGGTATACTCTCCCCTCGTCCTCACATGTATAAAATGTAGTAAAACATGGTTTTACTACAGTAATGTAGTAGTAACTAAAAAAAAATTACAGAAGATCACTGTGAAATCTTTATATTTTATCATGCAGAATGTAATTCATGATTCATTCCAAGGCTTCATTTATTTGATCCAAAATACAGCAAAAACAGTAATATTGTGTAATATTTTTACAATTTTAAATAACTGTTTTCTATTTGAATATATTTTAAAATGTAATTTATTTTTGTGATCAAAGCTGAATTTTCAGCATCATTACTCCAGTTTAGTACTCTTCAGTGTCACGTGATCCTTCAGAAATGCTTTTCACTGCAACTGTAATTTTCACTTTATTTTTATTTATTTTTTTCATTGCTGGCTTATTTCAGGGAAAGTGTAGTGAATAAGAGACCTTCAAGAGACCAACATCCCTGGTCCACCACAGTATCAAATTTTTTCCAGGTAGGCGGATACATGTTGGATATAAGTGAGTTTTAAGTGAAGTGACATTCAGCCAAGTATGGTGACCCATACTCAGAATTTGTGCTCTGCATTTAACCCATCCGAAATGCACACACACAGAGCAGTGAACACACACACACACTGTGAGCACACACCCGGAGCAGTGGGCAGCCATTTATGCTGCGGCGCCCGGGGAGCAGTTGGGGGTTCGATGCCTTGCTCAAGGGCACCTAAGTCGTGGTATTGAAGGTGGAGAGAGAACTGTACATGCACTCCCCCCACCCACAATTCCTGCCGGCCCGGGACTCGAACTCACAACCTTTCGATTGGGAGTCCGACTCTCTAACCATTAGGCCACGACTATATGTTATAGTAACGGTATGGCTATAGTTTATTATAATCTGGAATTGAGTTGGACATAATTACTTAAATTATATTTCAAAAAAGTTTGTCAAAAATACTTGACTCATTGCTCACCTTCCCCTCTTCTCAATGTCATTCATAATCATGTTAACCAAATAATACAAATTAGCTTATAAAACCAAACAGAATAGCTAAAAAAGAGAATATATATTTTTTTTTTCTTTGCAAAGTTCATAAAAAAAAGTGCATAAAGTTCAATAACAATTTTGGTTTCTGATTCAGATTTTGGTTTCTGTTTGGTTTTATAAGTTAATTTGTATTATTTTGGTTAACATGTTTATGTATGAGTCAAGTATTTTTTTTCTCTATAAATGCAATTTAAAAAAAGAGGGAGTACACAAGAGCGATTCACAAACACAGGACCCTACAAATAATACTGACAAAAAAACTTTTTTTGCACTTACATAAATTTTGATTACTTGGTGGTTGCAGTGCAATGTCCCGTAAAGAGAGAAATAAGAAAAAGAAGGAGAGGGAGCGACAGCAGGCAGCCAAGGGTAGCAGCTCACTTACTTCATGGATTAGGCCAGTTTGTAGCAGGGAAGAAGAAAAGGAAGGAAGTAGTAATTCAGATGTAGAGAGAGAAGCGATAGATGACGTACATGAATGAACAATATACAGGAGCCTCTGCAGGAGAGTTACCAGAAGGAGATGCAAGAGAAGAAAGCCAGTATGGAACTGCTAGTGTAGATCAAGAGAATGTGATGGAGACCGGTGTGGGGGAATTACCTCCATATTACTAAATAATCTTGATATAAAAAAAGGGAGGGGGTGCCCTTTTTCAGTTTCAGCACATGCCCCTCAAAAGGTCTGTGCACGGCCCTGAAAATACTAGTCTTAACTGAACCTGAAGTGACTTCATAAAATATGTCAGTGCCATTGTTGTCTCAAAATGCACCACCAGTAAGGGTGTTTTCTTCATTTCTGTGAAACCAGGAAAACGTTTATTATTTTAAGTGGTCACTTTAGTGGTGCTGTAATTTCATAATTACTTAAATTTACTACAATGAAGAGTTTTATTTTTCTTTGAAGTATTTCATTCCCAGTAGGATGGCTGATATATCTTGTTATTAGTTAGTGGTGTGGCTTCAGTTTCTTTTAAGAGAGCCGTTTAAAACAATTCAGTTCGTTTTGTTGAACTGGTTCAAGAAGATCCGGTTACATAGAATGATCCGTTTGCGAACCGAATATCACAAACTGTTGTGTTTTGAACTCTCTCACAACAGACACGGAAGAGAAGACAATGCTGAATAAAGTCGTAGTTTTTGCTATTTTTGGACCAAAATGTATTTTCGATGCTTCAAAAAATTCTAACTTACCCTCTGATGTCACATGGACTACTTGGATGATGTTTTTCTTACCTTTCTGGACATGGACAGTATACCATGCACACAGTTTCAATGAAGGGACTGAGAGCTCTCGGACTAAATCTAAAATATCTTAAACTGTGTTCCGAAGATAAACGGAGGTCTCACGGGTATGGAACGACATGAGGGTGAGTTATTAATGACATAATTTTGATTTTAACTTATTTGGAGAAAACCAGTTGTTCTATGTGAAATCAGGAACTGAGAACCCCCATATAGCCAAAAAGGCATGGTCATAACACCTTGGTTCGTGCAGTGAATTAAAAATGAACCAATGGCTTGGCAGCAGAGATGCACGAGCCCTATGCAACGAAGCCCACCAGAAGGGGCAGGGTCATCTGGCTACATAAGCGGGCACTTCACCACAGGATTCTCATGATACTTCAACTGAAATGACGACTGAGTGATGTTGGAAACTCAGAAGTGAAGACCAAGTGAAGACTCTTGGGTAATCTTCAGCAGAATTCTTTATTGAAAACACTCTGCATGGCGCTGTAGTCATCAAAAGTCTAACTAGTCATTGATACATTGTAGTTTATATACATTTCGAGGGGGCGGGATACACATAAACAAAGCATGCAATTGCGATACTGAGATCGGCCTGATACTGGCCGTTTTCCCATCTTTGATCTTGTCAGCATTACAGGGTCATTTAAATACAGAGGTGCCTGACAGTATCACCCATACCTTCACATTATCATAGAAACAAAGGCACAGCTGTGCCTTGAGTTTAGCAGGCACCTTTATCTTGGGACCTTGCCCAATAGTCAGGAAGTGCATGAAGACAAAAGGTTAATGTCTCAGACACTTGATTTTCCTGATTTGATCTTCTTGGATATGTCAGCTTTATTACCTCAAAATGTCTACTATTATATTGGAACCTAAATTTAACATTTTATAAATTTGTAATCCCACAGTGACTATATATCAGAGAACCGAGGTTATGTTAGTAACCAAGTACATTCCCTATCGATACATTACTTGTACTGCTTCTGCTCAAGAGGCTATGGGAATCTGTACAATCATGCCAGGCTATGATAGAGGAAAGACTGTATAATATATAATGTATGCCAATAATCTTCGAGGCAAAAAGACTAAGCTCACAGAAGTTATGCCCAACCTCGGTGATTGTTCATGTCATTTAAGCGGAAAGGACTCTGGCCTATAAGGCCAGAACATCTAGGTTATAAAACCTTGCAAAAGTGGATGGCAAGGGCCAGCCAGCCACCACACAGAATTCTGTGATGGACACACCACTAGATCATGCCCAAGATGAGTCGACTCATCTGGTGGAATGGACTCTTACACCAATGGAGCATTGCAGGCCCAAAGAAGAGCATGCTAGAGAGATAGTGTCAACTATCCACCTAGAAAGACTGGGCTTCTTGACTGGATGGCCTTTGGTGAGTTGTTCAGACAACCTAAACAGGGCAGAATACCCAATGTAAATCCTCAGTGCTCTCACAGGGCAGTCCATCATCACTTCCTCCAAACGAGACCAGATCCTCACACTGGGAGAGGGACACTGGTCAGGCTGAGTGAAGAGGACAGGGGAAACCTCTCCGTCAGGGGTGATGCACACAGAAGAATCTGAGCCAACATGAGCTCATTCACGTCCAAGCCTGAGTCCTCTGTCCCACTGTTTTTTCCTCACAGGCCCCTGGGAGGAAGAAAATAGGAGGCTGTGAGGGGCAGGGTCACTCTCTGAAAAGAAAGCAATCCTCGAGCACAGAGGGCAAGACTGATGTTCTTGCAATGAGAAAAGTCCATCCCTGCAAACGGGCTTCTGCATGGGATTTCCCCAAGCATTAATGGCTCTGCATTTGAAGTAATGTCAATTTGCTCTTTTAGAAAAGCTCTTTTAGAATGTTGCCAGATGGCAGTAGGGTAAGTGGGACCGCAACTGCTGCAACACTGAAAGCACAGAGGGAAAGGCGTTACTGGGTCGCGAGTAGGCTTCTAGATCAGTGAACAGCATAGTTGTCATTGCTGAAGAAGAAATTTGAAGATCCTGTGGCTAAGCTCCCGCTAATATAGCCAGATGACCCCACTGTTGAGCCATTGGTTCATTTTATTTCACTGCACGAACCAATGGCCATACAGTTACCATACTGCGTAATTGAAAAGAGGTTTCAGGTTAGAAAAAAAAAAAAAAAACTTTTTCCCCCCATACGTCTTGAACAGATGCAGTACTAGTGGAGTATTGATAGGGAACTATTACATTTTATCTCAAAAGTATTGCGTTCCCCCTAGAAGCTTTGCATACAGATCTTCATAAGTAGGGTTGGGTATTGTTCCCTTTCAAGGGAACTTCGAACTGCGTCCTCTGAGGGGACACTATGGGGAACACCTCGTCGTGACCCGTGTTTGAAGCATACTTTGAAAAACGCCAACGTGTTGGCCGGCGACAGCCTCTGACGTCACTACCAGCGCGACTATAAATACGCGCCCGTAGGACCCGTCACTATCTTCTTCGTCTTCATTGACTGTTTTGTTTGAAGCGTGCATCTGAGAAACGACCAAAACGGTAAGAGCGATCTATTATTGTTGTCATGGCATCCACTAGCAGGCGTTTAAACAGTGTGTACATCCGTGTCAGTGTTATACGGCACACACACTCTTTGCGTCTCTTGTTTGGGCGGAGAGCACGCGAGTGATGTCCTCGAGGGGGCAATCTGCGTGCACTGCGAGCGTTTTTCGGTGAAGCTCCTCTCTCGTTTGCCTCTCTTTTCGAGGAAAGAGGGACAGCCATCTGGATCCCGCGGCTCAGGACCCACCGTTGCCGAGGCACGGAGGAGGATGAGCTCGGGGGGATTACAGGGGGATCTCGCTGAGGAGTGTAGAGAGGGACTTTTTTCCTTTCACACTTTCCGGCGGCAAACGAGAGTGAACTTCGGGAGGAAGATGCGTTGTCATTAACCCTTTCTTGTACTGAAGTTAGTGCTCTGCTGGGTTTTTTCCCAGGAAGAGCAGGAGATGTCTGAGAGTGGAGAAGAAGCTGAGGCTGAGCCTTTCTCAATCCTCCTGCCCCGGTATGGGGAGCTGTTAGCTGCAGAAGTCGAAAGGGAATGGAAGAGGCAGTTTTTCTCTCACATCCATCGGTTTCAGCATACAAGTTATGCTGATATCGGGGGCATGCACGAAAGCGGCTATGAGAGGATGCCCCCTGTAGGGAGATGCTGGCTAGCTATCTCTCTGTGGGGGAAACGTCCTCTCTCAATTCCCCCTTTTTTAGATCCCGCTTAAATGGCAAAACATACGCAGCAGCAGGTCAGGCGGTGGCTTCGTTGCACACGATGGCAGTGCTTCAGGCTTACCAGG
Source organism: Carassius carassius (assembly GCF_963082965.1). Taxonomy (NCBI): domain Eukaryota; kingdom Metazoa; phylum Chordata; class Actinopteri; order Cypriniformes; family Cyprinidae; genus Carassius; species Carassius carassius. Next base: position 17,500,511 of record NC_081780.1, on the reverse strand, counting down.
CTGGCCTGCTGAAGGACCTGGATACCGTCGAAAGAAAGGAGTCCAGGTCCGAGCCCGAACAACACAGGGGTCCTGGCCCATCTCGATCTGAGGATCTTAGATGGGCCCAGAAGGCTAGTGTTGCGGCTCGCGCTCCTCCCCCACCTACGGGCAGGGGCAAGAGGAACCGCGGGTCACGGTGTGGTAAGCAGGGTCTGAGGGACGTGATTCAGACGAGGCTGCGTCCTCGCCCGGGTCAGAGCGGTAGGAAGACCTAGTAGCTCCGGATGTTTTAACCTCTGTTTTAACCTCTGTTTTTTGTCCTCCCCTGCCTAATTCCCCTGTAGCCACCAGCTTTCCACCTGATCGAGGTTAGGTGGACAGTCTCTCACATAACAGTCTCCTACCTGGACCGATGATGTTTTTGGTTGGGTCTATGTTCATAGCAACCACCTTATTGACGGTCCGGACCAGAAGGGGGCGCCCCGCAAGCGGGACTCCAGTACAGGAGGGTGGGTGAGTCCGCAACCCTTGCTCTACCTGTTTATGGACATTATGTTGCTGGTGGTTATATGTCCACTAACAATCTCTGCGAGTTTCCTTTACAGTAGCTAGGTGGCCAAAGAATTGGCACAGCACTGCAGGGAATTCCATAGATGTCCGGCCAGGTCACCCTGAGGGGCCGCCTGGCCGCTTAGCGCATCCGGGGAGGTGGTGGTTACGGCAAGAAGCTCTGTATTTACTGCCTCAGGTGATGCTCCCCTCGCCTAGAAAAGAGGGTTGGAGCTCACCGCTCCCGTGCGATCCAGCGCCTCTGCCTTGCTTGGGAACCTCTCTGTACACACGCTTGCCTGTGTACTTTCTCAAAACCACATAGTGGTCAGTGTGCACGTTAACGCTTTGCGCACTGCCTGAAATCCACGTAAAGTGGTAAGTGTGCACGCAAGACTCTGTGCACTTTCTGAAATCCACGTAAAGTGGTAAGTGTGCACGCATGACTTTGGGCACTTTCTAAAATCCTGTACGGTAGGGGTTACGCGCTTCGCTTCATTCCCTTTCTTATGATGATTAGCCCTGGGTTCCATGGGCTTCATTCAACCAGTGTGTATTTGTTATACACTTCAAGCATCGCTTCCCTCAACATGAGGGGCTGGGTGGACTCCCACATATTGTGGTTATCAGGTGGTAGGCTTCATCAGGCCTCCCTGATGGTGAGCTCCCACATACTGTGGTTGCCAGGTAGTAGGCCTCACCAGGCCTCCCTGGAGATTTAGCTCCCACATACTGTGCGTCTCCACTAAATAGCATATTGTGGTTTTTTCAGATAGTATGCTTCACCAGGTCTCTCTGAAGGTGAGCTCCCACGTTCGGTGGTCGCCAGGTAGTAGGCCTCACCAGGCCTCCCTGGAGATTTAGCTCCCACATACTATGCATTCCCACGGGGTAGCATATTGTGGTTTTTTCAGATAGTAGGCTTCATCAGGTCTCTCTGAAGGTGAGCTCCCACTTACTGTGGTTGCCAGGTAGTAGGCCTCACCAGGCCTCCCTGGAGATTTAGCTCCCACATACTGTGCGTCTCCACTAAATAGCATATTGTGTTTTTTTCAGATAGTAGGCTTCACCAGGTCTCTCTGAAGGTGAGCTCCCACTTACTGTGGTTGCCAGGTAGTAGGCATCACCAGGCCTCCCTGGAGATTTAGCTCCCACATACTGTGCGTCTCCTCTATATAGCATATTGTGGTTTTCAGATAGTAGGCTTCACCAGGTCTCTCTGAAGGTGAGCTCCCACATTCGGTGGTCGCCAGGTAGTAGGCCTCACCAGGCCTCCCTGGAGATTTAGCTCCCACATACTATGCGTTTCCACGGAATAGCATGTTGTGGCTTTTTCAGATAGTAGGCGTCACCAGGTCTCTCTGAAGACGAGCTCCCACATACTGTGGTTGCCAGGTAGTAGGCCTCACCAGGCCTCCCTGGAGATTTAGCTCCCACATACTATGCGTTTCTACGGAATAGAACATTGTGGTTTTCAGATAGTAGGCTTCATCAGGTCTCTCTGAAGATGAGCTCCCACATACTGTGGTTGCCAGGTAGTAGGTCTCACCAGGCCTCCCTGGAGATTTAGCTCCCACATATTGTGCATTCCACTAAATAGCACATTGTGGTTTTCAGATAGTAGGCTTCATCAGGTCTCTCTGAAGACGAGCTCCCACATACTGTGGTTGCCAGGTAGTATGCCTCACCAGGCCTCCCTGGAGATTTAGCTCCCACATACTGTGCGTTTCCTAAAAAGCGAGCTCCCGCGATTTGTGGTTGTCAGGTAGTAGGCCTCACCAGGCCTCCCTGGAGTCGAGTTCCATATTGCTTTCAGTTTCCACTGAGGTGGTTATCTGGTAACAGATAGTAGGCCTCTCTAGGCCTCTCTGTAGGTGAACTCCCACACATTGTGGTTATCAGGTAGCAGGCTTCACAGGCCTCTCTGAATGTGAGCTCCCACATACTGTGGTTGTCAGGTAACCTTTCAGTACACACGCTTGCCTGTGTACTTTCTCAAATCCACATGGTGGTCAGTGTGCACGTTAACGCTTTGCGCACTGTCTAGATGTCCGGCCAGGTCACCCTGAGGGGCCGCCTGGCCGCTTGGCGCATCCGGGGAGGTGGTGGTTACGGCAAGAAGCTCTGTATTTACTGCCTCAGGTGATGCTCCCCTCGCCTAGAAAAGAGGGTTGGAGCTCACCGCTCCCGTGCGATCCAGCGCCTCTGCCTTGCTTGGGAACCTCTCTGTTCACACGCTTGCCTGTGTACTTTCTCAAAACCACATAGTGGTCAGTGTGCACGTTAACGCTTTGCGCACTGCCTGAAATCCACGTAAAGTGGTAAGTGTGCACGCAAGACTCTGTGCACTTTCTGAAATCCACGTAAAGTGGTAAGTGTGCACGCATGACTTTGCGCACTTTCTAAAATCCTGTATGGTAAGGGTTACGCGCTCCGCTTCGTTCCCTTTCTTGGGATGATTCGTCCCGGTGTTCCTTGGGCTTCATCCAACCGGTGTGTACTTATTGTACACCCCAAGCCCCCTCAACTTGGGGGGGCTGTGTGGGCAATTCTCGGGTAGTTCAGCAGTGCTCCCCTTTTCTGAAAGGGTCACCTATGAGCATGCTGCTCGGAGCTCGGAGTCTTCCTCTCTTGGGAGACTGATTCCCGGTTCTTCAGAGCGCTCTAGTACCACATACTGTTTGAGACGCTCTGTGAGAGCAGGCATCCTGCTGAGGCAGGGGCTGAGGCCTCCAATTGCTCTGCTCCCGGGCCACTCTTCTGCGAGCTGCTCTGACAGAGTTCCACGAGAGCCCCTCCTTAGAACAGTATTTGTAAATCCATGTTATGGTAAGTGTGCACAGGGAGTATTTGCGCACTTTCTGAAACCCACATTGTGGTAAGTTCGCACGCTAGTCTCTGCGTTCTTTCTAAAAACCCTAGATGGTAAGGGCTTCGCGCTGCTGCTTCGTGCCCTTTCTTGAGTTTGTTTAAGCCCCGTTCATCTTGGGCACCACTCCACCTAGGTATACTCGGATACCTATCTAGAACAGGGCGCCACTACTAGAGTGCTGTGGGGACAGCCCTTTCGGCAAGTTTTGCGAAAGCTAGCAGTAGCCCCTGTGTGACAGGCAAAGACTTGGTAGAGGAAAGTGCCAGGCTCTTAGCCGTATCCCTTTAAAGGAATCTCTGTGATTCCAAGCCTTTAGCTCTACCCCGGGCCAGGGCCCTACAGGATAAGTTGGGTATGTAGCTTAGGCCTTTGGCCGTAAGGGATAATGTCATAAGGCAGCCGTCAGACCGTCCCAGGGGCGACTCCCGGTGAAGAGAAAAACGGTAGAGTTGGTACTTAGTGTTTGCCATGATTCTGGTCTGCACTCCCCTCAGCATGGCGGCGTGGGTATACTGTTCCCCATAGTGTCCCCTCAGAGGACGCAGTTCGAAGTTCCCTTGAAAGGGAACGTCTCAGGTTACGAATGTAACCATGGTTCCCTGAGAGGGAACGAGACACTGCGTCCTCTAGCTCCCTGCCATGCTTCGGACACAAGCTTCACGAAGAAGATAGTGACGGGTCCTACGGGCACGTATTTATAGTCGCGCTGGTAGTGACGTCAGAGGCTGTCGCCGGCCAACACGTTGGCGTTTTTCAAAGTATGCTTCAGACACGGGTCACGACGAGGTGTTCCCCATAGCGTCCCCTCAGAAGACGCAGTGTCTCGTTCCCTCTCAGGGAACCATGGTTACATTCGTAACCTGAGACGTTTTCCAGTTCTGGTTCTGGTTCCATTTAAAGGAACTATTATTATGTTTTTACTATTTTACCGTCATTGAAGGTAGTGTTGCTGGAAGGTAGTAAGTAATGTTGAGTAATGCTAGTCCATCAATCAGCATGTGCTTCAAAGTTTGCTTTTCATGCAGGAATAAGCTGTTGGCCAAATAGTCCCTTGAGGGCTGAGACACTTGTTAATTTCCCTAAATTAATGAACTATAAACTGTTACACTTATAACCAAGTATACACACACTCCATAAAGCCCCTATTTTACAGATAATAATGCAGTCATGAGATGGTGTGATGCAATGAGTGGTTTCCAGATTTTTTAACATTTAAAATGTATGAAAATAAATATCTTCTATCACTTTGTTTATCACTCTTGAAATGACCTGTACACTGAATAATATATCCCTCAAACTTACATAACAATATGTATGTGTCAGTATGTATATTAATGACAATATGGGACAAATATAATGTAATTAGTGGCGGCAGGTGCTGCGTGATGCAGGTACATGTAGGCTACAATCAGACAAAACATTGTGCACAGTTATCAAATGCACAAGTGCGCGTACAGTCGTGGGAAACGATGTGTTCATTAGTTAAAGACGGAACCGGTTCTTATTCAGAACCGGTTCTCGGTTCCCAACCCTATTCATCACTGTGTTAATTATAGGACCTAAAAACCTGGCATGTAATAACCTAGAACACTGTCTAAGACTTGATTTTGCTGCAGCCTGGAATTGTACTGCTGGTTTCGTCTGGTCAGAGGAGAACTGGCCCCCCAACTGAGCCTGGTTTCTTCCAAGGTTTTTTTCTCCATTATGTCACCGATGGAGTTTCGGTTCCTTGCCGCTGTCGCCTCTGGCTTGCTTAGTTGGGGTCTCTTCATCTACAGCGATATCGTTGACTTGATTGCAAATAAATGCACAGACACTATTTAAACTGAACAGAGATGACATCACTGAATTCAATGATGAACTAAAGTTATTTTGTATGGCAAGGAAGGAAATTACTTTCTCCTAAATAGAAAAGCCTTAAAACTGGTAGATATGATTACTTTTCATCTATTTTAGGTATTTATTCAATACAGTGGCTAAATTAATTAAATACAAAGCAACAACAGGCATAGACGTTTCCCAAAAGCACAGCAGTAATGACTTTATGAACTACTTCCAAGGTTTTATTAGAGAAAAATTTTAACCATGCAGCCTTCAGCTATACTGGAGTATTGCATCAGAAAGTGCGCTATAGATCCCCTGAAGAAAAATTATATATTTTAACTCTTTAATATTTAAACTGAAAGGGGAGAAAATGAAGATCATTAATGCAAGATGTTCACTAAGACTTAGAAGAGATCAACATAATGTGATCTTCACCCTAAATCATTCAGCGTTTTATTTTACCTAGCTTGAGATGCAAATAAAGGACATTTTACATTTTATATTTACATGTTGTTAAATGTTTCTTTTTTTTTTTTTTTTTTTCTTTTTTTTTAACAAGCTGATAAGATCTACAAAAGCAGATTTCAAGATATTCTGGATTAGAGTCAACAGGGCTTTTAACTAACCCTTGTCACACAAACTTATTCAATCTTGTTCAGCCGGTTTTTGTGTGAGACAATGGTCTAAAAAGCAGCTTAATACTTCCTGGCCATTATACGGTACTTAGTGTATAGCAGAATGTTCACTCTGAGAGCTTTTCACCACCGCAAAGTGATGTTTTATTTATTTTTTCTACTCATAATATGTATCATATTTTATGTTTTCATATCTTTAGGAGCATATTATGTGGACTCAAAAAAATATATTTTGCCTGCTGGTAAGTTACCTTTATTTATAATAGCTGGATTTATTAATTTAATTTTTGTCTGATGTTTTATGCTTTTTGGTCTTTCTTCAAAAATGATTTTTCTGACATTCTTCTTAATTAAGTAATTTTCTTATGCAATGGAGTTCAAGTCCCAACATCTAATTCAGGATGCCAGATCATTAAAAAAAAAGGTTGCAGGCACAAAACTGAGGAAAACATTGATCTGGACAAATAAGCCATTCATAAAATGCCAGATCTATACATGTATTAACTGAAGAAGACTATGTAAGGTGTAATGTTTCATAAGCTTTGTCATTTTCTGCAACTCCACCCTTCATTTAACTGTCAGCCCTATTTTAGTTGTCTTTGCTCTATTTTCATAGAACCAGTGTAAAATATCCACTGTGACACTAAAAAGAGCTATAACTTTTACTTTCATTGAAAAAAATCAAGATTACAATGGAAGATTATGAGATATTAGGAATTTTTTATGATTTATTTGTTTGTTTGTTTCTGTCAGGAAAATGTATTATTCTAGGTTGATGAATTTACTACTACTACTACTACTACTACTGCTACTACTATTATTATTAAATTATTTATTAATAAATATTTGCTTATAATTAAATTATTTAGATTTTTTTGTCTTTTTTTTCAACGAGAAAATTCTCGTTGTGGCGCCACCCATAGGACATTTGATTTTTAACTTCTGAATTGATATAACATAGATAAGGATGGCTTATAGATAAAGATGATAATGCTTCATACAATATAATACAAAGCCACCCCTGAATGTGTGAATTCAGTATGTAAGCCAGTCAAATGCAAAAGCATTTACATACTCTTGATTTATATATCTTATCCTATTTCCTTCCTCAAGGGTCTGAAAAAACAAACATCGCCAAAGATATCAAGAAGAGAGAATCACCTCTAAATGATGAACCTCCTGATGCACAGGAGATCCAGGTAAGATTGTTGACCTGACTTTTTATTTTTGTATAAACATTTTAATAAGATACAAGACTATTGTTCTCTCTCATTCCCCTAATTTAAATACTTTCTTCTTTTTGTGAATTTCCTAAGAAAAATATTGGTGATGACCAACAGCAAGTCAAAACATATAAGGTGTGTATGACATTAGTTTTATCAAAGGGTTAGTTCACCCAAAAATTTAAATAAATTACTCAACCTGAAGTCATCCTAGGTGTATATGTCTTTCTTCTTTCATACGAACCAAGTGGGAGTTATTTTAAAAACTGTCTTTGGTCTTTCAAGCTGTTTGATGCAACTCAGAGGGTGTTGCACTGCATCAGTCTATGAAAAGTTTAATAAAAAGCTAATCCATTTTTAAAAAAAAGTGTCTCACATGGCTCCGAGGGATGAACAAAAGCCTCCTGTAACAAACTGATGCATTTTTGTAAACAAAAAATATTTGTAAAAATATTTGTTGTAAATGAAGGTCAGCTTTATGCATGTGCCACTCAAAAGTGACACACCCAGAAACGCAGCGGAGAGATCAAAACAATGGTCACTAATTAGAATGAGCGCAAGTTAGATAAAAGTGATTATTACATTTTGAATATGGATATTTTTCTTACAAAAACGAATTGATCCGCTGCAGAAGGCCTTTGTTCACCCCTCAGAGCCCTGTGAAACACTTTTTTTTTTAAAGGATTAGCTTTTTGTTAAAATTATCTTGGACTGATGCAGTGCGATAGCTGCTGAGTGGCATCAAACAGCTTGACAGATCAGAGACCATTTTTAAAATTACTTTACCTGCCTTTGTATGAAAGAAGAAAGTTTCAAGGTGAGTAATTTATGGCTTATTTAAAATTTTTGGTTTGGGTGAACTAACCATTTAAGTGTCCTGTCATTTTAAAAAAAGAGAGAAAGAGAGAATTCTTAATATTTCTGTAACATTCTTTAAAGTTTTGAAAGTTTTAGGTACTAAAGATATTATCATTCTTCAAGAAAAAGTTCTACCTACATTTTAAATAAGATTAATATTCTATTATTAATTTAACTGAAATTCTGTAATACAACAATCTGTTATTTATTTATTTGTAAACATTCAGTTTATTAAATTCATTGAATAACAAAAATAATTGTAGTGAAGTCTACCTGAGCATTTCTATTTCCTCTTCAGGGTCGAGTGAATGTGCACGTTTTTGAAGACTGTTGCGGTGGATCCCTTAATCAACTCAGGAATAACCTGCTCTATCCGTTATTTCCCAATGTTAGTCTATACATATTTAGTTGTATACTGTTATCAAGTGATAGTCTCATTGTATAAGTAAGAATATAATATCATGGGTTTATTTAAAGGTGCGTACTACAGTTAGCAGACTTGCTGTGGCACCTCAGTGGAACAATTATGGTCTGAGAATCTTTGGCTACATCCATCCTGCAGAAACTGGTGAGTCCAGCATTAAAATAAGTTTTTTATTATATATTGATTTCAATTCAACTTTTGTAGATGCAATTGACAAATGCATTGATATTTAATTATTTTTGCTTATAGATGAATATATGTTTGCTGTTTCCTCTGATGATAACTCAGAGTTCTGGCTCAGTTTAAATGAAAGTCCGGAAAACCTTAAACGTCTCGTCTATGTTGGTGAGGTATGTCTAGTCTGAATGTGGATGTGTTTGTTAGTGATTCAAGTGGAGATTTATAATGGAAATGGAAGTATTACACCTGAATACAATTTAAATGATGCAATGTATGTCAATTAACACACACACACACACAAATTCTGTATTTATTTACTCACCCTGGTGTCATTCCGAACCCTTTTTTTAAATGTGAAAAAAAAAAACTGATGAAGCTCTTTTCCATACAGTGACAATTTTACTGTATTACTGTACAATTTTAATTAAGAAATACTGTGTATATTTTATTTAAGAAATTGTGGGTCAGTGTTGTATAGAAAATATTGAAAACATTTCATAAATGTATTTGTTTTGTGTCATTAAGAGATGTTTTCTTCATTTTTAAAAGGGGTCATCGGATGCTCATTTTCCACAGTTTGACATGATTCTTTAGGGTCTTAAAGGAACACTCCACTTTTTTGAAAATAGGCTCATTTTCCATCTCCCAGCCAATCTCCCAGTCTGGCAGTATCATTTTTAGCTTAGCTTAGCATAGATCATTGAATATGATAGACTGTTAGCATCTTGCTCAAAAATGACCAAAGAGTTTCAATATTTTTCCTATTTAAAACTTTTTTGTAGTTACATTGTGTACTAAGACCAACGGAAAATGAAAATTGTGATTTTCCAGGCTGATATGGCTAGGAACTATACTCTCATTCCGGTGTGATAATCAAGGAACTTGGGTGCAGCAAGCACAGTGATATTACGCAGCGCCTGAAAATAGTGCATAATATCACTGCGCCTGCTGCACCCATGGTACGGCAGCAAAGTTCCTTGATTATTACGTCGGAATGAGAGTATAGTTTTTTTAGTAGTTTAATGTTCAGTTATGTCTGACATTTCAAAAAGTTTCTGTCGTTGCCATGGTGCAATAGAGTAAGCTTATGGTTAGGTTGTTAGGTTGTGCAATACTGTGGTATGATGCTTTGTTCAATGAGCAGAAGCTTTGCTAAAACTAGTGCAGTATTTTCCAGAATTTATCAAGTATATTCTTGTTTGAGTTGTCTAGCTATATATTTTTTTATTATTATTATTATTTGTACAAAACTCAATATCATTATAAAATTCAAACAGGGTTTACTTGAAATCACAGACATTTGAGAATCAATTTAAAATAAATGAGCACATTTCACTAATAATATAAAATCAATTGTGCCATACAATAAATAAATTGTACATTATTTATTTAGGTAGATTCCATTAAAGGACTTATGACTTAAAATCTCAAAGATTTTAAGATCCATTAAAATCCATTGTGTTTTTTGAAAACCAAAGTCATTGCACCCATTTAACAAGAAATTTTGGAGCACTTCATGCTTCATTCTGCTGACCAGCTTTTTGAAGATGATAATTTCAGTTTCCAGCAGGATTTGGCACCTACCCACACTGCCAAAAGCACCAAAACTTGGTTAAATGACCATGGTGTTGGTGTGCTTGACTGGCCAGTAAACTCACCAGACCTGAACCCCAGAGAGTATCTATGGGGTATTGTTAAGAGGAAAATGAGAAACAAGAGACCAAACAATGCAGATGAGCTGAAGGCCACTGTCAAAGAAAACTAGGCTTCCATACCACCTCAGCAGTGCCACAAACTGATCTTTGAGTACATGTACAGTAAATAAACATAATTTCCAGAAGGCCAACAATTCACTAAAAATGTTTTTATTTTTATTTTATTTTATTTTTATTTTTATTGGTCTTAGGAAGTATTCTTATTTGTTTAGATAGTGAATTGGTGGGTTTTTTGTTAAATGTGAGCCAAAATCATCACAATTAAAATAACCAAAGACTTAACTACTTCATTCTATGTGCATTTAACTTATTTAATACACGAGTTTCACAATTTGAGTTGAATTATAGAAATAAATGAATAAACTTGTCCATGACATTCTAATTTATTGAGATGCACCTGTAATTATGCACACATTAAAGGTGACTTAATTATTCAAATACTCTTCAGTATGTTTATATGTTAATATGAAACATTTAAATCTCTTTGTTTACCATTGTAGCATGTTTTTGTTTTGAATCAGACAGGAAATGAATGGACTGCTCCAGGCGAGTATTGGAAATTTGCATCCCAGATCTCCAAACCTGTCTTGTAAGAATTTTTATTTTATTTATTTATTTTTATTTTATTTATTTGTTTTCAAAAGCATATTTAAAAAAAGACTGTATCATGACATAATGCAGGGTCTCTCTCTTCCTTAGGTTAGTGAAAGACATGAAATATTTTTTTGAAATCCTCTTAAAACAGAATAGCGGAATGGATCATCTGGAAATAGCTGTATGTACTACATTATATGTGTGTGGTGGACAATTTAGTTTGTACAACGAGCCTAAAATGTACAATATGATTAATCTCATTAATTTCATTTTCTTTTCTTTTTTTCTGCAGTGGAGTTTAAACCGTGACAATAGCACTTTTTCTGTGATAACCTCCGAGTTTTTATCATTATATGAAGGTATGTTTGTCCCTAAATGACAAAATTATGAACCCATTAAGTGGAATGGCCAAAAGTTTGACAGAATGTTGTTTGATGTGATAATATGAAGGCATCTGCAAGACATGCATTTTCAACCATGAAGAAAACTGTGTTATATATAGTATATGCTTGCAACAGAAAACAGATTTAGGCTTAACAAGGAAAAGTTCTTGCCAGTGTTAATATATTCGCTATTGAAACACAAAGTGTGAGGTAGAGGCATGTCAGTATTGATTTTATGACCTTTACAGGACTTGTTGATAACATGTAGACTCATTACGTTTTGTCAGATGAATCTTCTCTACAAATGGGAGATATTGATCACATACCTCAAACAAAAGCAAGTTACGATAGGCTCCTTGAGCCCATGTCACCCCATCCTGCAGGAGACCCAATCAGAGAAGACCCACGAGATCACATCTATAAATGTAAGCATTATGGCAATCCTAAATCGAAAACTGAGGAATTATCTCGCCTGAATGACATTTTAAGCATTTAAACAGACCAAACATATTCTCTTTGTTTAAACAGACCAAATTCTAGATGAATCCTACCTGAAAGGCTTGTTTCCTGAATGCCATTACAATCCAAGTTACATACTCAATAAACAAATTGAAAGATATGAGGGTGTATATTTGGTGAGTTAAGCATTTTTAATCTCTCCATACACTAAGATTCTGACAAAACCGGCCCAAATAATAACTATGCAGGCAAATTTGATTTTGAAGGTTTCTAGTATACAATCACAGCCTTGAGAGGTGAAATAGCTAACATTAGCATGCTAATCAAAGAAATATCAAAGAGAGTGATTGCTTTACCATACTAACATTACAGCTAATGTTATGTTAATGTTAATGATTCCTACATGACAAAATAAGTTTTTATTTTTTATTTTATTTTTCTACTTGATTTACAGTCTAAATTCATTGTAAGTTGATTGTAAGACTGGCAACCACAAAATAAAACAAAAACAATACATCAATTTGCTATGAACTAAAAATTAACAACTTTAAAGCATTTTTTTTTATGTTACAGTATATAGTCTACATGTATTGATAGAAATATAACTATACAGGTATACATTTTAATTACAAGTATAGATTAGAAATAGTTAATATATTATGAACTAACATGACTTATCAAATAACAATAGTATATTCATAAAGTAACTTTAACCTAGATAAATAAACAGTGAAATTACTAAACCGTAAAGAGTTGATGAATATCTTTGGCTGTTTCTGTTCTTGTAGGTTCAGTTTTCGTCAGTGTATCCAAATGACTACACGAGGCAAACTACTGCAAACAATGATGAGATGTGCTTCTACAGACAAGATCCATCATTTCAGCCAGAGTATGATGCATACATTATTGCATTAATCTGAATATACACCTTTCCATTTTCTTGTTTCATAGTCTTTACATTATTTATTAAGTAAACTTTATCAGTTTCCTGTTTGCAACTAACTGCATTCTACTTTGGCATGTATTGTGTGTCTTCACTTTTTTAGTAAAGGACTTGCTTCTTATCTGACCGAGGTTGAAGACCCTGATGTAAAAATGCTAAATACAGGTAAAACACATATTCTAAAAGTAATCTTAAAAAATAAAGATTCCAAAAAACTAATTTAAAAGATTGACGTGGGGGAAAATTCACACACAATTCAGCACAATTTAAGATATTTTGGATGAAAACCGGGAGGCCTGTGACTGTCCCATAGACTGCCAAATAGGTCAAGGTCCGGAAAAGTATGAAAGACATCACAGTTGAACCACTGATGGCAGATGGACTATTCTGAGGATGTCTTTCATACTTTTCTGGACCTTGACAGTGTTACTTGGCAGTCTATGGGACAGTCACAGGCCTCCTGGTTTTCATCCTTCTTTGTTAAAACCTAGAATGCTTCAAAAAGAAACTTGTTTTTATATTTGTAGGCTCAATTTATATACTAAATATAGTGCCATTGTAATACTTGCTTAATTCAGGTCCTGAAGGTCCTTTCTGGCAGCGTGTCTATGACGTAAAACCCCTCAATGTTGCTTCAAAGCAAACCACCTCTGTGGGAAATTCCTGCAGAACAACTGGAAACATTGTGATGTCCCAAAGTCATGCCATGCCAATTGTTAGAGCCTTTTTAAATGCATTGCATTCAAGTGAAGAGACACGGTAAGCTTGTCCAGTGTTTACCTCTTTTAACCCTTCTCATTTAAAATTGCTTGTAAATAAATAGACAAATATATAGGGAAAAATTATGCGCTGAAAAAAGCTACTTTAGCCTCGAACAGTTGGTGAAACCTGAAGAAAAGAATGTAACATTTCTTTGAATATCAATATTTAAAATGTAAATAATTTGTAGATATTCTTCAATGCCTTAATTTGACATGATGCATCTTACCGCCAAATGGGGCAAGTTGTGTCACTTTTTAAAAATCATATTCGTATGGTTCCAGTATGCAACTTCAGTGATAGCTTAATCTAAAAGTATGTGTACACAATTATCTGATCAACATGCTCAGATGCACCCATGTAAATATTTTTTCAATAATGATGAATTTGTTTTTGTTCCAACATGACAATACAGAAACCAGTTTCTATAATATTTGTTTCCATCTTCACAGTGGCTACTCCCTGTTACGTGTTGTGAATGTTGTAAGGCGTGAAGACAAGGACGTGGGCAGCCGTTATCTGGTGGAACTTGAACTTGTGGGCCCACAAGGTCAGAAAGCTCTTGTTTCACATTATGTTTATGCACCGGCTGAGGATTCAAAAAAGCAAACAATTCTCTGCAGTCCAAAAGCCTTCAGCTGGAATCCATCTGCTACTGTTCATATTATCGTGGCAGGTAAAACTAATCAGATTTATCAGTATCTGTCTTTTAACTGTAAGTGCATGTAATATGTGTAACAAGGACACCTTAAAACAAAGTATTAATGTTACTGTCACATGTCAAAACACTTGTAGTTACGTTATAACTAAAGTGAAATTAGATGTAAATTGTGTTATTAAAAATGTTGAATATTTTCCTGATCAGAAACTTACATTGTAACCTGAATGCCCATTATTCAATTAAATGTAACAGTATTTTAATGTCTGATATTGTTGCACGTGTTCCTAAAACAAAATTATGAATGCAGTCTTCATTTATCTTCCAATAGTGAAAAATCAGGCCAGATGGATCATACAGTTTATCAGGGAAATGGAAAAAGTGTACAGAGCAACTGGGGACAAAAACTTTAATGTAATAATTATAGATTACGACAGCTCTGACATAGATATCGAGAAAAGACTCAAAAAGTCAACATTACCAAGGTAAAACACTTTGTTTTAAACTTATATATAAGTGTGTGTTAGTTAGTACACAATTCCTTTGCCTAATGATGTCACCATGCACAAATGCACAGCTACAAGTTTAAGAAGATGGATGGTAATTTTCAAAGATCAGGTGGCCTTCAAGCTGGAATAGATCTTGTTGAAGTAGGTAACCCCATTTTTACAATATAAGCTCTTCGTGTTACTGTATCATTTTTCTTGCTCTTTAGAGCTATTGTTTTGGATGAATGAATTGATGTATGGAAGATGTTGTAATTTTAGTTTTTCTTTCTCAGGATGAGCACAGTATTTTGTTCCTCTGTGACCTGCACCTCTACTATCCTGTAAATATAATAACCAGTATACGAAAACATTGTGTCGAAGGAAAGATGGTCTATGCTCCAGTTGTGATGAGACTGGATTGTGGTGCTTCCCCGATAGCCCCAGCTGGTACTGGTCTCCAATATGAATTACTGTTTTATTTGCTAAGATTTACAATTTCGCCAGGTAGATGAGGAAAATGGTTTAAAAATATAATCATACATACTAATCATAATTGTCATAATCTAAAACAATTACGCTTTTATCTTTTTCCTGCTTTACAGTCACTGGCTCATGCTTGGTACATGTTCAGATATGCCATGATAATAATGCAAATGTACTCCATAGGTTCTTGGGAGGTTTCTGGTTATGGTCTGATGGGAATCTACAAGTCAGACATGGACCGTATTGGTGGCATGAACACTAGAGAATTCAAAGACAAATGGGGCGGTGAAGACTGGGAGTTATTAGACAGGTAATGAAAGCCAGTCATCTTTATTTTCTAGTGTTTTGTTAGTCACATCAGTGCACATTTTTCTGCTAATTAAAAAACTTTTGCATTTAAAGAAATTTCTCTCTTCTGGAAAAAAAAAAAAAACAGTTTTGGGGGTGTTTTAAATAAAAAAAAACTACCACTAAAAATAATAATAATAACTACCTTTAAGTGTCAAAAAGAGTAAACAAAATTTACTGAGTGCATACCTGCATATATATAAATTTAATATTCTCTCTCTCTCTCTCTCTCTCTTTAGAGTACTAGGTAATGGGTTAGAGGTGGAACGACTCCACCTCAGAAATTTTTTTCACCATTTTCATTCTAAACGTGGAATGTGGGAAAACAACAATCAAGGCTAAAAGCAAATGCTCAATTTTTTATTTTTTTAAACCAGTGGAGCCTAAACCTTGCCACCACAGATAATCACTTTGGTCAATCTCACAACTCAATCACGCAATCATCGTCGTGGAAGTCGTGGCCTAATGGTTAGAGAGTCGGTCTCACAATCGAAGGGTTGTGAGTTCGAGTATCGGGCCGGCAGGAATTGTGGGTGGGGGGAGTGGATGTACAGTTCTCTCTCCACCTTCAATACCACGACTTAGGTGCCTTGAGCAATGCATCGAACCCCCAAATGCTCCCCGGGCGCCGCAGCATAAATGGCTGCCCACTGCTCCGGGTGTGTGTTCACAGTGTGTGTGTGTTCACTGCTCTGTATGTGTGCACTTTGGATGGGTTAAGTGCAGAGCACAAATTCTGAGTATGGGTCACAATACTTGGCTGAATGTCACGTCACTTTCTTTTCTTTTTCTTTTCTTCACTTTCTGATTGTGACAACCAGTATTGCTAGCTGTAAGGATATGCTACCAACATATTAAGGATGTGAATTAAGGTTAGAGGTTAGCATTTGTTTTAGCTTTGTGGAGACAATCAGCCATATTTACATTTCTCTGTATGCAAAACCAGTTTTATTGTGTTTTTAGAAAATGGCCTTGGGCACAGTTTTGCATAGAAACCAAGTGTTGATTTATTAAGAAAGAATATAATAAAAAACACTTCGTGTTGATAAAATTTTTTATTGTTTTTGAATGAAGTCTCTTATGCTCAACAAGGCTGTATTTATTTGATTAAAAATACAGTAACAACTGTAATATTGTAAAATAATAAAATTAAAAAGTTTTATATTTTAATATATTTCAAAACATCATTTATTCATGTGATGGCGAAGCTAAATTCAGATGCCATTGCTTCAGAGTCACAGGATTTTGTTTATT
The DNA here is from genome assembly GCF_963082965.1 of Carassius carassius. Taxonomy (NCBI): domain Eukaryota; kingdom Metazoa; phylum Chordata; class Actinopteri; order Cypriniformes; family Cyprinidae; genus Carassius; species Carassius carassius. Next base: position 17,483,880 of record NC_081780.1, on the reverse strand, counting down.
TAATGAATGAAGGTCCATGGTCTTTCATAGCTGTCATAAAAACCATCTTTGCTCCCTTCCGCCTTTGAGTTCATAGTGGAGGCTGTGCACTCAAATGTTCTTCAAGGCTGAGTGAGATTAGTTTCAAAGAACAAATGGTCTAAAGATATACTGCAAGCCACTTTAGACGATACCAACTTTAAATGTCACTACCCTCTCAACTTACTACTGAAGCCTGTATCTCACTTTCTCACTTAGCATATACAGTATGTGACCCTGGTCTTAAGTCACTGGGGTATATTTGTAGCAATAGCCAAAAAAAATAAATAAAAAATAAATAAACCATGTATGGGTCAAAATTATAAATTTTTCTTTTATGCCAAATGGTCTTGAGTAAAGGTCATGTTCCATGAAGATATTTTGTAAATTTCCCACCATAAATATATCAAAACGTAATTTTTGATTAGTAATATGCATTGCTAAGAACTTCATTTGGACAACTTTAAAGGTGATTTTCGACCAAATATTGTCCTATCCTATGAAACCATGCATCAATGATGTATAAACCTCAATTTCTAAAAATTTACACTTAAGACTTTCACTTATGGTTTTATATGACCAAAGTAAGCATTTCAATATCCAATCACAATTTAGTAGCACAAGCATTAGTCAATCAGCCAATAACAATAATTTTATTTCCATGTGATATACGGAAGACAAACTGTTTACATCTTAATGAAAAAATAATAATAATTATGTTGTCAAAAATAATATTTAAAATTGGTGTAAAAATAGGACAATATAAAAACATAACTTTTTCATCAAACTAATTATACTATACTGATAAGGTTGTAGTAACATTTTGCTGTAAATAGTTTCAAAAGATTTGGTGATGATGATGAATGTACATTATGCAGGTTATCACAATGCTACTTGAAAATATTTAAATAATTTTATTGTAAAATAAAAAACAATCTGCGACCATGATAAAAAAATAAATAAAATAAAGGCCTGATATATACAATTATTATTATTATTATTATTATTATTTAAAGTTTTATTTTATTTTCCTTATTTTGAAAAATAATTTTAAGTTAATATTTACAAGAATGTGTAATTAATATCAGCAAATTGAGTTCTGAATGGTTGCTAAGGAATTCTGTGAGGTTGCTAGGAACTAGGAAGTTCAAAGCAGTTTTTTGCTATTGTTTGTAAGGCATTAAAAGGCAGATTATGAATTATAATGATAAGTGATGACAGATGAAGTTGTGATAACCTTAAATAACCTTAAATCTGTAAATAAGGCTAAATGTTCTTAAATCATGATCAATTTGCTGGAGAGGGGTTTTTTTTTTTTTTTTCATTGCTTGTTTGCATTAAGCATAAACCTCGCTATTTACATAGACAAATGCACCTGGAGTTTCAGTGATCCCCTGCATCTTATAGTGTGAATGACCCATCTAGGTGACAACAGGAAAGCTCTGTCGCCCTGCACGCTTTGAGATCACAATGACTTGAACTTTTTAATATTCATCTCTTAAGGTTAAGTTAGATTAGATACGGGATACAACAGGACTACAAAAACAAGATGAACAGTGCTGAACTGAAACAGCCTGCTTAACCAGTTTATTTACTGCTGTCATCATGGTAAATGGCCCATCCCTTAACCTTCTTGCTTAGCTTGTCATCTCAGATTCACCAATGTGATAACAATTTGAGCCACAACATAAGAATGGATAATGAATCATCTTGTAAAAGCAATTAATAATTATTCATCTTTAAATTACAAATGTTTGTCATTTATCATGAAGAGACACATGTAAAACATGTTAAAATATTAGTTATAACATTATTCTATTGTGCTTGCATTTATGTGCTATTCGATGCAGTTAAAATCTTTGAAACTAACAATTTCACACAGAACTGTTATTTATTTCTCTCTTTATATATATAATAAAATATACATGTATTTCATCGGTTCTTCAGGTGCATAAATTATGTGAATACTAAAAGAATAAAAAAAAGTCATTTTCTGCTTAATAATGTAATTTTAATGCCAATTTAAGACTTCATTGTAGCACACAAAAACATACATATATCCCAGTCAAACACATGGCATCTGAGTCTTTTTTTACTATTTTTATTATTTTATACATTTATAATGAAATAAAATGACCGCAGACGTCTCAAAAACATGCAACATTATTAAGGCCTATTTTATGTCTTTGTCTACACTTTAATAATTCAAATATTATTGGGGGGGGGAATTATCGTTCATATATTATTGTTCCACAGAAGGAAAATATATTTTGGCTAGGGGCTGTCATGCTCCAAATATGAAAAAAAAAATAATAATAATAATAAATAAATAAATAAATAAAGAAACACATGGTACTGCAAGTTTAGAAGCTTAGTTCAGCCATTCTGTGTTTTCCAAAACCATAGTTCCAACACAAATTTGTATTACACAAGTTGTGTGGTCCAAATTATAATTCTCAATCTGTGATTATATGTAATTTATTATTAGTATGACATCTGCAATTTGGACAATGTGCAGTCCCTCCAGAAAAACGCAGATTTTTTTTGTGATTGTTGCGGGCAAAAATCCTTGATTTTGCGGCAGGTTTTCTTAAAAAATGCGATGGAATATGCAGGATATTTTTGCAATTTAATGCGATGAAATTGCGGGAACTTGCAAAAACTGCGGTTCGATGAAAAAGAGAAAAAAAGGTGATCCCCCCCAACACCCTGTTCTCACTAGGCTACTGCCTTACTTTAAAGAGTCATTTCTTATGACTTCCTATGATAAGCAAGCATACTAAATCACATAATATTTAAGTTCTCATTCTGTTTTATTTCAGACCTTAATTAACACATGGCTCAAACTTACAAAACATTGAGTCAAACAAGTTCTCTAGCTTTACAAAAGGAATATTCAACAACTTCTGTAAAAATGAATAAATAAAAAATAAAAAAATGCTGTTTTACAGGAATTGCAAAGTGCAATCTCTTACTGCAACGTAAATTATTTTACATACTACTAATTTACTTACAACTGTAAGGTTTTGGTACTATTCTGTAACAAAAAAGCGCAATCTTACGACTGTAGAGGTGCATCAACTTCTGAATGAAACTACAAGAGTCCACTGTGAAAATGAAAACTAACTTCGTAGCCTCTAACACTGGCCTATCATTCGCCATCCTCATCCTCATCCCTCTCTCAAAATAATTTGCCCCCAGTGTCATGTAACACACAGGGTAACTGCTTTGCGCAGCCTTTTGTGCTTATTTTTGTTGGCAAATGAGAATGATTTGCGTGCTTCACCCTGGTTTCACCGCGGGGTTCGCAGATGATGTTCATGCATAATCCTGTTTTTCTGGAGGGACTGAATGTGAACATACTCAATCCTGAGCCTTAAGCAATTTAATCAGTTTGATCAATTGCAAGTAGTTCCCAACATCTTGATTAGCTTGTTTAGCCAGTTTGGCCTTCCTTGGTTTGGAGTTGCAGAGACCAGCCTTACGCATTACGTAATCAGGTGGAGGCATTCTAGATCAGCAACTCTTATAGTTCAAATTGTTTTCAAGAACCTAGGCATACAAAGCGGGTGCGGTTTTTGATGACTATACAAAAATGCTAATAAATCAAGAAAAAGTCAGAGGTGTCCCTCAGGTCCATAGCTGGGGTTTGCTGGGCCCAGATGAAGGTTGTACCTGTGGGCCCTGTTTGAAATTGTTTAAATTGTATGTTCATTCTATTTATTTATTTGTGCTATTTACATTTACTATTTACTATTTAAATGTAAAATAGATATGTAATGGATTACAATCAACTAAAACTTCAGACAACTATTAGTCTGACAATATTAACACAACTATCAATACTTTGTTGAACAATTACCAAGAAATGCTTCATTTTGTTCAGACTGTGGTGTGAAAAGATTGCATTAACAATTCAGGAAAAACATGAGCACAACATGGTGCTTTATATATGTATATATATATATATATATATATATATATATATATATATATATATATATATTGATAGATTAGCCGATAGCCTGTTGATTCTCACTGGTGCAGAACCTAGGTATTATTATTGACCAACATTTAAAATTTGGCTTTGACCAGGCTTTGTTGGTCCCTACCCCAATATCTCTTATCTTTTTCTTTTATGTGCAGGGAAAAACTGCTCTCACCCAAAACTTCTCTTGACTGAAGCTTTGACATAATCTTATCAGTGGACAAACAACACTAAATAAGACTGACAAAAAGCTTGTTACTGACACAAACACAGAGCGCTTTCTGAATGACAGAAGGCTGATGGCGGCTTCACAGCACGTACTTTAAAGCTTCCTGGTCGCTACGTCACCCCGCCCATGATGTTTCGCCAATCCATTAGACACATGTGGTTCAGAGCAAGTCATGCTGAAGGGCGTTCACAAAATGTCCTCCGATGCAGCTCGAGTTCTTGAAGGTGAACTTAGATACTCTGATTACCCTTTGGTTGACTACTAGTTCTTAAAACACTGTCTTAATATCAAGGATCATTTTATGCAACTGGCTCCAGGTCTCCTTCCCTGCGTTAGCATTAGCCATTATGCTTTTTTGGCTAAAGGTTGCAAGCTTAGCTTCCAGTGGCTTTTGCTAAACTTTACAGGACAGTAGTGTACAGGATTTAGACAAATTGGTCCAATATGGTAGAATAAATCGAAATAAACCGGAAGTAGGTGGAGTTTGAACCGAAACTTCGTACATTTATAGTTGCTAAGACCGTTAAGGTTTAGACCCTTTGTTTTTTTTTCATAGTTATCACTGAACAAATATGCTGTGTTTAACTAAAAAAAAGTAATGATTATAACATTTATTTTAATATCTTCTAACAGTCAAAGCTGATACCCTTGTATAGACAAAGTTTCGAGTGCGAGTCCGAGTCTCATTTTGGGGACCTTTCGTAAATATTTAAAAATCTTCTGATTAAAACAGTAAAGTTCCTATGCAGTTCAGAAATATGAAAATCGATTTAAGTAATTTACAGGAAATGCTTGGAAAAAGGCAAGTGCAACACTGCTATTTCATTTATGCTTATTTCATTTATAAAATTTACACATTTACTTTACACACTTGCTACTACATTGAAATATTAGAGGTTTATGAAAATCAACATGATTTACTTTGGCTCACCGGTTCCTCCACAGTTTAAAATAAGTAGGCTAGGTCTAGAAAAGTATAGAAAAAATTGAGAACAGAGTATGGAAAAATATTTGTGCTTTGACTATTTGTCCTATTCAGTGTTCTAAAGTATAAAATTATTAGTAATTAGTATTATTAGTATAAAATTATAAGTATAATTTCTAAAAATAAATTGATCATACAAATAGAGTGTCACGGAACGCACACAAACAGGTAGATCCAAATGCAGTGTTAATTAGGGTAATCCAAAATCAATAATCCAGTCAGGCAAAGGTCAAAATCCAGGTAAGCAGTCAAAAACAAGAAATAAGAACATACGCCAGGGAACACAAAACTACAGGGTGACATAACACAAGGACTCCATGACAATGACAGGAAAAAACCGGGTATATATAGACAGGTGCAAACAATGTGAGTGGGAACAGCTGTGTGCAATGAACAGTGATTAGTCCAGATAAAGGCTTGTATGAAAAGCAGTTACTGAAGTGGGGTGACGATATGGGGAAGTGAGACCTCTAGTGGACACCCAGGGATACACAACCCAGACACAGTGACATAGAGAGCTTTTATGACAAACGTTAAGTAATCGTCTGAACACGACTGAATTAATTCAAGGCGCACTTTTCATTACGCATAAACCTTTAAGCAGTCTTAAGTCTTTTTTAAACTTCACTAAACAAATGTGCCTGTGCCACGCAGCAAAAGATAAAGAAGCAAACATGTATGTGTGACATCCTAAAATGTCAATTTTGTGGTTCTGATTGAAATCATTTTCTTTCCTTTAATTTGCTCATTTTAATAGAGCATTGTGTTGGGTCTGTGAGATCGGTACTTTTATTTTAAAAAGTGAAACGAGGACTGGGACTTTTATTCTAAAAAGTGAACTGATACAGGAGCTGTATTGCGCAGGCGCACTCACAGTTGCTGGAGATTATGTGCGACGCATACACGTTTGCTCCTGTCTCTTCAATTTTTCCTGTTTTCACAGGACTTTCTAATCTGTAAACAAGGCTTTCTTCACGGGGCCTGTAACAGATTTGTGGGGGCTCGTCCGGGATCGACTCCTGATGCCCAGAGAAGTCGATCCATAAAAACTGATCCTGAGGACCAACATAACGTGGGCGCTGATGTGGTGATCCAAAAGACAAGGGCACGTCAGTGAGAAAGGGGGTTCCGAGAGCTGGATACTGTGAGAGTGGCTTGAGGGGCTGTGGAAAAGAGGTCATCATGGCTGATCGGGTACGCAAGGGCCTGGTGTGGGACATCAGGAAAAGGCTGCTCAACCTGTCAGCTGTTGAACTGTTTCAAGTTGCCAAAAGCATCGGTCCAGTACCAGGAAGGGACTTATCTGAACTTGACGTGGAAGACCAAGAGGGCTCTCTTGAATACATCAATGCTTTCATGTACAGCACCAACCTGTTAGAATCGGAGGACAGAGGTATGACTGAACTTTTGGTTTTGCAAGGGACTGTGGAGGCTGTTAGACAAGAGCATGGTGCTCCAGTGTCTGATCATCATCATGGTGAGGTTGAGAGTAATGTCGATGTTGATGTTAATGTAAACCCTGCACCCACTTTATATACACGCACCTCTACAGGCCACATGATCACTGCAGACACTGTACATTTAGAATCACCTAACACTACAACTGACCTGGGGAGAGCTGGAGGGTTAGATACAGGCCCTAGCACCAATCCTCCTGTCATGCATTCAGATTTCGAAGAGCTGAGCAGGAAGCTCCTTCAGTATCTTACACCACATACACAGCATTCCACTGCTAACCCACCTGTGATATACAGTGACACACCTTTGGCTAGTAATAATGTTGAACGTACCTCACAGGGTTTCACTGAGAAGGTGGTCTCTTTACGAGATCTCTCCTGCCTGCAACGTCGTGAATTTAAGATACAAGGGGGACAAATTGGCGACTATGCATCTGATATCACATATGCCAGTGTGTGCCGACAAATCGACGATAGAGTCAAAGAGAATTTCAGTGAAGCTGAACTGGTCAGGGGAATATTGCGTGTAATTAAACCAGGTAACTTCAAAGAAATGATTATGAATAAGGAAGATATGACAGTGGAAGAGCTTAAGAGGTTCCTTCAGTCACACCTAGGGGACAAAAGTAGCACAGAGTTATTTCAGGAACTAATGTGTGCAAAACAGATGGAGACTGAAACTCCACAACAGTTTCTGTACAGGGTAATAGGCCTTAAGCAGAAAATACTCTTTGCTATCAAACAGTCTAACACGGATGTGAGGTACAGCCCAGCCACAATCCAAGACGTGTTTCTCCATACTGTATATCAGGGCCTGGGGCACAAGTATAAAGATGTTAGGAGTGAGCTCAAACCCCTGCTGGCTGATCACAGTATCACAGATGAGGCAATCGTAAGAAATGTGATGAAAATCACTAATGATGAAAATGAGCGAGCGCGAAGATTGGGACCGATAACTCGGCCCAAGCAAAGCACTGCAAGCTGTGCCCAACTCGAAAGTGATCCAAACAAAGGGGTAAAAGAGACACCTGGTCAGAAAAGTAGGAGTGATCCAATTATAGAACTTACTGCTCGTATTGACGCACTTACCAGTATGGTAAACTCCATGCGACAGTCAACACTGAGGCCACAACCTGAACACACCTGTCAATGTTTTGTTAGAGGGCACCCTCCACAGCAAAGGGCGAGACTCCGTGGTTGCCCCAGATGTGTCGAAGCGGGACAACAGAGCTGCGTTCATTGTTTTCTCTGTGGCGAAGAGGGGCACCAGGCTCGAGGATGTCCTGGGAAGCAAAGACTGCAGGGAAACGGGAAACGGTCACTGCCAAGGGACGACCAGTGACCAAACTCTCTATGTCCCAAAGCACTGAGGACCCCATTTCAGGAATTGAACCTCACCCTGTAAAGCTTAAACCCACAAGAACCTCTCCCTGTTGTAAGAATCAAACCCTCAGTGCCAAAGAAATGTATCAGGGTGTGGCTGGTCCATTGCCGTCTGGAACTAAGAAAGAAACTATTATCAAGTTGATAGGAAAGAAGGCGCTGGCCCAGTGTAATCTCAATGGCCTCGCGGTCACCGCATTGCTTGATACCGGGGCTCAAGTAAGCATGATTGATCGAACATGGAAGGACAAATACTTACCCACTGTAGAAGTAAGGCCTCTTGTGGAGCTCATGGGAATGACAGAGAAGTTAGAAGTGTATGCCGTCAATGGAGATCTAATACCCTTTGACGGGTGGGCTGTAATAACTGTCAACTTACAAGGGAACGACAACCCTGACCTCTCAATTAATGTTCCTTTTCTGGTGAGCCACATCCCAATTGAGAGGCCGCTGCTCGGCTTTAATGTGGTGGAAGAACTAATTCAGGGCCAACCAGAGCGTCTAGTTCCTACTTTAGTTTCATTGCTCTCCAGTGCAATAGCAGTATCAAGTGAGCAAGCCCAGACCCTGGTTAGTTTTGTACAGACGCCCGAGCACAGCGGACAGTGGGGGCGGTTGAGAATAAATCGAGATGGCGTTTTGATACCAGCAGGTCAGGTAGCTTGGGTAAAGTGCAGAGTGCCACCCAAAATGGATCAGTCCGGCACAGCAGCCTTGTTTGAGCCAGATGAGGACAATGTGCAGTTGGAGCAGTTGGACATAGGTGAAGGTCTTTTGGAAGTCAAGAGCTCAGGAAGCCCATACTTTGCAGTCCCTATCGGCAACCACTCTACATGCGACATTACCTTACCTCGCAACACAATCCTAGGGTACGTCCATCCTGTTGAAACGGTATTGGAAGCGGACAGATCCAGTGGGACAAAGGCAAGTGGGACGATTCATGAGGCATCGGTGGCAGCGGTGGATGAAAGCTCGACATTGTGGCACCCACCTGTTGATCTTAGCCATCTGAGTGAGGATCAGCAAGCAGTGGTTAGGCAAATGCTGAACGAGGAGTCTTCATCCTTTGCCAGGGATGGAAATGATGTTGGCTGCATCCCGAGTCTCCAAATGTCCATCAACCTCAAAGATGACATACCAGTACAACGTGCCTACTCCTCAATACCCAAGCCTTTGTTCAAAGAAGTCAAGGACTATATCCAAGACCTCCTGGCAAAAGGGTGGATTGTAAAATCTAAGTCCCCTTACTCCGCCCCTGTAGTCTGTGTTCGAAAAAAGGATGGCTCACTACGCTTGTGTGTAGACTATCGCCTCCTCAATAAGAAGACTGTACCGGACAGGCACCCTTTGCCGAGGATTCAAGACCTGATTGACACCCTGGGAGGGTATTCTTGGTTTAGCATCCTTGACCAAGGAAAAGCGTACCACCAGGGCTTCATAGCCGAGGGTTCTAGACACATGACCGCCTTCATCACTCCATGGGGCCTATATGAGTGGTTGAGAATCCCATTCGGGCTGTCCAATGCACCTGCGGCATTCCAGCGCAGTATGGAGGGGATGCTGGACGATCTCAGAGATGAGTGCTGTGCCCCATACCTTGATGACGTGTTGTGTTATGCCCGGTCATTTGAGGAACATGTAGGAGTAATCCGAAAAGTTCTTCAGACTCTTAGGCGCCACGGAGTAAAACTTAGGCCTGAGAAGTGTGAACTCTTCCGCCATGAAGTCCGGTACGTGGGTCGCCTAGTGTCAGCCGAAGGAGTGAGGATAGATCCTCGTGATCTTGAAGCAGTGACTTCACTCAAGAGTAACAAACCTCAAACCGTAGGAGAGGTGAGGAGACTCCTTGGATTCCTCGGATACTATCGCCCATTCCTACAAGACTTTTCACGTGTGGCCAAACCAATCTACGAATTGCTCCAGACTCAGCCGGGGGCAACAATGCATCAGTACAGTCAAAGGAAGAGAAAGTGTCCCCAGATGCCCTCTCGAACACCAGTAGAATGGACCTGTCAGCACCAGAAAACACTCGACCTGCTCATTGACATGCTGGTAAATCCCCCGGTCTTGGCTTACCCAGACTTCGACCTCCCATTCGTGCTACACACTGATGCATCAGAAAGGGGACTCGGGGCTATCCTTTATCAGCACCAGAATGGAGGGCTGCGGGTCATTGCCTATGGTTCTAGGACCCTTTCCCCAGCTGAAAAGAACTACAGACTGCATAGTGGGAAGCTGGAGTTTCTTGCATTAAAGTGGGCGGTATGCGAGAAGTTCAGAGACTATTTGTTTTACGCCCCTCACTTTATCATCTACACAGACAATAATCCCTTAACCTATGTTATGAGCACTGCAAAACTAAATGCAGTAGGCCATCGTTGGGTGGGAGAACTGTCAGATTTTCGCTTTGAAATCAAACATCGACCTGGCAAAGCGAACATTGATGCTGACACGCTATCACGCCTTCCCCTTGACATGGAGAAATATGTCACGGAGTGCACGGAGGACCTGTCGGCAGAGGTGATACGAGCGGTCTGGGATGGAACTCATGCTGCCAGGAAGAAGGATGTGGCTTGGATTGCAGCACTCAGTATGTCTCACGAAGACCTGGACCAATTATCCCCTGCCCCCTCATTGCCACCTATAAGCAAGGTCGAACTCGCCAAAGCTCAAAAGGATGATCCAGTGGTCTCTAGGATAATGGAGATGAAAGAGTCAGGTGAGGTGCCGGATGAAGACAGGAGGAGAAGTGTGACTGGTCCAGCCAGGAAACTCTTACGAGAATGGAGCAAGCTGTCTTTGGAAGATGGATGCCTGTATAGGCACGTGGCTGGAAGGAAACAGCTCGTCCTGCCGACTAAGTATAGACAACTTGCCCTGGAGTACCTGCATGATAGGATGGGACACCTAGGCCAAGAAAGAGTAATCCACTTGATGAGAGAGAGGTTCTACTGGCCACATATGAAGAGAGAAGTGGAGGAGTATATCACCAAAAGGTGTCCATGCATCAAAGCAAAAAAACCAGTCACTCATGTCCGAGCACCCATGGGATGTATAACTTCCAGCTCGCCATTGGAACTTGTCTGCATCGACTATCTGCACCTGGAACAGAGTAGGGGAGGATATGAGTATATACTAGTGGTTGTAGATCATTTCACACGATTCGCTCAAGCTTACCCTACAAGAAACAAGTCCGGACGGACAGCGGCTGAACGGTTGTTTAATGACTACATCCCTCGGTTTGGCTATCCAGGGAAACTACATCATGACCAGGGCAGAGAGTTCGAAAATGAGCTGTTCAGAAATCTCCGACAACTGGCTGGAGTGCGTCATTCAAGAACATCTCCATATCATCCTCAAGGGAACCCAGCTGAGAGATTTAACCGGACGCTCCTGCAAATGCTTCGAACAATGGCTGAGGAAGAAAAATCAAAGTGGAAAGATCACCTACCCCAGATTGTACATGCCTACAATTGCACTCGCCATGAGTCAACTGGGTATTCCCCATTCTACCTGCTGTATGGACGACATCCTCGACTTCCTATTGACTTGATCTTCGGGCTGGTTGAAGAAGACGAGGGGCAAACACCCAGAGGTTTTGCCGAACAGTGGGCTAAAAAAATGGGTGAAGCATACCGAATAGCAAGCGAGAACAGCAAGCAGGCAAGTGCACGAGGCAAAGGTCAGTATGACCTCAAAGTCAAAGGTGTAGTGCTAAGACCTGGAGACAGGGTGTTAGTCAGGAACCTCAGTGAGCGTGGAGGCCCGGGAAAACTCAGACCATACTGGGAGAAAACTATCTATGTGGTCAAAGAGCAAGTGGCTGATAACCCAGTGTATAAGGTGAGCCCTGAGAATGGAGGTAAGAAGGGAGAACGCACCTTGCATCGAAACCTGCTGTTGTTGGTAAATGATTTACCTGTGGAAACTCCTTCAGATCTTGGGAAACCTGTGAAGCAGAAGCAAAATGGACAAAAGGACAGAGAGAGACAGAGCAAGGAGCTTACTTACCACGGGGGAGAACAGACGGATTCAGACGAGGACGACACTGGAGAGTATTGGTTGAGGATTCCTTCAAGTTGGGCCGAGCCTAGAAGGGAAAATACTTACCGTCCAAGTACAGAACCAAGTCAGGAGAATCCACTGGTGGAAGTGGTGACACCAGCGTCTGCAAGTGGAGAGCAAGATCAAATACAAGTGCCACTACATGAAGGATATACTCAAAACAGTCGTTCATTGGATGAACCTGCTCACTGCTCCATACCCTCACAAAGGAGTGAAGAAGATGGTGAAATCGAGAGTCTTTGGATAAATGATACAAGGGACTATCTAGCAGAAGAAGATCCGATGATACTGAGACGATCTGCCAGAGAGAGAAAACCAAAGAGCATGTTCACATATGAGACACTTGGTCAACCCTCGATACAAACTCAGCCTGCACTCCACAGTATAGCAGCATATACACTACCATACTTACCTGGGTGGGCAACACATTATCCCCTACCACACCCCTTTCAGACTACACCTTACACTGAAATGAACACATTTACACCTTTCCCATATACAGTGCCAGTATATTGAGCAAAATAAGTGGTATTTTGAAAAAAAATATTGCATTGAATTGTTTGAGTTTTTGTAACTGGAGCCTTTTTCATTTTGTCGGGGAGGATGTGACATCCTAAAATGTCAATTTTGTGGTTCTGATTGAAATCATTTTCTTTCCTTTAATTTGCTCATTTTAATAGAGCATTGTGTTGGGTCTGTGAGATCGGTACTTTTATTTTAAAAAGTGAAACGAGGACTGGGACTTTTATTCTAAAAAGTGAACTGATACAGGAGCTGTATTGCGCAGGCGCACTCACAGTTGCTGGAGATTATGTGCGACGCATACACGTTTGCTCCTGTCTCTTCAATTTTTCCTGTTTTCACAGGACTTTCTAATCTGTAAACAAGGCTTTCTTCACGGGGCCTGTAACATATGCCTAGTAGAAAATATATCTGTATCTAAGCTGATCATTAGCCTACTCTTGACAGAGAGCTGGTTTGGTTTTTGAGAGACGCGCAGAGATGGCAACATGGCTGTTTGATTGATGATTCCGCAGTGCTTATTCCATTCATTCATGCATCATTTCCTAGCCTATAAGGTTTAAATCATTGCCTTTTAAATATACACAAATAGTAGAACATGTATGATGTATTATTTTAGTTGATATTACTCTTGCCAAGCTCTGATTTCTGACAGATGCACAGAGAGGCAACAGCAATGTGGTGTTAGAAATGTGCTCCGTGCATTCATATAGTTTACATTCATTCACTTCACACACTTATTATTGCGTGACTTTACGAGGTTTGTGTAAAATATTGCGCTGATCCCCTGGCTCACCTGTTACCTAGCAATCACCAGACTGTCCTGTAGCCTCAGCTGAATATTTGAATTAGTCGTTATCCATTATTCGTTTTTGAAGCCATTACCCGTGTGTGTGTGTGTGTGTGTGTGTGTGTGTGTATGTGTGTTAATGTACTGGTGGTTATGTGAGTATAATCCTTCTGTGAGTTTATTTATTTATTTATTGCAGTGCTTTTCCGGAACCTGTTGGTTTCTGCCCTTGTCTAGATTCAAAAACCAGATTCTCGACTTGCAGTGTTACTTCACTCATTGATATTGTGTCCAGCCGGTATGATAGCCCTGGTTCCTGATTCATGCTTCCTGGATCATGTGGCCAGGTCATAGGCTTCTGCGGGAGCCTTCTTGATCATCAGGCCCCCGGCACGGCACTGCAAGATTTTCTGGATTTCCAGCTAGGTCACACTGAGGGGCTTCATGTTCACCAGTATATCCCCTCTTGCTGAGGCATCGAGCAGGAAGTATAGTTGGCATTGCGAGAACCTTTTTGTGTAATGCTGTCTCAGGCATTGCTCCCCTCACCTTAGAGGGTTGTATTTTAGCTTGCCACTCCCATTCATTTCAGTACCTCTGGGTATCTGTGAAGAGATGCTTGGAAAGCTTTAAGTACACACGCTAATCTCTGTGTACTTGCTGAAATCCACATGGTGGTAAGTGTGCACGTATTAGCTTTAGTCGGTTAGACCCCAGTACCTTGGGCTCCTTTCAACCAGTGTGTCTCTATTAACGCACTTTGAAGCATTGCTCCCCTCAGCATTGAGGGTTATTTTGAACATGTTGCTTCCTGTCGAGCGCTCAAGTTCTCTTCCCTACTGAGGAGTTGGATTCCTCGCTCCATGGGCTGTTCTCATGATAGTATTAGCAGTGCTTGAGAGAGAGCACTATTCCCTTGTTGAATTCTGAGTTTTCCTCTTATGTGAGAGCTGAGTTCATTGTTTTCCCAGAGCTCCATTAGTTCAAGCTCCCCTCTCAGTTGAGAGCTGGGTGTTTGCTCCCTAAGCTAGATATTTACTGCTTGCCACTCCAACATTTATACCATAGATCGAGTTGGTGACTTTCGAACAAATTGGTTTTGGGATGCACCATTCCATCTATGAGCTGCTCTTTCAGAGTGCCACAAGAGCCCCTTAGAATGGTATCCTAAAATCCATGTTATGGTAAGTGTGCAGGTGAATTCTTTGCACACTTTACTTGACTTTTCTTATGAATGAAGTGGAGTACATTCAAATACACAATACAAATACACTTTATACATACAAAATATTGACTCCATCAATATTTATCATTCACATTTGGGATATACCCTCTCAATATAGTTCCTTGATGGGTCCCACATATGGATAGCAAGTTTGTGCATTTGATTAATGAATAGCAGAGGAAAACAATTCTTTGGGGTGCCATAAGGGGGTGGGGGGGGCTTAGTACCATTCCAAGATCTCGGGGTTAGAGGGGGGTTAGAATGGGATTTCTCTCTCCCTCGCCGAGGCTCACTCCACATGGGGTATGGTGTCCTCCAAGGCCTTCTTAGCAGATGTATCGATGCAGGACATCTGAAATGATGCGGGATGACCCACGCCTTCCACCTTTGTTAGGTTCTATGACCTTGATATGTGAGCCATCCCTGGCTCTTCTGTTCTTTTGCCTTAGCTGTGCTCTTCGGATACACACTAGGCAGGAACTTGGAAGTCTGGCGGCATGGGCACCTAGTTCCCCATAGCGTTCGATGCAGCTCGAGTTCCTGAAGAGGAACGTCTCAGGTTAAGCATGTAACCATGGTTGCTCGAGGGAACGAGATGCTGCATCTCGAAGCGATACTCCCCGCACCCCACATAATAATCAGAGTCTGAGGCTTTTTTTTTTTTTTTTACAAATTTGCTAACAAGCCTTCAAACATTGACGTTTTACAAATCATGTTTCGATCATACAAAATCACATATTCATACAATAAATATGAATTCTTACTAGGTTAAAGATTTTTTATTAAAATATTCACTTTGAATTGAAAATGGTTTCAAACGGTCAGTTTCATCTACTGAATCATCATTGGTATTATATGCTGCAGCCATTTTGTGTCAGAAATGTGAAGAGAGAGAACTCAAAAGCAGAGGATTCGTGCAACAGTTTATTAGGTGACACACACACGAGCCGGAAACTGGTGTAACAACTCCAGAGCTGTCCGTACAGACACCTGTGGACACAGGATGTGGAGATCACCTGGAAAACGAGACAGAGGATCTCGGGCACACTGCCAACGAAAGACTCCTCGTCTAGACGTCCTGAGCACAACAGCGGAAAAAGGTGAGGAAACAGGCACATAGCACAATCACAATGACAACACTTAATCTACTGACAACAAGGAAAGACACAGCAGGGAATATAAGGGAGAATGGGAACAAGCGACAAGTGAGGGCAATCAGCTCGTGATCTGCACACACCAGCGCCGATGTATCAGTGGTTTTTGCCCAGGTCACGAGCTGCAGAAAATGACAGGACACAGACAAAAGGGAAGCCGATGAAAGTGACGTAACATTCAGCCATTCTCAGAATTCGTGCTCTGCATTTAACCCATCCAAAGTGCACACACACAGAGCATTGAACAGACACACATTCACACTGTGAATACACACCCGGAGCAGTGGGCAGCCATTTATGCTGCGGCGCCCGGGGAGCAGTTAGGGGTCCGATGCCTTGCTCAAGGGCACCTAAGTCGTGGTATTAAAGGTGGGGAAAGGTGCACTCCCCCCACCCACAATTTATGCCGGCCCGAGACTCAAACTCACAACCTTTCGATTGCAAGTCCGTCTCTCTAACCATTAGGCCACTTCCATGAAGCACCCTGAACCGTGACATTTTGTTTTTCTGGTACTGCTCGCTAACAGGGAGTATATAAAAATTAAGGAGATTGTAAGCAAAATGTT
The DNA here is from genome assembly GCF_963082965.1 of Carassius carassius. Taxonomy (NCBI): domain Eukaryota; kingdom Metazoa; phylum Chordata; class Actinopteri; order Cypriniformes; family Cyprinidae; genus Carassius; species Carassius carassius. The sequence goes on along the minus strand of NC_081780.1, from coordinate 17,467,498 downwards.
TTAATAAATATGTTTCAATCAGGACCACTTCCGTCAAGTATATTTATGACAATTATAATTGCATACAGTTAGTGTTGGCGGTATGGTTATGTTCTGGGCAACACTCCACATGCCTGTCCCTGCAGCTTGGACAGAGCGGGGAGAGCAGCAAGACAAACCCCCCTGGGGTACAGAACAGAACCATTATAAGCATATATAATTACAATTCACAATTACGTGAGTTGTAAACAAAATGTGATAGAGACTGCTTCCAATGAAGAGACTGTAAGGAAAGAACAAGGATAGATCGGATAACAGGTTCAGTTGGTGGAGTTGGGGTTGGAAGAGGGAGTTAATTGCAAGCAGCGATGCGATGGAAGGGACACTGAAGATTGGGAATTTAAATAGACTGCAGATGATAGGTGTCAAGACTGAATTGGTACACGTCAGGAACAGCTGACTGTCAGCTGATGCAAACGTGACTAACGTAGAAATCACAAAGGGAGAAGCATCACCCCAAGTTAAGCAATTGAGGATGTGCAGCAAGCATGTTCTTAAAATGCTTAAATCTCATGACAATCCCGAGTACCAACAGAGCAGTACCGAATCCCCATCTCCAAAAGTCTCCAGCCTTGTTATATCTGAAAGACAAAAATACATCTTCCAATTCTCTCTGGAAAACCAAGCTCCTGTAGGCATGCTGTGGGCGGAGCTATAATACTGATGTTTCATGTTGTTTACATTAACATATATTCACTTATGTGCTGATTTCCGACAAAAGACAGAAATCTGATGCAGTTGTACTTACCTGAATGGGGTCTTTACCATGTTTTAATAGCAAACGATGTGCAAGTCCAGCATCACCCTGGTCTTGTTTATAAAACATTCATCACTGAAATGACGTGAACACAAACACACTTGCTACACTCCATTGCTGCCCCGGAAAAGCAAACTGCATCCACGGTTCATGTAATGCTAGGTTCTTTGAGAAGCTGAACATGGTAAACTTTCCCTCACATCCAAAACACACTTAGTTGGAGACATTCTCGAACAAATCCTTTGCAGCGCTGCCAACAAATTTCTGATGAATTGCATTTATGGAGAGGTCTCGCTCTCCTCTGGTCGACATGTGCGCAGGTGTGCATTCCCGAGAGAAATGCTCATAAGGAGCTCCACCATCATCTACTTCACTAGATCCATGATCGAAAAACTACCGAAACTTGTAGTTAATTGCAAGCAGCGATGTGATGGAAGGGACACTGAAGAATGGGAATTTAAATAGGCCGCAGGTGATAGGTGTCAAGACTGGATTTGTACACGTCAGGAACAGCTGACTGTCAGCTGATGCAAGCGTGGCTAACATGGCCTTACTGAACTAACGCGATGCTCGATTTTAGTACTAATACTAATAATAATAACATTAGTCAGGATATAATAGGTTGTTTCTTTAAAGGTATGTATAGATATGTAGTCAATACAGTCTAATTCATACATTTTTGTGAGCCTGATCTCATGAAGAAAACATACCTGTGTTAACTTGTTTCCAAGATGTGAAATACTTATTGCAATGTATGTTTCATGGCATATTCAATGTGAAATATCCACTAGCTGGTGTTTAAACAGTGTTAATTTAATGAAAACAAATTCAGAACAGATGTCTGTGCAGTGATTTTGGTTTTGTACACGTCACCGCAGCTCTGACTTAAAATGTACCTCTGCTCCGTCATGTTTTAAAATAACGTACCATCTGAACTACACCTAAACCTACCTGATAGTATGAACTAAAGTTTTGTGCATGTTTTGTGTTTTATGCTAACAATTATGTAATGTCAGAGCTTAATCCATTATACATTAGCCTGTTTCTTTTTGTTCATCACTGGTGTCATTCATACGAAGCCCCGCACATGACATGCAAGAAAAAATAGTGGGCTAAATCGTGCGCAAGATTTACTAATTCGTTCCCTCAATGTACTAAAAAGTGCGCACAATTACTATAGCGTTCCCTCGATTTACTATTTCATTCATTCGATTTATAAATTGTGCGCACGATTTACTAATTCGTTCCCTCATTTTTTTTACGATCGTTTTAGTACATTAAGGGAACGAATTAGTAAATCGTGCCTGAGAAGGAAGTAATCAACTTAGAGGTCAACACACACACACACACACACATGTGCTTTTTACTCAAATGTAAAAAGCATGTCCGTGCAAAATCCATCCCACAAGAGATAACACATCGACATTGCATATTTACATTGCAACTCTTCCAGTGTAACTGCATTTCTGTCAACACCTTTTTTGTTTAGGTTTCTTTTAAAAGATACTGATAACTTGACTTGTATTTACTTAACCAGGAAAACAATCTTTAAAATCTTTAAAACAATATGAGGTTTCATTTAATCTGGAAATACCTTTAAAATATCTGGTTTACCAGCAACTTTTAGTAATCATTTATTTGAACATGAAAATGTGAAGGGTCGCGTTGTGCTGCGTCGCCCCACATGTAGGACAACTCTTAAATATATTATTTTAAATGATAATTCCTGAGTTTTGAACGTTAATTAATGAAAATAATCTGCGTTATAATTTAGTCTAGATTATCACTAGCATTCTAGATTGCCATTCATCAATTGTTTTGTATTATTATAAGCAATTTCAACATTTCTAATGCTGTAGCTACTAATACTGATTTGTTTGCTCATAAAAACAAAGAAGCAATAACATTTTTATATAGGCATGGTTATTTCTTAAAGTTTCTAAGGACTGTCACTGAACATTTTACCTCAGATCAAAAATTAGACATCCCTACCTGAAAAAACTATGAAAAACGGTATCTTCCTCCACTTTTATGACTTCCTCGTGTTGTCTTTGAAGAATCTATGGTTGGTTGCATATAATTCTTGGTACTTCCCTTCATCGTTGATTAGTTTTTCATCTATTACAGTCCACTACTCCAAAGGCAAATACTGTAATATTTGGAGTATGTAAATATGTCTCAAGAGAAAAATAAAATATTAAAAGGACTACGTGTTATGGATTGTGAGAAAGGACCCAAGAGCAAAATGCAAGAAAAAGTCTTTAATGAAGATAAAGCAACAGTCCAATAAAACAGAAATCCTCTTCAGAGATAAATTCCAGCAACAGCCGTCAATACGATAAGGCAAATAAAAATATCCTCATGAAAAACAAATAAAAAGCACAGAAGGGGGAACAGGTCTGGCGGCATCAAGCCTCAGTCTCTCAGAGGAGGTACGGCACACAGCTGGCGGGTAGGAAGTTCAGGCCGGCAGACATCATCAGGTAAACTGGACAGAGTGCAGAGCAACCCGATAATCAGCAAATACAGAGTAGTAAATTGTACAGACCAGATCCAGACAGGACTCGGACTAGACAGGAACATGGAAGAGAGAACATGGAAGGAGAGAAAGCCTCTGCATGGATAACTCTAGGAATAATGTGGCAATGAAGCAGGGAAATGGGAAGCTAGAGTAGCAAACTCAATCAGAGTGAAAGGAGAACAAGTATGAGAGAATTAACACAAATGCTGATAGCAAACTAGAAACCGCTGAGGTGAGTGAAGGTGCATGTGAAAGAGAGTGAGTGTAGTGAGTAACCAGTAGAGGGAGACAGAGACGGACACCAGGCCCATGACAGTACCCCCTCCCCTAACGAGCGCCCCCTGGCGCTCCCAAGGGAGGAACCTGTCGGGTACGGAGGAAATCTTCAACGAGCGAGCGATCCAGGACATCCCGGGAGGGAACCCATCTTCTCTCCTCAGGACCATACCCCTCCCAGTCCACTAAGAACTGGTGTCCACGACCCCGGCGGCGCATATCAAGGAGCTTACGAACCCTGTAAACTGGAGCTCCCTCGACACAAACGGAAGAAAGATTAGGGCGAAGAGAAGCACGCACGACAGGCTTGATGCACGAAATGTGGAAGACCGGGTGGATGCGACTTAGGTTAGGAGATAGTTTGAGTCTGACAGTAACTGGGTTGATAATCTTAACGATCTGAAATGGACCAATAAACCAGGGAGCCAATTTGAGGGAGACAGACTGGAGTGGCAGGTTGAGGGTGAAAAGCCACACTCTCTGACCACAAATATATCTCAGACTCTTGACACGACGCTTGTTAGTGGCTCTTTGGGTACGAACCTTAGTATGACAGAGAGCTGACCTCACCCTTCTCCAAGTACGTTTACAACGCTGCATAAAGGCCTGAACCGACGGCACGTTAGATTCAGTGTCCTGAGATGAAAACAGGGGGGATTGATACCCCAGGCAGCAATGAAACGGCGACAGACCGGTGGCGGACATGGGCAGGGAATTATGGGCATATTCGGCCCAGGGGAGCTGCTCAGTCCAGGACGCGGGGGTTGCGAAAAGCCAGACTGCGCAAGATACGACCGACAATTTGGGGAGAGGTCTGAGAAGACCCGCTGTAGGAGAGTTACTCGACTTAGTCTGGGCACACATGGCGCAAGAGGCAATAAAGCGGCGTGTATCTCGTTCATGCGTGGGCCACCAAAAGCGTTGGCGAATACTAGCGAGAGTACCCCTAACGCCGGGATGGGCAGTCAATTTGGACGCGTGAACCCACTGAAGGACCGCTAAACGTGCAGAAACGGGAACAAAAAGGCAATTCTTAGGAACGTTACGCGGAGAGGTGGAGTGAGAAAGAGTGCGCTTAACCAGTCTCTCGATTCCCTAGATAGCAGTGCCAACTACGCGACCCTGAGGAATAATAAGCTCCTTGGTCGAGGGCATCAGGAGCATCAGGTTTCACATTCTTAGAACCGGGACGGTAAGAAATTGAGAAATTGAAACGAGCAAAAAAGAAAGCCCAACGGGCTTGGCGCGCATTTAGTCTCTTAGCGGAACGAATGTACTCTAAGTTCCTGTGGTCAGTCCAGACAATGAACGGAACGGCCGCCCCCTCTAAACTCTGTCGCCATTCTCCCAAAGCTAAACGAATGGCGAGCAGTTCACGATTCGCCACAATCGTGGGGAACAATCGTGCCGCCGTCAAGGGAGTCAGATAGATACTTCTCTAACGCTTTACGCTCAGGAAAGGACAGAGAGTATAGCCTTCCATGGGGCGGGGTTGTACCAGGAAGGAGCTCTATACTGCAATTGTAGGGACAGTGGGGAGGGAGAGAAGTGGCCCGGGAATGACTGAAAACTGCCCGCAGGTTCCTCCTGAAAAACAGAGACAGAGGAAACAGGAGGGAATGCTGACGTTAAACACTCGACATGACAGGACAAATTACAAGAAATAATAGTGCCCTTAGACCAGTTAATGTGAGGATTATGTCTTACTAGACAATGGTGCCCTAAAACTACAGGGAAAAAGGGAGAGTTAAAAATTAAAAAAAGAAATAATCTTGTGGTGGTTACCAGAAACAGTGAGAGATAAGGATTCACAGAGTATCCGAGGGAGGGCGGTATCATCTAGTGGCCTCCTTACGTTCCTTCGAAGGAATACCTTGTTCCAGAGCCCATGCCTTATCGATGAAATTCCCCTCTGCCCCCAAGTCAACCAAGGCATTACAGGAGACAGAGAAACCGGGCCAGTGAAGCGTGATAGCAATGGTATTGCAGGACTTGGGAGGAGAGATCAGATAAGTTGCGCTCGCCAGTAACCCCTCCTCTTTTGGCGAGCATTGGCTTTTAACGGGCATGTAGGAACGAAGTGACTGGCCAAGCCGCAATACATGCATAAGCGGTTGATGATTCTGCGTTCACGTTCCTTAGCTGAGATGCAAAGACCCCCCAGCTGCATAGGTTCAGACTCAGAGCTGGCGCAGGCAGGCGCTGATGCGGTGGAAGAGGCGTGAAGTAGGGTGCTCTCCATCCCTCGGGAGCGGCGGCGGAGATCAAAACACTTCTCAATACGAATGGCTAGGTCAATAAGAGGGTCAAGAAGTTTGGGTACCTCACGGGCAATAACCTCATCCTTAATGTCAGCGTTAAGTCCCTCTAGAAAGCGAGCGACCAGAGCTGCCTCGTTCCAACCGCATGTGGTGGCTAGGGTGCGAAACTCAATAGAAAAGTCAGTGGCGGAACGTCTTCCCTGACGGAGGGTAGAAAGGATGTGGGATGCTTCGGCCCCATGAGCAGAGTGATCAAATACGCGTATCATCTCCTCCTTAAACAGACCAAACTTATTAATGCACTCTGCCTCAGCCTCCCAGGTAGCGGTACCCCACTCACGTGCCCGTCCGGTAAGGAGCAAAATGATGTAAACAATCCTGGCTCGATCCCTTGAGTAAGTGGCTGGCTGAAAAGAGAAAACCACCTCGCATTGAGTCAAAAAGGAACAACACTCTGTTGGCTCACCAGCGTAACAGGGCGGGTTGTTTATTCTGGGCTCAGGAGTCTCCGGTGTTCTGGAATAAGTAGGTGGATCTCGACGAAGCTGAAACACTTGCATGGAAAGATCTGACATCTGAGCGGCCAGGGTCTCAACGGCGTGTCTGGCTGTGGTCAGTTCATCATCATGCCTACCAAGCATAGCTCCCTGGAGTTCGACGGCTGTCTGAAGAGGGTTCTCCTTCACTGGGTCCATAATGGCCAGATTATTCTGTTATGGATTGTGAGAAAGGACCCGAGAGCAAAATGCAAGAAAAAGTCTTTAATGAAGATAAAGCAACAATCCAATAAAACAGAAATCCTCTTCAGAGATAAATTCCAGCAACAGCCGTCAATACGATTAGGCAAATAAAAATATCCTCATGAAAAACAAATAAAAAGCACAGCAGAGGGAACAGGTCAGGCGGCGTCAAGCCTCAGTCTCTCAGAGGAGGTACGGCACACAGCTGGCGGGTAGGAAGCTCGGGCGGGCAGACATCAGCAGGTGAACTGGGCAGAGTGCAGAGCAACCCGATAATCAGCAAACACAGAGTAGTAAATTGTACAGACCAGATCCAGACAGGACTCGGACTAGACAGGAACATGGCACTACGTTTATTATACATTCAATTATATATGTTTACATTTTATTCAAGCTGTACAACTAATGTAAGTAGTATTTTGCATCAGTGGTATCTTGGTATTATATATGAACCACGGTTTGAAACAAATATGATGTTATTAAGTATAAAATGATGCAAATGACGCTCTGTGGCGCAGCAGAAACAGTTTCATGAGTCGTAGCTGGGCGTCGCAGACATATGTCGAATGGCGCCTCCAGTGTGTGTACACTCATAGATAATAATGTGTTCGAATTTTAAAGCTGTGGCACGACGTGGCGTGATGCGGCACTGCGCTTCTCGTCCAGTGTGCGACCCCCTTAAGTCTTGCCTGTCACACAGGTGCTACCTCTTGCTCTTGCATCAGCTTGCTGAATGAGCTGTCTCAACAGATCCCTAGTAGCAACACCCTGTTTAGATAGGTTTCCGAGGAGAAATAGGTGAAGTGGCGCCCAAGATGAACGGGGCTTTTACCAACTCAAGAAAGGGCATGAAGTAACTGTGTGAAGCCCTCACCATATAGGATTTTAGAAACAACGCAGAGCACTAGAGTGCGAACTTACCACAGTGTGGATTTCAGAAAGTGTGCAAAGACTTCACGTGCGCACTTACAATAACATGGATTTTAAATAATGTTCTAAGGAGGGGGCTCTCATTTCACTCTGACAGAGCAGCTCATAGATGGAATGGTGCATCCCAAAACAATATGTTTGAATGTCATCAACTCACTCTGTGGAACTTCCCTCATGTTGAGGGAAGCGATGCTTGAGGTTGTAGCATATCAGACCTGAAACAGACAAATTAAAGAGTCAATCAGGACTGTGGTTGAAGCACGAGCCAAATTCCTCAGAAAGGCAACAGGATGTTGTAAATCATTCCTAGTGCCACAAGTCAGAAGCAAGATAACCAACCAACCAACTCTTTCACAGAACAGCTTTCAAAATTAACACCACTAGAACAATTAGTGACAATTTCAATTCGGAGAAGAGATTGTCAAATTTGGGGCAAGTAATCAAGATACAACGTCGCCCATCACATGTAAACCCATGAGAGTAATAAGCAAGATCCTTTGATTGACTACCCCCCCCCCCCACCTAGCAGAACCAGACTGAAATTCTGGTCCCCACAGAACATCCTTATGTCAGGGAATGGCACAGAAACTGTCTTTTATAGATATAGATGGACCAAATGAACTCAAAAGGACTTATAAATGAATATCAGTCCATTGCTTAACTACATATTCATTTATATGTAACCCACACATTTGACTATCATCTTTAAAATCACTTATTGTGTATGTCTTTTAAAAACTATTGGATAGCTTAAGGATTCATATTCACATTTAGTATGTATGTGTTTGAATCTGTTAGCTTGAAATATTCCTGACCATCAGTTATTTGTCAAATGTATCATATTCTTGTTATAGGAATCATGTCCAAAATGATACCCTGCAAGAGCGGGAAAATTCGGACCATGTGCTTGATAAGATAACATATGATTTATGATACCCTGAGCAAAGACAATATCTAACTGGTCAAGACAACATTTGAGGTGTGGCCAAAAAGCCAGTTTAAATACTCAGGACACCATCAAATTTTGCTTTTAGCTTTTAGTTTTTTTTCTTAGCTTTTGCTATTAGCCATGCTTTTAGTCATCACTGTTAGCATTTTTTGAGCGTGGTTCCAGCATTCTTCAGCCTGCACGCCTGCTGCTACTTAGCCACGATGAGAAGAAACACCACCTAGTCTCATCAAACTTTACTTCTGGTCTTTTACTTTAGTTTGTTTTCTTTTCCGTTTGAGAGTTCCGTGTTCTGAGTGAAGTTTGGTAACGCTGTGTCTCAGAGTCTGACCTCGAGTGCCCGTCCAACTTCAACCAGCCCACAACTCCGCGTCTTCAGCCAACGCCAAACCACAGGCTTCCGAAGACGTCACTTCAATGACTACTGAACTTCCAGCTAATCAGGAACCTTGGGAAATCCCCTTTCAACAACAACAAAGGGAACCCCTTTACACAGATGACGCAAGATACTTTACCGCCAGAGTCTGATCTGTACTGGTGTATCTAATATAATTTTAACCTCATTGAGGAACTCAATGCGAGGGTTAATTAAGTGACTGATGGTTGTTCATGTCTTTGCAATGTCACGTGTTGCTGAAAACTTGTGATTTCACAGGCTATCATTCCGGCTGGACATAATGCAGATGAGTGTTTAGAAACTCACAGAAGATCCAGCAGCAATTTGAAACATATACAACTATATACAGAATGGATCATACTGACCCACCCTGGTGGTTAGAGAATTTGACTCCAAACCCTAAGGTTGTGGGTTCGAGTCTCAGGCCGGCAATACCACGACTGAGGTGCCCTTGAGCAAGGCACCGAACCCCCAACTGCTCCCCTGATGCCGCAGCATAAATGGCTGCCCACTTTTTTAGGTGGGGCAGCTGTGGCCTAATGGTTAGAGACTTGGATTAGATACTATAAGGTCGCCGGTTCGAGTCTCTGTGCTGGGAGGAGTTGTAGGTGGGAGGGAGTGAATGAACAGTGCTCTCTTCCACCCTCAATACCCATGGCTGAAGTGCCCTTGAGCAAGGCACTGAACCCCCAGTTGCTCCCCGGGCACTGGATATATAGCTTCCCACTACTCCAGGGGTATGTCAACGGTGTGTTCACTTCTCACTGCTGTGTGTGTGCACTTGGATGGGTTAAATGCAAAGCCTTTTCTTTCTTCCTGATGTCTGGCAGATTCACCCACAGATGTCTCTCTGTTACCACCATGGCCTCCATAGACCTGCTCATGGTAGCAAGGAGAGAGGGATTTGCGGTGTGGCACAGCTCGGATACCTGATCAGGAGTAAGGCCCTCACCTTTATCCATGCAGTTCAGCCTGGTATGCTTGGAGCACCGCCATCATGTGAAATGAAGCCACAGCCTGACCTGCTGCTGTGTATGCCTTGCTATTTAAGTGAGATGTAACCTGAAGGGGCTTAGATGGCAAGGAGGGAGATTAAGAGAGGACGTCTCCTCCACAGAAATAAAGCTCTTTCTACAAGGGGCATCCTCACATAGCCGCTTATGCACATCGCCTCGATGTCAGCATAACTCTTATGCCGGAACCGATGGATGCGAGAAGAAAACATCCTCTTCCATTCCTTTTCGATCTCTGCATGGAGATCAGGCAGAAATGGAAGGCTCACCTGAGCTGGAGGGCTATGGTCAGAAAGATGACGCTTGTCGAGGCGACGTAGCAGCGTCACCTTGCTAGCACATTTCCATAGCAAGTCCAACTTTGCCGTGACGTGATCCATAACCTCCAATATCAGAACAGTCCAATAACAGAACAGTCAGTGAAGACGAAGAAGAGAATGACGTGTTCTCTAGGCACCTATTTATCCATAGTTGCACTGGTAGTGACGTTAGGGGCTGTTGCTGGCCAACTCGAAAGGGAACAAATGATGAACGTTACATGTTTATTGCAGCAGTGGCCAACATTGGTCTGGGAGAGCTACGGCAAAAAGCTGTTTAATACAATGGATAATAATAATACTGTTTTATTAAAATGTATTATATGTGTTTTATATACTTATTTTCATTTCATCTTATTCTACTCATCAGCTCATTAGTAGGGATTTCACAGCCTGAAATGCTTGTGGTTGTGTCTTTAAATAATAGTACAAATACCATTAAATTTATTACTGTAAGCCTTAGTAAATCACTCAATGTGATCCATTTAAATACTGTCCTCCCATTTATGTTGCACCTTGAAAGGGAAACTTCAATAAATGCATATGTCTAAAGGTTATTCACAAAAATAACTGCCATTGCATATTCATCATTCATTTTTCACGGCTTTAGTAAATCCTGATAGTAGTCTTTTCTTTTCTTTTTTTAAAAAAAAGAGATGTTTCACTGGTGCAAATGCTGAAAGAGATAAAGAAATACGAGGAATAGGCCTACACAAATTGACACATGTGAACATACAAATAATATTATATTTCTACCCCATTACAATAGTCCCTTTTGAGCAGGGGTGTAAAACAGGACTGCAGCCCTGTGACGAGGGTCACAGCCCTGCAGAGTTTAGTTCCAACCTTACTCGACACACAAACCATGTCATTTTCAATTGAGCCTGAAGGACCTGATTAGCTGAATTTAATTAGGGTTGGAGTTAAACTCTGCAGTGCTGGTTCCCTCCAAGAATTGAGTTTGACCCCCCTGCTTTAGAGTCACTGCTCTCTTAAAAAAATAATAATAATTACTTGATAGGTAAGGTAGTGTAGCACATGCCACCTAGACACATTACAGGTATTGCATAAACACCCTTAACATGAAATTACCATTATTTGCCAGGGTTCTGTCACTTCGGTCTAGTTTATTCTTGTTTTTGTGACAGAGCCATAACACTCCTATATTGTCTTGTCCTTGTTTTTGCCTTGCCAGTTAACCCTTATGCGTTGTTGGGGACGTTTTCGTCCACTAGGGGGTAAAGTTGAGTCTTATTTTGGCCACAACTTTCTCTGTGTTTGAGCTAATGGAATGATTTTTGGTGACAAATCTTATTTTGACCCATATGTTGGGAAAATGCTGAAATTTTGAAATTTTTCAAAAACTCATCGGTACACTCTGGGCAAATTTACTACCCTTTGGTTATGTTCGTGGATGAAAACATCCACTAAATTAAACTGCTGTAAAAATGTATCAGATAAATATTATTATTTTTTTTTTAATTTTTTTTGCATAAATCTATTAATCAACCTCAGTCCTAATCAAAAATACCAAATGTTTAAAACAAAAAAATCCAAGATTTTAACTCTTTAATTACCAAGTTCATAAATGATGTCACTGATTTGGGTTAAAAACACACAAAATTACATATTTTCAATTTAAAAAGTGATTGTGGACTGGATATTTTTTCAGTGATCAACTGTAAAAATAACAAATTTTACCTCTTCCCAAAAGAGAAAACCACAAACAAGCAAGAATGCATGATTATATGGTGTCATGGCTTTGCAATAAAAAAATGCCATTATAATGGAAGTCAATGGGGCAAAAACAGCCACCAACAACAAATTAGGGAGAAAAAATGTTAATCTAATGCTGCACAAAAACTAAAAATGCATCAAAGCCAATGTTGCTACTAATCTTTGACATGCCTAAGACTGTTATAAAAAGTTACAAAAAGATCCAGCCACAATTACTTTTATATTGAAAGTAAGTCATTTTGTGTGTTTTCCCCCACATCAGTGACATCATTTATGAACTTGGCAAGAGTTAAAATCTTTGATTTTTTTTAAAAACATCTGGTAGTTTTGATCAGGACTAAAGTTGATTAACAGATTCATGCAAAAAAATTGAGAAAAAATATAAATCTGACACATTTATACAGCAGTTTAATTGATTGGATGTTTTCATCCCGAACATAACGAAAGGGTAGTGAATTTGAACAATGCACAAGGGTTAAGATACCAGTCTGTTTCCCCTATGGTTTCAAGTTCAAGTTTATTTATTTGTATAGCGCTTTTTACAATACAAATCGTTACAATGCAACTTTACAGAAAATTACGTTTCTACAATATTTAGTAGTAGCTTATAAGGGGTGACTGTCAGTTTGTGCACGTATGACAGGATTTTTCAGAAAAATTAATACAAGACGTAGTCAGCCAGACGATGAACATTATTAACAGCAATTATTATATGATGCAGTCACACTTGTAGCAATATGGTGTATTTTTTATGTTGTTTATTTTTTTGTTTGTTGTGCTTAAAGCCCAGTTCCTCCTGCATATTGAGTGCTCGCTCTGTCCTCCATCCATACACTGACATTATTGTTACATAATTCATTGTTACAGAGACAACTCGTACTTTAAAAAACTAATCTTAATTTAGACTTAATCTGAGACTTGGCTTCTTTTCATAAATTTGCCACCTGAACACACACACACAAAAAGAATCCTCATAGCCCCACGTCTATGTCATGATGTGGGAAGAATTGCATAACACCGCCCACATGTTCACGCAAAGAAAGAAGGCATCATTTTAATTTCTCGCTGTTGCTGCTGGCGCCATGTCGTGTAGATGATGTTTCATTGTAAAAGCAAAAATACTTTGTTTGGCCTTTTAAAAAAAAGGAATATTTACAAGTGTGCAATGCATTTTATGGAGGACTATTACCTGATCCTGGGAGAGAAGACTATAATGCCGGTGCTTCTGACTCACAGTATGTAAGTGCATTAACATACGTATAGGATTTGCCATAGATGATTCAAATGTGAATTTTGAGCAGTGTAGTGCAGTGGTTCTCAGTTCCAGTCCTTGTGCCCCCCTCCTCTGCACATTCTGTATGTTTCTCTTATGGCTTCTGACATTTGTTCTATTTGAAATTAAGTGTCCTGAGTAAGAGTAGGGAGCAATGAACATTGTGTAGGGACCCTGTCAATGGGAACACAGTTAATGCATGGAGCTCACTTCTAACGAGCTGGTAATCTGAATCAGGTGTGTCAACAAACAGTTGGGGCATAGAAGAGAAACACAAATGTATGTGAAACGGGAACAGTATGTGGAAAATGTGTTTTTGAACCTTGAACCGCACAAACACATTTCATTAGACCAAATACATCATATGACCCCTTTAATTTGACCTTCATGCCCAAAAACTGGGCACCCATATAGGAAATTAATACCAAAATTCAAAGCATTTAAAAAAATAATAAAATTAAAAAAAATCTGACACAATGCAGATCAAACATACACAGAAATTAAGGTTTGAGCCTATACAACATTTTCATTGTGTCAACACAAAAAAACAAGCCACTGAGTACTACAGCCAAACAGTGGCATTAAAATGTTTGATATTTTTATACCATCATATGTCACCAGATGGCACCATAGTCATCAAATGTTTAGGTTTTGGCTGTCTGAATTTATGGCAATGATATTTTTCACTTAAGTAAAAGAAATATTAAATATAACATAAAAATAAGCATATTTTACGTCCTTCTTGACCAATTTGGGACTTGATTAAACAGTTCAGTGGATTAAAAAAGGCCTGCTAAATATGTCCCATAGAAAATAAATGCAAAATAATATTGCAAATGCAAATATATATTATTTGTCCAATAAATCCAACACAGATCAAAACACACATAAATGAAGGGGCGAGACTATACAACATCCTTAATGTGTCAAACTCTCTCTCTCTCTCTCTCTCTCTCACACACACACACACACACACACACACACACAAACACACAAACATGCACAGCCACAAAAGAAAAAAAGCCATTGAAAACTATTGGCTATCGATATTTTTGATACTTTTATATTTTTATACCATTATTAGCCACCAGATGTCACCAAATTCACCAGTGTTTTTACGTTTAGTCTGTCATAACTTAGCTATTGGAATTTTTTTTTTTGTTTACTAAAGTAAAAGAAATGTTAAATATAGCAAAAGATAAAGCATATTTTACATTAAAAATATGGTACTTTTAAAGGTAAAAATTGCATTAATTTATATATTTTATTTTAGCGAAGGTGGTGATTCCTAAAAAAAAAAAAAAAAAAATGGGATCACACCTGAGACCTTCATGCCCAAATGTGTCCACGAAGGACAGATTAAGGGCTGTTATACAAAGGATGCTTGAGGGTTAAAAAAAACACTGTTGTATAGATGAAAAACTTCTGAAACGTATTACAGTTCACCCTGGCATCATTTCAGATTTGAAGCACTGAAGACTGCTGTGTCTGGCAGATGTTTTCCAATCAATTAATCAATAATCCATTAATAGATAATCAAATTTATTGTCAATTAGTTTAATTATTGTTTTTTAATGATTACTTATTATTTGGTGATAAGGACACAGTAGCATAAACATGGATAATTGGGTGATTGTATCACCTTTCTGCTGTTCGTTCATCACTTGAAAGAAGTTACACTGAAACTAAACTCTGAAATAAAATCTTTAATGTATCTCTCAACAAAATTTTGAAATTAAACCTTTCTCCTTCTCAAAATGGCTGTCAACAGAACTTCCAGAATCAAAATGTCATCATTTAAAAATAAACCAGAGATTTAAAACAGTTACATTTAAATGGGTGACATTTCAAACGAAGTCACGGTGCTGACAGGTGCTGCCACAGAAATGCTAATATCTTCTTCCATGCATTCTCTTGTGCGTACGCGTGCTGTTTGGTTTGTCCACCCCACAGCATGACAACTGCAGCAACAATAACAACACACATTCACAAGTAAAATACACAATCCCAAATAAAGTCTAAACATAAAATTAGAACTGACATTGAGAGGGCTTATTAACAACAACAAGAATTGTGAGAATAGATCATGCATTCATACTTCTCTCATTTGTCCACTGTAGTTTATAGTTAGTTGCACGGAAGTGAGGTGAGTACGGAGGTTCAATAAGATGACCTGCACCAGGATACATCAGGATTTCCAACAAGTGCCGATTTCCTGCTTTCTCCATCATCATCGCCATCTGGGTTTAAAAGGTCAATAGTCAATATCCAAATCATTGGTGAGAATGCATTTCATCCTTTCATTTTTTTTATTATAGTTTTTAAAGGGGTCATGAACTGAGGAACCAAAATTCCCTTCTTATTTTGACATATATAAAAGTGTGGATAAACCCCGCCTCTGCAGAAGATCACTGCCTGTTTCTACATCACTGCCTGTTTAGCCCCACCCACTAGTGATGTGAGATTCATTTTGAACGAATCTTTAATGTGACTCGGGAAGAACGAGTCGTCTCGGGGAGTGATTCGTTCAGTCGCGCATGCGCATTATTCTATAGGTTCTGTTCTAGTAGTAGTGATTCACCTGTCAGTCAATGCAGTCTTGAGCCGGAAAGAGAATTGATTAGTTCATAGTTCGGGTCTATCGGGTTTTTAACTCGTTCCTTAATCACGTGACAGCCCCATACGCTAACCCAATGCAGTCTGAGCCGGAAAGAGAATTGATTAGTTCATAGTTCGGGTCTTTCGGGTTCTTGACTCGTTCCTTAATCACGTGACAGCCCTATACGCTAAAACCAATGCAGTATGAGCCGGAAAGAGAATTGATTAGTTCATCTCATGAGTCTTCGGGTCGAGTCATTCCTTAATCACGTGACAGACCCATACGCTAACAGTAAAAGAATGCAGTATTGAGCCAGAAAGAGAATTGATTAGTTCATCTTTCGGTTCTTCGGGTTGTTTGTTCTTTTGTCCCGTGATGTGACAACATTGGCTAGAGTAATTATTAAATCAGATTGTCTGTATAAACCATACTTTTGTAACATATGACACTTTATAAACATTAAAAAACACTGTGTACATACTTTTGAATAGTTGTTTATTGTTTATTTTTGTGCCAGAAAGCTTTGTAACAAAGAGGACAACTATTCCAAAATAAATCAAAATAATTAAAAAGTAAATAATTAAAAATAAAATTAAAATTAAAAGATAATAAAGCCACAGGGTCTAATAACCTTAAAAAATGAACTTTAAAAGTACAATAAAAAAAATAAATAAATAAAAATAAATATTGCACAACAAGCTTTGCTTTTTTATATAATAATTTAAAATGAATACTGTGACGAGTGGGGCGGGGCCGAGTGACGTGGGAGCGAGGCCGGTGGAGTGATTGGAGATGAGCTACACCTGTTCGACCCGCCGGTCTCGAGGCCCACGGAGGAGATGGAAGGATATAAAACTGGAGCGACGACAGTGAGGGACGAGAGAGGACCAGGCCTGGGCTTTTAGTTGTGTTTTGGTTTTTATTTTATGCGCACCAGTCGTCCGTGAGGGGCATGTGCGCTGTTTTGTGTTTATTTTGTAATTAAAGTCTTTGTTTGATTGTCCGCCGGTTCCCGCCTCCTTCTTCCCGATGACTAGGAAGTCTTTTATCAGTACAGTGGTGCTGAAACCCGGGAGAAGGAGGGACGCGCTGCTGAAGATCCCTCGCCGCTGTGGTGAATCCGCGGTGCCATAGAGCTGGCGAGGAGGATGCCGCCATGGACGCTCGAGGCGGTGGACTGGAGCGAGTTGCCGGGGACGGGCGAGCTCGCTGCCGACCGCCCGCTATCTGGAGGGGCGGCTGCCGTCCGTGAGGGAGCGGAGGAGTCGGCGCCGTTCGCCAGAGAGCCGGAGCCTGCTGCCGTCCGCCTGAACAGTGTCTCATTCCCTACTCAGGGAACCATGGTTACATTCGTAACCTGAGACGTTCCCTTTCAAGGGAACTTCGAACTGCATCCTCTAGGGGTCGCTATGGGGAACAGTATACCCACACCACCATGCTGAGGGGAGTGCAGGCCAGAATCATGGCGAATACTAAGTACCAACTTTACCATTTCCAAGGAGTTGCCCCTGGGACGTTTAGACAACTGTCTGTGACAGTACCCCTTACGGCCAAAGGCCTAAGCTATATACCCAACTTAATTGTTAGGGCCTCGGCCTGGGGTAGAGCTAAAGGCTTGGAATCAGGAAAGATTCCTTTAAAGCGATACGGCTAAGAACCTAGCATTTTATACCAAGTCTTGGCTTTCACACAGGGGCACGAAGCAACCGCGCAAAGCCCTCCCCATATAGGATTTTAGAAACAACAACGAATACTAATATGCGAACTTACCACAGTGTGGATTTCAGAAAGTGCACAAAGACTTCACGTGCACACTTACCATAGCATGGATTTTCAAATACTGTTCTAAAGAGAGGCTCTCATGGCACTCTGATAGAGCAGCTCATAGATGGTCCATCACAAAACAGTATGTTTGGGAGTCATCAACTCGATTTGTGGAAATAATGCTGGAGCACTCTGGGGAAAAAAACAGAGAACTCAGTCTCATAGGAGAGGAGAACTCTGAATTCAGAGTAGCACACTCATAGTCGACCCTTCTTGTAAAAGGGGAGTGCTGCTAAACTAACATGGGAATTGCCCAAATAGCCCCTCATGTTGAGGGAAGCGATGCTTGAAGTGTATAAACAAATGCACTCTGGCTGAATGGAGCCCAAGGAACAAAGGTCAGATCATCTCAAAAAAGGGAACGAGGCAGAGCGCGTAACCCTTACCGTACTGTATTTCAGAAAGAATCTTCCGTGCAGACTTAATGGAGTCATGTATGCCTTGACATTTAAGCAAGATGTATTTCTTGAAGGGGCTTAGATGGCAAGGAGGGAGATTAAGAGAGGATGTCTCTCCCGCAGAAATAAAGTTCTTTCTACAGGGGCATCCTCTCATAGCCACTTTTGCGTATCACCTCAATGTTGGCACAACTCTAATGCCGAAACCGATGGATGCGAGAAGAAAACAGCCTCTTTCATTTCTTTCCAATCTCTGTATGGAGATCAGGCAGAAATGGAAGGCTCACCTGAGCTGGAGGGCTATGGTCAGAAAGATAATGATCGTCAAGGCAGCTTAATGGCATCACCTTGTTAGCGCTCTTTCATGGCAAGTCCAAATTTGCTGTGGCGCGATCCATAACCTCCAACAGCTCTACATACACAGGGCAGGAGGATTGAGAAGGCTCAGCCTCAGCTTCTTCACCATCCTCAAATATCTCCTGCTTTTCCTGGGTAAAAACCCAGCAGAGCACGAACCTCAGAAAGTGTTAAAGATATAACACCATCCTCCCAAGGCTCTCTCTCGTCCTCCACCATTACGAGCGTGAAGGGGAAAGTCCCTCTCTAAACCATTCAGACAGATCCACCTGAAATTCTCACGAGCTCATTCTCCTCCGTGCCTCAGCAGCGGCAGGTCCTGAATTGCAGGAAGCAGATGGCCGCCTTTTTTTCGGAAAGAGAGACGAACAAGAGCGGAGCTTTTTCATTGAAAAAACACTCACAGTGCACACAGATTGCCTCCTCAAAGACATCGCGTGCGTACTCTTCACCCAAACAAATGACGCAAAGATTGTGTGTGTCATCGGGTGTCAAATAACGCCGACACGGATGCACACATTGTCTAAATGCTTGCTAGTATTCCCCATGATAGACAGAGAAAGATCGCTCTTACCAGTTCTTTCAGATGCACACTTCAAACAGAACAGGCAGTGAAGACGAAGAAGAGAATGACATGTTCTCCCGGTGCCTGTTTATAGTCTCACCGGTAGTGACTTCAGAGGCTGTTGCTGGCCAACTCGTTGGTGTTTTTTCAATGTATGCTTCAGACACTGGTCATGACCAGGTGTTCCCCATAGAGCCCCCTCTAGAGGACGCAGTTCAAAATTTCCTTGAAAGGGAACTTACGTTCATTACAGCAACGAACATCATAAACATGACACGACACATATGAAACAAATGAAAAGTGCTCATTCTGAAATCTGAATTTATTAAAGACATAAACCTTTATTTCCAAGATAGTAAGTCATTTCATTATAGAGCAATATTAACATTGTAATATTAAATTGTATTATGTATTGTAATACATTAAAATCCATTTTTGATACTAATACGTTCATGTTTAATAGTTCCTGAATAATTATGTTCATAAAGAAATAAGCTATATTTTGTGTTGGGTCAGTTACCTGTGTCGTCAGCACGCAGCAGACACACCCACCTAAACGATTTAAATATATCGCTTATCCTGCCCCAAAAGACCGTAAACAAGACTGCATTGACTGAAACAGGTGAACTACTAGACTAATTTCAATACAGAACCTATAGAATTTTGCTCATGCGCAACTGAACGAATCACTTCCCGAGTCTCCTTCTCCTGGTATCCCCAAAAATAACTTAAATTACGCTTTCAGTGTTGATCTTACAGACAAGAGCAATACATCTATCTTATCTGTAAAGGGTCTACTTTTATTTGTATACAGAAATAATAACAACAAAACTTGTATTTATAGAATAAAGATAATAAACAAGGTGCGCGGTCTGCAGCTTTGGTCTGTGGTGATCCTCATTTAGAAATGCGTCACTAAAATGAACTGTAACTCAGTGAATAGTCAACAAAAAAAGAATGAGAAATATATCTAAGGAAAACTTGACATGTACACTTTTAAACTAAACAAGTGCTACCGAAAACAAATATTCTGTGATAAAGTAATCCATAGGAAAACGATTTCCGTCTTACACGTCTCCCTTTATTATATCTAATGTGACCACGCCCATGTGCTGAATGCTGAAAACAAAGCATCGAGATGGTTCGTGTTTTTTATTTTTATTTCCTCCGAAAAAAATAATGAAGCACTTTATTCAGCAGAGATCATAAACATGAGTAATGCTGTGCTCACACCTAACGCAAATAGAGAGTCAAATTTGCGTCTACCGCATCTACTTTGCCACTTGAACATTTTGAGATCATTCGCTTCATTCGCACGTGAAATTCACTTCATTCGTGTGTGAAATTAACTTCACAACAGACACAAATTCGCGTCATGGGGGGCTTCTAGTTGTTCTAAACGCAAATATGTGGTTTATTTATAAAGACACCGTTTATCTAAAAATGTGTTTCGCCGATTTCGGAGATGAGCTCCATGCGATCAGCGGGAGCTCAGTGATTATGTATCCACTGAGAGCAGCCTTTCCTCGGCTAGACCTTCTGACATTTGCCGCTGGCTCTGATGTCTCTTTAGTGGTTCAAGATAAAATATAATTTGTTTGGTGTAAAACGAAACGTTTCTTATCTTTGGCCTTTATTCAATTAAACTATTAATAGGTTATATATATATATATATATATATATATATATATATAGGTCCTTTTTATTCCTGTCTCTATAGAAATATGAACTTTTGTCATATAGCTCCGGTTGACTGCTCACTGACACCATCAGTCGTTCCTCCATGTTGAATGATTGACTCCTAGCAGGCTCCTGATTGATTAACGCAGCCCAAATTGACGCAAAAGTTAAAATTTTTAAACTTGGGCGACAGACGTTAATTCGCATCAAACGCTTAAATGCACAAAAAGCACCATTTGTGCTTAACGCACGTATCACGCTAAATGCCTCATTCGCGCCGCGAGACCTCCAGACGCGCGTAAACGCGCCTTTGCATTGACTTAAAGGCCATGTTGCAGGGCAAATTTTTCAACGAATTTGTGCAATTTGCTTGTTGGTAATAAACATTTAAACTGTTATCCATTGTATTTTATGTTGTTGGGTATCACAAAACGGAATATTATACGAAAAAGTAGGTACTATCTTACAGCGGTTTGTGACGATTCTCCTTTCCCCCACAATGCATTGCATTTCGTCACGTTGGGGAGAGAATTAACCAAAGCCCGCCTTGAGAGCATTGAGAGTGACTAGAGAGACGAGTAGTAAGAGGCAAACAGATGCACAGTGCAAACTTCGGAGATGGTTACATCCACAAAGAAGACCCCGACAAAGAGTAAGTATGCCCGAACAACTTATTTCATTGGAGGCAACAAGATCTGCAATAATACTTTTCTGTTTCTTATGGAGTGAGTTTCCATAAACATCAACGTTTGTTGTTTTGTGTTCATTCACCAAGTTTTATGTAGAAAACCAGCAAATAACAAATAAAATTAGCATCAATATGTGCCTTTTGTTTACATTAACATTAAAATAATAACATCAAAAATGATGGCCAGATTTTAAAGGAGTGTCTTGCAACATGTTATCTACAATGCACAAGTTCAAATAGAGTTTTGACAAAAAATGTTTTATAAAAAGATAAATATCACATATTTCAGAATATAAATCATTTTTAAAAAGTAAAAAAAGATAAATTACTGACATTTACGATGCACATTATCCTTTATTATTAATAGTATGCGGTCCGATTTTTCCCATTGGGTCTGTCGTTGCTATGCAATCATGAAGCTTTACAGGGGGGAGCTTTACAGGGGTATGGCTTATCTAAATGAGATGTAAATTAGCCCTATTGTCACTCCCAGCAGGTGAGAATAGGAGAAAACTGCACAATCTTTGGAGGCCATTTTCTCCCCTTTGAGCTTTTTTGAGTGCCTACCTTCAAATGGCCACAACTTCTCCATATATTATCAGATTTCTATGTGTTACACATCGTTGGAAAGCTTGGAGACTAAACTTTCACAATAACTCAGAACCAACAGAAAAAAATCAGAACCAACTTGTGTCCCTACTTTCCGTGATTGGTTACATATATTCTGTATGTGTTTTCAAAAATTTTGTTTTTCACTATCCACGCATAAACACTGTTTTCTCAAAAATGAAATCATGTACATACATGCTAGTTACATATTATTGCGGCCAATTTATATACTGCATACAGTGTTTTCAGACTTTAGCTATGAATATGTTTAGAAGCAACGGAAAAAAGCACAAAAGTCAATGCATGTCAAAACTTCTCCAGGCCCCCAAAACCCCCTAGACCTCAGAGGGTTGAAAGTAATCACCTTACTGTTCTGATTAAATTATTTCAAAAGTAATTAGTAATTAGTTACATTATTAGATACATTACTTTTTTCTCCATGAAATTTATGAAATACCAGCATACACGCTCTCGATAAATATTTATAAAAAAAATAACAGAACACTGTTATTATTAAATAAAGTAAGTGGCTGTTGCATGCATGGTTTAGCATGGCAGAATGCCAGCAAAGAGCGCTGCATTTATAGTCTCTAAAAGTTATCTCAGTTTATCGCAGTCTCACATATCTCAACACAATACGATATATCCATAATTAATCTTTCATAATGTCTACAATTTGTGTGTTATAATGAGAGGATTCATGAGCACGCAAATTCAGCACTGCATTGCTCAATATTGCAAACACGTGTTATAGTCTAAATAGAAACTCTGTACACGCTTGCACCTGTTAATCATTTATATTAGTTCATATAGCTTTTGTGCAATAGATGAATAACAACTTATTTGTTTTAGATATTTTATGTTTAGATATTTCTATTTTGCGGGAGTGGATCATTTTATTTTCCTGCATACCAGCACTCGCCCATCTTATCCCATGCAGACATTGTTGTGCTCCCCTCTCTGCGGGAGGGTCCCCTTGAGCTTGCTGGCCCTGGGCAGACTATGTAAGTCCTCGTCTCAACTCTAGAGTTAGGTCCTCTGATCCTGGGTTATTGATCACTTTGGTCAAGCTGGGTTCCTCTCTCTCCTTGCTAATAGTGGAGCCCTCTGCACTTAAGCTCCATGGCAGTGACATCAAGTAGTTGGGCCGCTTGCTGCCTCCCTGATAAGATTCCTCTATTTGGGTCAAGCCAGGCAGTGCTCCTCTCACCCCGGAGGATAGTCTTTGAGCCTGCTGATTGAGTGTCTATGGACTTCTCTCCTTAGGTCCCCCTCTCATTTGAGCTCCATTGAGAAGCAGCTTCTTGTTTTTAGGCCTCTCTTCGCCTCCCAGCAGTAGTTCTTGCCTTGGGCTCCACTCAACTTATGTATCTCTGTTGATACATTTCTGAGCAGAGTGTTGCTACCAAAGAACTATCGAGTAAGTTCTTTGAGCAGGTTTATTCAGAACCGCTGGTAGCCTACCTGGGTGGCAGGCCAGGGTCTGTTTTTTAGACACCTGGCTGTATCCCCTTAATGGAATCTCTTTCTTATGATTACAAGCCTTGAGCTCTGCCTTAGGCTTGGGCTTCCTAGCTCAGCTCTTAACAGGTAAGTTTTCTCCCGGCGCCCTTTTGTACTGTGGTAACGCCAGGTGATGACATCACAGACTGTCACAAGCCAATGTTATTGTCATGTTCAGATGTATGCTTCGACACTGCTCATGGTGAAGGCGCTCCCCATAGTGACCCCTAGAGGACGCAGTGTCTACGTAACCTGAGACGTTTTACAATTTACAATTAACCTCATACAATTAAAATTAACAGATCCTAGCATTGTCTGCAATGATGTGAAACACAAACAAATAAATGTAATTTAGTGTTCCATGAACTTTTAATGAAGTTTTGAAGTTGGCCTGTCTTTTATGTCACTGTAGAAAGCATTGTTTATTAATAAGCTTAACGTGACAGAACTGAAAAAAATATGTAACTCACGTCTTCAGCGGATTCCACTGCAGGAACAGCCTGATCATCATCACCATTTACCAACAGAAGAGGACACTTTATTCTCCCGACCTGTGTGCATTTTAAAAGATGATTGAGGTTAAAAAAAATCTAATTATTAAAAATAGATTAAAAACTAGACAAAACAAACATATTAACAAATCCATAATGATATATACTCACATCAACTTTGGTACTTTGACTGGGAAGCGATAGGATCAGATTTCTGAGGATAACCTGGTTGTCCTCATTAACACATAGCTTATCTGCATGGCTGGAATTAAATGTTTGTATTATTATTATTATTAGTAGTAGTAGTAGTACCACCATTAGTAAAATATTCACAATGGAAAAATTTACACAATATTACAGTTGTTCTCATTGTTTTTTCAGGTACCCATAATATATTTAGACACGTAAGTCACACTTAATTTATGAACCTCATTGTATTTGATATCTGACAATATTAAACATGTAAGAAAAAGTAAGAGCAACACGAGAGCCTAAAGGCTTGAAACTTGAGATTTGGTGAGAAATTTAAATTATGAATATGTACTTAAAATTCTGAATATTTAAATGAAACTTGCAATATACTGATAATTTTGAACATACAGTATAGCTGAAAAAACTGAATAAATACATGCAAATCATATTTATAAAGTGCACAGCATAAATGAGTACACCCCTCTGAATTAATATAAAAGATGTATTTTCTTAATGTTCACTTATATAATTAATGCAAGATGGAAAGATGTAAAATTTAAACATATTAAACATATACTTAAAAAAATACATATATATAGATTACATTTACATTTAGATTACATTATATATATATATATATATATATATATATTCATATATATTCATATAAATATATGTTATAATTTACTTATGTATTCACAGTTTACATTTATATTATTTATATATTCAGGTTTTTATTTTCAGTTTGGTGCTTTATACCTCTTTTATTACACACACACACACACACACACACACACACACACACACACACACACACACACAGACACACACACACACAAACACACACACACACACACACACACTTAACTGTGACTTAAGTGCTCATTTAATTGTGGTGTAACTCTGTGTAAAAGTATGAGATTTGCTAAACACGTATGATGCCATAACATTCTCATCCTACATCCTTATGGTTTCTGTGTCTCACTTTTTCATCAGCTCAAAGAGATCAGAGAGGGATTTATCAACAGGCGTCAGATGACTTCCACTTATGCACACACAACACTGGGGCTGCACAATAAAAAGACACACCAAAATATTTAATGTAATACAAATAATCTGCATTTAAAATGTAGATACACGTGTTTACATGTGCCAAGCAAACCTTAATGACTTTGGAGTAGGAAGTCATACTGAGTGTGATGGCACTTCCCAAACTTAGCCCAAGAACAGCCAAATGATCCGTCTTTACCATTGGATGATTATTCAGTATCTGGTATGCTTTCTACAGGAAACATGTATACATAAACATAAACATACATATCTGTAAAGACTATATAAACAGTTCTCCAACAACATAACCCAACGTTGCATCCAGCTTTGCATGCACTCAGTCCAAATGGATTTTACATTTTGAGTTAAGGTTCAGAATGGATGACTGTTCTCCTGCTGAAGGACAGTGTTTTTATTTTAGTTTATTATATTTTATTATTATTATTATTATTATTATTATTTTTTTTTTAGCATTCATCCAATGTGTGACCACCTTCTTTGTCACAGTTTATGAGATGTTGTGATAATCTTTACAAAATAATCTGATAATCTTAACTCCATATATTATCACATTTGCTTTTATGGCCCGGAAATCTGAGTGGGTGCTGAAATAGTTGCTCTGGACCTTCAGGCAGGTAATTACAATGCCAAACTAAATTAAATGTCATGTCAAATTTGTCCACATTATTAAACCAAAAGTTCTGAATTACCTCAAAGTAAGAAGCATCAGTGTCTTGAGTGTACTCAAGTGCCATGGATGCAAAGCCATGAGATGCAAGCAGGGCAGAACGGTACTCAACCAAACCACCTCCTCCTCCCCACAGGTCCAGCACTCCTGGGTATGGCCCGGAGCCTAAAACACAATAATTCATTTTTAAGCAATTTACCTGACTTCTTTGACATAAAATAGAATATAAATCAACCCCCTGGGAAACCAGGGAATATGAATCAATGTCAGAATTAAACTTGGTTGTGGGTGATTATAAATCTAATATGGATATTTGTACCTGGAGGCAGGAATAAAGTTCCTTGTATATCTTTCTCCATAATGTTTATCCTCTTCACACCTGGTGCGATGTACCAGCGCTCAGTGACACTGGTTGCCAAGGGTGTTTGCTGGCTGAAGCCTTGAGATAGATGCTCACAGTATACTGAAATGCAAACTTCCATTGGTCTGAAAATGTCCCTCTTACGTAACCTGGCATAAAGACCAGTAGTTAGGTGACTTCTGGCTTCCAAACTCCTCACATAAAAATGAAACCTAAATTTATACATGGTAATAGAAAACACACACCATAAAATGTTTCTAGGCAAAGCTACCTGAGTCCACGTCTACTTCCTGGTATGGGCCTCATGCTCCAAATCAACCCCATTGGCTCTGTGCCTTCATAAGTGCCTCCCAAACTTTCATCTTTGAACCCTATATTATACATGAGAGCATACATCCATACCATTGCAAATTGTAACAAAGTTTCAGTTGATTTCTGGATCAATATAGAAGTCACTACTTATAATTAACCCAGATAAATGAGCACAGGAATCTAGATGTTTATATTCCCTAAAACTGATATTAAAATGACCAGTTTTAAAGTTTTTGTTATTTTGATATCCATTCTGAAAAACTGTAGGTAATTTGCTCTGGAAAATGTACTGTTTTCAAAAAAGGTAAGTGGCGTGACTTGGAATTTGTGCTCTGCATTTAAACCATTCAAGTGCATTTAAACCATTTAGAGCATTTGCATTACATTCACAAGACAGACTAAGTGCCGTTATGTACAAAAGCTTTGAAAACAAATGAACGGTTCAAAAACATAAATATATAAAATTGCAGAGAGTAACGTTATGCATTTGCCGCCTTCTCCTTCACCATCGTTAATAAGCAATGGGATAAACAGCTGCTGGCTTGATTACACAAACAAACTATGGTTTGGACCCAAATAAAATAATATGAACACAGTCCAGTGGGGGCAGGGGGAGGAGGGAGTAATAGAACTCAGGTTCAGACCAGGAAAGCAAACCAAGTGTGAAAGCAACATTTGTTTCTATCTAGTTTAAGTCTATCTAGTTTTAGTCTAGTTTAACTAGTTGTAGATCCTTATGCTGTTATAAAGAGCTTGTATAAAGGAGCATCAGCTTTGTTAGGATGGAGCTCTTTTTTATCCAACTGGGGGATGGAAGACTACCTGGGGGAAGTGTTTAATTAGCAGCTGAGCTTTGCCACCCACATTTCAACAATGTACATTCAGGCAAATTCGCCCTTTATAACACTGGAAAATCAGATCTTTTTGACAGAAAACACTGCAGAGCTCCTTAATCAAGCTCTTGTCATTTCAGTAATAGTCATGCTGATTAGCAGGGATTTGCAGTAGTTTAAGTATCTACAGATAACCTAGAATCCGGCAGCTCATCAATCAGTCAAAGAGAACCGATGTCACATTTCTCCTGATCTCACTCCACTTGTTCCCAATAACTGCCAGAATCAAATCATGCATTAGTGTACTACGCACCTGCCACTGATCCATGTTCATCACTGACATAGTGACCAAATGCCTCCCAGAAGTCCTTGTCATCTGATTGATGCAGAGAGTGTAGTGTCACTTTTTGATTTGGTGGTAAATTTGTTACCACAATCTGAAACTTCTCATCCACCAGTCCACGGACGGGCTGAACAGAGAGCAAAGGGCATGTCCTCTTCTGAGTGCTCACAGACCTATACAGAGAATACATGTGAAAATAGCATCTGAAATTTACTTCTGGCTTACCATTGGTTACCATGGATGGTAGATCAAAGACATCCTATTCAGAGTGTCCAAATATCTGTTATTGTGAAAAAATTCTAACTGCATACCAAACCACAGAACCTACTCATCACATTTAAATTCTCTATTTCAAGGTTAAAGGTAAAATAATCTTTAAAATACTAAACTAAAACCAATCAGAGACTAAATAGCGTTACTGTAGCCCATTCAACATGTCCATAAAATGCCCATGTAATCCCTAAGGCCTATACGTACACACACATATACACACATATATGTGTGTGTGTGTGTGTGTGTGTGTGTGTGTGTGTGTGTGTGTGTGTGTGTGTGTGTGCGTGCGTGTGTGTGTGTGTGTATGTGTATATATATATATATATATATATATATACATATATCACTGTGAAATTTATATATATTTCTTTTGCATATTTGTCACACCCAAATGATTCAGATCATCAAACAATGTTTTATATTACACAAAGATTACCCGAGTAAATACAAAATGTTTTGAAATAATGATTTCTTTTATTAAGGGAAAAAAGCTATACAGACCTGCCTGGCACTACGTAAAAAAGTAATTTCCCCCTAAATCTTATAACTGGTTGTGCCACCCTTTGCAGCAACAACTGCAATCAAGCATTTGCGATAATTGGCAATAAATTTTTCACATCGCAGTGGATGAATTTTGGCCCACTCTTCTTTGCAGAATTGTTTTAATTCAGCCACACCAGAGGATTTTCGAGCATGAATGGACTGTTTAAGGTCATGCCTCAGCATCACTATCAGATTTAAGTCCGGACTTTGATATGGCCACTCCAAAACCTTAATTTTGTTTTCTTGAGACATTCATCAGAGGTGGACTTGCTGGTGTCTCAGGGAGGGCCTAAACTATTGTAAAAACAATATTTAAAATTTTTATAATATTTTTTTTAAATGACAAACTTTTAAATGTTATTTGTAATAAAATTCATAATTTCTTTTAAATAAATAAATAATTTTAAGCGATTCATAATTTCAGAATCATCATCTAAATAAAATAAATACAATTTCTGTGGAAATAAATTCTTCAAATCTGCCTATTCAGTGATTTTGTAAAATGATCTCCAACCATTTCCTCCATATTAGAATGTTTCCACCTAGTGTTTGCAGCTCTGTGATTGGGGGTCCAGCTGTGAAATTACAGAGGACCAAGCAATAGTAAATCAATAGGAGAATAATTTTAAATAACAGAAAAACAGAAAATCATATATTTCCTCTAAATGGGCAGGTTTTGTTATCCCTAAATTCCACCCTCTGTGGGCTCTTTATAGAAAAAATATATATACCCTGATTAACTAACTAGCTATTATTCACATCACGATGGAAGCCACAAATAACGTAAGTGAAGACATTTACTGGGCTACTGTGCCAATAATAATAATTTCTAAATTAAATATATTTAATATAAACTCTGATTGTTTGTAATGAAGTGTCTGTCGCTAAGTTGTTTTGAGTGCTGTCATAATGTGTTTGCTTAGATTAAACATTACATTTGTTGGTTTTGTGCACAAACCGATTGTGTTATGATGCATTTGTAAAGAGGATTTTCATTTGACTTCAGCTGTGTTTTATTTTGGTGATAACAGTCACTCTTGCTGCACTGTTTTCTTGTTGCATTTCTGAAAAGCGGATGCACACCGGACGAGAAGCATAGCGTCGCCGCCGTGTGATGCATGACTCTAGGGCAACTTATCACACACTGGACACATCGCATTCAGTTTGAGATGGCAGTCCAAAGCATTTCATCTACTCTCCATTCAAAAACATTCACTTCAAGAATGAGCAAGTGGTGTCAATAATTTTGAATTCCGGTGATGAAAAAAAAAAAAAAACAGAGCAAACAGAATGAGAAAGTGTGGTCTATTGTAGTCAATGCATGGATTCCAGTGGTGCACGTGTAAAAAACAATGTGACAAGGGTAATTATCAGTAGTTAGTAAGGTAGTTGTTTAGATTAGGTATTGGGTAGGATTAGAGACATAGAATATGGTCATGCAGAATATGTGCTATATAGGGGTCATATAGGGGTCATATGACGTTGCTTAAAATAACTATTTTAATTAATTTATTTATTTGTTGTATTTGGTGTAATGAAATGTGTTTATGTGATATGTATTTTACATTACATTACATTGTTACGTTACATACATTATTTTTTTTTGCCTCTCTGCCCTGCCTTTCTGAAACGCTTTGATTTTAACAAAGCTCATCGTTCTGAAAAGAGAGGTGTATGCTGATTGTCCAGCTATCCAGTGCATTGTGATTGGCTGAATACCTCAAGCATGTGACAAAAATGTTGCGCCCTTTAACATACTGCGATGATGTCTCCCAGCAGACAAATCCAATAAAGCTAATTTCAAACTAGGAATTTGTTGCATGCATTGGGGAAACTATTACTTTATATTTAGATTATAATGACTTTTGTTTTTACGCATTGTATTGCATTTCGTGCCGCATAAACATAAAACCATGTCTGCATTTGTGATCAGAGTAACAACAAACAACAAGCGCAACTCTACACTTCTTAAAACTCATGTTTGAATCATCAGTGGCAAATTCTTTAATTATCAACAAAAATTTACTTACAGGCTGTGAGTCAGAAATGCCAGACTGTCCTTGCAAAGTGGGGACTTCCCCACTTTACAGAACAGCCTTTGAACACAGACTCATTGTAGGCTACTCTGCAAGTTCAGGAAACAGTAATCCATAAAATGCGTCACACAGTGTCACAAACTGCGTGTTTGAATGAGGAATGGCCGGCGGACTTGAGGCAACCACATGTCGACCCTGGGCTCGACTCCACTTTGTCCACGGTGAAAGACGATACAGCAATCCACAGCACGAAGTTTATGTATTTCCTCAGTGACAAGCACGGATCAGCTATAGGAATGACGAAGCAGATATCATCCTCTTTTAGAAGGCCAAACAAAGTAGTTTCACTTTCACGATGAACACACTCAGCATCTCCCCAACATGGCAGCGGTGGCAACAACAATACTACAGCGAGAATAAAAGTTACGCCTTCTTCTTCGTGAACATTTAGGCGGTGTTATACAAATCTTCCCACACAGTGAGGTCAAGGTTGGTAGAATACGTATACATCGTGGGTCAAAAAGCGTGGCTTTCTACCAACAACATTCCGCTCTGTTCCATTTCCAAAAAGTATTAATCCGCCAACCCCTGGTTCCTGAACTGATCCCTGGCCGCAAGAGATCTACCCTATATCCATCCTGTTGGCTTTCTGTTAATTTCGTGGTGGAGGTCGAAGCATCACAGGTGGGGGTCAGTGCAGTTCCTTCCCAACGCACTTCCTCAGATGACAAGATGCATCCTTGTGCAGTTTTGTCCCATCATCTATCACCGGCCAAACGTAACTATGACATTGGTAACAGAATTGTTGGCCGTCAAGTTAGCATTGGAGGAATGGTGTCATTGGTTAGAAGGGTCAGGGGTACCTTTTATCGTCTGGACCAACCATAAGAATCTTGAATATATTAGATCTGCCAAAAGACTCAACTCCAGGCATGCTCGGTGGGAACTTTTTTGGACATTTAGACTTTTCCCTCTCGTACCGCCCGGGTTCCAAAAACATCAAACCCGATTCCTCATCTTTCCTTTTTGATACATCCGAATGCCCTGTCACTCCAAAGTGTATTTTACCTGAGAAATGTGTTATCTCCACACTCATATGGGAGATCGAATCGAAGGTCAAGACTGCCTTAGAAGGGGTAACCCTGACCTCTAATTGCATGACGGTTGATTTGACCGTAGTGGACCGGTTCTCGAAGGTGGCACATTTCATTCCCTTGCCCAAATTACCCTCAGCCAAGGAGACAGTGATTACTGTAATTGATCACATCTTTTGGTTACATGGCCTTCCGATGGACGTGGTCTCTGACAGGGGTTCTCAATTTGTGTCCAAATTCTGGCAAGAGTTTTGTAAATTATTGGGAGCTACGGATAGCTTGTCTTCCCCAAAGCAATGGTCACTCCGAGCGAGTAAACCAAGATTGGGAGAGAATGCTGCGATGTTTGGTATCCAAGAATCCTTCATCCTGGAGCAAACAACTCTCTATGGTTGAGTACGCGCATAACTCATTACCATTGTCATCCACGTGCCTCTCTCAGTTTGAGTGTAATATAGGTTACCAGCCACCAGTTTTCCCTAGTCTGGAATCTGAAGTCGAAGTCTCCTCCGCTCACGCCATCATCAGGAGAATTCATCCCGCCTTTCATGTATCAAAGATCAAACCCGTGTTTTACTCCCATATGAAATCGCATCATATGACCCCTTTAATAATAGGCATGATAATAAGAAACTAGTTCATAGTGAGAATTGGTCCCTATACTAAAGTGTTACCATGTAATTTATAATTGATTAAAAAAAATAATAATAAAATAAAAAAACTCTTAAAATATCCTCAATACAATATTTATGTAGCAAATTAGATCAAAGGGGACATTTATAATTTATTATAACTGGTTATAGTTAATAAATGTTTAGATTAAATCTTATAATTAACTGTAGCAGAATCAATATTACAATTATTTGATCTGTCCATCCTTATCCATCCTTATCAATTCTAGGAAAGATTATTTTCTACCCAAGGAAAAATAGCTTTACTTTATGCAGTACTAGCAGTAATTTAACATGAAGAAAGGATCAACATTTTGTGATTTCGAAGTGTGAGCAGCACACAGAGACAATCAACTGTGAAAATAAGGGATTTAATACATTAAACTATAGCTAACATACAACTCAATTAAGCAAAACACATATGCAGAATGAATGAAAGTAAGGAAGAGAGTGAAGAGCAAAATAATGTCAGTATTTGAACCTAATCATCAGAGAATCAAAAATCATCTTTAAAAAGGGGCTAAAAACTTAAATACACATCTAAATAGTTTTAAAAGGTTACTTGCATTGGCTTTGTTGATGAACAAGAGTCCTGATGTTGTAGACACTGGGGTTGTTGATGAGTTCTTTAGGAGTGAGCTAGAGGTTTTCCTCTGGTTCTTCTGAAGTTATGGAAGTTCTAAGCTAATTGACAAAGGTACTTGAAGATAAAAAAATGGCAGAAAATCAGACTCAAGAGGAGAGTTTTGAGTCTTGGAGAGTGTCTGTCTAAAGATGAAGGGTTTTTTAGCAATGATTAGTCTGCGTTAGGGACTTTTAATAGTTCCTAGACACACCCACCTTTTGGGTGGAATGGCCAATACCAGGCATGAATTTTTGAGCAGGAGAAGCTTTCTTTGTCTCCATTTATAGGCCATTTGCATGTTTATCGCTAGTCTGGAAGATTGGTGCAGTTTTACCCAAAATACAGTACAAATAGTATGATGCATTTCACAAATACATAGTGTACATCATTGTTTGAGGAATAAAGAGCAGATCATTTTGATACCAAGAAAGAAACATCTAGAAGATATTAAATCAGAGATACATTCATACACCTGAATATAAGTATTTACAGCTTAACTAATACAAATAACGAGTGGTAACTATGTCAATATAATAGGGAAACCTACAAAAAAAAAACACATACATATACCAGATCCATTTGTAACTGATTAATTGTAGTGCAAATAAAGAAAATGTTTTTATGTCTGTGTCTTATGTGTATTGTGAGCATGGGGGTAGTTAGCTGGCCATCAGATATTTGAAGCCAGGTACTGAGGATGACTGTCTCCCAGTACATTGGAATGTGTTTGAAGTTCGATGGGAAGATGAGAGTGTGGATCTGTTTAGCATTTCCTTGATAGTGGGGGGAACCATTGCCAATTTAGCACCCAAATAAATGAAAAATGTGGGGTCATGTCTGTAATTTATACGCAAATGTCAAAAGGCTAAAAGAGTCTCTAAGACATAAAGCCCAAATGATAATCAATGATCCTATGCAGATGCTACATTATGTAGCATAATTATAATACCACTTTATCCACTCCCTGGTAAGAATATAAATAAATGAGGAATTTACTGTGAATGTAACATTTTATCTTTTAATTTAAACGTTTTTAAACATTTGAATATTTATAACATTTAATAAAAATGAAATGTGGCTATCAAAATATTTTTATATAATTTATCATCCTGAAGAAAACTTATTATACAAGTCAAATGGCTTACCTTAAGAAAATCAGGTTGTTCACATGGTTTATTTGTTTCAGTTTTGTCAAATGTGCCACACACCTAAGTTTAGAATTAAAAAAATGCTGCAGTCAAATAATACATATTTGTAAATGTTTGTGCAGGTGCAAGCAATAAGAAAGGCAATGACTCAGGAAAAGAGTTTGATGGGTTTATTAATAAGGTAAAAAATAAAAAAGATAAAATACCCTGAGGTGAGAACAGGGAACATTGAGAATAGACAGCAACATAACTGGGGCATGGCCCACAGGTATGATGGCTTGCGGGTAGAACACTCTGCTCACATAACATACATAGACATGAGAGTGCATGGAAAGACAAACAGACCTAACAGACCTAAAAACTCACATTCACATTAAGTTGGTTACACCAACCACATGATCAAACACAAAACACAACATGTCAACCGAAGTTATGGCAGGATTGTTCTGAACTTATCATCCCAAAAAAGGAACCACCACATAACATACAGATTTTACTTTGGGGGTTTTATATATCTTATAAACTTATATTTGTACCCACTCAGGGAACATACAGATTTGAAAATTATAGATGACTTTATAGGTAACACATATGGCAACATCACGCTTGAAATAGTATATAAAAATTGAGATAACCAGTTACATAAAAAAGGGCCAAGGCCAAGATGTGTATACATCAGAGGTCTGCTAATTGTAACACATTTATTACAGTGGGTGTTTTATCATCTCATACACATATTTTGTAAGGATGGGACGATAAATCGATGAGCCAATTTATCACAATATTTCTGGCCGTGAGATGTAATCGATACTCTGGCACCAAATATTGATATTTTTTTACACATACACAAGATCTAACCTACACTGTGGGTATTTACCAATTTGGCTTACCACCTATGTGGTAAGGCAGTGCAGCAGTACCTCCAAACTTCTTGTGGAGGCGCTTCCAAGATTGCAATTTTTTCTTCTTCTCAGCAAAGAAGAAAAATTGAGCGTAATGGTAGACCAACAACAAATCAGAGATGCACCGGCATCTTATGTTTTTGATTCTTCTGCACAATCTGACTTTGCTGAAGCCTGGAATTAAACTGCTTGTTTCGTCTGGTCAGAGGAGAACTGGCCCTGAGTGGCCTTTTACTGTGGCCAGCCTAAGGCACACCTGTGCAATAATCATGCTGTCTAATCAGGATCTTGATATGCCACACCTGTAAAGTGGATGGATTATCTCGGCAAAGGAGAAGTGCTCACTAACACGGATTTAGACAGATTTGTGGAAAATATTTGAGAGAAATAGGCCTTTTGTGTACCTAGAAAAAGTTCAGCTGATGTCACCATCACTTCTAACACAAAAGACTGCTTTTTAAGTTATCTTCCTGATGTAACCAAATTCCATAGCATATCCAAAACCTCAGAACAACTTGATGATGTAACAGAACCTTGTCTATGGACTCTCTCTTTTCTAGCACTTTAAATAAAGTTGCTCCTTTACGCTTAAGGAAGGTTAAGGAAAACAGTTTGACACCATGGTATAATGAGCATACTCGCACCCTAAAGAGAGCAGCCCGAAAAATGGAACGCAGCTGGAGGAAAACAAAACTAGAGGTATTTCGTATTGCTTGGCGGGAAAGTAACATATCCTACAGAAAAGCATTAAAAACTGCTAGATCCGATTACTTTTCTTCTCTTTTAGAAGAAAAAAAAAATAACCCCAGGTATTTATTCAATACAGTGGCTAAATTAACGAAAAATAAAGCCTCAACAAGTGTTGACATTTCCCAACACCACAGCAGTAATGACTTTATGAACTACTTTACTTCTAAAATCGATACTATTAGAGATAAAATTGCAACCATTCAGCCGTCAGCTACAGTATCACATCAGACAGTGCACTATAGACCCCCTGAGGAACAGTTCCACTCATTCTCTACCATAGGAGAGGAAGAATTGTATAAACTTGTTAAATCATCTAAACCAACAACATGTATGTTAGACCCTATACCATCTAAGCTCCTAAAAGAGGTGCTTCCAGAAGTCATAGATCCTCTTCTGACTATTATTAATTCCTCATTGTCATTAGGATATGTCCCCAAAACCTTCAAACTGGCTGTTATTAAGTCTCTCATCAAAAAACCACAAAGAACTAGTTAATTATAGACCAATCTCGAATCTCCCTTTTCTGTCCAAGATACTAGAAAAGGTGGTATCCTCACAATTATATTCCTTCTTAGAGAAAAATGGTATATGTGAGGATTTCCAGTCAGGATTTAGACCGTATCATAGTACTGAGACTGCTCTCCTTAGAGTTACAAATGATCTGCTCTTATCATCTGATCGTGGGTGTATCTCTCTATTAGTTTTATTGGATCTTAGTGCTGCGTTTGACACAATTGACCACAACATTCTTTTGCATAGACTTGAACACTTTGTTGGCATCAGTGGAAGTGCATTAGCATGGTTTAAATCGTACTTATATGACCGCCATCAGTTCGTAGCATTGAATGAAGATGTATCCTAGCGATCACAAGTGCAGTATGGAGTACCTTAAGGCTCAGTACTAGGGCCGCTACTCTTCACGCTTTATATGTTACCCTTGGGAGATATCATCAGGAAACATGGTGTTAGCTTTCACTGTTATGCTGATGATACTCAGCTCTATATTTCTTCACAGCCCGGTGAAACACACCAATTTGAAAAACTAATGGATTGCATAGTCGATATAAAAAACTGGATGACGAGTAATTTCTTACTGCTAAATTCTGAAAAAACAGAGGTGTTAATTATAGGACCTAAAAACTCCGCTTGTAATAACCTAGAACACTAAGACTTGATGGTTGCTCTGTCAATTCTTCGTCATCAGTTAGGAACCTAGGTGTGCTATTTGATCGCAATCTTTCCTTAGAAAGCCACGTTTCTAGCATTTGTAAAACTGCATTTTTCCATCTCAAAAATATATCTAAATTACGGCCTATGCTCTCAATGTCAAATGCAGAAATGTTAATCCATGCATTTATGACCTCAAGGTTAGATTATTGTAATGCTTTATTGGGTGGTTGTTCTGCACGCTTAGTAAACAAACTACAGCTAGTCCAAAATGCAGCAGCAAGAGTTCTTACTAGAACCAGGAAGTATGACCATATTAGCCCGGTCCTGTCAACACTGCACTGGCTCCCTATCAAGCATCGCATAGATTTTAAAATATTGCTTATTACTTATAAAGCCCTGAATGGTTTAGCACCTCAGTATTTGAATGAGCTCCTTTTACATTATAATCCTCTACGTCCGCTACGTTCTCAAAACTCAGGCAATTTGATAATACCTAGAATATCAAAATCAACTGCAGGCGGCAGATCCTTTTCCTATTTGGCACCCAAACTCTGGAATAACCTACCTAACATTGTTCGGGAGGCAGACACACTCTTGCAGTTTAAATCTAGATTAAAGACCCATCTCTTTAACCTGGCATACACATAACATACTAATATGCTTTTATTATCCAAATCCGTTAAAGGATTTTTAGGCTGCATTAATTAGGTAAACCGAAACCGGAAACACTTCCCATAACACCCTATGTACTTGCTACATCATTAGAAGAATGGCATCTACGCTAATATTTGTCTGTTTCTCTCTTGTTCCGAGGTCACCGTGGCCACCAGATCCAGTCTGTGTCCAGATCAGAGGGTCACTGCAGTCACCCGGATCCAGTACGTATCCAGACCAGATGCTGGATCAGCACCTAGAAAGGACCTCTACATCCCTGAAAGACAGCGGAGACCAGGACAACTAGAGCCCCAGATACAGATCCCCTGTAAAGACCTTGTCTCAGAGGAGCACCAGGACAAGACCACAGGAAACAGTTGATTCTTCTGCACAATCTGACTTTGCTGCAGCCTGGAATTGAACTACTGGTTTCGTCTGGTCAGAGGAGAACTGGCCCCCCAACTGAGCCTGGTTTCTCCCAAGGTTTTTTTCTCCATTCTGTCACCGATGGAGTTTCGGTTCCTTGGCGCTGTCGCATCTGGCTTGCTTAGTTGGGGACACTTCATCTACAGCGATATCGTTGACTTGATTGCAAATAAATGCACAGACACTATTTAACTGAACAGAGATGACATAACTGAATCCAATGATGAACTGCCTTTAACTATCATTTTTGCATTATTGACACTGTTTTCCTAATGAATGTTGTTCAGTTGCTTTGACGCAATGTATTTTGTTTAAAGCGCTATATAAATAAAGGTGACTTTTGACTTTTTTTTTTGACAATGGTATTGCAAATGGGCCACCAATTACTAATAAAATAAATAATAATATTGTTAATATATGTAAAAATGTCTAAGTCATGACATTATAACATCATTTTATATATATAATTAAAAAAAACAAAAAATAAATATTAAACTGTAACTATGTTTCCACTATTCGAGCACGCGGATTGGTTTAAGAATAAATCGTGACTTTGTTTTTGCTTTTCCCTTCAACGCAGCTGCTGCATGCAGCTCAGCTGCTCATTGGTTTCTCGCCAGTTTTTTTGCTCTATATCTGCTCTCAGTTTACGCTTGTCACTCGAGTCTGACTCTATTCTTGCTTTGTCCATTGCTCTAGTTCTCTGCCGATTTTGACTGCTCATCTCAACACTGCTCTGCATGTTCCCTCCTGACTGCTTGCTCTGCTGACTGTCTACCCGCTGCCAAGCTCTGCCTGGATCTGGTTTTCCCATTATTTTCTTATCACTGCCAGTTCATTCAATAAAGGAAGTTAACAATCTAGCTTCTGAATACCAAGTTATTAACCCAACAAAAGCAGGGTTTTGCAGTGGGCGGCGCAAACATATGTGCTTGGTTGTGTGGGCTGCGAGTTGAAAAAGGTTGGGAACCACTGGTTTAGTGTAATATGTTATTACTTTTAATAAATCTTTTCAATCACAAACTAGTGCAAACTCATTTTGAGTCAAATTTAACAGGAGTGCAATATAAGGCGAATTAAGTAGTAGTTAGTGGTAATAGACAAGTAATGTACAGTTTTGTACCATCATGCTGATAGCGTTTCTTTAGTCTTTCAGCAATTCTGCAGCTTGAACAACTGTAGTGAAACCACTCTGTACCAGTGGGTTGTTCATTAAATATTAATTTATTTTGAACAAATCTTTAACATATCTCAGGAACAACGAGTTATCTCAGAGAGTGATTCGCTATTCTTGTCTGCATGACCATGCATGCACAACATCCTATAGGTTCTGTACAGGAAACAGAGTTCACCATACAAGTCTTGGGGTCCAGGTTGTTTGTTCATCATGTGACAGCCCCATAGGTTAAGAATATCTGTTTGCCGGAAGCAGAAATTATTAGTTCACCTTACGGCTGCACGATATTGGGAAAAAATGACATTGCGATATTTTATTTTTCTGCGATATATATTGCGATATTTTTTCTTACAAACAAAAATGGGGTGAGCACGCTTACATTCTCATTTTAAATGATTTAAACATCTACACCACCATATGCGTGAGGGAGAGAGAGCAAGACAGCGCTCGTGTTGTTTGAAAACGGCTCGCTCTCTCTCTGTCTCTCTCTCTCTCTCTCAATTCAATTCATATTGCTTTATTGGCATGACATACAAAGGTACATATTGCCAAAGCATTGTACATAGCAGAATAGAAACAAACAAAACAAAAATACATATATATTCATAAGAAAAAAAATTACATGCAAAATAAATCCATATACATTTCTATAAACATTGATGGTACTTCTAATGTACTCTCTGTCTGTCTCTCTCGCGCGCGCTCTCTCTCTCTGTGTCTCTCTCGCGCGCGATCTCTCTCTCTCTCTGTCTCTCTCGCGCTCTCTCTCTCGCTCTTTTATGGACTCTCTCTGTCTCTCTCGTGCGTGCTCTCTCTCCCTGTCTCTCGCGCGTGCGCTCTCTCTCTCTGTCTCTCTCGCGCTCTCTCTCTCTCTCTCTCTCGCGCGCTCTCTGTCTCTCTTGCGCTCCCTCTCCCTGTTAAACTTGCATGTGGTTTTAAGTCCTGTCAATTCTAAACTTTCACTCTATGATGGTTAAGCTGTGCAATTAATCCGCTAATCACATTCGTCAAGGGCAGGGGAGTAGCTGGCCCGTACAGTTAATGAATAACGGATCAACTATGACAGCCTACATCGCACATCCTACGATGTGACTATCGTGGATTCGTACATCGCGATATCGATGCTTAAACGACACATCGTGCAGCCCTAGTTCACCTTTGGTCCAAGTCATTTGTTCTTTTGCCACGTGACGTGACAGCAGTTTTGGATACTGAAATTAGTTAATAACTCCTAGCCTTCCTTACAAACAAGTTACAGCTATGAAATGCATCTCTAATAGCGTTTTTTATGTCTTTCAATCTTACTTGTTGTTCCCTTTCGAGGGAACTTCGAACTGCGTCCTCTAGGGGGCGCTTTGGGGGAACACCTCGTTTTGACCAGTGTCTGAAGCATACATTGAAAAAACACCCAACTTGTTGGCCGGTGACAGCCTCCGACGTCACTACCGGCAAGACTATAAATCAGCACCGGGAGCGCACATCATTATCTTCTTCATCTTCACTGACTGTTTTGTTTGAAGCGTACATCTGAAAGAACCGGTAAGGGCGATCTTTCTCTGTTTATCATGGCGACAACTAGCAAGCGTTTAGACGATGTGTGCATCCTTATCGGCGTTATTTGACATCTGATGACACACGCGATCTTTGTGTCATTTGTTTGGGTGAAGAACACGCATGCGATGTCTTTGAGGAGGCAATCTGAGTGCATTGTGAGCGTTTTTTCAATGGAAAAAGCTCCGCTCTCATTCGTCTCTCTTCTGAAAAAAAAAAGAGGCAGCCATCTGCTTCCCGCGGTTCAGGATCTATTCGCGCTGAGGCGTGGAAGAAAATTAGCTCGTGCAAATACAGGTGGATCTGTCTGAATGGTTTAAAGAGGGACTTTCCCTTTCGCGCTCGTAAAAAAAAAAAAAGGGCGGTGGAAGAGAGAGAGCTTCGGGAGGATGATGTTATATCTTTAACACTTTTCTGATACTGAGGTTAGTGCTCTGCTGGGTTTTTACCCAGGAAAAGCAGGAGATATGGTGAAGAAGCTGAGGCTGAGCCTTCTCAATTCTCCTGCCCTGCATATGTAGAGCTGTTGGAGGTTATTGAGCGAAAATTACCTTTTGACCGTAGCCCTCCAGCTCAGGTGAGCCTTTCATTTGTGCGTGATCTCCATACAGAGATTAAAAGAGATTCAGAGATTCTACTGTAGAAAGAGCTAAAAATTGTATAAATAATTTATACATAATTTTTATCTGTGAAATTTTTTTCTTTCTGCAGGGGAAACATCCTCTCTTAATCTCCTTAATCTAAGCCCCTTCAGAAAATCATCTCGCTTAAATGGCAAGGCATACGAAGTAGCAGGTCAGGCTGTGGCTTTATTACAGCACAATGCTGGTGCTTCAAGCATATCAGATTGATCTGCTAAGAGACCTGGATAGAGGCAGGGGCCTTTTTCTGATCAGGTAGCTGAGCTGCGCCGCACCACGGATCTCTCTCCATGCTACCAATCAGGCCGCCTCCGCCATGGGCAGGACTATGGCGGCTATGGTGGCAGCGGAGAGACATCTGTGGATGAACATGGTTTCACCTTCTGAACTTTTCGGTATTTCCGTTGAGATGGCGATTTGAGGAGTTCAGGGAGACGAAGGCGCGCTCTGCTGCTTTCAGATCCTTCGTTCCACGAAGGTCCAGGTCTGAGCCCGAACAACATAGGGGTCCTGGCCTGTCTCGATCTAAGGATCAAAGATGGGCACAGAAGGCTAGTGTCGCAACTCGCGCTTCTCCCCCACCTGCGGGCAGGGGTTAGAGTAATCGTGGGTCACGAGGAGGTAAGGAGAACCTAAGGGGTATGATCTAGACGAGGCAGCGTTCTCGTCCGATTCGGAGTGATACTGAGTTATCTACTCGTTCCCTTTGGGGATTTTTAACCCTCTGGAGTCTAAGAGGTTATCAGGAGAAAATAGCCTCATAACGCGTATATGCGTTAATCGACTTCAGAGGGTTAACTTCTGCTTTTATCCTCCCCTTCCTAATTCCCCTGTAACCACCAGCTCTCCACCTGATCAAGGTTAGGTGGAAACCTCTCGCATAACAGTCTCCTATGCTGGACCTATAATGTTTTTATGGTTCTATGTTCATAGCAACCACCTGACTGATGGTCCAGACTAAAAGGAGGCGCCCCTGGAGCGGGGCTCCGGCGCAGGAGGGTGAGTGAGTAAATGTAACCCTCTCTGTATATATTTATGTGTATTTAATTGCCGGTGGTTACGTGTCAGCTAATAATCTCTGTAAGCTTCCTTTGCGGTGCTCAGTTACAGTGTTTACTAAACATTCACCAGCACCAGCCATCCGGCTTCATGTTCCGGTAGTAGGCGGCTGAGATCACAGGTTTCTTAGGGAGCCTCCTTGATCATCAGGCCTGGAACAGCACTGCAGGGAATTTCATGGATGTCTGGCCAGGTCACCCCGAGGGGTCTCCTGGCCACTTAGGGGTGCTGTCGCATCTACCGGGAAGTGGAGGTGGCAGTTACAGAAGTCTTCTTGTATATGCTGCCTCAGGTGATGCTCCCCTCGCCCGAGGTTTGTAAAATTGAGCTTGCCTCTCCCGTGAGATTCAGCACCTCTGCGATGCTTAGGAACCTTTAAGTACACACGCTAAGCTTTGTGTACTTTCTCAAAACCACACGGTGGTCAGCGCTCCAGTATTGTTTCCATAGATCGAGTTGATTACTCTCAATCATACTATTTTGAGATATACTATTCCATCTATGAGCTGCTGTATCGGAGTGCCATGAGAGCCCCTCTTTAGAACAGTATTTGAAAATCCATGCTATGGTAAGTGTGCATGTGAAGTCTTTGCACACTTTCTGAAATCCACACTGTGGTAAGTTCACACGCTAGTATTCTGCGTTCTTTCTAAAATCCTATATGGTGAGGGCTTCGCGCGGTTGCTTCGTGCCCTTTCTTGAGATGGTAAAAGCCCCGTTCATCTTGGGCGCTACTCCACCTATGTATCCTCGGATACCCATCTAAACAGGGTGTTGCTACTAGAGAACTGTTGAGACAGCTCTTTAAGCAAGCTTATGCGTAAGCTAGCGGTAGCCCCTGTGTGACATGCAAGACTTGGTATAAATGCTAGGTTCTTAGCCGTATCCCTTTAAAGGAATCTTTCCTGATTCCAAGCCTTCAGCTCTACCCTGGGCCGAGGCCCTAACAATTAAGTTGGGTATGTAGCTTAGGCCTTTTGGCCGTAAGGGGTACTGTCACAGACAGCCGTCTAAACGTCCCAGGGGCAACTCCCATGGAAATGGTAGATTTGGTCCTCAGTGCTCGCCATGGTTCTGGCCTGCACTCCCCTCAGCATGGCGGCGTGGGTATACTGTTCCCCAAAGCGCCCCCTAGAGGAAGCAGTTAGAAGTTCCCTTGAAAGGGAACTGTCTCAGGTTACGTATGTGACCATAGTTCCCTGAGTAGGGAACGAGACACTGCGTCCTCTAGCTACCTGCCATGCTTCGGACTCAAGCTTCAGACAAAGAAGATAATGACATGCTCTCCCGGTGCGGATTTATAGTCGTGCCGGTAGTGACGTCGGAGGCTGTCGCCGGCCAACAAGTTGGTGTTTTTTCAATGTATACTTCAGACATGGGTCACGACGAGGTGTTCCCCCAAAGCGCCCCCTAGAGGACGCAGTGTCTCGTTCCCTACTCAGGGAACTATGGTTACATACGTAACCTGAGAAAGTTTTCAGTTTATACACCAAAAAGTTGAGAAAACTAAAAATCTGCTAAAGCTGCTTGCCTTAAACTTTTAAGTCTTCTCAACTTTAATTTTTTTACATTAATGCTTTAAACTTTAACACACACACACACACTTTCTAAATATAATATGACATATAACAAATAAAACATTGCATTAGCGTTATTGAATAAGATAATGATTCAGGAAGTCAACACATTACAAATGAATGAACGACTCCCAAAGACTAGGGTGGAGAACTAATCATTTAGCATGGGCTGGGAAGGTGAGAGATTATAGAAGGGGCCCCCACAAAAATAATAACCCTGAATGAGGCACAATTGGCACCATTTAAAGAAGTGTATCATTA
This sequence comes from Carassius carassius, assembly GCF_963082965.1. Lineage (NCBI taxonomy): Eukaryota > Metazoa > Chordata > Actinopteri > Cypriniformes > Cyprinidae > Carassius > Carassius carassius. Next base: position 17,423,237 of record NC_081780.1, on the reverse strand, counting down.
AAATGATGCAGTGCAACTTCTCAATTGAATGTTATTACATTTAGTGACATCATTTGCCATACCACAGTTGTCAGGTGTGGCCAATGACAAGGTGAGGACTCATGAACAGAGTGTGATAGTTTTTTAATACATTAATAAAAACCACAGAAACTGTCAGAACAACCCGTCCACAAAACTGAACACAGACAAGAGACTGCATGGCAAGACAATTAGTCCTAAAGTAATACAATCCAACAAAGATAGGAACACAAAATTACGTGTTCAGATACAAAACATTAAAACACACAAGGCAGATCATGTGCCATATACAGAAGTTGCTGTAGATAAACTTCTAATAATTGCATATTTCTTTGTGAAAAAAAAAAGTTTATTATTGGGTGCTTCAGTATACTTAAATGTATTTGTACAGCTCTTGTTATAATTGAAATCTGATAAATTGCTAAAAAATAAAAAATTTGTACCTCACAACAGTCCATCAATCAACATCTTCCAAACTGAAAAGTGTTGTAAAGTAAAAAGTAGTGCTGTGGTCCAACTAAAGATGTGTTGATCGTTCACCCAAAACAGAAAATTCTGTCATCATTTACTCACCTTCAAGTTGTTCCAAACCTGTATAAATTAATTTCCTCTGTTGATATTTTGAAGACTGTTGGTAACCAAACATTTGATGGTAGCCATTGACTTGGGCCAATGAATAGTTCACCTCTTGAGAATTTGGATCCTAGTTGTTCATTATTTTGTCACGTGACATGACAGCCATTTTAGATACTGAAATGAATAACTCCCAACCTTCCTTACAAACAATTTACAGTTATTGACACATTTCTTGTCTCAAATTTCAGCTTTTTTAAATTTCTTACAATTTATACATTAGTGAATTTCTCTAATGATCATTTCCATAACATTGAATGTGGTAATACACAGTTGGTTAATACTTTACACTTTATCCATATGATGGGGAAAATCACTTTGATAATTCCTAAATATAAAACAACATACAGCAAATACAACATTACATTATATTATTATATTATAAGATACTGATCTATAGGAAGTCGTCACATTACAAATGAATGAAGACTATGGAGGAGAGCTAATCATTTAGCATAGGCTGGAAAGGTGAGATGTTGTGGATGGGGACCCTCAAAGATGCAAACAAAGAATTAAAATCTTATTTTATATTAAGTATTAAGTAAAAAGTAATGCTGAGGTCCAACTGCAGAAGTGTTATTTGGTTATGAACATGCATCATAATAATATAAATATCTATAGGCGTTTTTGTAAATTTAGCTGTAGCTTTGCTGTTCCATTTGGTATGGCAAACCCTCAGTAGCCTATTTAATACTGCTGGGCCAGTGTGAGCCAGAGATAACATCAAGTTGGGCGAGTCCAATACCCTCACACCTTCGGCCACAAGAAAAAAATTAAGCTGTGTTTCCAATGTCAGACTACGACTATGAAACACACCCATAACATGTCTCCCTGAAGCAGATATAACACACACCCGACCAGGGGCGTAGCAGCCATTTTAAAAGTGGGGGGGGCAGCTGTATGGTGAGGTGACCCAAAACTGATGTTCATAATAATAAATTCTAAATAGAATACCAATTGGCATTTTACAGCACCCAAGTGGCAATTTTGGGAACATGCCATGATAGCTTGGAACCTATTTTTGTGAAATCATACTCAAAATGTAAAAATACTGCAGGACTTTGAGACCAATATGAGACCATCTCTACTTCATTTTTATGAAATAAAGATATTTTATGATATATACAATATTTCAGTTACCTACATTTGAACAATAACTTTTCTTACTTCTTAACAGTTAGACAAAAACAAGTGTTAAATGACTAAACAGATTACATCTACAGTAATTTTATACAACATACATTTTATGAAAATATATCAATAAAACCTAAATCAATGTATTTACAAGTTTATAATATTTTCAAGATACCATTTCCATAGTTAAACAACTTCACAAGTTTTTCATTAGATGTATATTTAGCAACCCATAAATAGCCTACAATACAGCAGTTAACTCTATTGGAACACACAGCCTTTAAACAGAAAACAAATTTTATTTAACAGTTTGAACATAAAATAATAAAGGTTATCTCTTTTTATTTCTAGCGATTATCATTGATTTGATTAGACAGATCCTATTTAAACTGAGCTGACCTAGACAATGATGTCTTTGCATTCAATAATAAAATGTCTTTAACTGGAAATTGAGTGTTTAATCTTGTCATTATAAATTACTCTATTCTCCTATTTGATACTGTTCAGTGCTTTGACACAATCTGTTTTATTAAAAGCACTATATAAATAAAGGTGATTGATGGTTGATCTTTTGTTTAATGGAATTTGTAATGATAAAAGACTTCCTAGTCATCGGGAAGAAGGAGGTGGGAACCGGCGGACAATCAAAAACATTTTAATAACAAAATAAACACAAAAACAGCGCACCAGCCCCTCACGGACGACTGGGACTGGCACCAGCCCCTCACGGACGAAAACACAACTAAAAGCCCAGGCCTGGTCCTCTCTCGTCCTTCACTGTCGTTGCTCCAGTTTTATATCCTTCCATCTCCTACGTGGGACTCGAGACTGGCGGTGGGCCGCAGGTGCCACTGATTTGCCCAATCACTGCCGGCCTCACTCGTGTTCCCACGTCCCTCGGCCCCGCCCCACTCGCCACATACCCCCATCGCCCCTCGCAGGCCGGGGTGGTACCCACGAGACTGCGCTCTACCCCCCCCCCCTCCCTCCGGGGGGGACCGCTCACGGGAACCTGCGGGAACCTGGGGGTAGGACAGACGAGGCGAGAGAAAAGGAGATGGAAGGAGGAGCGACAGAGACGAGAGAGGGGAGAGAAAAAAATAAATAAAAATTCCGGTTCCCAGACGCACTGCTGCTCGGCCCTCCACCGGCTGGGCGATCTCCTCCGCGGTGCCTGGCGGTGGCACTGGACGGCCCTTGGCGGACGGCACGACACCCCTCCGCCGCCCGGTGGACGGCGACGGCTCCTCCGGTTTTGGGCAGCCGGCAGGAGTCCCCCGTTCCCTGCTCCTCCGGATACCTTCACGGAGGCAGCAGGCTACGGCCCCCTGGCGAACAACGCCGACTCCTCCGCTCCCTCACGGAGGCAGCCGCCCCTCCCTATCGTGGGCGGTCGGCTGCGAGCTCGCCCGTCCCCGGCAACTCGCTCCAGTTCACCGCCTCGAGCGTCCATGGCGGCATCCTCCTCGCCAGCTCGATGGCACCGCGGATTCACCACAGCGGCGAGGGATCTTCAGCAGCGCATCCCTCCTTCTCCCGGGCTTCGGCACCACTGTAATGATAAAAGACTTCCTAGTCATCGGGAAGAAGGAGGCGGGAACCGGCGGACAATCAAAAACATTTTAATAACAAAATAAACACAAAAACAGCGCACCAGCCCCTCACGGACGACTGGTGCGCGCAAATAAAAACCAAAACACAACTAAAAGCCCAGGCCTGGTCCTCTCTCGTCCTTCACTGTCGTCGCTCCAGTTTTATATCCTTCCATCTCCTACGTGGGACTCGAGACCGGCGGTGGGCCGCAGGTGCCACTGATTTGCCCAATCACTGCCGGCCTCACTCGTGTTCCCACGTCCCTCGGCCCCGCCCCACTCGCCACAGAATTAAATTAATTTAAGGAATTAAATTGAAGTGTAATTCCTTAAAATATTGGCAAGTAGTTCCAATTAAGAAAACACTGCCTTAAAATAGTCAATCTGCTTTTATTTTAAATACAAATCTCACCTGTACACATTCTGGAGAGGTCCCCTCTCTCTGTCAGTGACGTCACAGTCTGCTTTTCCTACAGACCAGTTAGGACATAAAGTAGCAGCAATGAATTAAAAGAATAACATTTGATAAAGTATTTTAAGATACAAAACAAATTTGATTTATTGTGAAAGGATCATTCTACTTCGCGAGCAGCACGTAGGCAACAAAAGACAGCAGAAACCAATAATTTGTTACGTTTCATTTAGCAGATGCTTTTATCCAAAGCGACAATTAGGAGAGCATTTAACACACTGAATCCGGCGCGACGTGATGAGGTCCACACAGGTTCTGTTGTCTCTTGACGTTACAGTAGGTTAAATCATAACATGAAAACTTTATCGTGTCATCGCGACATACTATAATATACTTACAAGGTGTGTTTGAAAAAGGATGTAACGTTAATAGTCCTTTGCTTTTTTCTGGGGTGCATTTTATCCCAGACGGCCTAATAGCAAAGTGAAAGAATGAGCGAAAATTAGGAAGAGCAACAAGAGATTTGAAGCTCATAGCAGACGCGCCCAAGAGATGATTCGCTCTATGATTGGCTGAATGTTAGTTCATTCAAATCTAAGTAACAAACCAGAGAGCACTGCCAGAAATATTCACGCTGTATCAAAAAAAAAAAAAAGCAGGGGTCAGAATCACCTGTTTCTAAAAGTGCAGGGGACGTGCATCCCCCCCATCCCCGCTAAATTTAAATGTCTAGAGAGCAGTGTTGGGGGTAAGGCATTTCAAGTAACATGAATTACATAATCAGATTACTTTTTTTAAGTAACTAATTAATTCATTCATTAGTTATTTTTTCAAATAAGTAACGTAAGTTACTTTGTTCTCCCACTTATTCACTGACACATATCCTGCCCCTGTTTTAAGAGAAATTTAGAGTGAGGTACAGAGACAGAGGCACTTCCTTCAGGCTGAGGCTTATTTGTTTTACTTTTGGTGTGAAAGGTCCTTTGCAGTTGTCAAAAAAATATATATTGGGTTTTTTATTATTAAAAACAAATAAACAAGCCCAGCTCAGGTGACAAAATGTAACGCAAAAGGAACATAATGCTTTACTTTCCGTAAAATAACTAAGCAATGCAAATACTTTTATGGAGTAATGCAATACTGTATAGTAACCTTCCCCAACACTGAAAAGTTTATTCGGATCACACTGCAAAATAGTGATGTTCTTCTGCAACAGTTTTCTTTTGTTTTCCAGTGCAACGTCTATAGATTCTTAAATCAAGATGCATTTTTTTTGGAGATTATTTAATCATGTTTCTTAGTTTGTGCAAATAGTTAAAGACCAAGACAATTTTCCAAATTAATTTTAATAAAATATTTAAAGAAGAAAAACACATGTTCCTGGTTATGTTTATACAGTAAAGCCCCCAGTGTTAGACAAATACTGCTTAGTTTTCATATGTTGCTGAACTATAGAAAGTAAAATGAACACTAAAGCAGTGTTGTAGTTAAAATAAAGTAGATTCACTCTACCAGGCACAAATTATGACTGAACATTTGTGATGTGATGTGGTTAACGAGCAAAATCACTGCAAGATAAGAGGAACAGCAAGATCAGAAAAAAGTGAAGAGGTGAGCAGAAGCACATCAATTACAGCTGACAGCCACACAGCCTTAGATGAAATCAATATCTCACCAGAGGATGAATAAACAACTCCAAAAACAAAATTACCATATTCACTTATTACAAACAAGTTTGGCTTTATTTCTTTCATATGGTACATGTACAAAGGTTGTTGAGGAATGTTACCATTATGGTGATTAGTGTCTTCAGTTGGGCACTTGGCCATTGACTTTTTTTATTAATTCTGTTTCAGCAATGGTTGAATGTGCACTATCACTATTTTCAACAATATTTAATGGTCCTGACTGCACATAGTAAAGTCATCCTTTTATGTGCACTTAAAAAAAAGTGTCTGACAACTGGATTTGGATATATGTGATCTCCCAAATAAGTATGAAAGTTTTTAAAAACAGCAACTTTCAGTTTTGAACTTTCATTATCAAGTTGTTATTAACATTTTTGTTATGCAATGTACATACGCTCTCTTTAACTGTTTTAACAGATTTGTGTACAAATCTTATAAAGCATGGAGACAGTTTCTTTGATTTCCAGTTCACCAGTGGCATGTATTAATAATGTCAAGTCAAGTCAAGTCACCTTTATTTATATAGCGCTTTAAACAAAATACATTGCGTCAAAGAAACTGAACAACATTCATTAGGAAAACAGTGGGACAAATGATTGTGGCAGGGGGGGCGTGGTTTAGCGAAATCTGCAGCGGGAGAGAGAATCGGGAGACGAGCGGTAAGTGAGTGGTTTGGGCAGAAATTATCATCACCTGTTTCTTGTTCCAGTAATTGGCGTGGAGAGAGTATAAAACGCCAGGGGAGACGGAAGCAAGTGAGAGAGAGACAGACTGCTGACCCGAACCGGAAACGGAAACCGGAAGGAGTAAATCAAAAGTGCTGTGACAGCGTGTCAGAATAGAAGTCACCATTTGGTGTTTGCAAAGTTTGAGTTATTTTTCTGTTAAATAAATAAGTCAGCAGTCCAGCCGACCCCTTTGTCCTCTTCCTTGCCCACACGAACTTACTACACTGGTGCCGAAACCCGGGAAGGAAGAAGGACCGCCGCCGCCGCCATGCAAAGCCCGTCCTCCACGCCGCTTGCGGACGTCATCGCTTCCCTCGCAGTCCTGCACCACGAACAACACCAGGCCCTGCTGGACCTGAGGACCGATCAGGAGAGATGATTCCAGGCCATCGTTCAGGCCCAGCAGGAGGACCGTGAGAGGTTCCGGAGCTGGATTGATCGGGAGGTTCGCGCCGAGGCCGACGGGCCGCCCGCCACCCCTTTCCACCTGCCACTTCACAAGATGGGGGCCCAGGACGATCCGGAGGCCTTCCTGGAACTATTCGAGAAATCAGCGGAGGCCTGCGGGTGGCCCCGCGAGCAGTGGCCGGTGCGCCTCATTCCCCTGCTCTCCGGCGAGGCCCAGGTGGCCGCGCAACAACTTCCGGTGGCGAACCTCCTGGTCTTCAATGACCTGAAGAGGGCCATCATCCAGCGGGTCGGCCGGTCGCCAGAGCAACATCGCCAGCGCTTCCGGTCCCTGGACTTGGGCGAGGCCGGTCGGCCCTTCGCGATGGCCCAACAGCTCCGGGACTCCTGCCGCAAGTGGCTACTAGCCGAGGGAAGCGACGTGGAGCATGTCGTCGACCTGGTGGTGCTGGAGCAGTTCATCGCTCGGCTTCCCAAAAAGACGACCGAGTGGGTCCAGTGCCACCGCCCCATGTCGCTGGACTCGGCCATCCATCTGGCGGAGGACCACATGGTGGCGTGCCCAGGGGTCAAAGCCTGATACAACCGGGGGCATTGGATACAAGCCGCGTGGTTAAGGTGCGGTGCGTACACGGGGATGTTGTGGAGTATCCGGTCGTCCCAATTATGATTCAATTCCGGGGACAAAAGCATAGTGTGGAGGTGGCAGTTAGTCCCCACCTCCTGCATCCGATAATTTTGGGAACGAATTGGCCTGCATTAACGGTTTTATTGGGGTCGTTATGTGCGGATGCCTCCTGGGGAAATAAGGCGCAGAAGGAGATCGCGCGGGTACAGGTGGGGGAAACTGAGCCAGGACCGCTGGGTTCTGCTTCAGGGGAACCGAACGAAATCGGGAGACTGATTCTCTCGGAGCGTGATGACTTTCCTCTGGAGCAGTCTTGACTGACCTTACTAAAAAGGAGGTGCCAGATACGGTCCAGTGGACGGAGCCGTGTCAGCAGGCTTTTACCCAGGTCAAGGCTGCTCTGTGTGGCGGGCCGTTGTTACACTCTCCTGATTTTTCTCTCCGTTTTCTGTTGCAGACAGACGCGTCGGACAGGGGGCTGGGGGCAGTCCTGTCCCAGGAGATAGAGGGGGAGGAACGGCTGGTGCTGTACATTAGCTGGAAGCTCTCAAAGAGAGAGGCTAAGTACAGCACCATAGAGAAAGAGTGCCTTGCCATCAGATGGTCCGTCCTCACCCTCCGCTATTATCTCCTGGGACGGGAGTTCACCCTCTGTTCGGACCACGCTCTGCTGCAGTGACTCCACCGCATGAAGGATACCAACGCGGGGATCACTCGTTGGTATCTAGCTCTTCAGCCTTTTAAGTTCAAGGTGGTCCACAGGCCGGGTGTTCAGTTGGTGGTGGCCGACTTCCTCTCCAGAAATGGGGTGGGGGGGGGGGGGGTCTGCAGGCCGGATGGCTCCCCGGCCTGAGTCGGGCGGTGGGGGTATGTGGCAGGGGGGCGTGGTTTAGCGAAGTCTGCAGCGGGAGAGAGAATCGGGAAACAAGCGGTAAGTGAGTGGTTTGGGCAGAAATTATCATCACCTGTTTCTTGTTCCAGTAATTGGCATGGAGAGAGTATAAAACGCCAGGGGAGACGGAAGCAAGTGAGAGAGAGACGGACTGCTGACCCGAACCAGAAACGGAAACCGGAAGGAGTAAATCGAAAGTGCTGTGACAGCTTGTCAGAATAGAAGTCACCATTTGGACAGCAGAAAGGATAATTGGTGTGCACCTGCCCAGTCTTCACGACTTTTACAACTCCAGAGTGAAGAAATGGGCAGGTAACATCATCAAAGACCCCTCTCACCCCAGACACAACCTGTTTGCACTTCTCCCCAATGGCAGACGCTACAAATCTCATAGAAAAACAGAAGCATAGAAAAAAAATTCCACCATGCCATCTCCAGCTTAAACAGCTAACACATGAATCATTACCTGTGTTCTGTAGTTTATTTCCGTAATTCATTGTAAATCTTTAATTATTGCCTCTTTCTCAATTATTATGTTAATACATACGCATATCTCTTTATTTATAAAGTTCTATATAGAGTAAATAATTCACAAAACTGTACATAAATCTACGGTTCCAGATTCATACACATTATTTATCTCTAAGTCTTACTATTTAAATGTTTTGTTTCTGTTCTCTTGTCAGATGTGTATGTATGTATGCATGTATGTATGTACCAGGAGCACCTTTAAAAAAACACAACAAATCCCAAATCCCTCACCTGGCGCATTAAGCTAATTCTGATTCTTATTCTGATTCTGAAAGCACTGCTTGCATGCATACAGTTGGCCTACTGACTCTCAACCCTGAAAGACAATGCGGTTCAACCAGTATCACCAGCCCCATTTTGCTTGAGAACAGCATGAACATGCTGGTCCACCAGCTAGACGAGCACTATACTACCATAAACCAGCTTGGACCAGCTTGGAATCCATGCTGGTTTATGCTGGATTTTTCAGCAGGGATTGACTTCCTCAGGCTCTCTCCTGCCCAGGCTGCCCTGACTATGATGATTGCCTTCTGGACTTTGGTGACAGGATTGTGACATTCCTGCTGTGTTTTAATGTTTTGTATCTGAGCAAGTAATTGGTGTTTTTGTCTTTGTGTGATTGCATTATATTAGGACTTATTGCTCTGCTATCTCTTGTCTGTATTCAGTTTTGAGAATGGGTTGTTCTGCCCATTTTTAAACATAAAAAAAAACCATCACATTCTGTTCCCGCGTCCTCACCTTCTCATTGGCCTCACCTGACAACTGTGGTATGACAAATGATGTCACTGACTATAACAATATACAATTGAGTAATTGCAGTGTAGCATTTTTAATGATACATTTCTCTAAATGGCAGTGCACACTATGCCAGTCGTGCCTTCCTCTGGGTTATTCTTTTTGTGGGGGTTCACTTCCACAACCTCTGACTTTCCCAGCCCATGCCAAATGATTAGTTCTCCATCCTAGTGTTTAGGTCTGAATCATGCGGTTCTCATGTACAGCAGGCCAAAGGGTATTACTTTGGACACAGCTGCCATCAGATCCAGCAGTTTCTGAAACTGCTTGACAGTGAGTGACTGGCTTTCTCTCACTCTCATGGCTGCTGTGATGAAGATGAAGACAGACGTGCCTACATCGTGATCGATTCCCATACTACACCCAGATAAGTGGTCTTCTGTAATAGAGAAAGCACACTTTTCTTGGCATTTATTTGCAACCCCAGCTCTTTCATATTGGTGAGAATTACATGCCGATGCCAAACCACCATCTGTGCTGACTGAGCTAATGTCACCCAATCATCAATATAGTTCAGTATCCAGATGCCCTGAAGTCACAGTGGAGACATCCACACACTTGGTGAAAGTGCGAGGTGAGAGTGCCAAACCAAACAGAAGGACATGATACTTGTAAGCTTCGTCCCCGAAAAAAAAAATTAGTAACTGTCTGTGTTGCGGAAGATTATTTTGTTTTTAGTAACGTACGGGCTAGTTGTACAAGTTTTGCACATAAATTAAAATTATATTTGAAATGTGTTTAAAACTGTGCACACAAGGAATGTATCTGGTTCATGAGCACTGTCATGAGATCAGATGGGATGAGTAATCAAAACTGAAATGCCAGTAGGTGTCAGTATAAAGTCCAAAATAAAAATAAAATAATACTTGTGCACCTTTAATTTATAATGTTTATTTGTTAAATACATTAATTAAAAGAAAGAAAAAAAAGAAAGAAATGGTTGCATAAAGAAATTTATGGTTGCAGATGGCATGAAACATAACAGCTTTTGCCCCCGCAGTGACATTTTTCAAAAGATTGTTGTCTCTGGGTGAGTTTTCCACACACGCAAAAAAAAAAAAGCCAAACCATGCCGTACAAGTTTGGAAAGGTATGAGGGTGCCCAAATGGTTACTTTTTATTTTTTCATTCCTTTAGTTGTTGATGCTGTTTATACATTGTCTAGTATAGTGTCTAACCAAACATTTAAAATAATAATAATAATAATGTCAACCCAAACTCATGAAATAATGTAACTGTTACGATTTAGCTTTTTTGTACGATGTGAATTCATATGACATGATTCTTAAGAACATAACATTTAAGAATCATCTGTGGGGCAGATGTGAGAACCAGAGCCGGATAGTGACGGAATACATTTACTTGAGTACAGTACTCAAGTACAATTTTGAGGGATCTGTACTTTACTCGAGTATCATTTTTGGGGAGTACTCATGACTTTACTCAAGTACATTTGAGAGGCAAATATTGTACTCTTTACTCCGCTACATTTTTATCCATAATCGTAAGTACCCGTTACTTCTTCTGCCCCATCCACTCGGAGACGGAGCTTACCCTATTCCGATCTTTTTTTCCCCTCGTCTCAAGAAATATCCGCATCCGCACAAAACCACAAAGCGATGTAGTATACATGCAAGACCAGCAGGTGATGCTGTAATTCTGCCACAGGGATACACTTAAAACGGTAAAGAAGACATGGACTATGCTGCTCATAAACCTTGCGCGTGGTACACAAATGAACATGGAACAATACATTTATTTATCTGTGTTAACGTTAGTTAATAAAAAGACAATCGTTCAGTGTTTGTTCATATTTTTGTTGCTGTTACGTGACGTAGAGATGTCTGACTAGGGGAGAGACGTGGGCTGATAACGTCATGGTTATAGAAAATATACGGATTCGCCGTCCAGACGAAAACGCAAAGGCGTTTTTAAATTTATACACTCTGGGACTCGGTTCCCCTCTTCCAAAATGCCGGATTCCGTGTGGACAAAACGCCTATCCTATAAAAAGTGTGCGTATTCACAGAAACGCTTCTCCATGTGGATGGAAAAAAAGGTTAAAAAAGAAAAATCTTGGGAACCCTCAATTTGTTGTTTCCCTCTCAAACGTGATTGGATTGTGCAGGCGCCACTGTTTGGGAGAGCCTATCAGCAATCACCTTCAGCTTTCAGCCAAAGACTTCATGAGATGTGATTGAACTGAAGTACAGTACACACACACACAGAGTTGTCACACATAAATTGTGTGTGTGAGAATGGTGTTATTCAGCTGAAAGTATTTTCTCCTGCCTTTGCCTGTAGGTCAATGTGAGAGAAGGGGGCTTAATACTGTCACTCAAATGAGCTGAATTTAATTTTTCCTTCTTTGTACGCTGACCTAAACACAGCTGATTAGCTGATTTTCTTTAATTATTATTATTTTCTCTTCTGCTGAGTGTATAACACAGTCAGGTTCAGAGGTGTGTCAGAACATTGCTATAGTGCATTCTTTGCTGGTTTAGGTTTATTGATTTGATTGAGGAAAAAACAGAAACTCACATGTACACACAATTGTTAGCTGAATTTTCTTTTCTGATATTACACATTAATGTAAGCTGAGCATTTGCTTTGTTCTTGAGTATGCAGTGTGTTTAACACAGTCAGGTTCAAATGTGGGTGCAAAAAATCCATTAAAACTCTAGCAGAGGTTTGTCAGAGCGTTGCCATTTTGTCCTATTGCCTTGTGGGCAAGTGAGAAATGTTAAATAAAGCAACATGGAAAAAAGATGAAAATGACTTGATTTTACTATCAATTCCTTTCACATTCTTCAAGGTATTAACATTAACATTTTTCATAACTCCATGTAGGACGTTTCTGTACATAAATGTAAGCACTGTGGCAGTAGTAATGCAATATTTAGAAAATTTACTCTTGTACTCTTGGTACTCAAGTACTTTTAAAAACAAGTTCTTCAGTACTTTTACTTAAGTACACAACTGACTGTAGTACTTTTACTTGTACTTGAGTAAAATTTAGCAAGGGGTATCTGTACTTTTACTCAAGTAATAAAGCTATGTACTCTGTCCGCTTCTGGTGAGAACGAATTTATATGAATTATGCCAGAAATTCAGTAAAATAACTTTGTACCTTTGATGCACAATTGTAACGATTGTTTAAGAAGTATGAGGAAGCAAGTGCGAGTTTAGAACATTTAATGAATAATAACACAAACAATGAACACGAAGACAGGTGGTACTGGGAATCTTGACAGTAAGGGTGAGGTCCAGGAAGAGGCAGAGCTCACAGGTGATCTGAATTGCGATGGTGCGTTGGCAGCAGGAGAGTGTGACACAGGAACTGCGGGGGAAGAGCCGTGAAGGTGAGTGATGAGGTCCGGGGATGAGGTGGAGTGGACGGGGTTCCGGAGACAGGACAATCCAACGACGAGAATAACAAACACAAGAACGGAAGAACATGAGATACACTGAGAATGACTAACAACGCTCTGACAAACACAAGATGCCAGACAGGGCAATATATAGGGAAGGGTAATGAGTAGCACCTGGTGATCATGGACAATTAGCGGAGACGCCCACATGAAACAATCAGTGCTGACGCAAAACACACACAACTCCACCCACATAGTGCAAAACCCGAGACCACAGTTTACCAACCGTGACAACAATACCTATGGATACAAATGAGATCCCTCTGTCACCAGTTAAATCTTTTTCCCAGCATTTCATCATATAATCTCAGCTTCAGTGTTTTAATGGTATAATTAGCAGCACAGAGTCCTAAAATGACTCAGAAATTTGTGTTTGAAGTGTGGCGGCTGCCTGGAGATACAAGGAAAGTACTAAGAACCCAAATTACATGACTCCCCCAATCCTACAATCAATAATGAGAACCTCAGCCCACACTAGCTTTCCTCTACCACCACTAATGCTGCTCCACTTCAAAGCAAACTGAGACACAACCTCACCCTCGCTGTAGTGTCACAAAAGCTTCTGAACGTGGGTTGTGGAAGAACAGCCATCTTACCTAACCCTCCTCTCCAACATAACAAAATAACAGTGCAGGAGTAAAGCGTACTGTATATATGATAACATGTTGATTTGATCTTGAGTTCTGTGTTGAGTGAATTGCAACACTTTTACCTTTGGTTTCTGGGAGCATATTGTACTGTTGAAAACCTTTCACTGAAAAGTATTTAATTTTGGCACACCATTCTGAACTTAAGTTATTTAATTACTAATATATTATATAATTACTAGTATATTAATGTATAGTAATATATTCCATACAAGATATATTGCATATATTGTATATTGCATATTTTGTATGCAATATATTATCTTATATATATATGTGTGTGTGTGTGTGTGTGTGTGTGTGTGTGTGTGTGTGTGTGTGTTTGTGTGTGTGTGTGTGTGTGTGTGTGTGTAGTTGTCATGTCTTTCAGATTGGGATGAAAAAAAAATGCATAAAGGATATATAAATATAAATATGAATATAAATATAAATATAAAATTTACATTTCGAGTTTCAATTTGACCATATAACAAAAGTTTAAATGTCTTTAGTTAAGACTTCACTAATCTTTTATTTTTGGCCACCTTTTTGTGATAGAAATGCTACAACCTCTATAATTTCTTTAACAAATATGTGGACATTACAACCCTTACAAAAATTAAGCATGATTTTATCATAGTAAAATGGTTAAGTTTACTTTTGCATGATTTAATAAAAAAGCAAATATACCTCCACTTTATTGGTATTTAAATAGTGTATGTTTATGTTGTAGCATCTGCTTAGGATCATATACGATCGTTTGGGTTTTATGGCATGGAGATCACTTTTAGCCTTTTGTCATTTGCATTTAAATTACAAGACATATCCCCACATTCTACATTTATATGGGTGTAAAATTGCAAATTGTTCCCCCCACTATCAAGGAGATGCTAAACAGTTTCACCACTCTTTCACCACGGCTGCCAGGTGCCAATGGCCTGGCTAACCAGCAAACTACCCCAATGCTCGCAATACACATAACACACAGACATAAAGACATTTTCTTTATTTAGACTATAATTAATCAGTTACAGCTGTATCTGGTATATGCATGTGTGTTTTGTAAGTTTACCTATTAAATTAGCCTTATTACAATTCTTTATTTGTATTAATTAGTCTCTCAATACTTATATTGAGGTATATGGGTGTATCTCTGCTTTAAGACCTTCTAGATGTTTCGTTCTTGGTATCTGCTCTTTGTTCCTCAAACAATTATGTACACTATGTGATCACGAAATGCATGATATTTGTACCATATTTTGGGTAAAACTACTCCAATCCTCCAGACCAGCAATAAACATGCAAATGGTCAATAAACAGAGACAAAGAAAGTTTCTCCCACTCAAAATTCATGCCTTTGATTGGGCATCCCACCCAAAAGGTGGGTGGGAATAGGAACTATCAAAAGTCATTAGCCTGGGCTATTCTTGGCTCAGAAACCCTTTCTTTTTGAGATGAACACTCTTCAAGACTCCTCAAAATTCTCCTCTTGAGTTTGATATTCCAGCAGCTGTTTCTTTCAAGTAACTTTGTCGACTCGCTGTGGACTTCCCTACCTTCAGAAGAACCAGAGGAAAGTCTCCAGCTCACTCCTAAAGAACTCATCAAGAACCTACCGCATCAGGACTCTCTGTTCAGCAACACAGCTAATTCAAGTAACCGTTTACAATGATTTAGATGCGTGTTTAGGTCTGAACCCCTTTTAAGGGGATTATTGATTCATTGATGATTTTCATTAGGTTGTGGTTAATTGATGTGAAATACTGCCATTTTTTGCTCTTCCCTCTCATTTCCTTATTTTCCTTCTTTCTGGATATCATTTCAGTAAATTAGAATGTTGAAACAACAACTGACCTTATTTCAACCATATTTTAACGTTGAAAGTCAGTCATGAGTCTGCTGGGGTTTTTCATTTATCCAAAATAAAGCCTGTTTTTATTTATTTATTTAATGAATGAAGGTCCCCCCGCTGCGTCTCGTAGATGGGGAACCAGCTTATTCTGTAAAACGTATTCTGGAATGATGATTTCAATACTTGGTGGACTGGGAAGGTTCTCCTGGGAGCACCAGGAGGTGTTCCTAGGGAAGGGGGTACTGTCACGTATCATGGGTCTGTGCGTTCATCTTGCGTCTCTGTCTGATGTGTGCGTCTGTTAACTAGTACCACTGCTGCGGTCTAATCAGAGCGCCCCAGCTGCTGTTCATTTACGCTGCCTATATATTTGGCTGACATTTCTGCCACGTCGGTTCATTAATTCTTGTTCTGTCTCATTGTACTCTGTCATCATAGTTCCAGATCTTGTCCAGTCTGTTTTGGATATCCCTCGCCCACCTTGGACTCACCTGCACTAGGTTGGAGACTTGCAGCTTCTTGAGCGTGTTGGACTTATTCCGCTAAGGTGATGATTCTTCCACCTCTTCTCATTGCTTGTTGTGTCTTAATAAACCTATTTACTTCTCGCACCTGGATCTCTTGACTCGTTCATTGTGACAGTATGTCAAGAGGAAAATTAGAAATAAGAGACCAAAAAATACAGTTGACCTGAAGGACACTCTTGAGCCTGGTTTCTCTCAAGGCTTTTTTCTCCATTCTGTCACCGATGGAGTTTCGGTTCCTTGCCGCAGTCGCCTCTGGCTTGCTTAGTTGGGGTCACTTCATCTACAGCGATATCATTGACTTGATTTGCAAATAAATGCACAGAGATGACATCTCTGAATTCAATGATGAACTGCCTTTAACTGCCATTTTGCATTATTGACACACTGTTTTCCTAATGAATGTTGTTCAGTTGCTTTGACGCAGTGTATTTTGTTTAAAGTGCTATATAAATAAAGCTGACTTGACTTGACTCTCAAACAAACCTGGGCTTCCATACCACCTCAGCAGTGCCACAAACAGATCACCTCCATGCCACGCCAAATTGAGGCAGTAATTAAAGCAAAAGGAGTCCCTACCAAGTATTGAGTACATGTATAGTAAATTAACACTTTTCAGAAGGCCAACAATTCACACAAAAAAAAAAAAAAAAAATTTTATTGGTCTTATGAAGTATTCAAATTTGTTGAGATAGTGAATTGGGTTTTTGTTAAAATCATCACTATTAAAAGAACCAAAGACTTAAACTACTTTAGTCTGTCTGCATTGCATTTATTTAATACAAATGTTTTACAATTTGAGATGGATTACTGAAATAAATGAACTTTTCCATGACATTCTAATTTATTGAGATGCACCTGTATGTGTGTGGTAGACGATTCAGCTTGTACAATAAGCCTAAAATCGTACATTTTATTAATCTCAGATTATTTTTCTTTCTTTTCTTTTTTTCTGCAGTGGAATTTAAAACATAACAATTGCACTTTTTCTGTGATAATCTCATTATATGAAGTTACATCTGTCCCTAAATGCCAAAATTATGAACCCAGTAAGTGGAATGGGCAAATGTTTGACTGAATGTTGTTGATGTGATGATATGAAGACATCTGCAAGGCATTTTTCAAGCATGAATAAAACTATGTTATATATATGCTTGCAACAGAAAGGATATTTAGGCTTAACCAGTACAAGTTCTTGCCAGTCTTGATATATTCGCTACTGAAACACATAGTGTGGGTTAGAAGCATATCAGTATTGACTTTTATGACTTTTACAGGACTTGTTAATAAATTGTAGACTCAAATCCTTTGTCAGATGAATCTTCTCTACAGATGGGAGATATCGATCACATACCTCATTCGAAAGCAAGTTATACAATAGGCTCCTTGAGCCAATTCCCATGTCACCTGTAGAATTCTCTGTTAATAATGCAAATCGAGGTTTTCAGATCAATTCCTGACTGGGACTATTTCAACAGGGATTTGTGAAGCAAATAAAATACATGTTGATTTTGATGATATCATCATTCAAGGGCTGCAAGTGGAAGAAAGCAGAAAAAACGAAAAGCAAGTGAAAGTGGAGAAGTGTCGGCGAACAAAGAAGAAACCTGGAATACCAGCACAATATGAACTTCAAATTAAGAACTGTAATAAAATTAATGCGGAAACAGGAAACTTTGAATAAAAGAATAATGAAGTTGATAAAAGAGATGGCTGACTATAAGAGTATAAGTTTGGAGCTGCAAGTGTTAACAGATGACCTAGAATTGTTACAACTTAAAGCTCCAGCTAAAAGAAGATAAGAGTTTCAAATGTATGTTTTTGATCACACCTATAGTACCCTATATCTATAGGTGTTGACTTTTGTGGTTTGAAGTTACTGTGCTGTTTTAGCTATACTAACATGCAGGTGTGACCTGTGCAGTTAACACAGGGCAGGCCTGCAGCTATGCTTGAAAGGTGCTATAGATGGTTTTTATATGACCAGTGTGGTTGACCACCCCTGCAATGTTTCCACTCGGAACTTTTGACACTCTGTCTAGAGTGTGATGAAGGTCACGTACGATGTGTGTGTACATGTGATTACCAAATAAGGAGACATGCAAGGGGGTTTAATTGCAAATTGTATGCAAGAGCTATAAAAGGCCAGAGAGTATTGAGTTTGGCTGTACTCAATGTGTGAAGACTTCCTCGCTGTTACTTTCATATTTTTTATTGCTTGTGAGTTATTGTCTATTAATAAAGTGAAGCCATTACAAATAGTGATGCGTTAAACCTTTATTAAAAGAAGAGTCTCTGAGTAATTTATTTATGAGTAACATATTCTCCTGGAACTAAACAGTCCTACTAAGCCTTTAGGTGTCAAAAAGTAAACAAAATTTACTGAGTGCATACCTGCAAATATATACGTTTTATATTCTCTCTCTCTCTATCTCTCTCGAGTATCAGGTAATGGGTTAGAGGTGGAACAACTCCACCTCAGAATTTTTGTGGAATGTGGATGTGGAATGTGGGAAATAACAATCAAGGCTAAAAGCAAGATTTTTTTTTTAAACCATTTGAGCATAAACCTTGCCACCATAGATAATTTCATTGGTCCATCTCACAACTCAAACATGCAATCATCTATCAAGAAAAGACTTCATGGATTCAGCTCAGAGAAGTCATGGATGGATCTGATTGTGACAACCAGTATTGCTAGCTATAAGGATATGCTACCAACATATTAAGGATGTAAATTAAGGTTAGAGGTTAGCATTTGTTTCAGCTTTGTGTAGACAGTCAGCCCTGTGACTGACATGACTATTGACATCTTCATTGGTGTTATTTTAATGTGATATTTAATTCTCCTAGTAAAGGCGGATGGCAGCCTTTACTAGGAGAATTATTGTTGGCCTTTGAAAGTAGTTGTTGGTTGACTGAACTTTAAGTCATATCAAAGTAAGTCACATACTCTGGGAAAATAATAATGATTGTGAACATCTATTATTTTTCCTTTATTAACAATAATTTATTCAGCTAGATCATATTTACACTTCTCTATGCAAAACCAGTTTCATTGTGTTTTTAGCAAATGGCCTTGGCCAGATGCCATTCCTTCAGTGTCACAGGATTTTGTTTATTTAATGAATGAAGGTCCATGGTCTTTCATAGCTGTCATAAAAACCATCTTTGCTCCCTTCCGCCTTTGAGTTCATAGTGGAGGCTGTGCACTCAAATGTTCTTCAAGGCTGAGTGAGATTAGTTGCTAAGAACAAATGGTCTAAATATACAGTGCGAGCCACTTTAGATGATATCAACTTTAGATGTCGCTACCCTCTAAACTTACAACTGAAGCCTGTATCTCCCTTTCTCAATTACCATATATGTGACCCTGGACCCACAAAACAAAAAAAAGTCTTAAGTTGCTGGGGTATATTTGTAGCAATAGCCAAAAAACACTGTATGGTTCAGAATTATAGATTTTCCTTTTATGCTAAAAACAATTAGGATAATAAATTAAGATTGTGTTCCATAAAGATATTTTATAAATTTCCCATTGTAAATATATCAAAACATCATATTTAATTAGTAATATGCTTTGGTAAGAACTTCATTTGGATAACTTTAAAGGTGATTTTCTCAAAATATAGATATTTTTGGACCCTTAGATTCCAAATATTCAAGTAGTTGTATCTCGGCCAAATATTGTCCGATTCTAACAAACCATACATCAATGATGTATAAATCTCAATTTCAACACTTTTGTTTTGAGGTTTTGTAGTCCAGGGTCACATATAGACCAATAGCTATATCTTAGTCCATGGTTTTACATGACCAAAGTAAGCATTTCAGGATCCAATAACAATTTAGTAGCACAAACATTTGTCAATCAGCCAATAACAAGAAATGTATTTCCATAAGATAAGCAAAAGACAAACTGCTTACATCTTAATAATAATAAAATAAAATAAAATAATTCTATTGTCAAAAAAATCTTTAAAATTTGTGTAAAAGTAGGGCATTATAAAAACACAACTTTTTCATCAAACTAAATATATTATACTGATAAAGTTGTAGTAACATAAAGCTGTAAATAGTTTCAAAAGATTTGGTGGTGATGATGATGTACATTATCCACCTTATCACAAGGCTACTTAAAAAAAAAATTATTGTTTAAAGTAGCAACAATCTGTGATAAAAAAAATAAATAAATAAAGGCTTGAAGGGCAATACAAACTAGGGCTGTGCAAAAAATCGAATGCGAGTGTGTTGCATGTGTGCATGTGTATTCAGATCAAGATTGCCAGGTTTTCAAAAAAAACCTGCCCAATTACTTCTCAAACCTCGCATTCGATTTTTTGCACATGCAGTGGTTATATCTAGAGGGAGATAGAATTAGGACAGACTGTATAGTACAAGGGTACATTTGTTTCAAAGTGAATTTAGAGTGAAAACTCTACATTCCTTTCGAGTTGTAAAAATCGAGCATCGCGTTAGTTCAGTCAGGCCACGTTAGTCACGTTTGCATCAGCTGACAGTTAGCTGTTCCTGACGTGTACCAATCCAGTCATGACACCTATCACCTGCGGTCTATTTAAATTCCCATTCTTCAGTATCTCTTCCATCGCATCGCTGCTTGCAATTAACTCCCTCCTCCAACCTCAACTCCACCAACTGAACCTGTAATCCGATCTAAATTTGTTCTTTCTTTACAGTCTCTTCATTGGAAGCAGTCTCTATCACATTTTGTTTACAACTCACGTAATTGTGAATTGTAATTATGTGTGCTTATAATGGTTCTGTTCTGTACCTCCAGGGGGTTTGACTTGCTGCTCTCCCCGCTCTGTCCAAGCATGGCTGCATGGACAGGCATGTGGAGTGTTGCCCAGAACATAACCATACCGCCAACACTAACTGTATGCATTTATAATTGTCATAAATATACTTGATGGAAGTGGTCCTGATTGAACTGTCTTTTCTTGATATGCGTCTTTGTTACCATGGTAACTAGAGGCCTGTTCTGACTTTTTTGAGGACATATTTGCATTTCGGGGGAAGGGTCCATAGACCCTTTTGTTTGATGAAGGGGTATTAGATATTATTTGTTAAATATAACAAATAGTTGTGTGTCTGATTGGTCCAAATGCTACATCAGTTAAATGCTGAATGAGGTAGTGAGCAGACCAATGCTGCACAAAGGGTTGGGGGGGGGGGGTTGGTTGGGGGGTTTGCTGAGGTTCAGAGATCAGTGGTGAGATGGTTCCATAAATGTCCTGAAGGGAAACACCAACAATCTTCTCAGCTGTTCTCACTATGAGTTGAGGGTCTTCCAGGACGCGTTGCAGGCGCCATACCACACAGTGATGCAGCTAGTCAGGATTCTCTCGATGGTGCTTCTGTAGAAGGTTCACATGATTGGGGCCGGGGCTCTTGTTAGCTTGCAGAGGAAGTAAAGGCACTGCTGTACTTTCTTGGCCAGTGCCATGGTGTTGTTGGTCTAGGAGAGGTCCTCTGTGATGTGCACACCCAGGAACTTGGTGCTGCTCACCCTCTCCACAGTCGCACCATTAATGGTCAGAGGTAGATGCTGAGTATGCACTCTCCTGAAGTCAACAACAATCTCCTTCATCTCCTCCACATTCAGAGAGAGATTGTTGTCATTGCACCACCCGGCCAGGTGGCTCACTTCACTCCTGTAGTTTGTCTCATATCTGTTGCTAATGAGACCCACCACATTCGTGTCATTTGCAAAATTAATAAAGAGGTTAGAGTTGTGTGACGGTGTGCAGTCATGTGTCGGCAGAGTAAAGAGGAGGGGGCTCAGCACACATCCTTGGGGGGCCCCAGTGTTCAGTGTGATGGTGCTGGATGTGTTACTGCCGACCCGTACTGTCTGAGGTCTTCCAGTCAGAAAGTCCAACAGCCAGTTGCACAGTGAAGTTTCTTTTCCTTATTTTGAAAAAGGATCTTAAGTTAATATTTGATAGAATGTGTAATTAATATCAGCAAACTGAGTTTCCATTTTTGCTCAATAATGCAAAACTCACCTTTACAGTTTTGGAGCTACCATGACAATTGTTCCATATGTCATCAGCTTTACCTTGGTTGCAGGGCAATTCTTTTGTGTGTGTGGTTTTTGTATTTTTCTTGATAGGAGAGTGGAGATCTGATAATAAGTGGGAGAGAGAGGGGGTGGGATTGGGAAAGGTCCACAAAGCAGGACTCGAACTCGAGACACCCAAAGTGCAACTGCACCATATGTTGGCACTCTGCCCCCAAGGCTATCAGTCCTGACACAAGGCTGTTCTGAATGGTGGCTAAGGTATTGCTTTGAGGTTGCTAGGAAGTTCAAAGTAGTTGCTAGGTAGTGGCTAGAATTTTCTGCTATTGTTTGTAAGGCATAAAAAGGCAGATTATGAATAACTATTATGTGGTGATGAAGTTGTGGCTTACTGGCTGAGGTTAAAAGAACCTTAAATATTTAAATAAGGCAACATTTTCTTAAATCATGGTCAGATTACTGGATAAAGTTTGTTTTGTTTGTTTGTTTGTTTGTTTTTTGTGTCATTGCTTGTCTGAATTTTGCATAAACCTTGCTGTTTACATAGATAAATACACCTGGACTTTCAGTGATCCCATTCATCTTATAGTGTGAATGACCCATCTAGGTGACAACAGGAAAACTCTGTCGGCCTGCACGCTTTTAGATCACAATGATTGTTCATGTCAATGTTCATCTCTTCAAGGTTAAGTTAGATTAGATACAGGATACAACAGGACTAAAAATACAAGATGAACAGTGCTGTAATGAAACAGCCTGCTTAACCGGTTTATTTACTGCTGTCATCATGGTAAATGGCCCATCCCTTAACCTTCTTGCTTAGCTTGTCATCTCAGATTCACCGTAACGTAAGAATGGATAATGAACCATGTTGTAACAGCAATTAATAATTTGTCATCTTTAAAAACCATATGTTTGTTATTTATCATGAAGAAATACATGTAAAAAGTGTTAAAATATTAGTTATAATTAGTATTAGTTATAATTAGTTATTCAATTTTGCTTGCATTTATGTGTTGCATTAATGCAGTTCAAATCTCTGAAACTAACAATTTCACACATAACTGTTATTTATTTCTCGGTCCTTAAAAATAACCAGTGCATTATTGTGTTAATAATAAAAGAATTGCATAAATTATGCATTAATTATGTGAATACTGAAATAATAAAAAAGATTAAAGTAATTTTCTGCTTAATAATGTATACTTAATGTAACTTAATAATGTAAGTAATGCCAATTTAAGACTTCATTATAACACACAAAAACATTCGTTTATCCCAGTCAAACACAGGCCGTCTTTAGATTTATTTATATTTTTTTATTACTATTTTTATTATTTGATACATTATTATTTAAATTAAATGAAAAACATGCAACCTTACTAAGGCCTATTTTATGTCTCTGTATACACTTTAATCTTTAATGAAGATATGTCAAATATTATTTTTAATGAAAAAAAATTACTGTTCGCATATTATTGTTCCATACATTGAAAATAAATTTTGTCTAGGGACTGTCAAGAATAAGAGCATTGTCAGTTATGTGAGAATCAACAAAAGGATGAGCAAATAATTGAAGGATTTAAATTTGGGGTCAACTAATACTTATCAGTTACTATGGTTTGGCTTGGAAAAACAGCCGCTCAGAAAGGTCAACAAAGCAAGAAAACACTTCACTCTCATCCCTTCCATTTTATATCTTCTCTGAAAAGACCGTCCAGAAGGTAAGGCTGGTTTTATGAAGGGCTTTACTGGCCTCCCCCAGCAGCGTCAAACATCTTCTTTCTTCCCTCCATTCCAGACATGGCTTCCACATTTTTACGCCAGTCACCTACCTCAGTCGTCAAGACCTATTAGACAGAAAGCAACAATGTATTGTAGTGGCATGATTTGAGAACGATCAACTCGTGGAACTCACTGCCGAACTGTGGAGATGACGTAATGTTGTGACTGAGACTAAACAGAATTTAAAAATATATATATTAAAAGCTTGACTCAAGTATAAAATCTAGAAGAAACGGGAACACTTTAGAATATTTAATGGTTTGTTAATAGCGCGAATTGGACCTTAAGAAATGTGAGACCGAAAAACCATGTAAACAACATGACATTTATTTAATATGTAATATATGTTTTTTTTTCTGCTAAAGTTTTGACATATGTTTTTTCTTCTTCACCTTACCTTTTCTTGCTTGATATCCTCCTTCTTGACTGACTTCAGATTTGCACGGAGGTCCATGGAGCCTTTGTGTTTGGAGCCCAGCAAGGCCCTCATCATCTCATCAGCAGACACACGCACCTTCCTCAGGGCAGGTTTCTTGAACTTCCCACCTAGATCCTGAACTTTCAACTTAAGCTCATTGATCTAAAATCAGTAGAATACAAAATTTCCATTACCAGTGAGGTGCATAATACCTCAAAAAAGCTTTCCATTTGAACATCCATTCTTCTCAATGGCAGTTTCTTTTGTTAGTACATCGACCTTGAGAAGTATGCAGCCCAATGTCAGAACTCGGGTTTGATCATGGTTCATTCTGCCATTGGGGATTGCACATCATCAGCAACTAGTACTTGCTCTATATCTGCTTTGCACCTCCATGTGACCTTCTGGTCTCCTATTTGCTCTATTTGCACTATATAAAATCATAATTAGCCAATTACTGTGTGGTCACAGGTCCTGTGAGTTTAGAAGCTTAGTTCAGCCATTCTGTATTTTCCAAAACCATAGTTCCAATAAAAATTTGTAACAAATTCCAACACTTAATCTTGTTAAGAAATTCATTTAACCCAAAAAGCAAACTATGCTCCAATCCGACTGGGTGTCTTTAAAATACATATCTTGTGTAAACCCAGGCTATCTGTAATCAGAAGCACATTTAAAACTGTAATATAATTTAATTTAATTCACGTATTTCATATAATCTTTCTTGATTACAATCTGCCATCAAAATAATTTTTTGACATTTAATTATTCCAGCTGCTGTGGGAATAGGCTATAATTAAATGATCTATCAACTGCAGGATCCTCACATGTGATAGCCTAGTAGCCGTGAAAATTCTTTAGGTTTACAGACGTGACGTAATGACACAGTGCCATGCTCGAATTTCCTGCAAAAGCCTACCCGAACCACTGAAATTAGAAAACATTATTATAAATGAACCGTTGTGAATCGGGGTAAAATAAGGCGATTTTTTTCGAAAACTGACTGGTTATGCACCCAAACGACTGGTTACGTAAAAACTTTGGTTAGTTGAATCCAAAATATAAGACTGATTACCCTTTGGTTGACTACTAGTTCTTAAAACACTGTCTGAACATAGAGGCTCAGTTTATGCAACTCGCACCAAGTCTCCTCCCCTGCGTTAGCATTAGCCGTTACGTTTTTTTTTTTGGCTATAGGTTGCAGGCTTGGCTTCCAATGGCTTTTGCTAAACTCTACAGGACAGTAGTGCTTAAAGGGATTTACACACACTGGTCCAATATGCTAGAATAATTCTGGTCTGTTTGATCAGGGATGGAGGCAAATTCTACTGGACAGCATTTCTTGATGAAGCCAATATCGGCTTCAGGTAAAGTTCATTTGCCCCGGTAGAATTAAAAGTAAAGAGATATGGGATGATTAAGATAAGGTTGATATAAAAACATATTTGGTGCCAATACCTCAAATCCATATCATGCCTGCATTGGCCTCAACATAAAATGTTTGCTGGGAGTTTACCAACCGGTATAGTCCATACTAAAAATATCTTATTGGTTGGTATTATACTTACATCTTTGTTGTGCTTGTTGACTTTATCCTCATAGTCGTATCTCTCTTCATCTACTACATCAATTTTGGCATAGAGCTGCTTACACAGATTCTGAAAATGAATATGCAACAGAAATACAGCTGGTCTGAGATTTGACAAATAATAAATGAAGCTAAACTAAACATTTTGTCTTCAACAAAAATGTTGTTTCTGACTGAGCGCATCACCTGTAACTCTGCCAGAGAGAGTCCAGAAAGATGTAAAGGAGGGTGTTTTTCTTTGAGGTAACCATTTTTCTCTTCTTCCCTGTCCTGTTTTTCTTTCTCCAAATCCTCCATCGCTCTGTTTAGAAGCATTATCTGATTGAAAAAGGAAGAGGAGTTTTATGACAATTTCACAACTAAGGATGTAATAACATAGTTACAACAAAGTAGGTAATCCAACCTTCAAAGAAAGTTTTCGAGAAGCTGAAATTTTTGACTTAGGCTGTTAAATAAAGAAAGGGAAATGAGATGTAGATAAAAAGCGATAAGAGTAAAATATTGCTTAGCATGCCTACTTTGTTGACATACTTTGTTGTCCACTTTTGGATTTCCAGGCCTTCGTATCTGGTAAATGACAATTTTAAGAAGCAGAAACATTGAAATGTGAAAATAAGTATTAGTTTGATGTCTGTGTAAATACTAAATGCAATGTCTGTGTTAAAATGTAAAATAGCATTGAAAACAACTGCTTACCAGACTGCCAGTATCAATAGTTATGGTTAATAAAAAGAGGAAATAATCATCAGTAAAGCATTTTGAGTACTCAAGCTATTTGAGTAATTCACTAAATAGTGATAAAATGCATTTTGAGTGGCTATTCAGTCTCACAAAACATAATGCTGTATGTTTATGCCCTGTGAACATCAAATGTTGAATAATCTTATTATTTATATATATATATATATATATATATATATATATATATATATATATATATATATATATATATAAATGGTACTTACTCGCCCATTTTGCGGTCTTGCTGAACTACAAAAAAAAAAAGAATTCAACAAGAGATTTTATATGAAACCTAAAAAATGAATGCATAATTAATAATTACAACAAAACAGTAAATTTAACAGACTCTTCTGACAAATTTTAAGCTAAATCGGGTAAAGTATGTATGTCATACCTGGATTCTGTCTGGCTGATGGTCACGGACAGGAGGCACAACAACACGGTGTTGAGACAAAGGGATTTTATAGTCCAGCCACCACTGGCTGGCAGATATAGTTTCCATCACCAGGAATGCCTTGGCAGTGTTCTAAAAATGAAATATCACCAACTACTAAGCTGTGACAATACAGTAATACATAAGAACAGGGCCGTAGCTTGGGTTTGCGGGGCCCTGGTGCAGGTTGTACCAATGGGCCCTGTTTGAAATTGTTTAATTTGTATGTTCGTTCTATTTATTTAGTTGTGCTATTTGCACAATGTTTAAGTTTTTTTCTTGTTTGTAGCTGTCCAGGTGCAGAAACGGAATAATCAAATCAGTCCTCTCCTCCTAAGCTGTGCTCTTCGGATACACACTAGGCAGGGGTTTGGTAGTCTGGCAGCCTTGGTACTCGTTCCCCAAAGCGTTGTTTGATGCAGCTAGAGTTCCTGAAAAGGAATGTCTCTAGGTTACGTATGTAACCCTAGTTCCTCAAGGGAACGAGACGCTGCGTCTCGAGGCCATACCCCCGGCACCCCTGCCGGTGCTTGCTGGTACTCGAAGCTGAAGCCAGCTGCGCGGCTCGTGCCTTCATAGCTTCCTGGTCACTTACGTCACCCCGCCCGTGACGTCACGCTCTTCTATAAGACATCTTAGACCCTGCCCTTGAATACCTGTATAGTTTTTTAATCGATCTTTGAGTATGTCATGATCTATGGTGTCAAACCCAGCACTAAGATCAAGTAAAACAAGCAATGAGATGCAGCCTTGATCTGACACAAGCAAGTCATTTGTAATTTTAACAAGTGCTGTTTCTGTGCTATGGTGGGACCTGAAACCTGACTGAAATTCTTCATACATATCATTTTTGCAGGAAGGAGCTCAATTGAGCAGACACAACTTTTTCTAAAATTTTACACATAAATGGAAGATTTGAAATGGGCCTATAATTTGCCAGTTCACTAGGATCTAATCGTGGTTTCTTAATAAGAGGCTTAATAACGACGAGTTACTATTGTTGAGAAGCGGTTCTTCTGCTATGGGTAACAACTCTTTCAGTAATTTAGTGAGTACAGGATCTAATAAACATGTTGTTGGTTTAGATACAGTGATAAGTTTATTTAGCTCTTCCTGTCCTATAGTTGTAAAGCGCTGCAGTTTATCTTTGGGTGCGATGGATGAAACTGAAGTATTAAATGCTGTAGAATTTACATTTGTCATTGTATTTTTGATGTTATCTATTTTATCAGTGAAGAAATTCATAAAGTCATTACTATTAAATGTTGATGGAATATTAGAATCAGGTGGTATCTGGTTATTCGTTAATCTAGCCAATGTGCTAAATAAAAACCTTGGATTGTTTTGGTTATTTTCACTGAGTTTGTGGATATGCTCGGCCCTGGCTGTTTTTAGAGCCTGTCTATAGCTGGACATACTGTTTTTCCATGCAATTCTAAAAACTTCCAAGTTAGTTTTTCTTCATTTGTGTTCAAGACTACGAGTTTCTTTCTTGAGAAAGTGAGTATAACTGTTATACCATGGCACAGTACGTTTTTCTCTAACCTTTTTCAATTTGATGGGGGCTTCTAATGTATTAGAGAAAATAGTGCCCATGTTGCCAGTAATTTCGTCTAGTTCATGTGTATTTATGGGTACACATAGCAGTTGAGATAGATCAGGCAGGTTATTTGCGAATCTTTCTTTGGTGGCTGAAACAATAGTTCAGACCAAACGGTAACGCTGAGCCATATAGTTGATATGAGTGATACACAGCATGCACGATATAAGGAAATGATCGGTAACATCATCACCTTGAGGAACGATATCTATATTAGTAAGATCTATTCCATGCGATATAATTAAATCTAGTGTGTGATTAAAATGATGAGTGGACCCGGTGACATTTTGCTTGACTCCAAAAGAGTTTATTAGGTCAGTAAATGCAAGTTCTAATGCATCATTTGTATTATCAACGTGAATATTAAAATCTCTGACAATTAGCGCTTTATCAATGCTAACCAAAAGGTCTGAGAGGATATCTGCAAATTCTTTTAAAAATTCTGTATACAGCCCTGGTGGTCTATACACAGTAGCCAGAGCAAGAGATACATTAGATTTCTTTTGCATATCTGATAGTGTAACATTAATCAGAAGTATTTCGAATGAGTTACACTTGTATCCTGTTTTCTGGGTAACATTGAGAATATCACTATATATTGTTGCAACACCTCCGCCACGACCAGTCTGACGAGGCTCATGCTTATAACAGCAGTTTGGTGGAGTAGACTCATTTAAACCAATTTAATCATTTGGTTTTAGCCAGGTTTCAGTCAAGCAGAGTACATCAAAACTATTATCTGTGATCATTTCATTTACAATAACTGCTTTGGGTGTGAGTGATCTAATATTTGATCTAATGAGCCCAAACTTTAAAAATGTTTTTTGTTCATTTATTTTACATTTTTCCGGTTTAATCATGATAAGATTTTTTTCTAGATCCTACATTAAATTTATATTTTGACCTCACTATTCGGGGAACAGACAGTCTTAATAGATTGTACAGCGCAAGTACTTTTATCATTTAAGCGGGTGAAACAAAAGTCATCATAATAGTTATTTGAGATTTGTCTTTCTAGTCACATGGAGCGTAGTGTCCTGGAGGTGTTGTCAAAGAACAGCTCCGCTCCTCCTCTGCTGGGGTGCACGCCATCAGTGCGAAACAACATAGGACGCTCCCAGAAAAGATTCCAATTATTAACAAATAACATTTTCTGTTCTTTACACCATGACGACAACCATTCATTTAAAGCAACAAGTCTATTGAACCTTTCGTGTCCTCGTCGATACGTGGGCAGTGGTCCTGACACGATGATCGTCACCGCGGGCATCGTGCTGCCAACCGTCTCGATCAGGCTCCTGAAGTCCCTCTTCAGCATCTCTGTCTGGCGCAGCGTGGTGTCGTTAACCCCGGCGTGAAACACGACCGCTCTGGGGCTCTCTTCACCCTTCAGGATCGCGTGTATCTGCGCAGAAACATGGAGAACACGAGCACCAGGGAAACAATGAGTGTGCACTTCCCGGCCAACATGGCAGGGACGTGTCGGACAATGGAGTCTCCAACGATCACAGCGTCGCATTCCGTCTCGCGGAGGGGAGCGAATCGG
Source organism: Carassius carassius (assembly GCF_963082965.1). NCBI lineage: Eukaryota > Metazoa > Chordata > Actinopteri > Cypriniformes > Cyprinidae > Carassius > Carassius carassius. The sequence goes on along the minus strand of NC_081780.1, from coordinate 17,393,188 downwards.
TTCCGGGTGGAGATCTCGAAGACCGGAGGGGGAGAAGTCATCGCCCGGGGCCTGGCTCATGTCCTCCGTTGTGGATGCACCCAGGGTCTGTGGTGTCCCGGCGCTGGAGTGAAGGACATCTGGGAGGATCGTGTCCTGGGTGCACTGGGCCTGTGCAGAGAAACACACGGCGTAGACATGGTGGGACTGTTAGCAGCACGCTGTATACTTACTCTGGACTTGTAAGCATCAGCCCGGGAGGATTCCAGTGCGGCTCTCCGCTCTCTCAGCTAGGTAGACATACATCCGCCATTAAAGCAAGTAACAATGAGTAAAGCAATGGTAATGTATGCGAATAAAGTATTAGCCATGCAAGCTGGTTTAGCAGCAACCACGCTGGCGATGCTAACGGGCTATAATCTAAATAGCAGACCCGGGAAATCAAAATAAAACTAGTGATAACAAGGCGCTCTGATTGGTTTTGATGTAGAATAAAATAGAGAATATATTCACACGTAATAGGAACGAAAATGATAGATTTTTAAGATAAAAATAGTCAATAAAAAAAAATTATGTGACAGAGCTCAAACGCAATACACACGGCATCAACAAACAGGAAGTGACGAAGACAGTACTTTACTGAGAATGTTAGAAACCATTTGTAGAGGCAACCATTTATGACACTCTTCTTCATAAGCTTTATTGCCCCACAGTATTGTTAAATATAGAGTGTGTATGCAAAGGAAAGAAAACAGTATGCTGAAGAAGGAAACTGAACTTGTTTGACATGTTGCCACTATAGTCCAGAGCAGGTGCTTCAGCTATTTATTCTTAAACATGATCCCAACACAGTTATGGGGAACTTGCCACTGTTATTATAGTATCCATAGTATCCATCTCAGTGTCTGCTGATGGCTCAATGCATCACTGACTTTCAACACCTGTCAACATAAAACCACAATGAGGCAAATCAGATAAGATTTGAAGGATTTGGTGGTTCACTGTTAAGTAAAACAAATAATAAAATAGTACTCCTTAAAATATTTGGATAGAATCTATATATATATATATATATATATATATATATATATATATACACACACACACACACACACAGAGACACACACACACACTAAAAAATGTTGGTTTAAAAATAACCCAACCTGTAACCCAACTATGGGTTGGTATAGCACCTTCCCATCTATGGGTTATTTCAACCCAACCCATTGGGTTAAAATCCTGTTGGATTAAAAGTTAACAGTTGAGTTAATTTATTTATATTAATTAATAATCAGTATTTTTATTAAAAATGACTTAATACAACCATATTTTGAAACGACTTTGTTGTAAATTACAGATTTGATCTTAATATGCAAATAACACATTTACAAATATATTTTAAAATATTTTATTTAAATGTACAAGAATGTGTAAAAATACAACTGACATTTTCAAGATGTACAAATGTGTCAATTCAAATTCATATCAAAACACACAAACGTGCAAATACAGTTCACAGCTGTGGCCTAATGGTTAGAGAGTTGGACCTGTAACCCGAAGGTCACAGGTTTGAGTCTCGGTGCTGGCAGGAGTTGTAGGTGGGGGGAGTGAATGAACAGCGCTCTCTTCCACCTTCAATACTCATGGCTGAAGTGCACTTGAGCAAGGCACTGAACACCCGGTTGCTCCCCGTACGCTGGATCTATAGCTGCCCACTGCTCCGGGTGTGTGTTCCCTTCTCACTGCTGTGCTGTGTGTATGGGTTAAATGCAGAGCACCAATTCTGAGTATGGGTTACCATACTTGGCAAATATTATGACTTTCAAATAAAATGAACATAACCTATAATAATAAAACAAAAAATAATCATAAAATCAAGTAATAATAAAAATATACCAGCTGCTGGACCTACTGATGATCAATAAAATAAAAAAAGTTTTTTACTGATTACACAATACAAAGTATTTAAGGAGGAGACAGTGTGCAGAAAAAACTATTAAAGACTGTGTGTTACAAAAACTCTCAAATATGAGCAGAGGGCTTTGGGTAGTACAACCCGAATTCCGGAAAAGTTGGGACGTTTTTTAAATTTTAATAAAATGAAAACTAAAGGAATTTCAAATCACATGAGCCAATATTTTATTCACAATAGAACATAGATAACATAGCAAATGTTTAAACTGAGAAATTTTACACTTTTATCCACTTAATTAGCTCATTTAAAATTTAATGCCTGCTACAGGTCTCAAAAAAGTTGGCACGGGGGCAACAAATGGCTAAAAAAGCAAGCAGTTTTGAAAAGATTCAGCTGGGAGAACATCTAGTGATTAATTAAGTTAATTGATATCAGGTCTGTAACATGATTAGCTATAAAAGCTTTGTCTTAGAGAAGCAGAGTCTCTCAGAAGTAAAGATGGGCAGAGGCTCTCCAATCTGTGAAAGACTGCGTAAAAAAATTGTGGAAAACTTTAAAAACAATGTTCCTTAACGTCAAATTGCAAAGGCTTTGCAAATCTCATCATCTACAGTGCATAACATCATCAAAAGATTCAGAGAAACTGGAGAAATCTCTGTGCATAAGGGACAAGGCCGGAGACCTTTATTGGATGCCCGTGGTCTTCGGGCTCTCAGACGACACTGCATCACTCATCGGCATGATTGTGTCAATGACATTACTAAATGGGCCCAGGAATACTTTCAGAAACCACTGTCGGTAAACTCAATCCGCCGTGCCATCAGCAGATGCCAACTAAAGCTCTATCATGCAAAAAGGAAGCCATATGTGAACATGGTCCAGAAGCGCCGTCGTGTCCTGTGGGCCAAGGCTCATTTAAAATGGACTATTTCAAAGTGGAATAGTGTTTTATGGTCAGACGAGTCCAAATTTGACATTCTTGTTGGAAATCTCGGACGCCGTGTCCTCCGGGCTAAAGAGGAGGGAGACCTTCCAGCATGTTATCAGCGTTCAGTTCAAAAGCCAGCATCTCTGATGGTATGGGGGTGCATAAGTGCATACGGTATGGGCAGCTTGCATGTTTTGGAAGGCTCTGTGAATGCTGAAAGGTATATAAAGGTTTTAGAGCAACATATGCTTCCCTCCAAACAACGTCTATTTCAGGGAAGGCCTTGTTTATTTCAACAGGACAATGCAAAACCACATACTGCAGCTATAACAACAGCATGGCTTCGTCGTAGAAGAGTCCGGGTGCTAACCTGGCCTGCCTGCAGTCCAGATCTTTCACCTATAGAGAACATTTGGCGCATCATTAAACGAAAAATACGTCAAAGACGACCACGAACTCTTCAGCAGCTGGAAATCTATATAAGGCAAGAATGGGACCAAATTCCAACAGCAAAACTCCAGCAACTCATAGCCTCAATGCCCAGACGTCTTCAAACTGTTTTGAAAAGAAAAGGAGATGCTACACCATGGTAAACATGCCCCGTCCCAACTATTTTGAGACCTGTAGCAGAAATCAAAATTGAAATGAGCTCATTTTGTGCATAAAATTGTAAACTTTCTCAGTTTAAACATTTACTATGTTATCTATGTTCTATTGTGAATAAAATATTGGCTCATGTGATTTGAAAGTCTTTTAGTTTTTATTTTATTAAAATTTAAAAAACGTCCCAACTTTTCCGGAATTCGGGTTGTAGATGTCATATACAAAGAAAAGTTTGTAGTATCGTGTCCTGTTCCATCGCCTCCCTGTTTAAAATAATAAAAACTTGGTAGGAGTTTTCCTTGTCACCAAGCACCAGGAGGACATGTGGATTCTCGCTTGTCTTGTGATTCAAGTACAGCACTAATTAGTGCCAACCTTAAAATATATTTTTTTTTAAAGTTCAATTAACATGCATTGTGATGATATTTCATTGATACACTCACTTTACAAATGAGTGAATTTAAATGAGTTAAAAGCTATAGCGAATTTAAATGGGTTAAAGTGATAATTCACCCATAAATTAAAATTCTGTCTTTTTTTTTTTTTCAAAATATCTTCTTGGAACGATTTGTATTGTACAAAGGTGACTTGACTACACAGGGCACTGTAATTTTAAGTGTTGCTTTTACTTACAGGTTGAATGTCAATGAAGGACCGCTTCATTTCCGTGTATGATGTGCACACCAATTTTCCAGCAGGAAGGGTTTTAAAGACAATTTCTGCACAAAGGCCTTTAAATGACAAAGGTACAGAGAAAGCACAAGTAAAAAAAAAAACTAAGCTTACAGTTTAAATTTTTACAGTCTTTGTGGGGATCTACTATCATTTGCACTAAGAGACAGACTAAACCAGTTTTCACTCCCTCCAGAAAATTTGTGGCAATATTTGCAGCTAATTTGAGTAAATTTGACCACCTTTTACCCTTTGACTGATTTGGACTTGTAGGGAGGAACAAAAGTACACTGTAAATGGAAGGAAGCTATGTAGGACGGAATGCAATAATACACTTATTTCACCTCATTTGTCTTTTTTCATAATTTTTGGAAGTCATCGGTCTAAGTAAAATTGAAAACTTAGGTTACTTACCTTGAAATGTTTCAATTAACAGGCAGAAATTCTATTGTTGCAATTTTTCCTTCACGAAAAAGTCCATTGTCTAAAACATAAGTATAAACACATTTAGAACAACACATTTGAAAAACATGTCAATCAATCTAGCTTCATAAGAGAAATTGCTGTAATTATAGGGTATTCTGATAGATGCATAAAAATATTCAATATGAAGAAACCATAAAAACACTATTACTGTACAATTAATTAGTGCTGGTGCACTAAGACGAATATGGCTTCTGTTTTACGGTCCCCTCTTAAAGGTTGGTTGTAGAAGTAACGTTATGTAAATTTGGGGCACTGGTATAAATTTCCGCTGAAAGAGCGGATTGCCTCATGACTGCGCGCTTCTCTTTCGTCTGGGTTTTGAACTTTTATAACAGAAAATTGCAGGTTCATTCAAACAATTCTCGCGGAGTCTGTTGTCTGTTGCATGACTGATGTGTGTGAGCTCAGAGCTTGCTTGAGCAGCTTCTTTCACTGGTCCGATCCGATAAATGGCCCATGCGGCTTTTCTAGCTTAATTCTAATGATTTCGTCAAACTTTCACATTTCACCAGACATTTTTATCAACTTTAAGTAATACTTGTCTAAAAAGTTTTGCAGCTAATCTTTTAATGTATTAATGCTGGCGAACAAACAGGAATAGGATTCCTCTCTGGGGGAAACAAACGGACTAAAGGGATTAAAAACATTTTTATCGTATAAAAAAAGATTAATTAAAGTATCAGACACATTACTTAATGTTAACATCATACGATTATATTAACAGTTACTTACCTTTCATAATCATGCAGTCTGCCGCTGATGTCCACACTGAGTCGCTGACTGGACCGTTAAAATTTGAACCGGAGTGAAGCGGGAAACATATTTAACCCAACAGTTGGGTTATAACTAAAAATAACCCAACGACGAAAAAAAAATGACCCAACAAATTTTAAGATAGCCCAACACATTGACCCAATATCATGTGTAACCCAACGGTTGGGTTAAAAAAACAATCCAACGTTTTTTTACTGTGTATATATATATATATATATATATATATATATATATATATATATATATATATATATATATATATATATATATATATATATATATATTCATTATTTTGATAAATCAAATGTTATGAATTAATTGTATGAGATAAGAAGAGATAACACACTGACACTGCATATTTACATTGTAACTCTTCCAGTGTAACTGCATTTCTGTCAACACCTTTTTTGTTTTGGTTTGTTTTAAAAGATACTGTTAACAGATTATTTAATAGAGTTCAACTTGACTTGTATTTACTTAACCAGGAAAGCAATCTTTAAAATCTGGAAATGCCTTTAAAAAGATCTGGTTTACCAGCAACTTTTAGTTATCATTTATTTGCACATGAAATTTTGTATTGATGTATTATTTAGGATCCCAGAATATATTCATTCAAAATGTACATAATTTTCATATTTCTTAAAAAAAAAAAAAAAAATTCACTGTTACCAATGGCCTTTTGGCCAGCGTGTAGATGTCCAAAGATTGAATCCTGAGTCCTGTAATAAAGTCAAAAACACCAAAAATAAGTCTTTAAAATATATATATAAATAAATAACAAAGATTAATTGTGTATGTGAATCTGTTAAATAGCACAGTATTACAGTTTTTCAGCCGAATACTAGAAAGGACAATGTTGTATATATTATAATGGACTATTTATTTTATCAGAAGCTTTAAAATGTATTTTTTCAGTAATTAGCTGTTTAATTAGCTGTTTTTATTCAGTAATTTTACTGTACAGTCAGCCAGTCAAAACTGTAAAAAACTACATAACTATACATTTAAAAAAATAAAATGTTTAGAAAAAATATATTAAAGATTTTAAATAAATGTAAATTTTAAACTATATAGATACAAAAACTTGAAATGAATATATTAAGTTTTTGTTATGACATAATGAAAAGCAGATAATAAGTAATTAGCAGCTGTTAATTCATCCAACACTTATAATTGTGTCATTGTTTCTTCACTCTCGCGTCATTCCAAACTTGTTGAACTTCATACTGCAGCATTAAACAATTGCTGTTTTCACCCACATTCAGATTTGACAAAAATTCCTGTGACTATAAGCAATCTTAAAATCTTCAGTCAGGCAGCTTTTACATGATCCATCAGTCTGGTTTCAGATTCTAAATATAATATAGGCTAGACCTCTACATGCTTGAATGACATTACTCATTATGACTGATCATGTTATAGTCCAAGATCTCCTTCTGCTGGCGGAGAAGGGTGTGTACAATAATGTTTTATGTTATTTGTACTATTTGCATTTTCTGTACACCTTATTGTGTACCAGCATACTGTATCTCATGAGGCAATGCACTTCACTTCCATTTGTAGTGCGTAGTATGGACCAGAAGTGATATCAACCACTCATTACTGTTATTTATTTATTCAATTTAAGTTCAATTCTTATTGAGTAGTGTGCAGTGTGCAGTATGGAGTATATACTGCTTGCAATTTGATGAGTTTAGTTAAGTGTTTTGCAAGATTATTATTTTATTTTATTTTTTTCAGATATATCCATGGGATATTCTCATCATTATAATTAAGGACAGGAGTTTACATTAAATTACATTAAATATATATTTAAAACAAATTATAGATGTTATGCACCAGTACAGCCTGTGTGGATATAAAATATACCCTAAAAGAATATGATAAGCAGCATATAATAAATATATAAATTTTAGATTTAGATGTTACAAATAAATGGGATATAATGTTGACAGTTTTTGTTCATTATTTTTAATTTAATACCCACTCGCTTCAAAAGGCAATTTTCAGCAAATGGAAACTATAAGCAAGTTCTATAAAAAAAAAAATATGTGTAAATTTGAAGCGATATTCTGTGCTACCTTTACACATGTTCATTTTGAATACACATTGCAGTGTGTTTTGTTTTAGGATGAAAGGAAATGTCTGTAACCTAATATATATCTTCTTTCTATTGTTAGGTTTTTAGTAGTTGTTTTTTTTTTTTTTACATTGTAGGATGCACAAAATATTTGTGTAAGAGTATAATATGCTTTTATAATATGCTTGTTTCTGAAAAACATTATAATAATAATAAATGTTATAGAAAAATAGAACATTTTAATTATTAAAGCAGAAGTAGGTAACTTTTGTAAAAATGTATTTTTGAAACCAGTCATTATGTCCTGACAGTAGCATATGAGACAGATAATCTGTGGAGAAAAATCAAGCTCCTCTGGCTCCTCCCAGTGGTCCTATTGCCATTTGCAGAAATTCCACCGCTCCCGGTAAGAAACAACCAATCAGAGCTGCGGGGTCCGTAACTTTTTTTGTGTTCAAGATTTACAAAATGTATATAATAAGCGAGTACACCATGAATCCATTTTCCAAACCGTGTTTTTAGCCTGTCCTGAATCACTAGGGTACATCTATAATAAGTGTTTATATTCGGACTATTTTAACATTAATTCGGGGGTGCCGCGGCGGAGTAACCCGGTACCTTTGTGATTCTTCATAGACATAAACAGAGAGAAGTAGCTCCGGCTACAATGTTCTTCCGCAAGACGCAAGCAGTTCTGTTTATTAACCGCTAGAGCGTCAAAAGTGACCGACTGCAGCTTTAAATGAATATGGGGGAAATGGGGAAGAAACCCCTCTTACAAAATATATGGATTTACTTTTGAAATTGTAACATATTTAGATATAAGTTTAGCATGTTAAGGATGATGCATCAGCCAATGTGTTATTATAGGGGGAAAAAAACTAATTAAGTTTCTATTACACAACATGTCAAATATTCCAGTATGGTTAAAATGGCCCCCTACTTTCGGTAAGATGTGTAATCTTATTAATAACCTTTGACAAAATTTCTGTTAAACCCCATCTCTTCCATCTTTATTTGACTCTCTAACTTTACCACACACTATTCTAATTCTATTCTTTAAAAAAAATCTACCTACCTTTCTAATATTTTTGTATTCTATTTTATTTTCATTTATGCAATTGCAAAATGTTTTTAATGTGAAATACTGAATCAACTATTCTATAAAAATATATATATTGACAGTGCAGTTGAAAAATCTAATCGCTGAAGAAAGACAAAGCAGAATCCCAGAACAGGAGACTAATCTGGTAATAAGTTAAAATTAAATGACTCATACAGGCATATGAATACTATTTACATATTACACTCTTAAAAATAAACGCTCCAAAGGGGTGTTTTTGCAGTGATGCCATTTGGTTCCCTAAAGAACCTTTCAGTGAATTTTATTATTATTATCATCTTTGAAGAACATTTTAAAAAATCTAAAGAAACCTTTCTGCATTTGAAAGCTTCTATGGATGTTAAAGGTTCTTCAAGGAACCGTTGATGCCAATAAAGAACAGATCTATTTTTAAGAGTGCACTATAATCACCCATATTTTAATTTAATAGGTCAATATAGCAACAGTATGAATGCAGATTTTATGATTTCACTGAATTAACCAATAGATTTCAATTAAAGTAAAGATGTTTGAAATAATTCGCAGAAATCGGCTAAATATTAACCCGTTAATTACCTAAGTAGGCTATAACATTTAAAAAATAACACCATGCAATTTGGGCGCTTCGTCTGTCAATTCTGTGACTTCTGCTCCACATATCAAAAAACACTGCTGTGTTGTGGGGGGAATCTTATTTTTATCCCGTCTTACCCTAAAGTAAAACAGAAGGGGGCAGCACCATAACAAATAATGAAGGCAATGATGCGTGCTAAAGCATTCACAAACTGAGCTTTGTCTCTCACTTATTCGGAAGATAACGTCCGAGACGGCCAGGTTTGAGAGGGAAGGCCTACAAATTCATTTGCATGGCGGTACATAGAAATGGGCCGTGATGCGGTGTTAAAGGCGACATGAAGCTGCATAGCGCAGGGATCCGATTTGTTGGAGAGTTCAAGATGGTTTGAGTTAGGGGTGATGGGGGCAGTAGAAATCTGGATCCCGTATAAAATCCCGTGAGATTCCTCCTACTGGGCCAGACGGAGCCGATGAAGGCGATCGCATCCGCCGCATCCCAGAATAAGTCGACCGTGATTGTGAGCTCATTCATCAGCAAAGCAGCAGTGCAGGAAATGAGAAGGAATTTGATGCATGCATGAAAATCTAACAGTGGTTGTTGGTCTCTTACGCACCGCGTAATGGAAAGAGCAGGATAACGGTAGCCTACTTCAGAGTCTTTTTGCTCCTGATGGCAGTGGCACCGAAATAAACGGGACAGCCGTGAACACGTGTTTTTGAGCTAGGCATTTGTCTGGTCAGAACGGCGGAATGGTGTCTTTGAGATGTCACCGGAGCAAGTATATATGGGCCACTCTGCTGGTGTTGGCGTTGTTGTGGCTCTACATCTTTCCCGTGTACAGGATCCCCAGCGACAAGGAAATGGTGGATGAGGTTCTGCGGCAGGGACAAACGTGGAGCAGAAACCAAACCGGAGTAGATCTGTACAGGTAACGTCAACGTTATTCCAATGCGTTTTGATTCGTCGCGTTCAATTATTCATTCATTGTGAGCGCATCTGTGATGCCCATGGCCACATATATTGGATAAATTGGGACCGTGACGCGATTTGGAATGACATGTAGTCTCTCACTAACTGTAATTAAGTAAATGGAGCGGTTGCAATCAGTATCTCATCCATGTAATCAGGCTCTCGTGATTACATGTGAGTATTGCAGAGTCCACACATCTCCTCTGAAAAACCGATCAAAGAGGACGCATGCGCAGAGATGTAGCCTCCTTTGAAACGTTATCTGTCCCCGCTCTGAACTCAAGTAAAGGCAGGCCTTTGTGACGTCTGATTCTTATGTTATTTATTATTATGATCAGAGGTGGAAAGTAACGAATTACATTTACTCGCGTTACTGTAATTGAGTAGCTTTTTTGTGTACTAATACTTTTTAAAGTATTTTTTTAAATCTGTAACTTTACTTTTACTTAAGTATATTTTGTTTAAAGTATTGTACTTCGCTACATTTTAAAACACATTAATTACTGAGTAAAAAAAAAAAAAAAAAAAAAAAATCGCTCCCTGGAAACTACGTCAGTAAATAATGGGCAGGAGGGCAAACTGGCGCTAAAATCACAAGAAAGATGCAGACGGTCAAAACAGGCGTTAGTGGTGCAGACACCGCTGAAAACGAAACCCCGTCATATTCTGAAGTTGAACTCGAAGGAAATGAAGTGAACCCCTGGCCATATGTATGCTCTATTATGCAGTGTAAGCTGTACTTGCTTAGGAAGACCAAACTAGCAGCTTATAAAATCTCGACAAGACATCAACCCTTCGCAAGAATGTAGAGGTAAGCTAAATAATTGCATCGTTGCATTGGTGGTTAAAATGAAGCTTTGACATTTTAGCAAGAGGTTTTGCACAAATTAGCCAAAAAGACAGTGGTGAGGAGTGTGCTATATATATCATCTGCGATAATATCATATTTTTTGTTTTAATGATGTGCGCGCTTATAGTGCGTTCTTTCACTGTGTGATTCAGTCTCCTAAAATGCATTTAGAATCATAGGCGCCGATACCGTGGAGCACCCACGGAAAATGAGCACCCACGTGTGCCAGTGCCAGACTGCCAGTAGGCTACATTTATTTAAAATTAAACATTGCAGTTGGCGCTATGAAGCGTCTGCCACACTGTGATTGGTTATGTTGTTGTCAGTGACAGTGACATAACCAGTCGCATGCATGTTCCATATCCTATCCACCAATCACAGCGTTTCTGAAAACGTCCCATCCCCCACTATACAGTGCCGTGCGAGTATGTAATCATTTAATGCTTTTCGTAATCACTAATCATTAATCAGACTAAAATGGACAGATTTGTTATAAAAAAAAGCCAAACCTATTAATATTGATATATCGACATTATTTTACTGGATCTAGTGGCTTTGGCTTTTTGTGAATAAACGTCCAGTATTTTTTCTCTTTCAAAGTTTTGTCTGTCATGTTCTTCCACCTCATTTCATACCCAGCAGTACGTTAATATGTAAATGTTACGGTACATTCCCTAGACTCCTTAAAGTTCGTAACAGGGTTTAAATGGGAACATTTTTCTGCTCAAGTATAGGCCTATATACGGTTTAAAAGAGGAAAAACTAATGGACACAAAAGTAGCCTACTTTTGGACAGAATACAAGTTCTTTGTTAAATACATAAAATAAAAAAATATTTTTTTAGCCTATATGAATAATGGATTCGAAACCTCAAAGAAAAGCCATGCCACTATCAAAAGAAACCTCGAAACATAAATGAGGTAGACATTCCCAGAAACTCATTATTTTAGTCGCAACAATCGGTTAATGGAAACGCTGTCCTTTCGCAATAGTCTTTTAATCGATATTTACAAAACATTAATTTCCCAAGAAGCTGAACGCATTAGCGGTTACGTGTCAGTTAAACTTTTCATCTCCAATCCTGTTTGTATTTTTGAGAAGTGACGCTGTTGTGTGTGTTTGTATCGGCCGCTGTCCATTAGCCTAAGGTTCTGAAATGCAATATTTTTTTAATAGCCTAGTCTATTTTTTTATTTTTTAAATGGCTTGCGCCCTTGAGCACCCACGGAGAAAAACATAAATCGGCGCCTATGTTTAGAATGATCACAAAATTGAAGATATAGGGGCAGAAAATTCACATATTTATATAATTTCATACATTAAATCAAAATCACACAAAGAATGCCGTCTTTTCCTCCAAAAATCATCATGAATATATACATACATACATATATATATATAACAGTTCAGTAAACAAGTTAATTAAGAGACTTGCGTTTTAGACACCATATTGCCTTTTTTAGCTCTATTTCTAAAACAGAAAATAATTCCAAACACAGCCACCAAAGCACAGTTTTGCGTCTCTGAGCAACGTGACAGTGTTTCGTTCCTGAATGAATCAACCGTTTAAATGATTCGGTTCAATCGCAATGACTCACTTATTAACAGTGACTTGCTGACACATACTGGCCATTTTAATATCACATTTAAAGTATCTTTTGATTTTTTTAAATAATTAATTTCTTATAATTTCAAATGAGTATTCAACATTTTATGTTTTGTATATCAAAACATTATTCATGCATTTGTAACTGCAGGTTAAATGCATTCTTGTCCTGCACTAGTGTAATACATCTAAATGCCACTTCCAATGAATCTTCTGCATTTCCTCTGCATTAAAAGATGAGTTTGTTGATACTGATTTGCCTGGTAACAGCCCAAATGTTTTATTATTCTAAATAACTGATTCCTTTAATTAAAAACAACTAGTTTGAGATTAATAGACCTATACCAGGGGTGTCAAACTCAGTTCCTGGAGGGCCATAGCCCTAACCCTGCTCCAGCACACATATCATGTAGTTTTCAAATAAACCTAAATGATTAGATTAGCTGGATCAGGTGTGTTTAATTAGGGTTATATCTAAACTGTGCAGGACTGTGGCCCTCCAGGAACTGAGTTTGACACCCTTGGCCTGTCCCATTTTTGACTCCCTCCCACTGTTAAAATGTAACTAAGTAATTTTTACTCTGAGTAAATTTTAAATTAGCTACTTTTTACTTTTACTTGAGTTGATTTTTAGACTGGTACTTTTACTTGTACTTAAGTAAAATTTCATTAATGTAATGGTACTTTTACTTGAGTAGAATATTTTTGTACTCTTTCCACCTCTGATTATGATTATACTATTCCTTTGACTTTCGATTGAAATTTGTTGCACAGCTATAGCAAAATATTGTTATTTTGTCATCATATCATATTTTATTATTATTAAATTAGAAAAGTGTCAGTTGCACAATAGAAAAGATCTGCTGTAAAACATTAGTTGAAGAAAAAAGTCGTTATACACTTTTCCATAAATTGTCAGACATATGTTGTTCTTGTAATCATAAATGCAATTTATTTTGATGAATTTCACTGTGGCCCCTTTCAATAGTTCCTTACATTTTCTTTACTTGGGGTTAAAAATTATTACTTTTAATTTCACAAAACCTGCAGTATTTATTCATTCATTCATTCATTATTTTTTATTTAATAAATGCTTTTCATTTATGCTCACCTCCACATTGGTAACTAAATTATTTACATCTAATTGCACTGAAATCTTTTTGCTGAATAAGATACTTTGTGCTTTCAAAAATGTGTAGGCTATTTGTTCCCAAACAAATGACTATTTCAGAAGCCTTTACTTCTGCTTCCCATAATCAGTGTCATAAAATAACATTTTCTTTCCTTGACAGGAAACTGTTGACAGAATGCTGTGACCCAAAGAGGATGTTTGCTATTACTAAGGAAAACTCGCCAATAGGCAAAGTCTTGTGGTACGATGGGGAAATCTATCATTATCACACGGTCACCAATGACACCTACCCAATCTTTGTTCAGGTACTGTCTATCATAAAAGTAAATGAGCCAAAATATATGACTAGTTTTTGCTGCTACATCTTTAGCATGACTACTGTTTCTTGTGAAATGCAGTTATTTATCTGAATCCAAGTTTTGCATCAGCTTTACATTTGTAACAATATAACACTAAAAATAGTCAAACTGATATTAAACAGATAATACCTCCTTGTGTTGAGTTCTTTGTGTCTTCTCATTAATTTGTCATCCTAATACAATTTTTAATGCATGACAGAAGAGAGTACTGTTCTAAATCGCTGTTAATTCAAGATTATATGCTCAACAGGCACACACAAATATGGTTAGCCAAAAATCGCAGCACACTTTTGTGTTTTAAATCTAATAGAACATTCTTTTCAGTTACGTGTATTTGCAGATAAATGTCTGGAATGATAAACGTTGGAATGTGGAAGTGTTTGAAAGTGAAGCAGTTGGTTCCTTTTTTTTTTTCACCCCCACTCTCCATGAAGCTCAGCACAGCACTCCGCCTTCTAAAAATAAACAGGCAGGGGAGAGACACCCGCATGGGTCCTGATTGTCCTGTACTGGGCACCATTCTGCCTTTCAGTCGCAGTGTTCCTCCTACACTGTCTCAGAGCCCACGCTCATTATCGATGGACACACAACTCAATATCCTACACACACTCACGCGCCCCTGCCTCCCTCTAATGTAGTTACACTGTGATTTAGTATGTTTATTCAATGAAATCTATGGGTTATGCAGCCATGTTACTATGGACACAGTGTTTTGTTTTGTTGTTATTTAGTTTTTTTACTAAAAGGGGTCAATTAATAATTTTATAGTACATTTAGTCGTAAATGGTTCTTTTGTGACCAAAAAAAACCATTGAAAACATTCTTTTTTACACGCACAGTCATTCTCAGTATTATGTTTCAGCATACGTCAGACTTACTGAATTTTAACCATCTGCTTGTAATTTTTATCGGAATATTATGTATCACTGATGCCAGATAGGACAGCACTGATATGATCTTACTAGAGCTTCATTCTTTTAGAGATTTTTGCATGACGTTTCACCAACTGGTGTCAAAATTATTAGTTATTTAATGTGGCTTTACCTGTAAACATAGGTGTAGATCAGTGCTTAAACTAAAAACATCTTCCAGTAGTGTTTGAGACTAGCAAACCCCGTAACAACAGATTAGAACATTTACAGGTATAAAATATAGAGTCCTATCCTTTAATTCAATTAGAGAGTGCTGATATATAGTATAAACACAATGGGATGCTTCACTGTTTGTTCCGGACAGGCATACAGTATTTCTTTAAGTGACTAATGCTTCAGCCTTTTTAGCTATTTTGTTAGTGGGAAACTGAATATAAACAGAGTGACCAGATGTTTCACTACATTTGTTCCTGCTGTGGGAATGCCAAAATGACTGAAGAAAAGTTGAAGCATGATGATGTGCATTTCTCGTCTATTTAATGTGTCATCACTCCATCTGCTGACCAAAAAGCCACTCCCTTAAAATTCATCTTTCAGGCAAGTTTGTATATGCTTTGTACAGCTTTTTCCCCAAGTCAAAATGTCATAAGGTTAGTAGAAATATAAAGTTATAAAGTTCCTGTGGCTCAAGTGATGGAGCATTGCGTTAGCAGTGCAAGGTTGTAAGTTAAATTCCCAGGGAACACGTTAGGTAAAAAAATGTTAGCCTGAATGCACTGTAAGTCGCTTTGGATAAAAGTGTCTGCTAAATGCATAAATTTATTTTACATTTGTAATATGCCACGTTTGATGTCTGTGTCTAAACAAATGGATATTAAAATGTTTGTTTTAGTATTTGATATATCTCTGAAGTAGAATATATAAAGTATAGCTGCACATCTAATGACAACATAACAGATACATTCTTTATTAACACACCAAGTCTGTTGATTTTTTTTAGTAGACCCAAGCAATATGTACTAGGGATCATAATGGGATACAGACTATGGATTAAGCCCTTCTGCTCTGGACCATTAAGAAACCACCTAGAAATCACCCAAAAAAACATTGCAACCATCACTCAGGGAAGCTTAGCAACAGTGTATCAACTTCCTGCCATGTACCCACAATACTCTGAAAATCTTATAAGGAATAATATGTAATCTGCTTTGGATTTTGGCTTTTCTTGGTTTGTTGTCTGTAACTCCTGTAAAAGGAAAATGTCTAAAGATGAGTGTTTTAATTATGAATATGCAAGATGAAATTGTGGTCTTTAATGCAACTAAATCGCCAGGGGCTCTTACAAAGGTTCTTTTCATCAAATGAGTTTCACCGCTCTTGGTCCACCGCTCTTTGAAGCGTATGAATATTGAAGTAACCAGGATTTGAATATGTATACATCAAAACAAACAAATGGAAATGTACTATGTGTGTGTGTGAGACTCTTCATTGCTTTGACACATTTGTGTAACTCACACAGTTTTTGTGTTGCTAGGATACACCATTGCAGTTTCCTCTGAAGAAGTGTTCGGTTGTGGGCAATGGAGGGGTCCTGAAACACAGTGGCTGTGGTAAAGAAATTGACCAAGCTGAATTTATCATGAGGTGAGAAGTTATATTTGTTTATATATATTTGTGTATATTGTGACGGGAGGAGCACAAGACAGACACAGTGGGCGTGGTGTCAGGCCTCGGAGAGGCTTCTATTAACAAAAAATCAAATAAAACGGGATAAAAGGTGGCCAAAGGGGAAGAGTGTCCAAAATAAACAGGGAATCTGGTGTCCTCGTCGTGCTGCGGGGTTTGTGTAGGTCGGGCAGTGTTCATGGAGGAAGGGTCCAGGTAAGGGGTGGAGTCCGGCGGCCGCACGCGCTCCCCTCTTCGGTCCGGGGCACAAGGGGCGGCGGCTTCCTCTAGTGGCCACATCACTCTCGTTGGCCGCGGCGCTGGAAGGGGATGGATGGACGGCCCGGCATCCTGGCCCGACGGCCGTGTAAACGGGTGCGGTTCCCATCCGGATCGCGGGTCCGGCAGCTCACGTCTCTAGTGGCGCGGGAGACCCTCAACGCACCCTTCCTGGACCCACGAGGACACCAGTGTGCATGCACGGGGAAGAGACCGGTCTCCCGAGGAGAGGCGCGTTGGGCTTTTAAACAGCGGCGGTGATGAGGCTCCATTTCCTTCAGGTGTGCCCCATTACGGCGATTTAGGACGGGGTGCTGGTGACAATCAGGGAGGAGGCAGCTGACTCGTCACAATATATATATATTAGGGGTGGAATGGTACACAGATGTCACGGTTCGGTACGTACCACGGTTCCGGGGTCACGGTTCGATACGATTTCGGTGGAAAACGGGAAAAACTTTTTTTTTTTTTTTTTTTATTCTGAACTGACAGTGGTACAAATTAAAAAAAATTCAACCTTGATGTGAAAATGCTAAATATTATTACATTGTTATATATAAAATCCTCAGTACATATATACATAGAAGGAATAAATTCTTGAAATATATTTGATTTAGTTCAGCAGTTTTCAATTCCAGTCCTTGCGCTATGTCCTGCATATTGGTGTCTACGTGAATGAACTGTGTTCTGATTGACATGATCCCTACACAGCGTTCACTGCTCTACTCCCTGATCAGGGGAAGTTTACCTCACTTCGGAACATAATTTCATGGATTTGCACTGCACTGCTCCCTGCAGCGTTTTCACACACAGACGAAACTTACTAGAGAAGTGTGACATAAAATACCTCCGTAAATAAAGCCAATTTAATGGGGTTCAAAGCCGATGATTTAGTTTACAGATGAACAAGAGGGAAAAGAAACAATGCAACATGTAACATAGCCTATATACGCTGAGTTTTAGTTCATTTTTGTGAAGCTTTATTTACAGAAAGGAATCTCAAATGGCAGAAAGCGACATCCAATTTGTTTTCTCTATTTTACAAAAACACAATATTTTGTTTCCATTGTGAGCGTACACAAATAAAAGCAGACATTTGCACAGTTATGCATTATTAATAATACAATAAGTGTTAGAAGTGTAGAAGATTAGAAGATAATGCAAGTAAATAAAAAATGCTGTTTGTTTATTTCCCTTATTAAGGGTAAAAACTGTCCAAACCTACCTGACCCTACTTGAAAAAGTATTTACCCCCCAGCCCCACCCCCACCCCGTTAAATCATGAAAGAACTGTGATTAACCACATTATTTTAGAAAGCAGAGTTTTGAGTTCTGAAATTTCACTAGCCCCACCCAGGCCTGATTACTGCCAGACCTGTTGAATCAAGAAATCACTTAAATAGAACCTGTGTGACAAAGTGAAGTATGCTTAAAGAGCAACACATAATAACACAATCTAAAGAAATTCAAGAACAGATGAGAAAATTGGAAAAGATACAAGTCTTCAACTGTTCTTTTAAAAGTAATAATGGATGAAGGTAGGAAGTTCATCCCATTGTAGACATGTAAAGGTGCCACATTTTGAAGAAATGTTTTGTGCCCCTCAATCATTGACTCTAAAATGCAGAAGGGAACTTTAAGGTGGGAGGATCCATTTCCAGTTATCAAATCCAGTATCAAATCCCAAAAAGGATTTGAAGTATGCAGCAAAAGGAAGAGAATGGAGTAAAATCAAGAGAAATATGGCATGGAACATCTTTTATTTATAGAAGAGTAGATGTGCTGCCAAGTTCTGGTTCATCTGCAGAGGCTTATATGTGCTGACTGGAAAGCTGGCCAACAGAGCACTGCAGTAGTGCAGTTTTGAAATGACAAGTATTTGGACAAAGAGCTGAACAATATACCCAGAAAAAATAGTCTGGTTTTCCTGTTATTTTAAAGCATTAACCTGCATGACCAGGCTTTTTTTGAGATGTGGGTAGTAAACTGGTCATCAAACACTACCACCAGGTTCCTTGTCCTGGTTGGTGTTTGTGTTGATGAATCCAATTGAACAATGACAAGGTAGTCAAATGGTTGGTTGTGGTTTACGAGCTCTGGGGTTGCAAGGTTGAGCAACCCCAACTCTAGCCAGGTTGAAATGTCTTAAGGGCAAGCAGATATGCAAGCTGAGACTATGGGGCCATTAGGTTGGAACAACAGGTAGGGATGCATATTAGTTCCACAGTTATAGGAGAAGTCATGTGCCAGTTTGATCAAGCATAGTGAGGTTGTGAATATCAAGAAAAGGAGAGGACCAAGCAATGAACCCTGAGGCACCCCAGTGCTTAGTTCAGACAACCCTCCTCTCCAGAAACCTATAAAGGATCTGCCTGTAACGTAACACTGGAAACACAAAAGTGTCATACCTGTGATGCAAAGGTCAGAACTGTTGGACTGGAGAATCTGGTTATTTACAGTATTCAAGGCAACAAAGCAATGAGAACAGATGATCTGGAATTCTATCTTTTTAGTTGTAGAGTTTTATTGACAGCGAGGTGGTCTCAGTGGAATTTTCCCTGTTGCAGCTAGATTGGTTGTTATTGGGTAGCTTGTCATGTGAGAGAAAAATTACTGATTGAATACTTAGGGATTATGTTTGATTATGTTATGATACCAGGGTTATGTTTTTATTTTTTAAGCAGTGGGGCTTGGCAGCAGAAACACATAAGAGGAAGAGGACAGGAGAGATTGATAATAGCTCAGGTCAGCTTGGTCTTTAAACTTGGTAATTTTCTTGTCAGGAGCTCAGAGCTTGATGGTCACAGAGAGTATCAGTGAATCAGGGGCTAGATGCTGTTGCTTGTGCTAACCCGAGAGTGTCCAGTACTGCTGCTGGAGGGGCACTTTTCTTGCAGAGAATCCTGAAGACCTTGATTATTTGGTTGCTGGCCTGTGCTAGGTAAATAGGCAAAGTGTTAATGTGGGGCTAAATCTATCAGAAGCATCACAATATGACCTGGTACTTGTATTAATGTATTTAGTGTAAGAAACAATGCTTTCTTTTGACATAAAATGAAAAACATGACTCCCAGCTAAACTTTTTCTGCAATCTTTCTTCATCTCCTCTACCTCTAGATGTAACCTTCCTCCTCTATCCAAAGAGTACACTACTGATGTTGGTACCAGAACACACCTGGTGAGCGCGAATCCTAGCATTATTGAAAAGAAGTACGTGTCTTTTCCTTTTCACTTATTTATTTTTTTGTCTAAGGTGGAAAAAGGGGTTATGGATTTAAAATTGTAAATTACAGTAACAACTAGATATGCACGATTGCAAATGTTCTTTTCTTCATCCATTGTGGCCACAGTATATTTAAACAAAACAGTTTGGTTGCAGATATATATATATATATATATATATATATATATTTATATATTATTATTATTATTATTATTATTATTTATTTTTTTTTATTTTTTTTTTTACACATTTTCCAATTAAAGATCACTGCATATTGACATAAAACAATATTTAACGTTCCTCTTTTTTTCCACTAACAGCTTTCAGAACCTACTATGGTCCCGCAAATCCTTTGTAGAGAGTATGAAGGCATATGGCTCCAGCTACATCTACATACCAGCCTTCTCCATGAAACCTGGCACTGACCCCTCCCTGCGGGCATACCACGCCCTTGCAGACTCCACCTCCAACCAGACTGTCCTGTTTGCCAACCCTGACTTCCTTAAAAATGTTGGTCGATTCTGGAGGAACCACGGCGTCCATGGCAAACGCCTGTCCACAGGGTTGTTCCTGGTGAGCCTTGCCCTTGGCTTGTGTGAAGAGGTGACCACTTATGGTTTCTGGCCATTTTCGGTGGGACTGGATGAGCAGCCGGTCAGCCACCATTATTATGACAACATTCTCCCATCCTCGAGATTTCACGCCATGCCTGAGGAATTTCTGCAACTCTGGCACTTGCATAAGAGCGGCACGCTGCGTATGCAGGTCGGTGATTGTGCAAAAGAAGGACAGGAACCTAAGAAGGAAAAATAAGTGGAAGAGTTGCCAGGGCAACTCCGTATATCCCCACAGGAATTGGATGGCCATCCTGTGATTAGCATGAGAATACTGTGGGTTGTGAGGTGATGCCCCACCCCCAAAGCTGGGCCTCTCTTTGGTGTCTATATGCTTGAACCTCAACTGCTACCAACACACCCCCAACCTCTTGTTGCCAAGGTACTGTTGTAAAGACTTGCATGTGTACCCATTCTCATGTATGCACTCACTGGAAGCTTGTTGTGTCCGTTTGTAGAAGTCCTGGGGTGATGAGGGACTCAGGTGTCATGTGACCCATTTAAACTGCATCCACCAGCAGTTGGACTTTTGAATCTAAGGACTATTTGTTCACTTAATATAAAGAAAGAATTTGGAAGGGGCTGATTCAAACAATGTCTTAAGAACTTTAAATGGGAACTCAGAAACTGAGAGCAATGCTTTGATCGTTTGTCTTTTTTTTTTGTCTTGAACACTCTTTCTCTAGAGTTTTGAGGAAATGGAATAAGGGATAATGTGAAAATCTTACTCGCAGTGTTCGCATATATACAAATCAGTGTGCAAATACAGGTTTAGCCTGGAAAAGGGAAGTTGGTAATTGAATGTACAGCCACAGAAATAAATCCGGTTTCAAAAATTTGAGACCGGTTTAAAAAGAAGGCTGCAGTTTACGTATTATTGCGAGTATAGTTCTAGTTTAATTTATTTTTGACATTCAGTGAAGTAGGACATTTACTGAGAACCACCTTGTCAGTCTAGATCAGTCATAAAACTAATTTCTTACATGACCAAAGTGTTTTGTCAAGCTTAGATTGGGAAATCATGGGTTGAGAGACCACATCCAGTTGGAAGACTTCCATAAAACGGATGGAGGCCCAAATTCTGTAGAAGATTTGTTTGTGTACCAATGAAAAAAGTATGAGTTCGCGGTGACTACTGTGGCAGTATCTTTAATTATTATTTGTGTTAATTGTATGTGTTTGAATTCAGTCATTAGATATTACGAAGTGGTGCAATGATCCCTTACCACATGGTTGAAGGGGCACCAATTATACGATGAGCATTTTTTGGCCTGTTAAGGTGCTGGACACCTGGTCCGGAACATGTAAATACTCAATTATCGGTTTTGTTACTATTTCCATAAGAATCATCGTTTTTCTGAATGTATTGGCAGCCATTTTGGTAGTCTGCCCAGTAACTTGTTTCCTTGACTTATTTTTGTTGTTGTTGACAAACTGCACACAGGGAATTAGGTTTAAATTTGTTGGTGCTAGATGTAACACTTCAGCTTAGTCTTAATATGTCATCACGGTCAGACAGTTGTAATAGGTACGACTGGTAGGAGGATGCACTATTATATTGATTTAAAGCAAGAGACCTCAGAATTTATAGGGTAAGTTCACCCCAAAATGACAATTGTCGCCAACTATTCACCCCATGTAATAAAAAATAAAAAAAACATTTCTTTAATCTTTGATACACAAATTAAGATAATTTTAATGAAACCTGAGAGTTTTGAGATGGTTTTGAAATGGTTCATGCTTCAAAAATAAAAAAGCCATTGTAAAAACACTCTAGCAGTTTAATCCAAGCCTTTTAAAGAGGCATACAGATTAAAGATATATATATAAAGATTGATCAACGCACATATGTGCACGTGAGTATCTCAAATATGGTAAATGGAAGCCTAACCATATTTTTGTGATGGATGATAACAAACCTCATTTGTTTTTGTTTGAGCTTTCTGAAGCGTCAAATTTTGGTGTAATGGACTTTAAATGGAAGGACATAAATCTCTCAGATTTGTCTTATGGATTTGGAAGGACATGAGGGTGAGTAAATGACAGAATTTTTTATTTTAAGGTGAATGATTCCTTTAATGGGAAAACAGTTGCCTTTAAATGCCATTTAAAGCAGGTGTGTTAGCATTCAGGTAGCTAGCTGTAAGACAGCTTCGCAAGATTCTCCTACACTATGGCGTCCCTCATGGCAAAATTTAGATTGTGTTCTTGAAACTGATTGAAATGTGTTCTGATGTTTTTTGGATAGTTGTTGTTGTGTATTACTGCATTAGTGTAGGAAAGCTAGACTATGAGCTATTTAATGGTTGAATCTCACAAAATACATAACCAGGTCACATTTCACCCAAATGAAGAAGGAAAATGACAGTTGCATACATTTCCCGTCCATGTTCTCATTATCGTAATGTGTTTGTAAAAATAAAAAACTGAAAAAAATATATATATGGGTTGAATAAAATACAGTATAACAAATAATAAAGCATAAATGCTTGTGCTTAGTTCCAGAAGTATTAGTCACCATGAAAAAAAATGGGGTGAACTATGACCCGGAAATTTTTCTTTGCAGGTTTTTTGAGACTCGCTTTGATAGCAAAGGAAATGTGTGCACTCATTTGATTATTTCCAGAAATTCCCATTACCATATTTTCACACTTTAAGCCAATGAGTGCCTTTATCAGTATTAAAAAGGCTATGCACATAATTTTATCAAAGACAAGTTTTTAAACAAATCTAAGGATTATTTATTTTTTCCCCCAAACTCAGACTGAAATAACCTCACAGAATTGTTTTCAACCAAGGCTGATGTGTAGAAATGTGGAAAGACCTATTGATTTAATAATTTATTATGATTTATGATAAGTGAATGGATGCAAGTTTAAAAATAGCTAGCACACGGTTGTAGAAGGACCAACGTACATTACTGTAATTTATTTAAATTGCTTAATTGGCAGAAAACCACAACTTTAGGGGACATAAAGCATGGGGAAAGTGTTAAATGCTGGAGCTGATGATTATATTTTTCTTTGCACCCTTTTGTGCTGTTCAGTATTGTGAATGAGTGAGGTAGTTTGTAAGTAGGCATGCACGACTGTGATGTGTAATTGGTTTTTGAAACTAATTTTGAGTAAGAAACTCACAAACAATTATGTATTTTGCATTCCACCCTTTGAGCCATATGAGGGTGTATGCCCTGTTGAAACTGAGCTTACCTCAACTTTACTGTTCACTGTTAAATTCATTGATGAAGCTCACAGGAGCTTGGATCTTAGATACTTAACTACATTTTACTCCACTAAGCTGTAAATGTGTCCTATCATGTCAATCTTCTTGGCTCAAGCATTTGGTGTTGGTACTTGAGCATGTCACAATCTATTAACAATAAACAGGAACAGAGCTGGACGTTGTTTACGTGCCACCTGGGTTATGCCAGTATTGAAAATGTGATAAGAAAAAAGAGCCTACAGACTTTCAAACAATAAAGATGTCCTGTCAACTCATTTTCTGCAGTATGTGTGACGTCAATGAATAACAGTCTTGTCTAGATGAAGCACTCCATTTTAAATTGGACGAACAAATATTTCCTGTTCAATAATTTTATTTTTGAGAGAAATAATGAAGAGAGCTGGAAATCAATATTAATTAATAAATATCCACACATTTATATATATAGTTCTGGTGGCAAAAAAAAAAAAAATCACCTCTGTATATAGTAGGAGTGACCCCAACTAAGCAGTCGAATGGGAATTTTCAAATCTTGCTGATCCGAACTGACAGTCGAATCAGGTTTGGGGCGGGGCAAAATACATTACCAAGAGTCAAGTAGTCAGACATTCAACAGTCATAAATACTGACATTAACACAGGGAAAATGTGTAACATCCATTTACTGCATAAAAAACAAAACAAAATTATATTAATAAAAGCATGTTGATGACAGTAGTTATTAATAATGTTCTGCATTTGATATGTGAAATGTGTAATACCATTCAGCATATACAAATCAGAAATAAAGTGAACTTTATTACACAATATTCTTTATTCCCTAATGTTCCATGTCTGTAACTGAGGTTTTGTCCTCTGGAATAATAATATGTTTTGTACTGGTGTGGGTGTTCAGTTAGAAGGTTTTGCAGCTACACTGAGGCTCCAGTGAGATGAACATTTATGATGGCTTTTTTTTCCCCTTTTAAAATAGGCCAACTGCTGGTCACTGTTAAAAGATAGCGATGCAAATAAGTAGAAGCAATATAAACACCCACATAACCATTCTATTCTGAAGTACCTTTCCATTTGCAGTTGGCAATATTATTAGGTAGTGACACATACTTCATCAAGTTCATATACTGTAACAGTTATATATGATTGTGGTTAGATACTTTTACTTGCAATGTAGCTAGCACTTAATAAATTCAATTTTGTGTGTTGCTGTTATGCTTAAGCCCTGCGGTCTGGTTTATTTTGTGACTCGGAAGATAAGAGTCTGACTATGAGCATGAGAAAAGCAATGTCTGACAAAGAGCATCCTGTTGCGCAACTCTTTTGTGGGATCCATGCAACAGAATGCATATGCATATTTACTTATCTTGTACTTCACAAACAAAATTTTACAATTTTAAGAGCCTTCTCGTATGAAATGGCATGCATGAGAGGCAAGTAGGCCTTCTTAATTCCAATTATTGACATCTTGATCCTAAGATCCACTCCTCTCCACTAAGCACCATCACCATCTCCATTGGTTATTACTGTATCAGTACAGTAATGTATGCCACTCACACATAATTTAGCATTGTAAGACACTACTGAAGAATTACTACCTGAAGAATTGATTGATTTCCCCAAATTTTCTAGTTTTTCTAAATATTTATTTTAAACGGTTAATCCACCCCAAAGTGAAAATGTTGTAATTAATTACTTACCACCATGTCGTTCCAAACCCGTAAAAGCTTTGTTCATCTTCGGAACGCAGTTTAAGATATTTTGGATGAAAACCGGGAGGCCTGTGACTGTCCTATAGTCTACAAAGTAAATTACACTGTCAAGGTCCAGAAAAGTATGAAAAGCATCATCAGAATAGTCCATCTGCCATCAGTGGTTCAACGGTAACTTTATGAAGCGATGATAATACTTTTTGTAAGCGAAGAAAATAGAAATAACGACTTTATTCAACAGTTTGTCTCCTCTGTGTCTCTTCGCATTACCGTAGTGCCATTTTGTCAGCCGAATTGTTCTGCTCGTGGACCCATTAAGTTCTGTCTTCTTTATGTGCTTTTGGTACTACTCCTACTGAGGTTTCATCCAGGTCTAACCTTCTCAAAAACCATTAGCAGAGATGGGACCAAGTCACACATGTGCAAGTCTCAAGTAAGTCTCAAGTCTTAACCTTCAAGTCTCAAGTAAGTCCCAAGTATTTTTTTCTTGGGCAAGTCAAGTCAAGTCAAGTCACAAGTTATGTCAAGTCAAGTCAAGTCAAGTCCTGTAGTAAGTCAAGTCAAGTCCAAGTCAAGTCACCTTTTTATTGTAATTTTACCTGCAGAATCTGATCTTAATAAAGTTAAAAGACAAGATATAAGTAACAGTAAATTAAAATAATTTGGATTTGCATTGTAAATACTCATGTTTAGTAAAATACATCATGGAATCAAACAAAATTGTAACTTCATAAAATTATTTATTTTTCACTTCTGCCAACAGAAATGTTTTACATTTTCAACATTGAGTCCATAAAACAAATAACAGCTAAACATCCAACAGACTCCTCTCTGAACACCCCCCTCTCTCTCTCTCTCTCTCAAACGACGTGACGTGACATGACATTCGGCCAAGTATGGTGACCCATACTCAGAATTTGTGCTCTGCATTTAACCCATCCGAAGTGCACACACACAGAGCAGTGAACACACACACACACACACTATGAACACACACCCAGAGCAGTGGGCAGCCATTTATGCTGCGGCGCCCGGGGAGCAGTTGGGGGTTAAGTGCCTTGCTCAAGGGCACCTAAGTCGTGGTATTGAGGGTGGAGAGAGAACTGTACATGCACTCCCCCCACCCACAATTCCTGCCAGCCCGGGACTCGAACTCACAACCCTTCGATTGCAAGTCCGACTCTCTAACCATTAGGCCACGACTTCCCCTCAAACACAGTTTACATACAACATTAAACTTTCTTACATTTCTTCTCTCTCTCTCTCTCTCTCTCTCTCAAGTTCAAGTTCAAGTTGCTTTATTGGCATGACATTTGAGTTACAGTATTGCCAAATTTAGCATTTAGATACAGAATAAAATATGATTACAATAAAATACAATACAATAAAAATAGCAGCAGCAGATAATATTTCTAATTATTATTAGTAATTATTAATAATAGTAATTATATAGAATTAAGAATATAAAATAAAACAGTTGAATACAATAAATTATCCCTTTCGTATGGTGTGTATGGTGTATAAATATTTAGCAGCTATTGTGACTGCCGTCTCATTCTCTCCAAGTATATAGATAGTTTCTCTGAGTCATTTAGAGACAAGAATGAACGATTCAAAGCTTCAAACTGTGGGAAGAATGTTTCTCTTGTAGTGCTGAATTTGGGACAGACAAGAAGGAAGTGTTTCTCATCCTCTGTTTGATTCAGCTCACAGTGTTTGCACAGTCTCTCTTCTCTCGGTAGCCAGGATCTTTTATGTCTACCAATCTCTATTTCCAAATCATGATCACCGAGTCGATATTTTGAAAGGATTTGTCTCTCTTTTAATTGCTTGAGTGATAAGTAATTTGCCAGTTTTGTGGTTCTGTTTAGGGCCGAATAACACTGGAGTTTGGTTTGGAGCTCAAATTCATTTTTTCATTTTTCATCATAATTATACTTCAGATTTTTGTCAATTAGTTTCTGAATGTTGGGGTTGTGACTGGAGTCAGACTCAGTTTGGGTTTCCTTCATAAGGTGAAGCACGAGTGTGTTTCTCTCTCTCTCTCTCTCTCTCTCTCTCTCTCTCTCTCTCTCTCTCACACACACACACACACACACAATCTCTCTCTCAGAGTACATCCGTAAGTCATTACCTCTATTACAAGGTATTGCACTTGCAAAATATAAGATTCGAGAGTCTTGTCTGCAAGCCGAGCACGATGTGGCCTATCCCACCATGTATCGCCACCGGTATGCGCACTCATAATAGAAGCAACGCAGTCGCGACACGCACGCGTTGAGACACGCTCGACGCCTCAGGGGCGCAACTGTCCGAGCGCTTTGGAAACAAGGAGAAAGCGGCGCAACTAGCGATTTCCACGCGTTTTTAGGCGCGAATTATTGACGACAAAAGCGATGACCCTCGGTACCCCTCAAGCTGAGATGTTGATGTGATGTGATGTGATATCTGATCTAAGTGGGCGTGGTCTGCGTAAGGTAGAGAGGGCATGACTGATGATAGTGTCCTGGTCCAGTCATGACAACGCGATTCTCAGCCTGCGCTCCAGCTGAGTAATCAATTTTATTAAAAAAAAAAAAAATTATATATTTTATATTCAAACTGAAAACATAATGTGATTAACACTCAAGTCATTCAAGTCATCGTGTCTCAAGTCAAGTCAAGTCCCGAGTCTTTAACTTCCAAGTCCGAGTCAAGTCTCAAGTATTTTATTTTTTGTCAAGTCAAGTCACAAGTCATAAAAATAGCGACTCGAGTCGACTCGAGTCCAAGTCACCAAGTCACAAGTCCCCTAGACACGCAAGGATACATTATAGACCAGACTTTTGGAGCCAGGGCCCAGAGCCCACACAAGCTGAAAACATACAGTTAAACCAAAAATTATCATAATATCAAAATATCATTGTTGGTATTTTTTACTAGTGGACACTATAGTTCATTGATGTGAGGATAGCTAAATAAACTGACATATTATTAAAAAAAATAAAAAAATAAAAAAAGAAACAGTGGACTACCAGTAAAATTTATTTAAAAAAAAAATGTTACCAAAAATTATTGAGACACTTTGACTTGATCATGTTTTGCTTAAATGTTTTTTTTTTTTCTTTAATTGCTAATGCAAACTGTTTACACCACAGACTTTACAAAATTAAGCATTGCTTGGTAATTGGTTAACATAAATTGGTATTATTTGTATACTGAACAGTGCTTTAATGCATAAGATCATGAATGTTACTTTGCAGGACAAAAAAAGGTCCATTGTCTATTGTCAATAATGAAGATGTATGAAGCAGAGATCACACAGAAGAAACTTTCTAACCATGTAACAATGCAAAACTCCTGATCACGTGGATTCCTAGATTTTTTTCCAGAAAACAAATAAATAAATGTAAAAAATATAAATGTGAACACACATTTAATGAAACTTTGATGTTATATACCATGCACACGGTGTGTTTGTTCTTTTAAATGCAACTTTAGCAAATACTGACAAGAGAAACTACAGAGTCTGGTGCCTCCTATGCCTCACCAGACTATAATTTGCCCACTCCATTTGACACATTTGAGACACTTCCTCTTGCTTGACTTTTCGTGGCAGAGGTCAAAATTCAGAGTAATTTGCGCATAAAACAGACCTTCCTGAAAACTCTCCTCCAGATTCACAAATGCTTCGTAAACATGAGATTTGACAGTTAAATGTGTATGTTAATGCATTAGCATAATCCCCACCGATGAATTACAGTTATGCAAATTGCATGTCCAGGAACGCAGTGAAAAATTCTGGTCTACTTTCTCAGGTTTAGCTCCAGTATATTGCATAAATGCAAAAAAAACATATAGGCCATATGCATATCAATAAATATGCAATTAACGTGTGTCCACCAAAGTGTTTTTAGCCAGCTGAAAAATTGTCAGGAGCTCTTCTTAAAACAACCAGCTGGTAAGGTTTGAGAACGCATTAGTGGCACAGTGTTTTTCCAGCTGAGATGCTTTAGTTGCTATAATTTGGAATATCCACTGCAGTAATGTTTTACTAGCATCTCATTTTGAAGAATATTACTGAATTTAAAAATGCAGTAGCCAGCAATATTAACTTATTTTATTGTTGTTCAGTTGTTGTGCAAGTAGGATGATTGGTCAGTGTAGTATTTGTCCCACCCCTCCTCCATTGATTGGCTGGGTAAAAAGTGACAGCATCCAGGGGTGTGTTTCCCAAAAGCATCATTAGCAAACTATGGTAGCTAGCTCCACTGAAATCTATTTGTAATGACGGAACTTGCGACCATAGTTGCTTTTGGGAAACACACCCCAGACTGTTTACACTTCCTTAATCTCCACTCTATTAAATAAATTAATAAAAAAAATGTAACTTGTAAAATATTATATATATAAAATTTCGGCTACTTAAAAAATATATATATATCGTAGCCTAAATTGCGCTTAGTCATAGCCAACATAATCTTTTCTTGATTTTGGAAAAATGTTTTAAACAAAAACAACTAAAAGCTTTAAAGACATTAAATAGGCTATAATATATATTGTTTTCTTTCCCTCCACAACAAATAATCTAAAGTTAACAGTATTTAGGCTATAAACGTCAAGCCAAAAACAAATTAATTTAATGGGAAACGAAGGCTGGTTTTTCTTTAAATGAACTTTGGATCGCATCACAATGAATAAACTTACCCTTTAGTTTTGTTAATCTGTTAATGATTTAAGTGAAATATATTGATGTTTTTGTGCCCTGGTGCGCTGCTGCTCTTCTCTGACAATGACCTGTTTCAACGGCAAACGCTTTAAGCTTTAGCTTGTCACCAGATTTTGTCATACAATTAATCATTCGTTCTAGAAACTGAAAGTGATCAAAGACATTTCTCCGAAGCACAATGTTACAAGAAAGAGGACTACCCAGTTTAGCTCCAAGTATTGAGAATACTTGCTCGCAACATTGACATGCAGTCAAAAACACTCTGAGAGCACAAATTATCCAGTTAGGTTTTGCTTGTTTGTGGTTGTAAATTAATAAAAATAATAAATACTTTGATTGCAAAAGTTGGTATACGTGTAGAAAGTTAATTTTTCTCTTTTTTTCTTTTTTTTTTAAAGTACAATATTTATTCCTTTTGTTTTTTTTTACAAAAGACATGAATTTTGCTAGCATATTTTCTTTAATCAGTTAGCAAGTCTTACTGGATAGAGTTTCAACTGAAACGTGCTGGGCGTTAGCCTACATGAAATGCATTAATGCCATGATAATTCACCACATTCATTACTGATAAATCAGTAAAGTAAATGGGAGAAATGGAGACAGCAAGTGCGCAATAAATTTTCGTACACAACGACATCACTGCTGGTGGGAGGGGCCCCATCTCTTTGCAGGGTGGCCTTTTTTATAATGTGAACTGAACAGTGCTTCAATGCATAAAATCATGAATGTTACGGTTCAGGACAAAAAAAAAGGTCCATTGTCTACTGTCAAAAATGTAGATGTATGAACACAGTTCACACAGAAGATTCTTTCAAGTAACATCATGCGGAACTCCTGATCTAATGAATTCCTAGATTTTTCCCATCAAAAAAATAATAAATGCAAAGAATGTAAATGTGAACACATTAAATGAAACTTTGATGTTATATACCATGCACACGGTGTGTTTGTTCTTTTGACTGCAACTTTAGAAAACACTGACAAGAGATACTACAGAGTCTGGTGCCCCCCAGGCCTCACCCGACTATAGACAGGATGTTTGAGTGGAAGAGACACTTCCTCTTGCTGGCCTTGTCGTGGCAAAGGTCAGTTCAACATACTCCACACTTGCCCTAGAGGTGGTGGCAGACTTTGTGCTCCACTTACCCTCTTACAAGTAGCTGGGAAGATGTCCTGACCCATTTCAGTGGTTGCTCTTTTCTGTTCCACAATTCAGAATAAGTGGGGGGGAAGCAAATTAATTTACATTTGAATGATACAATGCCAAATACACTAACATTGTGTATAATTGTATGCATTATTATTTTATAACTTCAGGTAATCACATCATGAATACTAGTAATTTTTATAATCAGATATTATATTTAAAAAAACCTCCCTTCAGACGTAAATAGCAATGATCTGTGTAGGGTCAGCAGGGGTCTTGATGACAAAGCAGAAATGAACTCTTGTGCTTCTCCAAAGTCTACTGACATGTGACATCTTTCTCAGTTTCTCAGTAGACCAACAAATCTGTACACTGAGCTTGCTAAATTTAGCTACGGGCTCTCTGTATGCCTGGTTGGCAAAAGGTCACAACACAAATAACGCAGTTGTGTCAGCAGTCACTCCTGATTCAACCTACATACTGTACTCCAAGCCAAGTCACTCCTAAGTTATTTATAATTAAACTCTGTAAGAATTCCAAGTTTAATCAGAATCCTTCAACAGTCATCTCTCCTTCCATCCTAACATCTCAAATATCACTTAAATGACAACAGAATGCAATGATCTCTGTGATAATCGAACACTTTGGCGTTGTTGCACAAATACATAATTGTAGTTTTTATCAGCTATTTACTTTTAACACTACTTTCTAAGCAGAATTCTTCAGTCTGCTACATACATTTCCTTTGTTCATGCAAAGTATCATGTGGTGTAGTATATAGCGCACAGGCCTTGTGAATTTCCTTTGTGGGTTTGTGATGCATCTAGCAAACATGATCCCTCGGGTCATGTTTACTGTTTTCCTAATGAGCTCTCTTATGAGTTTACCATATTGCAGAAACATTATGCCATTCAACACATACATTTCTATTACAACTATAATTTGTGTTTATATTAAAATGCCTGTGAAGTTATATATTAGCGTATCACACAATCGTATGCAGCTAGTCAACTAACTATGTTCTGTAGCATTTGCGCTATGTTGCTAAAACTATCTTTTGGATCTAATTGTTATTATTTCCATATCCAAGTTCTAGGGTATTATATGCAAAAGCCTAAACATTAATCTTGTAATTTTACAGTATGTAGTGAAACTTTACCAAAATAAATGCTTAAACATCTAAAAGAATATATATTCACATTTAAGGGGCTCTTCTTTTGGTAAAACTTTTCTGACAGCTTTCAAAATGGCCACCAGACAGTGTGAACACATGGAGACCCATGTCTCCAATGGTTTGATTGACTTGAAATTACAGTATTTAGTAACAAACACATTAATTGGTTAAAACATTAAGTAGGATAATGAATATTTTTTTCTTTTTATAATCAGAGTTCAAAAACTTAAGTGCTTAACAGGTACGTTTACCCTATCTGTGACTGAAGATACAACCCGAATTCCGGAAAAGTTGGGACGTTTTTTAAATTTTAATAAAATGAAAACTAAAGGAATTTCAAATCACATGAGCCAATATTTTATTCACAATAGAACATAGATAACGTAGCAAATGTTTAAACTGAGAAATTTTACACTTATATCCACTTAATTAGCTCATTTAAAATTTAATGCCTGCTACAGGTCTCAAAAAAGTTGGCACGGGGGCAACAAATGGCTAAAAAAGCAAGCAGTTTTGAAAAGATTCAGCTGGGAGAACATCTAGTGATTAATTAAGTTAATTGATATCAGGTCTGTAACATGATTAGCTATAAAAGCTTTGTCTTAGAGAAGCAGAGTCTCTCAGAAGTAAAGATGGGCAGAGGCTCTCCAATCTGTGAAAGACTGCGTAAAAAAATTGTGGAAAACTTTAAAAACAATGTTCCTCAACGTCAAATTGCAAAGGCTTTGCAAATCTCATCATCTACAGTGCATTACATCATTAAAAGATTCAGAGAAACTGGAGAAATCTCTGTGCGTAAGGGACAAGGCCGGAGACCTTTATTGGATGCCCGTGGTCTTCGGGCTCTCAGACGACACTGCATCACTCATCGGCATGATTGTGTCAATGACATTACTAAATGGGCCCAGGAATACTTTCAGAAACCACTGTCGGTAAACACAATCCGCCGTGCCATCAGCAGATGCCAACTAAAGCTCTATCATGCAAAAAGGAACATGGTCCAGAAGCGCCGTCGTGTCCTGTGGGCCAAGGCTCATTTAAAATGGACTATTTCAAAGTGGAATAGTGTTTTATCATGCATGTGAACATGGTCCAGAAGCGCCGTCGTGTCCTGTGGGCCAAGGCTCATTTAAAATGGACTATTTCAAAGTGGAATAGTGTTTTATGGTCAGACGAGTCCAAATTTGACATTCTTGTTGGAAATCACGGACGCCGTGTCCTCCGGGCTAAAGAGGAGGGAGACCTTCCAGCATGTTATCAGCATTCAGTTCAAAAGCCAGCATCTCTGATGGTATGGGGGTGCATAAGTGCATACGGTATGGGCAGCTTGCATGTTTTGGAAGGCTCTGTGAATGCTGAAAGATATATAAAGGTTTTAGAGCAACATATTCTTCCCTCCAAACAACGTCATCCCTTCCCATGCGGCGTTTCCCCAGCTGGACTGGTTTGATTGTTTTTAATGTACGCCTGAACGGCCGCCCCTTCCTCGCTCTTCTGGACTCCGGCAGTGCGGTCAGCCTCGTGAGGACGGCGGTGTTGCCCCGCGGCCTGAAGCCAAAACGAAGCTCTCTATCACCTGTGTGCACGGCGACACCAGGGATGTACCGGCACGACGGGTTACCATCGCGGCGGCGTCCGGCGCCTGGCCCATAGACGTCGGACTGGTCAAGGAGCTGCCGGTACCGGTCCTCCTCGGGCGAGACTGGCCAGGGTTTGACCAGTTGCTCGCCACCGTCACTCAGCCTGCCGGCCCGGCTGGGAACCGCCCATCACGGAAGCCCAGCCAGAAGACCCAACGGCGTCCCGTGCTGCTGGCCTCGGACAGCCCCAGAGATGGTGAGTCGCCCCCTCCCACTCCTAACCTTTACTATGATCTGTACCAACAGGTGGCGGGGGCTAGAGGGTTCTCCAAAGAGCAGCACGCGGACGACCGATTGAAACACTGCTGGGGCCAAGTAAGAGTGGTGGACGGAAGAGAAGTCCAACCGGCACCCCACCCCACTCCGCACTTTATAGTGCAAAATGGCCTGCTGTACTCTGTCGCACAGCGGAGGGGGGAGGAAAAGACGCTGCTGGTTGTCCCACGCAGCAAGACAGGAACGGTAATGGAGATAGCCCACGCACACCCCATCCGCCATCCGGAACCATCATCCGGCAGTGGCCCTACCGTGTCCCGGAGGCTCGGAGACACGCCATCGAGGAGGAAGTACAGGAGATGCTGAGGTTAGGGGTAATTGAACCATCTCACAGTCCATGGTCCAGCCCCATCGTCATGGTTCCGAAGCCCGACGGCACCCTCCGCTTCTGTAATGACTTCCGCTGCCTCAACAAAGTCTCCGAGTTTGACTGCTACCCCATAGCCCGCGTCGATGAGTTGTTGGATCGTCTGGGAAGGGCCCGGTTCATATCCACCCTCGACCTCACAAAGGGATATTGGCAAGTCCCCCTCTCGAAACAGGCCAAGCCTTCTCGACCCCAAAAGGACACTGGCAATACCGGGTCCTTCCCTTTGGCCTCCACGGAGCACCGGCCACCTTCCAGAGGCTGATGGACGTCCTCCTCCGGCCACATTAGGCCTACGCGGCGGCCTACATCGACGATGTGGTAATACACTCGGAGACTTGGGAGGACCACCTGGAGCGGCTGCGGAGGGTGCTACTGGAACTGCGCCCGGGCTGGCCTGTTTGCCAATCCACGGAAGTGTCACCTGGCCCTCTCGAAAGCAAAGTATCTGGGGTACCAGGTGGGTCACGGCCTGATCAGACCTCAGGAGAAGAAGGTGGCAGCAATCCTCTCTGCGCCGTGGCCCACCTCCAAGACGCAGGTACGGGCCTTTTTGGGGTTGGCAGGATATTACCGCTGTTTTATCCATAACTTCTCCTCCTTAGCCTCTCCCCTGACAGATCTGACCAGGAAGGGGCAACCGGAGAAGGTCTCGTGGACCCCAAAGATGGAGGCGGCAGATTTTTTTTAGTGTTTAATCTCAGTGAAAGCACTATTGCATGCTTCCAGTTGGCCATGAAAAAGGTTAACCATTCAGATACCATTTAACAAGAAAACTGTCTGTGCTTTGCCTGAATACAGACCACTGATGAATGAACACACATGAATCTAAATTCCAGCTATGCAAAATCAATAATGCTTCCACAAAGGCCATAATAAAAATGGCATTGCACCAGCTATACAATTCATGAAGACTTACACTGAAGTCAAAGTGAAACCCTGTTCACAGTCACATTTTACTACAATATATTTCCCTGTAAAAGAGAATATAAAATTTATTTAAAAAATTATGTTATAAACAGTGCCAAGCTGAATGATCTGCAGTAACACTACTTTTAGCCCTGGGGATTCCTGACCTTAATCCTCCAATAACATTGGCACACACTCAGAACAAGAACATGGATTTCTTACCACCGTAGCACACTCAAAGCCTTTCAACCACCATGACAAATGTTTAATTCAAAACATTGTTACCCTTGTCCTCACTTCCGAGGGCTAAAATGCCTTAAAATCAGTAATAAAAACAGAGCTGTTAGGTTTGTAATCTTCCAACCCAAGATATTCATATTTTATTCTACAACATAAATTGTCATACCCAAACCCATAAAAATAAATTTTAGCACTGGGCTGTCCTGCAGCACAATTTAGGCTAAGTTCACACTACAGGATTTTAAGCCCGATTTGCAAGTTTACAGGCTCAGGTCAGGCTGTGATCGGGGGAAAATCAGCGGGTGATCAGCACTCACTTATTTGTGAGCTACTCAATGATGCATCACAGAGGCTTGCTGATGCCTCGCAGACGGCAAACAAATATCTAGCATGCTAAATATCTGGACTGGTCAACCGACTCAACGTCACGTGGTGTCAGGTGTCTCAACAAGGCATGGGTTGAGGTCAGCGGAAGATAAACAGCGGCAGCAACTTGGCTTTAAGAAATGTTTGGAGACAAGAAATAGAGCAATTCAATTTACAATTTACAATTAGAATTTCTTACCAATGTACATTTTCAAATAAACAACTCCTGTTTCATTTCTTGATTCGTGTCATTACCATTCAATTTATTGTATGTGTTTTCGTGACAAAACGTTGTTTGGGGATTGTGTAGAGTTGGGTGACAGTTGTTGTCAGACTCGTGTAGTGTGTCACCCCCTGTTGCAGATCATTTACGCTGTGTCATGTAGTGTGAACACCACAACGACTTCAAGACAAACAATCAAGTCATGTAGTCTGAACAGCACAGCGATCTGCCAACATTTAAAATCCTGTAGTGGGAACTTAGCCTAAGGCTACATCTACATTAATCCAGGAACATTTGAAAACGGCGTTTTCATTTTTAAAACACACTCACACTCAAACACAAGCATTTTCCAAAAGTTTCATCTTACTGCATGTGTAAAACCTTGTAAAAGTTAATTGAGATGAAGTTTTCAGACAATAGTGCAGTTCGTAGTGCTTCTTAGTGATTTATGGCCTATTTTAAGTTTAAAATTTTCAATTTCTCATTATTCACTGACGTGTTCAGGTCACCATCAGATGTTTGATCTAAAACTGCCAGCTGCTATTTTGCTGCAAGACAACAAATTTTGAGAATTTTATGTGATCTTTTCAGGAACATGATAAGAAGAGTGTACAAAGTAACAAATCTTTAGCAACAGTGTGAAAGGTTATAGCACACACCAAGCACAATACCAGTATGAACATAAATATCTATTGGTGCAATACACGTCACATGACTAAAAATTGTTTTCTCATTGTTTTCAAACGCCTCCATTTTAACAATATACACTACAACACGAAAACAAAGTTTTGATACTGTGTAGTTGATGATACTGTGCAAGCCTGAGGTGCATACTGGAAATATGCTTATGATTGTTATTAATTCATATTTTATTAAAACATGCCAAAAAACCTTTGTTGAGTGATGTAGCCTAAATACATTTTATAATAGTTTATTGTGCATGCATATTGTATTTAAAGTTGCTTAAGCGAAATCAAGGAGTTTATAAGACTGGTTTATTTATTCTTTATATTGTAGTCCTGTAGAAACTCCACATTTGTGCTTCAATGTCTGTAATGTGTGCTGTAGGTGTGAAAATTTTAAGAATCTTTTCCAAGTTGTAGGCTAGTCAATATTTGTCAGTCAGTTGTATCTGACAAATGATCTGCAAATGAAACGGTGACCACAAACACCATTAATGTGAGTGAATTATATGTTAATAATACAGCAATATGCTTTCACACAAATAACTTTATTTTTTTAATTTTTCAATATATTGACACAAATTACTTGTTTGAATTTTTTATTGATACAAAATTGCACTGAGATGTTAGAAAAGAAATGCATAGAGACGTTACTGCTTGATAATATCAGGAACCGATTAATCTGCTTTTCGAACCAGTTAAATAAACCAATCTGTCCGAAAAGAACTGGTTCGCGGAAATGAATCTGACTTTGCATCAAAAGTGTGGATGGAAGGCCAAAATGCAGAGAAAAAGATACATTTTCAAACAAAAAATTATTAGTGTGAACAAGGCCTTACCTGCAGAGTTAAGCTTCAATACGATTTCTTGAAAGTTTATAATGATCCTGAAAAACATGATGAGCTGGTTCAGGTGTGTTTAATTAGGGCTAGAGCAGAAATGGGCCTGGAGGGTGACTGTTCTGCAGAGTTTATTTCCATCCCTAATTAAACACACCTGCCTATAATTTTCTAGCAATCCGAGACCTAAGTTGAAGGATCTCGATAGTACTCCACTAACCTGACAAGTCTCCAAACAAGCAAGATATGATCACTTAATAATTTGGTTACTCATGTATACTCAATTTAGCATTCCCTCTCCTCTGTTAACAGGCAAAAACTAATTTAGAAATTGTATTAGTTCAGCTTGTTGCTCAAGTTCTAAAGTTAAATATAATGTTCAGACAGCAGTCTAGTACATGTTTCCTCCATCTGTATTTGTAGTTCAATGCACTAACTTTTACTATGCCTAGGAGTTTGGGCATCTCATCTTTAAATTCATATTTTTATATGTACCACTAGTGTTGACCAACAGAAAGCTGCTTGATTTAAAAATGATTCCTGTGTTAGTGGTGCTTCACAGATTTCAACGCTCAATTTTGTTTGCAAAATTTGGTTGAATTTTGCTACTGTTCACACAAGCTGCAAAAACAGGTTATTCAGACATCATCTTAAGGTGTGTTTACACAGCAACAATGTACAAAAAAAATTTGAAAAGTTTTTCCATGGATTTTTGCATAGAGACAACAATGTCAAAATGATTACCATTCCCACAGATCTGTGAAAATGACTAAAAACTATGCATTATGCATGCCAGACCAGTAGT
The DNA here is from genome assembly GCF_963082965.1 of Carassius carassius. Classification (NCBI taxonomy): domain Eukaryota; kingdom Metazoa; phylum Chordata; class Actinopteri; order Cypriniformes; family Cyprinidae; genus Carassius; species Carassius carassius. Next base: position 17,354,199 of record NC_081780.1, on the reverse strand, counting down.
TGGCGATGAAACTTTGTAAAAAAACACTATGCCACATGTATGCATTTGTATAGAGTAGTTGTATCATATCCTTTGTGTCAGATTGATGATTTATGGCCTGATTTATGGCTTGATTTATGGCCTGATTTATGAGTCCTGTCAACGTTGATTGAAAAGGTTGTCATATGTGTACATGGTCAGATTTATGAGCTGATTTATGGCTATATGACCTGTCTGTCACAGTGACTGCCATGTCACCGAGGTCCTGTAACCCTTGATTGACATGATTGACATGATGGAGGAATGTGTAAATTAAAAGATCAAACAGATGTCAGATTTGACTTTTGATGTACGTATTACTGGATTTATGATGGTTTTATCTCTAACCTGAGCAGTGGTGGTTTCTATGGAGTTCCTTCCTGACCATGTTACTCACTTCCAGTCAGGAGGTGATTGTGTTCTTCCTGGAAAAAATCGCTGAGCAAAGGGTGGGTATTGACACCTTGACAGGATCAATGTTTGTTTGATCTATATGTTATATGTTAATATCTAGACACCAATAGTGTGGCTACCAACTGGTCTACATCTAGCCCTAAGCAAAGATGTGGTCTGGGCGTCTGGCTTCCGTGTTTGTGTTCTAGGTCAACACCTTTGGTGGATTGGTGTTTAGACACCAGAACCCAAAGCTTCTCCCCTGTCTGTTTCCCTACAGTGATGTAGTCGGTCTCCGGTATAATGTTTTAATATGTTTGTTAACAGGAATGAGGTTTGTTTGGGGTCGGAAGATATCCAAACATGTGTCCATCTCAAACACTAAATCGTTCAGTATATTAACAGCTAAGCCATCACTGTTTTGATTGTTTGCAACAATACTGGAATGCTCTGGCAATAAGAATGTACAAAATATGTTCCATGCCAATAAAGCACCTAAAAATTGAAAACTGAAACATAGAATTGAACATTTCACCAAAAACATTGCCCATCACACTTTCTATATGCTTTTGAAAAGGTGTTATGTTTGGGCATGTTTTTTCTACCTCATCTGTATGTGTGTATGCTAACACCTCTATAGGATCAGAACAACTTAATATGTAGCCCGATTAGATAAATATATGAGAAGGAGTCGTAAGTTAAAAATTATTCAACATCCTAACCCTTGCCCACGGTTTATCAGGGTCAAAACGAAATGATGATAATAGTTGAAACATCCTTAGCTTGTACATTTCTTTCATTTTAAAAATCACAGATTCTAGTGTGTTTAATCTTTTAGCGAATAATTTAAAAATAACATGATGCCTACAAAATAGTCAAATAGTCAAAGTGTATGTTTTCTGTTCTAGGTAAGAACATTTACACCAAGGGTTATAGGCAGAGTAAATAATTTGAAAATAGTAGTTCTTTCGAATGAGAAAGATTCAGTCATACATTTAAAAAGTTTTCTGAAGTAAAAATGATGTGTTTGTCAAACACATCCAAAGAGTTTTCTACTCGAGTGAGAAAAGCACTTGGGTGCATAAATGACAATGCTGGTCATCAGGTTATTAAAAAAGAAATGAAAGAAAATAGACAGTTTGCCTTGCTTTAGCGACACACAATGTGTTTAACCTTTTAAGCATGTTTAAAATTGTAGGTGTAATTATTTTACTGAGTTTAAGCAAAATGTATATTTGTTATTTTATAGTACACATACTATCTACAGGCTAGATTAAAATGAAAACATTTCTTAAATGACAACAAAAAGTAAAAACAACAAATACGATTTTGCTCATACTTAAAATTTTGTATACTTAGATTTGTATACTTAGATTACTTGTCGCATCATTTAATGAACTTTGATTTCTTTTAAGCAATATTGTTCAGCACAATGGTCAACCATTGTTGTTTTATTGTGCTTTATAAATAAAATGAACTGAACTAAAGCATGATTCTGTGCACATAATATGAGGTGCATGTTGTAAAGCCATTAACACAAGCACACATTGCTAGAAGGAAATGGATAGGAATGGTGGGCAAGGGTTAGGATGTTGAATAATTTTTAACTTAAGACTCCTTCTCATACGTTTATCTAATCAGCCTACAAATTAGGTTGTTCTGATCCTACAGAGGTTTAGCATACACACATACAGATGAGGTAGAAAGAACATTCCCAAACATAACACCTTTTCAAAAGCATATAGAAAGTGTGATGGGCAATGTTCTTGGTGAATAAATCTATGTTTCAGTTTTCAATTTTAGGTGCTTTCACTGTAGGGAAACAGACAGGGGAGAAGCTTTGGGTTCTGGTGTCTAAACACCAATCCACCAAAGGTGTTGACCTAGAACACAAACACGGAAGCCAGACGCCCAAACAACATCCTTGCTTAGGGCTAGATGTAGACGAGTCGGTAGCCACACTGTTGGTATCTAGATATTAACATATAACATATAGATCAAACAAACATTGATCCTGTCAAGGTGACAACACACACCCAATGCTCAGCGATTTTTTCCAGGAAGAACACAATCACCTCCTGACTGGAAGTGAGTAACATGGTCAGGAAGGAACTCCATAGAAACCACGACTGCTCAGGTTAGAGATAAAACCATCATAAATCCATTAATACGTACATCAAAAGTCAAATCTGACATCTGTTTGATCTTTTGATTTACACATTCCTCCATCATGTCAATCATGTCAATCAAGGGTTACAGGACCTCGGTGACATGGCAGTCACTGTGACAGACAGGTCATATAGCCATAAATCAGCTCATAATCTGACCATGTACACATATGACAACCTGTCAATCAACATTGACAGGACTCATAAATCAGGCCATAAATCATCAGTCTGACACAAAGGATAAAATACAACTACTAACACGTAATAAGCATAGATATGACGTCAACATTTTAGCAAATTTGCGTTTTTGTAGTTTACTCAAAGGTCCGTTGTTGTGTAAATCAACAGTCAAAATGCATATAAAGTTTTCAGGTTTAGTTGAAATTTGTGTTGCTTAAACACCCCGATAGTTATGAAATTACAGTCATGAGCTCATTAACATGCATACTCAAATTCAACAACTTGAATGACTGTGAACTACAACTGTACACTATGGCTAACCAATCAGAACAGAACTCATTTGCATACAGAACTTTGAAATATACTGAAGTCTGTTAAATTCTAATATACATAATACATAACATTATAACCTGACAAAAAAAATCAATATGGCCTTTTTTAAATGTAAAGTATGCGTTAGCTGGTTGAGGGTATTCTGGGTGACTGTTAAGGCATTACTCTGTTGTTACTAGAGTGTTCTAGCTGAATTGATTGCTTTGGGTTGTCTGTACAATGATACTACATTGTGTTCTGGGAGATCGGTAGGGTGTTCTGGCTTATTGCTAGGTATTTTTAGAGTGGTCTGAGTAGTATCTTGAACATTGGGAGGATTTTGTTTAAATAACTAATAAACTGTATATTGCAATTATAATATTAGTAAGTTTTGTCGTAAGGTAAATATTTGATAAGAGTCATGCATGACACAGGAACCTCACAGTATTTTTCTGTAATTGGTAATGCTTTTGTTTACCCTATAGAGAAGTGGTGGTAGAAAGGACCAGGAATATATCTCTAATCAAAGCACTTTACTGCTCTAAGCGAAAACCAGACAGGAGTGCACTGAACTGGCAAACAAATTCATCTGATCGTTAAGTGAGATCAATGGAACAGATGCTGGCGATTCACACACTGCCATTCATCTTTAAACATTATGTCGACCACTGACAGGTGTGTCTGGGCGTACTTTCTCATTCTGGCCCCCGTTTGCCTTCTGCCTCCATCATCTTCCTTTGTTTCAACCACGTGCAGCTTCATGCACTCTGAATTCCCCAGAGGAGTGTCCCAGGTCAAAGAGGTCATTGAGAAACGACCCATTGTAACCATTTGTCCTGATTGAGCAGGACTACAACAAATCTCTCTCTCTCTCTCTCTCTCTCTCTCTCTCTCTCTCTCTTTCTCTCTCTCTGTCTTGGAAGTGCTTGTGCACTACTAATCAACTCTGGCCACGCTAGCTACAGTAGTTTTTCTTCACTGCATCAAAGACATTAAGTCATTCCTGACAGCCGACAAAGGACAAATTGTTGAGGGATTTGGAACAGTAAAGGTCCTTGCAAACGAATATGAAAAAATTCGATTCGTCATCCTTTGCCATCAAAATGCTTGCTACGGATGTGAAAACAGAGAAAATCGAATCTGCTCCAGGTTTTTTTTTTTTTTTTTTTTTTTTTATGACCAACGTAGGTTTCAAAGGCAGTGTGTAAATGTGATCGACACACCATGAGGTCGTATTTATTTTTTAATGTGCAAAACTTTAGGATGAGAATTTCAGACTCTTAATGTCTTGATCCTAAATAATAAAGTTAAATTCAGTACAAATTAAGCTATTGTTCCTTTACAATTGCACTATGAAGTGCAAATGAATTACAAATTAAGAGTAATTTACATTATATTAGATTACAGTACATTATATTAATCCATTATTCCATACAAACACAAATACTGTCAGTTGTTTTGATGCAGAAGCAAAGTACACTTGGTACATGCTATGGCATTGGTAGCACAGACAGTTTTTGATACACCTATCATTACTAAATGCAAGCCATCCATATAATTTAGGATGATAAGTATGATTTCAGTGTTTAATGTCTTTGCCAGCCATTTTACACAATGATTCACACCATAATTAGAGGCATTTCATTGTAATTAGTGGTGTTTGCTAAGTCAGGCATCTCTGTTATTGCTTATTCATCTTGTCACTAACCCTTTTTTGTGACGCTTAGATGAATACTACCTTAAATTGTGAATATTTCCAATGAATGTGTCTTAAACTTGTTGATGAAAGGTGTGCTTGATATTTCTCAGTACAATTAATAACTTTGCTTTAGTCTGTTAAATGAAAACCCTTGGCGATATTGAAACAATTCATCAAGTATCTCAAATATCTGTCTTGTAAGTGCAACAGAAGGATGTTTGATTACCAACAGAGGTTTGTGTGCCTCCTTAATAGTGAACAGATAAGGCCAGTAACCTCATTGTCTCTGTCGTATTGATTTCACCTTTCTCTTTCTGAGCTGCACTGTCATCTAAAGCCCCAAACATGTTCATTTTCTCTCTCTTTCTCTGTGGCGCTCACTTACTCTCTCTTTCTGTCTCTCCACGCAGAGAAAAAAAATGCCCTTATTTGGCAGGCGACAAATCACAGTCCCTGCCCGACAAGCTCTTTGCCAATGAAAGCTGAGCAGTGGTGGATGCGGGCCAATATACCTGCCAAAGGAATGGCTTTGTGCTGGAGAGGGAACAGTGAGTGCATGAGTATGGATAGAGTCTGACCTTCCCAGGCCAGCACTCACAGGTACCAATCCACTTAAAAGCGTCAACAAATGCTGCAGGGAGAAGTTATTGTTAATCAACTAATTCAATCTGGGCCCCACTCTACTGAATCAATGCTTGCCACTGAGGCAGAAAGAGAAAGACCCCTGTCTGAAGGTACTCTGAATAGTGTTTCTAGTTCAGTGTTTAAAAAAAAACTGGTGATAAAAAGGTTAGTGAATGTTATTTAAATAGTATTTGATAAAATTCTGAATTAGTTTTCATTTTAATTTTAGTTTCCTTTTTTAATCTTTATATTAACCTTTATTTTTTCTGTAATTTTTAGTGCTGTCAAACGAATAATCACGAATTTGCATCCAAAGTAAAAGTTTTTGTTTACATAATATATGTACGGAGCCCCACTGTTACATACCTGGACTCATTTAGTGTGTTTTTGCCCCTGTGACCCAGTTTTCTGTCTTTGGTTTGATTAGTTCCCAGGTGTGTCTATTCTATTCCTCATGTGTTCCATGTCCCTGTTAATTTAGTGATTCCATCCACCTGTGTTTCCCCATTATCCCATCTACTTAAACCTTGTCCTTTGAGTTCAGTGTTGTCGGGTCTACTATCCACTTACGTGTGTCTACCTCTGTGCTCCATGTCTTGGATTTAATAAAAGCCTTATTTCGTGTATCCTCGGCTCCGTGTTCCTTCCGGCAGCGTAAACGGTAACAGAAGACCCGACCTAAAAAGTTTAAAAACTGCATGTTTTCCCTCCGTTTTGTTTTCCGTTTTTTCAGTCTTTTTCTTTCCGTAGTGTGTCATGGATCCCCTCTATAGCCCCGAAACGTTCTCTCGAGGACCATACCAGACGGTTTCTCTTGCTAGCTAATGCCACCAGCTACCCGGACCACGTGCTCTGCTCCTTTTATCACGCCAGCCTGAACTCCAGGTGCAGAGCGTTGTCGCCCGAAGATGGTCCTCGGGAGGAATTCGCCGCATTCGTGGAGTGGACTCTGGCGAGAAATGGGTCACCTCTCACCGTCTGCCCCATGGAGGATCTCGCCAGTCCCCCTCCCGACCCAGAGACCAGCCAGCCACCATCCCGCCACACGGAGCCAGAGCCCACCGCAGCCGCAGAGCCCGAGCCATCCTCTGACAGGAAGCAGGATCTCAAGAGCGCGACTGACCAGGTGTGTGAGCCGGGAACACCGTGCATCGTGGGAGTCCTCATGGAGATCGAGGGCATGGAGGCAAGCCCTGCCCACACTCCTGCGACTGAGGGTGAGCTTTATCCGGTCTCAGAAAATATGGAGCAACTTCTGGATCTTATAGACTGGTCTATGGAGGTAATCCCTAATTTTCCTGTTTCTCTGCTGGTTCCGTCCAGCCCTGATCTCCCTGTATACCCTCTCAGTCTCCCACTCCTACCTCCTCCAGTCAGTTCCTATGCTTCATTTCCGCTGGTTCCGCCCAGCCCTGAATTTTCAGTTTCTCCGCTGGTTCTGCCCAGCCTTGAATTTTCAGTTTCTCCGCTGGTTCCGCCCAGCCATGAATTTTCTGTTTCTCCGCTGGTTCCGCCCAGCCCTGAGTTTTCTGTTTCTCCGCTGGTTCCGCCCAGCCCTGAATCTTCTGTTTCTCCGCTGGTTCCGCCCAGCCCTGAATCTTCTGTGTCTCCGCTGGTTCCGCCCAGCTCTGAATCTTCTGTGTCTCCTGTGTTCCCTCCCAGCCTCCCTCTCCCACCTCCTCCTGGACCTGCCGGTCCCTCTACTCCACTTCCGCTGGTTCCGTCCAGCCCTGATCCTCCTGTCTTTCCTCCCATCCTTCCTCTCTCTCCTCCTCCTAGACCAGCCAGTTCCTCGTCATCCCAGCTGGTGCCAGTCTGGTGTCGTCGACCCCTTCTTCACCATGGCTCCTCCCGCCGTCAACTCCACCATGGATCTCCGTCCTGGCTGGTCTCTGGTGGACCATCTGGCTCCTCCTGCTCCTGTCTCCTCCCTGGCTCCTCCCTCCGTGGTCCCTGTCTGCTGGCCCCCTCCTGGGAGGCTGTCCTCCACCGGAACCTCCTCCCAAGTTCCCACCCACGCCTCCCTCTGTTTCTACGGTGCGAGGACGCACCTACCGGGAGGGGGGAGTAATGTTACATACCTGGAATCAGTTAGTGTGTTTTTGCCCCTGTGACCCAGTTTTCTGTCTTTGGTTTGATTAGTTCCCAGGTGTGTCTATTCTATTCCTCATGTGTTCCATGTCCCTGTTAATTTAGTGATTCCATCCACCTGTGTTTCCCCATTATCCCATCTACTTAAACCTTGTCCTTTGAGTTCAGTGTTGTCGGGTCTACTATCCACTCACTATCAACTTACGTGTGTCTACCTCTGTGCTCCATGTGTTGGATTTAATAAAAGCCTTATTTCGTGTATCCTCGGCTCCGTGTTCCTTCCGGCAGTGTAAACGGTAACAAATATAAGGCTAAATCATGTGCACGATTTAATAATTTGTTCCCTCAATGTACTAAAACGTGCACACGATTACTATAGAGTTCCCTCGATTTACTATTGCGTTCACTCGATTTATAAATTGTGCACACAATTTACTAATTCGTTCCCTCGATTTAGCAAATCGAGCTAACGCAATAGTAAATTGAGGGAACTCCATATTAATCGTGTGCGAACGAATTAGTAAATAGTGTGCACTATTTATTTTTTCTTGCTTGTCATGTGCGGGGCTCCGTATATATCTGTGTATATTTATAGGTTTATATAAATACAAACACGTGCATACATGTATATATTTAAGAAAAATGTTATGTTTATATATTAAATATATTTATATAAAATGGATAAACATAAATATTTTCTAAATATATACTGTATGTGTGTGTATTTATATATACATAATAAATATACACGTACACATAATGTAAACAAAAACATTTAGTTATATTTTCTTCTTTTAATGTATTAATCATTTGACAGCACTTGTTAGTACTTCTACTTATATCTATTTTATTTTAGTTAGTTCCTATTTAATTCCAACATGTTGCATCTACTACATTCAACTGTCTAAAAGTCAAGGCCTAAAAGACAGGAAAAGAAAAAAGTCAGGCTTAATTTTGACTTATCAGGGTCACTTTCAGCACTCTTCATTCATAACCATTTTATTCTACTGAATTGCTGACAAATTCATATGACTTTTTATGATCTATTTCATAAATTTACCATATCAATGTGTTTTCCCTTAAGTGAACCTCAGTAGTAGTTTTTTTTGTTCTCCAGAAATCGATCATTTTTTTAATTCACACCAATTTGTTCTAAATTCACCAAACCTTAAGTAACAACCTTTTATTGTGTGTTATTCCCAATCAAACTATAATTCTGTTGCATTATAATAAGGGTATGAAAATATAATTAAATTGTGTGTATTTAGAATACGAAAGTAAAATGGGGATACATTACAACTTATAAGGGGATGTTGATGAGGGTAATTACAAGACACACCTGAAAATAAGGACACGGAAAACAAGGAGTTAAAACACAATCTAATGAGTCCAGGGGCATGACGGGAGTATGGAGTAGGGTTAGGTGTTGGGAGGGTTTTATTGTCCCATTAAGTCCCAATAACTTATAATTTAAACTCAATACTTTATTGCATACTGTTTTATAATGTACTACAGTACTGATGTGTGCCACTATTTGCAATAAGTAAAAAGAAAATACTGCTATTTTTACATAGTGTAAACAGAAGCTATGGTTAAAGGTCACTTTAACCCACAGACTTACCCAGTGGCAAAAGTGTAAAAGTAGCCTAATTTTTGCAGACTGTGCAACACTGTCTGTGGTAAGAATTTGCATTTCGTTCAGACAATGGAAGGGAAAATATGATTTTTTCTTTGTTGCATATGTGTTCATGTTCATGACATTCCGTGTGTGTTTGTGTTCAGAAGATCAAGGGATAACTCCCTTTAGGATCACACAAATCACATTATTTAGAGATGGAAAAATCGTGAGTGAAAGTGAGTTTCACAGGCATACGGAAGATTGAGGCAGGTTAGCTAAGGTTTATTTATAGACCTCATTAGACAGATCCGGTTAGACTTTCACAGACATTTATGTTCACCCATTGAGATTTCCTACAACTGTGGATTGCATTTATGCACCATCACGGCCTCTCACGGACAAACAACATGCATAATTGCAAATATTTGTGCTGCTGCATGCACAAACATCCTTCTGTCGTCAACACACGCACTTCAGGCATTCTCTGTCTATCTATAATCTATTTTTCATATTGTCTAGGCGGTAGTTGAGTGTTTTAGGCCACTGTGTTGTGCCACAGAGAAAATAACATTTCGGCACATTGCCAAACAGCTGACAGTGTGTAATGCAATATTGTACTGTTGAGTACAGTAGCAGTCTGTGCCCTCTATAAAATCTGAGCTACTGATATTTAAAGATGTTTACAGAAGTGTGTGGCTGTAAAAGAATCCTTTTAGGTTTTCCCCTGAAGCAGCAAATGTGGATTAAACAAATGTCCTTTATGTGTCCATAGAGTTTTGGGGAAATCCAAAAGAATAGTTTGTTTTGAATCCTAGAATAGTATTTCAGTGATGTCAGTATTTTAGTCTATACATGGAATGACTCCAATGAAAGGCTTGGAAACTCACTCTCAGAGCTGCTGATATCATAGTTTAGATGGAAATAAATTATTGGCAATTATATATTACAATATTATTTAATCTTGAAAAGTACATTTAAATTTTTTATTTTAACTTATGCACATTAAATATGTTAAACGGAAGCTGAAACATGCAGTTGACATGAGAGCCAACGATCATTGTTTTAATGCATGAAGCACACACATTTCTACTTCAGTTATGACTTCAGGATTTCCTGTGGCTCAGTGGTAGAGCATTGCATTAGCAGCGAAAAAAGTTGTGGGTTCATTTCCCAGTGAACACACATACTGCATTAAAAAAAAAATCAACGGGTTATATGAGTTACTGTCATATTCACTTTGTGTGGTTTTTGAAGTTTCATTTTTGGACTTCCCATTAACTTGCATTATATGAAGAGAGATTTTTTTTTTTCTTAAACTCTTTGTTTTTGGTCATCTGATGAATGAAAGCCATAAATATATGGGTACTTTTCCTTTTTTAGTACTTGAGTACAATTTAAAGTTGTACTTTTTTACTTTTACTCAAGTATGTTTTAGATACTTTTAATTAAATTGAGTATCTGCACTTACACTTGAGTATAATTTTTGAGTACTTTTTATAACTCTGCTCATTGCTGAGGAATATAATGTAGCAATCTAGCATCTAGGCTATTTTATTAATAAAAGGTGCAGAACAGTGTTGATAGCAATTTTCTGTGTGTGGGCACCGCAGTCTGCGATTTCTGACCTCTCTTTTTTCTGTCTCTCTCTCTGTGTGTGTGTGTGTGTGTGTGTGTGTGCGAATGTGCGAGTCATACGGTTGAGGTCAAATGTTTTCATCCCCCTTTCAGAATCTGAATGCATAGACATTCTACTGAATTTAGGACTGGTGGTGGTGTTAAAATGTTAATTATTTTACCAAAATAAGATGCATGTTATTTTTTATTTAGTACTGACCTGAATAAGATATTTCACATAAAAGATGTTTACATATAGTCCAGGAGAAATAGCTGAATTTATAAAAATACCCTGTTTAAAAGTTTACATCATTCTTAATACTGTGTTGCTACCTAAATGATCCACAACTGTGTTATTTTGTTTAGTGATAGTTGTTCAAAAATCCTTCAGGTCCCACTAATTCTTTCATTTTCCAGCATTTTTGTGTATTTGAACCCTTTCCAACAATTAATGTATGATTCTGGGTAGTCTTTTCACACTGAGGACAACTGAGGGACTCGTATGCAACTATTTCAGGAAACACTCACTGATTCTCCAGAAGGAAAAACAATGCATTAAGAGCCAAGTGGTGAAGTACTGTGTTCATATATACACTCACCTAAAGGATTATTAGGAACACCTGTTCAATTTCTCATTAATGCAATTATCTAATCAACCAATCACATAGCAGTTGCTTCAATGCATTTAGGGGTGTGGTCCTGGTCAAGACAATCTCTTGAACTCCAAACTGAATGTCAGAATGGGAAAGAAAGGTGATTTAAGCAATTTTGAGTAGGGGTGCACCGAAATTTCGGCCGCCGAAAATTTTCGGCCGAAATGGCATTATCGGTTTCGGGCCGAAATAAAAAAAAAAACAGCCGAAAACGTAAACAGAAAATGAATGTCACCCGCCCCTCCCATCCGGGAGCAAGCGCTTAGGTTTCACTCACGGTCGAGCTGTTATCACGCGTCTGCCTATCAAAGATTAAGCATGTCAAAGGGCTGTCACAATCAAAAAAAGCTTGTCACAAAAGCTGCACAATCGATCGGACCAACCAACACAAGTTTCGAAAAACGAAAACAGGGAATCGATTTTAACGGCCTTCTCTCGGAGCGCGTCCAGCTCGTCACTATACGCTCGCAGCGAACGCGCGTCACACAGCAACTGCAGGTTCTGACACACACACACACACACACACAGAGAGAGAGCCTATTAGTGCATAATATCAATGTAGCCTTCAGTAATGTTTTTCATTGATGTTATGGCAGTCCACATTGCTGACTTGTGCGCGTCTCAAGCGCCCTCTTTACGTTCGCCCTAATGCCTGTTTAGTTGTCGGTGGATTTGCCTATATTTGGCGTTGAAAAACGGATCAAATGCCAAATATAGGCAATTTACTAACGATTCAATGAACACTTTGCCTATGTCTCAAAAATCGAACAGGATTTTTTTTTCACAAAAGTGACAGCCCTATACGAGAGGACACCAAAGTTGCAATATGTAACATTTGTTCTGCAAAAATCTCCAAAATTGTGGATTTTTTTGCACAATTTTTAAAAAACTATTTTATTTGATGGAACATAAAACTTGAAGAATAATTATTATTTATATTTATTGTAAAAAATATTTTATGTTTTGTTATGTAGGCTAACTGTTAATAAAAGTTTGATTATTATATTGTGATTTTTCAATTCAGATCCATTAAATCCAAGCAATATATATATACGTTTTTAAAAGAAGCCATTTTCGGCTTCAGTTTCGGTTTTGGCCAAGTGCATCCTAAATTTTCGGTTTCGGCGCAGAATTTTCATTTCGGTGCATCACTAATTTTGAGTGTGGCATGGTTGTTGGTGCTAGACGGGCTGGAGTATTTCACAATCTGCTCAGTTACAGAATTTGGCATAAACAGAATGAGAACATGGTTCCATCATGCCTTATTACCACTGTGCAGGCTGCTGGTGGTGGTGTAATGGTGTGGGGGATGTTTTCTTGGCACACTTTAGGCCCCTTAGTGCCAATTGGGCATCTTTTAAATGCCACGGCCTACCTGAGCATTGTTTCTGATCATGTCCATCCCTTTATGACCACCATGTACCCATCCTCTGATGGCTACTTCCAGCAGGATAATGCACCATGTCACAAAGCTCGAATCATTTCAAATTGGTTTCTTGAACATGACAAAGAGTTCACTGTACTAAAATGGCCCCCACAGTCACCAGATCTCAACCCAATAGAGCATCTTTGGGATGTGGTGTAACGGGAGCTTCATGCCCTGGATGTGCATCCCACAAATCTCCATCAACTGCAAGATGCTATCCCATCAATATGGGCCAACATTTCTAAAGAATGCTTTCAGCACCTTGTTGAATCAATGCCACGTAGAATTAAGGCAGTTCTGAAGGCGAAAGGGGGTCAAACACAATATTCATATGGTGTTCCTAATAATCCTTTAGGTGAGTGTAAACTGTCAATTGTATATACATTAAATACCAATCCAAACAGAAATGTTTCACTTATTTTTACTGGAAAAACAAGACACAAATACTAACAATATATTTAAAGAAAATAATTATTCACACTGTAATCTGTGTATCACAATGAAACTATGTGGTATAGATAATGAAGGCCTAGTTTCAGGTTATTTAATGTGCAGATTCTTCCCAAGACAGTCACTTGGGCATTTTAAATCACTTTCGCCATTCTTGCTTGTTTGATCTAATGCATCTCTGCTTGAATGTGAGAGTGATCGGAAAAAGGACTTGCAACTTGCAAGCACATATGATCGTTGACAGTGAAAATAGTGGTTTGCAACTGATGCCAGTGTATTATATGATTTAATCTTAAATAGTTTCAAGTCAGATATACTGGAATGAAGATTTCCATCTTTTTGCAGGCTGATCATTAAACACAAGCTTTGAAATATTTTTTGGATTTGTATAATGAAAAGGTCATCAATTACCCATATTGCCCCTGTGGAAAAGGTGCTCATGATTCAAGAAATAGACTGCACTTCATCAGCATTCAGTGTTTCTGTATCACGTTCATTGCGTTTTGTCTGAGCATTTTCAAACAGTCAGTCATCGATACCTTAAAAGGGTCAAATATGTTTATATACCACTATATATAAAGTAAAATGTGACGTTTAAAGTGATATTAAAAGCCTTGTTGTGGCAGGTTCTTACCATCATCTCATCCCACTCTTTCCCAGACACTGAAAATCACTTAAACATCGATTCAAGACCTTAAGTGATCTGGATGTATCACTACCTTAACCGGTTCATATTGCTTTAGTGCTTTTATAAACTGACAGCATGTCACGAGATGGAGATCAGAACAGAAAACAGGATGTCCTAAACACGTTTTTGTTCAGGACACAGACTTTATATTGTAATTGATTTACACTACAGATGACCAAAGCCAACACACATGATGAAGACTTGGACTTCAAATACAAACGTGTGACGACAAAACTCAAAACCTACTGTGTTCTCGCTGTTCTTTTCAGATAGGTCCATGTTTCTTTTTATGCGATAACCACAGGTTCAATAACTTATAATTTAAACTCAATACTTTATTGCATACTGTTTTATAATGTACTACAGTACTGATGTGTGCCACTATTTGCAATAAGTAAAAAGAAAAAAAAAAGAAAATACTGCTATTTTTACATAGTGTAAACAGAAGCTATGGTTAAAGGTCACTTTAACCCACAGACTTACCCAGTGGCAAAAGTGTAAAAGTAGCCTAATTTTTGCAGACTGTGCAACACTTTCTGTGGTAAGAATTTGCATTTCGTTCAGACAATGGAAGGGAAAATATGATTTTTTCTTTGTTGCATATGTGTTCATGTTCATGACATTCCGTGTGTGTTTGTGTTCAGAAGATCAAGGGATAACTCCCTTTAGGATCACACAAATCACATTATTTAGAGATGGAAAAATCGTGAGTGAAAGTGAGTTTCACAGGCATACGGAAGATTGAGGCAGGTTAGCTAAGGTTTATTTATAGACCTCATTAGACAGATCTGGTTAGACTTTCACAGACATTTATGTTCACCCATTGAGATTTCCTACAACTGTGGATTGCATTTATGCACCATCACGGCCTCTCACGGACAAACAACATGCATAATTGCAAATATTTGTGCTGCTGCATGCACAAACATCCTTCTGTCGTCAACACACGCACTTCAGGCATTCTCTGTCTATCTATAATCTATTTTTCATATTGTCTAGGCGGTAGTTGAGTGTTTTAGGCCACTGTGTTGTGCCACAGAGAAAATAACATTTCGGCACATTGCCAAACAGCTGACAGTGTGTAATGCAACATTGTACTGTTGAGTACAGTTTCAAATCATCTTCCAATAAAGTCAACGAGAAGTGACATTAACAACATGGTTTGAATTTCAAACGTACGCCTGGTATTTGAAAGAAGCGTTGTGTCGCTTGAAAGCTGAAGGCAAGATGAATGACTTTTACTGTTGCTACTGCTGCCATCTAGTGGTCAGTTAAAGACGTAAATGGAGTAGGCTACTGTTGTTATTTTTTATATTCCCATGTATTAATTACAATTTATTAAAATGTTTTATACATAATCTTCCCAGTTACTTTGTCTAATTTTGCTCCGCTAATAAAATATTTTCCAAACTATTTAGGACACAGACATATTCAAAACAATATAAATGTAATTTTTTACTAATGTAATGTAGCCTACACAGTAGCTGATTATGTAATCTAGATTACATAATCACACACACACATATACATGTATGTGTGTGTGTGTGTGTGTGTGTGTGTGTGTGTGTGTGTGTGTGTGTATATATATATATATATATATATATATATATATACAGAAATATATAGTTGCTGGTTTATGCTGGTCCTTTGTCAGCACGTGACCATCATAAACCAGCACATGACCAGCATAAACCAGCAAAGGACCAGCATAAACCAGCAAAAGGACCAGCATAAACCAGCAACAGACCAGTATAAACCAGCAACAGACCAGCATAAACCAGCA
Source organism: Carassius carassius (assembly GCF_963082965.1). Taxonomy (NCBI): domain Eukaryota; kingdom Metazoa; phylum Chordata; class Actinopteri; order Cypriniformes; family Cyprinidae; genus Carassius; species Carassius carassius. The sequence continues at coordinate 17,338,482 of NC_081780.1, read as the reverse complement.
ACAGACTGGCATAAACCAGCAAAAGGACCAGCATAAACCAGCAAAGGACCAGCATAAACCAGCAACAGACCGGCATAAACCAGCAACAGACCGGCATAAACCAGCAAAAGGACCAGCATAAACCATCAAAGGACCAGCATACACCAGCAACGGATCGGCATAAACCAGCAAAAGGACCGGCATAAACCAGCAAAGGACCGGCATAAACCAGCAAAGGACTGGCATAAACCAGCAAAGGACCAGCATAAACCAGCACATGACCAGCATAAACCAGCAAAGGAACAGCATAAACCAGCACATGACCAGCATAAACCAGCAAAGGACCAGCATAAACCAGCACATGACCAGCATAAACCAGCACATGACCAGCATAAACCAGCAAAGGACCAGCATAAACCAGCACATGATAGGCATAAACCAGCAAAAGGACAAGCATAAACCAGCAAAGGATGAGCATAAACCAGTAAAGGACCGGCATACACCAGCAACGGACCGGCATAAACCAGCAACAGACCGGCATAAACCAGCAAAAGGACCAGCATAAACCAGCAACAGACCAGTATAAACCAGCAACAGACCAGCATAAACCAGCAACAGACTGGCATAAACCAGCAAAAGGACCAGCATAAACCAGCAAAAGGACCAGCATAAACCAGCAACAGACCGGCATAAACCAGCAAAAGGACCAGCATAAACCATCAAAGGACCAGCATAAACCATCAAAGGACCAGCATACACCAGCAACGGATCGGCATAAACCAGCAAAAGGACCGGCATAAACCAGCAAAGGACCGGCATAAACCAGCAAAGGACCAGCATAAACCAGCACATGACCAGCATAAACCAGCACATGACCAGCATAAACCAGAAAAGGAACAGCATAAACCAGCACATGGCCAGCATAAACCAGCAAAGGACCAGCATAAACCAGCACATGACCAGCATAAACCAGCAAAGGAGCAGCATAAACCAGCACATGACCAGCATAAACCAGCAAAGGACCAGCATAAACCAGCACATGACCAGCATAAACCAGCAAAGGACCAGCATAAACCAGCACATGACAGGCATAAACTAGCAAAAGGACAAGCATAAGCCAGCAAAGGATGAGCATAAACCAGTAAAGGACCGGCATAAACCAGCACATGACCAACATAAACCAGCAAAGGACCAGCATACACCAGCAACGGACCAGCATAAACCAGCAAAGGGCCGGCATAAACCAGCAAAGGACCAGCATACACCAGCAACGGACCGGCATAAACCAGCAAAAGGAACGGCATAAACCAGCAAAGAACCGGCATAAACCAGCACATGACCGGCATAAACCAGCACATGACCAGCATAAACCAGCAAAGGACCAGCATAAACCAGCACATGACCAGCATAAACCAGCAAAGGACCAGCTTAAACCAGCACATGACCAGCATAAACCAGCACATGACAGGCATAAACCAGCAAAAGGACAAGCATAAACCAGCAAAGGATGAGCATAAACCAGCACATGACCAACATAAATCAGCAAAGGACCAGCATACACCAGCAACGGACCAGCATAAACCAGTAAAGGGCCGGCATAAACCAGCAAAGGACCAGCATACACCAGCAACGGACCGGCATAAACCAGCTACAGACCGGCATAAACCAGCAACAGACCGGCATAAACCAGCAAAAGGACCAGCATAAACCAGCAACAGACCAGTATAAACCAGCAACAGACCAGCATAAACCAGCAACAGACTGGCATAAACCAGCAAAAGGACCAGCATAAACCAGCAAAGGACCAGCATAAACCAGCAACAGACCGGCATAAACCAGCAAAAGGACCAGCATAAACCAGCAAAGGACCAGCATAAACCATCAAAGGACCAGCATACACTAGCAACGGATCGGCATAAACCAGCAAAAGGACCGGCATAAACCAGCAAAGGACCGGCATAAACCAGGAAAGGACCGGCATAAACCAGCAAAGGACCAACATAAACCAGCAAAGGACCAGCATAAACCAGCAAAGGAACAGCATAAACCAGCACATGACCAGCATAAACCAGCAAAGGACCAGCATAAACCAGCACATGACCAGCATAAACCAGCACATGACCAGCATAAACCAGCAAAGGACCAGCATAAACCAGCAGATGACAGGCATAAACCAGCAAAAGGACAAGCATAAACCAGCAAAGGATGAGCATAAACCAGTAAAGGACCGGCATAAACCAGCACATGACCAACATAAACCAGCAAAGGACCAGCATACACCAGCAACGGACCAGCATAAACCAGTAAAGGGCCGGCATAAACCAGCAAAGGACCAGCATACACCAGCAATGGACCGGCATAAACCAGCAAAAGGAACGGCATAAACCAGCAAAGAACCGGCATAAACCAGCACATGACCAGCATAGACCAGCAAAGGACCAGCATAAACCAGCAAAGGACCGGCATAAACCAGCAAAAGGACAAGCATAAACCAGCAAAGGATGAGCATAAACCAGTAAAGGACTGGCATAAACCAGCACATTTGTGACTTTTGTGCAAGCACCTTAGCACGACCTATATTTACGTTTTAAAGTTAAGCGGCCTCTAGCAGATGGAAAAATATTGACAGTATCGCGTATAACGTCATTACCAATCAAAAGGCACGTTTATTTAAATGCAATGTTTCGTCTTTTTACACCGATCTCACAGTAATTCGTACATATTTTACTAGGTGGCTTATTCGTTAAAATTACCACACCTAACCCAACCCCTAAACCTAACCCTCACAGAACTCATGCTAAATTATGATTTATTGAGCATATACATTTTCGTGCACGTCCGTTCCCTGGGATCGAACCCATGATAGCATGATTACATATCAACGTATAATGCAATAATCTGCCAACTGTGCTACACGAAATGCAAATCAGAGTGCAAATAAAAGAGTACAAAACATTAATATGAAAATGACCTTTTGCCGATAGGGGCGCAATTGTAGTATACGCTCTGATGGGTCGTATTTCAGAGATTTGGACAAATGACCTATACGAGCGTATTGGTTGGAGGACAGGTTGGTCACATCCAAGGATTGTCCTGTTCTGTGTCTTGTGTTTTTCTCCCCATGTTCTCCCCATTGACCTAGTTTCTCCCTTGTGTCATTTATGTTCATTAGTTCCAGGTGTGTCTTGTTTATTCCTTAATGAGTCCCATAAATTAAGCCCTGTGTGTTTCCATGTCTAGTGTCCAGTATTGTTTTTTTTGTTGTTGTTTTTTTATTATATTTATTTCATTCATTTAAAAACAAATGCAACAACAGCATTTAACATGAATGAAAAGGAGCAGAAAGAAGTAAAAAAAACTTATAATGTCTGCCCCCTATCAACACAAAATCATTTACAGTTCCAGTGCATTTAAGCTGTCTCATGCAGCCATCTCTTCTCTTTCTCTAAGACATCAAAACACAAAATAATAAAGTTAATCTTCTACTCCGCAGTATTATATTTCTGCAACAGTGATAATTTAACATACTCCTTAAACACTGTTACGTCCCTTTTGGTCTGTCTGTGTTTTTATGCTGTTGTGAGAGGTGTTTGTTTTTATCCAGGAAGAAGACCGGATTGGTTCCTGCAGTCTGATTGGTGCCATGCCCTGATTGATCAGCTGACTCCTGGACGTGTATAAATGCCTCCTTTGTTGCTACTTCATTAGCCCTTTTGTGCTCACTTGCTGTTTTGCTTGCCTGACTTTGTTATCTGCTGCTAGAGGGTAAAGATTTGAGAGTGTTTGTCTTTTGATTGTTTATTTGAGTGTTTGGACTACAGCCTGTTTAACGACTTTGAAAATAGATTATCCCCTTACATTGTTCTGTTAGAACTAAATTGTATATATTGTACATAGTAAATTGGGAGGTAGGGAGACCGATGCCACCTTTTTAATTTGATATTTTTCTGTGCCTGTTTTGGATTAGGGAGTTAGGGAAGTAATTGTATTTTTCTTTTCTTTTCTTTTCTGGATTAGGGCAGGAAGAGGTATATTCCAAATTAGTTGTTTTTGTTTGTTATTTTGGCCTTGTCGGCTCCTGAGGTAAAATCCCAAGGTAACATAAATCTGTTAATTTACTCAAATAAATACTGTTTCATACACTTTTCTATAACAAACCGCACTGTTGTTGTTGTTTTTTTTCATATTAAGTCCTTTACCCTAGACGGGGCGTAACAAACACATAAATGGACTTTGAAGTTTTAATTTTACAACCAAGACTGTTCCACAAACTGACTCCCTTGATTGTGACACATTTTTCCTTTACAGCCGATTGGAACCTGGGTTTTGTAAAAACCTCAGTACCTTTTAGTTCATATCTGCTTTTCTTCTTGGTGAGGACGATCTCAGTGATACTAATATTACACTGGGACAAATCTGGTGAAAACTCTTAGATTAAAGATAACCAAAACCCTTCTAAAACCAGCCAACAGACCAGCAAACCAGGTTAAGCTGGTTTTTCTCATTTCTTTCACCAGAACAGTTAAAATGATTAAACATAAGGAATTAGGAAGTTAATATATTTATCTAATTGTAGTAACTTGTCTGGCAGATCAATAATAATATGCAAAGTAATATAATATTGCATTGTTAATGTTCATGTTGTTGCTAGACTTAGATTTGTGATGTTTTAATCAGTGACAACTTTTGAAATCAGGAAGCAACTTTATTATTTACAAATTTATTATTTTTGAGTTTTGAAGATAATTTATAAAATAAATCAAGCAATAATTGTAACAAAAAACAAATATTGAAATTTGAACTGAATTTTTCCATGACCATGTAATTATATATTTGGTAGCAGTGTAATAAGTGGGATAGTGTACATTCAACCGGAACTTACTTTAATATAAAGCCTCCAGGGAAACACAATACCAAACCTGATCACCCTGTAAGGGTTTAGTTTGTGATAATTATGGACTGAATGTACATTATCCCTTAATTCTTGACACTGACTACTGTATTTATGGCCACAGAGAGATTCAAATCTTTGTCACTGATCTTAATGTTGTTTCACAACAGGGACGTTGTTCAGTCTCAAGTGCTGACATTGAGAAATGTTACCATAAAAATGACTCTTGAATCAACCTTTAAATTGCATTATGAAAGTAGTGATTTGAATATAATAAAAGATGCTGTTTCGTCTTTTTCTTTTTATGCAGAGATAAGTCAAGTTAACCAGAGAACAAGGGCTGAACGCAAGGTCAGGTGTGTGTAAAATAATAAGGATGCTCAAGGTCTTGCAGAAGATCCAAATAAGAGTAGAATTTGGGGTGGAAGTAAACAAAACGTTATTTAGTGATTTAGACTGATATGAATGTTAGTGATTGTGATTTTGAATGTTTAATCATCTGGAATGTTTAATCATCATTATTGTATTATTTGGTAAAATAGAAATGAAATTTTTACAGAAATTTTATTCTGGTATTTTGACAAATGTTTATGTAATATGAATGATTTTAAAAGCTGTTTCTCAGCTTGATGACATGTGTCTGAAGCAACATGAAGCATATATTTTGTTTATTTATCTTAAAGAATTTTATATTTTAAGATGCTATCACTTTTGGTTATTCTATAATTACTCTTACTAGCCAATGTGCCATAACAATACAAGCATTATACTGCAACATTTTACATTAATTTACAATTAAGTGCCTGTTGGAAACTGCCTGAGAACCAATGTTTACACACTGCTTGTGAAAAAATTTTCAGCTGGACAGTTTCATTTTCAATCTCTAGAATTTAAATATTCAGAGACATGTTCAAAGGATTAAAAAAAAGAAAAGAAAAAAAAAATCAAGGATATACGCAGCAATACTGTGTGAATACTGAGCAATAACATCTGCAGTATCCGATAGACTATTCAGCATATTTACATTACAGTTCACAAAATGTACAATCAATGTTGCATCAAATTACTAAATTATGATAAAACAATAATTTGGGTGTGAGTTTTATTTACAAACTGAACTGTTTACTTAGAAGTAACAACATGCTTTGCAAAGAGTCTCTAGTATCAAATGGATACCTTTTTATGTAATACTTGATGGGGAAAAAATCGAAATAAAATTATAAAATGATAAATGTGGCCTTATTTAACACACACACACCGCTACTTTGACCCAATATTCATTTTCCACAGAATATTTTAATGAATTCCAATCATATTATACTTTTAATCACATATCAAGTTAATTATGGTGTCTAAAAGCATTTGGTGAAAAAGTTTTTTTGTGTTGGTGCTGGTCATTTTTGAACAATTGGCACAAATACTTTTCTCAAAAAGTATAGACTGAAATGGTAGCTAAGTGCTAAGTAACTATCAATGTATTCCAGCGTCTTGGAACTACAGTATATTTGGTAAGTAGACTTATCATGTGTTTTCCAATTATAATTTCACAACATTACTTAAGAACAGGTCTGAAAGTGTCCAATAACAGTTATAATGGTTTTGTCAGTGGCTTCCTTTCTAAAATGTCAGCCATTTGATGTGGTAAGTATAACTGCTAATTGAAAGATGTATGTCGAAATATTGTCATTGCTTATCTTTCTATGAAGCACTTGGTTTCATGGCATTGAGCTCAAAGCTTCTCATGTTTATGTAAATAGGTAAGTCAACCCAGTTTACACTGTTACCATTCCAAAAGGATTTTCCAACATATTTTAAATTAGCCTAATTTAGCTTAAGATGTAACTATGCAGTTCACTAATACTTTAACACGTTATCTAATATTTCAGCTAATATTTCAAATTTTTAAAAAAAAGGTACTTTAGTCAAACGGAAACAAGAAACATTTCATAGAAAGTCAAAGTTCGACTGGTTTTAATGTCTCTTTGTTTAGAAATGCGAAGATGGATTTATGCAATAAGAGCTATGAATTATGACCTTAAATATGATGTCATCTGTTATGCATTAGGTAGGTGACACAATTGTTCTACAGTAATTTACCTTTTTGTATCGACAGTAGTGAAGTATTTTTACTCTGCTTTAAAAGTACTTTTCAAGTGTCTGTTCTTTATCTGTTTTTCTTTTTTTTTTTTGAGAAAACCTTTACTTCACAACATTCCGAAGCATAATACTGTACTTTTTACTGCACTACCTTTCGTATTAAATTTAATTTAATAATTACATTAGAAGTCTAGTACTTTCTTACTTTTACTTTTACTACATTTTTAATGTTCTTAAGTATTAAAAGAAAAAAAAATGTGGGGGACAAAATTATCTATGAAATGTAGTGCAGTAAACGAATGACATTATGCTTAATGTAAAAGTTTTCCAAAGAAAAACACTGAAAGTTCAGATAATTTTTTTAAAATGTACTTGAGTGAAATAAAAATACTTCACTACTATCCAGATCTGAAATATGATTGTAGATTTATTCTGTTTGATCCAGGATGCCATTTTTCACATAGCCTACTTTACGTATAAAATACGTAATCAGATTACTTTTTCAAGTAACTATTAAAGGAACGCATTACTTTTAAATGTTCACATTTTTTCCCATTTATTCCCAGAGTCACTTTCTTCAACCTGAGGCTTATTCATTTCACTTTTAGTGTGAAAGGACCTTTACAATTGAATTGACAAAAATTCAACTTTTGGGTTTCTTGTTATTAAAAAATAAATAAGCGACCCCAGTCCAGGTAACAAAGAGTAATGCCAATGAAATCTAATGCATTACTTTCCATAAAGTGCAACAAGGTAACACTATAGTAACTATGGAGTAAGGAAATATTGTAATGCATTACTTTTAAAAACACTGCTTTGCAGTAAGAGTAATATTTATATAACAGAACAATAAAAGTTTCATTGTTTTTAAATCTCACTTTAGGAAGAAATAACAGCATTATCTAACAGCAACATTGCAGCCGGTACGTCTGTTGGCTTATTTACCATTATAAATGTTTGTCACCTTACGAAATTATGTATAAATTGTTCGTAAAAACTTGTGTAAAATCTTGTGTAAACTGAATGTGTAGTTTAGGTAAGAATATATATATATATTTTTTTTTAATAAATTCTAATAACTATAGTAATCTATAATAATCTAGTATCCAGATATTCAACTCTTCTAAATGAAATGCAACATCCATGTAAGAAGGTTTTTTTTTTTTTTAAATCCTAATAGCACCACTACTATATGTTCTCTTTAAGAACCCAATCTTATAATTTCTTTTTAAATCATTCATAAAATCATTCTTATGTAAACTAAATTTGACATTTATGTTAGAATGATTGTACAAATTCTTATAGCGACACGGGAAACCATACAAATTTTTGTAAAAAAAAAAAAAAAAAAAAAAAAGTGAAATATAAACTGAAGAAAAAAAGGCCTGAATGTGAGATTAAAATTTTATATTTGTATTCCATGGTGGAAATAAGCTTCCATTTATTTTGTAGTAAAAAAAATACGCTCAGGCTCGGCTACGCGATTCAGTTCGCCCGGCGTCCACCCCAGGTTTCGGGGTGTCCATGCGACGATGGTGGGCAAAGATGCCCCTGTCATGAACGAGCGTGCACAGTCACTGCTGAATTGCCTGAGACTATTCGAGGGCAAGAGAGCGGTTCCACTGAAACTGTTTCAGAGGCTCCTGGGCATATGGCGTCCGCGGCGGCGGTCATGCCACTCAGGCTACTCCATATGAGACCGCTTCAGCACTGGCTTCACGACTGAGTCCCGAGATGGGCATGGCAACAGGCCACGCTGCGAGTGACCATCACTCCGGCCTGCCGCCGATACTTCACCCCATGGTTGGACCCCTCGTTTCTACGGGCCGGCGTGCCCCTAGAACCGGTGTCCAGACATGTTGTTGTGTCAACAGATGCCTCTGCCACGGGCTGGGGTGCCATGTGCAACGGGCATGCTGCGTCGGGCTCCTGGACAGGACCCTGACTTCAGTGGCATGTCAATTGGCTCGAGTTGCTAGCAGTACGGCTTGCTCTGCACCGCTTCAGGGCCCTGCTGAAGGACAAGCACGTTCTGGTCCGTACGGACAACACTGCGACCGTAGCGTACATCAATCAGGGTGGTCTACGCTCCAGCCGCATGTCGCAACTCGCTCGCCATCTCCTCTTGTGGAGTCACAAGCATCTGAGGTCGCTTCGTGCCATTCACATTCCGGGCAGGCTCAATCGTGCAGCCAACGAGCTCTCACGGCAGCAGTCTCGCCCTGGGGAATGGAGACTCCACCCCCAGTCGGTTCAGCTGATTTGGGAACAATTCGGAGACGCTCAGGTAGACCTGTTTGCCTCTCCAGAAAATTCCCACTGCCAGTTGTTTTTCTCCCTGACCGAGGGCACTCTCGGCACGGACGCCCTGGCACACAGCTGGCCACTGGGCCTGCACAAGTATGCGTTTCCCCCAGTGAGCCTTCTTGCACAGATGTTGTGCAAGATCAGGGAGGACGAGGAGCAGGTCCTCATGGTTGCGCCTTTTTGGCCCGGCCGGACCTGGTTCCCTGAACTTGTACTCCTCGCGACAGCCCCTCCCTGGCCAAATCCTCTGAGGAACAACCTTCTTTCTCAGAGACGGGGCACCCTCTGGCACCCACGTCCCGATCTGTGGAACCTACATGTGTGGGTCCTAGACGGGTCACGCAAGGTTTAGGTACCTTGCCACCACAGGTGGTAGCTACCATCACTTCAGCTAGAGCCATGTCCACCAGATACGCCTATGCTTTGAAGTGGAACCTCTTAGTCACTTGTTGTTCTTCACGGCGTGAGGACCCCTGGAAATGTCCGATTGGGTCAGTGCTTTCCTTTCTTCAGGAGGGGTTGGAATGAAGGCTTTCTCCTTCTACCCTCAAGGTCTATGTGGCCGCCATTTCGGCTCACCATGACCCTGTTGAAGGTAAGTCTCAGGGGAGGCACGATCTGATCATCAGGTTCCTGAGAGGAGCAAGGAGGCTCAATCCGCCTCGCCCTCAGCAAGTCCCCTCTTGGGACCTTGCAGTGGTTCTATCGGCACTGCAGAGGGCTCCCTTCGAACCCTTGCTCTCAGTTGAGCTAAAGTTTTTGTCTTTGAAAACTGCACTCCCGACAACTTTGACTTCGGTTAAGAGGGTCGGGGACCTGCAGGCATTTTCAGTTGACGAAGCGTGCCTGGAATTCGGGCCGGCTAACTCTCACGTAATCTTGAGACCCCGGCCTGGGTACGTGCCCAAAGTTCCCACCACTCCTTTTAGGGATCAGGTGGTGAACTTGCAAGCGCTGCCCCTGGAGGAGGCAGACCCAGCCCTGGCGCTGCTCTGTCCAGTACGTGCGCTCCGCACCTACATGGACAGAACTCAGTGCCATAGGACCTCAGACCAGCTCTTTGTCTGTTACGGAGGCCAGTAGAAGGGAAAGGCTGTCTCCAAGCAGAGGTTATCCCACTGGATAATGGATGCTATTGTCCTGGCTTATCAGGCTCAAGACCCGCCATGCCCCCTAGGGGTGAGAGCTCACTCAACTAGGAGTGTAGCTTCCTCCTGGGTGCTGGCGCCTGGCGCCTCACTAACAGACATCTGTAGAGCTGCGGGCTGGGCGACACCTAACACATTCGGGAGATTTTATAATCTCTGTGTAGAGCCTGTATCCTCCCGGGTACTCGCTCTCTTCGGGCCAGTAAGGACCTGCTCGGTGTCAATCCGCTTGCTGTGCCATTCCACTCCGCGGACTGGATGCGTGCGCTAGTCCCCTCAGGTGAGTTCCTCAGTCAGAACCCTGGGTTCCTCCAGCACTATTAATGTCCAACACTTGTGTACATGCCCCTTGGTCAGCCCTGTGTGGGACTAGGTGCCTCCATGTGGTGTGATTCCCCTTTCTGGGCAATCCCATGTGTGTATGTCCACAGTAAGTCTCTCCGCAGCATGTGTCTTTCCCTTGGCAAGCCCCTTGCCAGCTCTGGGTATGGTCAGCTCTGTCGTTGAAACTTCCACCCTGCGGGCTGGGTACCTCAGAGTTCTAATGTATCACCACCTGGGTGGATACCTGCCTTCTGTAAGTCCTCCCATGGGCAGGCCTGCTAGCATACGTCCAGCTGGAATATGCTACCCAGTGTATTCTGTGTAAGTTATGAGCCCTCACTCGTGCTGGCCTCGCGACGGGGTGCTATCACTCACACGGGTCGCTGGAAGACAGCCATGTGGCGTTTTGTAAGGGACCCCATTCATAATGTAGAACGTGACCGACTGAAAGGGAACGTCTTGATTACGTATATAACCCTCGTTCCCTGAAGGAGGGAACGGAGACGTTACGTCCCCTTGCCACATTGCTGTTCCGCCGAACGGCCGGGTCACTGGCTCGGCTCCTCAGCGAAGACTTGAATGCAAGTTGCTCGCGTTGCTCCTTATATACCCACTCTGCGGGGCAGAGCTCGCGATGCAAATCCCGTAGACCAAGGTCGTTTGTGTACCATTGGCTCGTTTTGTACCACTCGAAGGTGATTGGGCTCTCAGGCGAGATCCCATTTGTAACGTCTCCATTCCCTCCTTCAGGGAATGAGGGTTACATACGTAACCAAGACGTTCTCTTATACATTGTCACAAGCTCGCTGGCAGTTCAAAGACATGCATGGCCATGGAATTTTTTATATGCATTTATTATTCATATTTTAAGTGATGGTTGCAGAAGTTAAGTGGTCCTATGGGTATTTTGCTATAATTGTATCCAGATCATTTATTCAGAAAAATAAACAGCAGTTAACCAAAATATGTCTAATGTGCCTTTTATGCTGTATTCTGTATTGTTGCGCAACAACACATGACAATCGAGACTTACGAGTTTCGGCGTTAGAAACTTGGACTTTGTCTTTGTGTAGCGTGGTTCTTGGAAATGTTGCAGTGTGTCAAGTCAAGATATTGAAGCACAGTACCAGCAGGACTCCACCGGGATAATGAGTTTCAGAGCGGGCAGATTCAGCAATGAGCTAGACTTCTCAGGTGTGAGAATGCACAGACTAACAGAAATACATGTTATTTAGTACAAATGACTTTAAGTCACTTGTGTTTTGTTGCAGACATGACCCAGACCAACCTGTCCACTTGTAGCTTTATATGAATGATCTCAGGAGGCCAGTTCACGGAATCTGGCCATTCTCAGAAAATATGATACAAAATATCAAAATTATGTTCACTTTCTCCATGCTAACCCATGTGCCCGTATTGTTTAATCAATTGCAATTAAAAGTGGTTCTCATGGTGATTACGTTCTTGAAACAGTTTATAATTTCATTCTTTACATTTTTTCTTTTCAATACATTTAGTATGATTTGAAGATTCTGTTTTCTGTGCAATATGTTTCTTTGACAGCTTTCAACATTCATGTCTGCACAACTTTTTTATTATTATTATAAATTTTATGGGACTCTTTCTATATTAATTAAATTTTAATTTAAAACATGTTTACACGTTTTCATGACTTGCATCTCAATTATGATATTAAATGTAAAAAATAAGATTTATAAATTGAACTCAGCGCAATTCATTGCATTGACTACTATTTCATATCATTAAGTTATGAATTTCATATTTAAATTATTTATTTTAATTTTTTTTTAATTTTTTTTAGGGGTCCTGTAATTCTGTTTATTAAACAATTGAATACACTTTGCTAAAATAATTTTCTTCACATACAAATATAGATGACTCATGAAGAACGAGTGTACTTTTATATGTATTAATTTTTTTTTAATCCAATAGTAAATAAAACCATGATTTATAATAATTTTTATCACTTAATTGAAATTATGGAAACTATGTCAGTTTTAAAGGTCTTAAAATAGGTTACTATTAAGATATAAGATGTGAAATATGACCTGCACTTTTCTAGACAGACTACATTAGATGAACAAATGAATATTTGCAATGTCAGTCTGATGAATTGTATAAATTCAGTTACCACTTAGTAAACACAAGCTAGCTGAGGACCAACTGTTATTGTTTTCGACTCGGAAAAATATTTTTCAGAAAGCAAAATTATGCATATACAAATGCTTGTAAAATTATTTTAAAATGATATATATTCTTTCTACTTCTAAACTATCTGTGGTGCCATATGCTTCAATAATAACAAGCCTTTAAAATACAAATAAATGACTGAAGTGAAAAGATATTACCCTTTAAATAATCAATTTATTTTACTCCAAAAAAATCACAATCTTTCCAACCATCCAGTTCACATATATATATATATATATATATTTTATGAAAACAATCCAGACGTTTTATGTACATTAATTGAGACTATTTGAAAACTGCATGTAGTGAAACACTCATACAGAAAGTTATTTCCACAATCTCCATCACAGACCTGTTATTGCACAACTCTCAACATAAGGCCTCTCATTCATAAGACCAGGAAAAGCATTCCCTTTGAATAAAACCTGTCTGGATATTAAAGATTCTCCCCAGGAAAGTGATTCACTTGCAACAGGATTAAAAAAAACTCTTAAGTGGCAGTTCACCTCTATTTACTGTACACTTTTTTTTTTTTTTTTTTTTTTTTTAGAAATAATACACATTTTGGTGATTTGCTGTGTTGCAATGGTCTGTTTGGTCATGATATGTAATCACATGATAAGGAATTAAATTGGTCACTTCCTACAACAGGAAACTGCCCATATAATGACAACAGACAAACAAATGAAAGTGGACCTAATGTAATGATCCATAATTTCCTTCAGAAGCACAACATTACAAGATAATACAGACTGAACAAACACAGGGTAGGAGGTAACAGCAGAGAACCAAAAGGGAAACAAATGTATCAGGCTTCATTCATGAAACACATACTTCTGTTACAACTTGGTTGTATACAATATGCTACAATTGACCATCTACAGCTGCAATTCATCCAAATAACGATAGGAAACCCCAGACCTGAATGCGGAAATTGTATATCTTGTATAAAGATGCCCATTTATAACTTTCTGCATTAACAAACTAATTTTCCAGCAATTCAAACCACGAAGAAGAAAAAACAAACAAAAAAATAAGTCGGATAAATATTTTCACACATTACAAAAATATAAAACCTGTGGAAGCCCGTTTCGACTACTAAATAAAAAATAAAACAAGGTAATTGCAACTTTTTATCTCACAATTTTTTTTTCTTAGAAATAAAAAACAAAACAAATTGCGAGATATGAACTCAAAATTGTGAGAAAAAAGAAAGACTGTATTGCAAGATATAAACTCGCAACTGCAAGTAAAAACTCAGAATTGCAAGGTTATATTTCACAGTTCTAAAGTCACAATTACCTTGTTTTATCTTTTATTCAGTGGCAGAAAAGGGATTCCATAAAAACAAAATTTTTGTAATGTGTGAAAAAAAAAGATAATTTTCAGTAACATGATGCAAAAAAATATACATACAAAGTTGGGCTGGGCAATATATCTAACAATAGGATCATGCACATCTAGTCCGTAAATCTGGTTCCGTGATTACCGCTAAATCACCATCACCTGCTTTCAAATAGTGCTGCATTTAATAGACAGAGCCGCAGATCACTGACAAGCTACACAATAAGCTACGCAATATCGCGTTCATTATCGAAGGCGATTCATCTGCAATAATGAACGTGATATTGCGTATCTTGTCAGTGATCTATGGCTCTGTCTATTAAATGCAGCACCATTTGAAAGCAGGTGATGGTGATTTAGCGGTAATCACGGAACCAGATTTACTGACTAGATGTGCATGATCCTATTGTTAGATATATCGCCCAGCCCTAGTATAGAGCTAAATCTTTACTATTATATTACAGTAATGCATATTTATTTAGAATTAAGCACATTTGTCTTTTATAACATGACCCTTTATCCGAGAGAGAGTTTAAAAAACAAGAAATTTACAAAATAATAAATCTGCTAGGTGTTTCATAAATGAAGCTCATGGATTCCGTTTTACACAAACTCACTTTAAAGCACTGACAACATCCCAACAACATCTCAAAACCTACATTTTTTAAATATAATTTTAGTGCACCTACAGTACGAAGACGTTGTCCTTCCTTTAATAAGATATTTTACCTCAGTGGATCATGTAAAAGTATGAAACTCAATTACACAATTATTAAAACACTAATTTCGGCCCAAACTATGGATTACACAACTTCTTCCTTTACTGAGAACATGATAGAGACTTCATTTTTCCAGACACCATCGGGATAACAGCAAATTCTGAGGCTATCGATAACGTATGCTCTGGTAGACGAAGTCTGCTCATTCAGGCGAGAGGGAACGTGAGGCTCAAGCAAAAAGGAAATGAAATCAGAAGTGCTCGAATTTGTTACTTCTTGTGTCTTTTAGGGCACATGTCAAGTCCAACGATACAACGAATGCAAGGCATCCACCAATTGAAGCAGCTTTCGGTGAAATAGCCCAAGCTTTCTGTGAAACACGATGTTTGTTTGGTGCCTTCGATTAACTCAAAAAGATAAGTGCACCATTGAAAGGGCAAAAAAAAAAAGACCAAACAAACAAGAATAACTTTTAAACACTGTCTTTCAAGGACACCATGTCCAACAACCATCCAACCAAATTTTGACTGTCATCGTCGCTGCTGATGTTATTTGGTTGTGATTCCCACACAAGGGGGAACACGAACAAAATGCAAATGCTTTATCCGAAGAGGTCCTTAAGATCGTTGTTGACTGAAGTGCTTTGCTTCATCCCCCCAGCATTGATTGTTGAAGAGGCCACAGGTTGCGAGAAGTTCTGAGGGTTGAAGAACGGGTTTGCTTGCATTCCAAAACCACCCTGAACTCCCGCCATCCCCATCGGAGTCGCCTGCATGGGTGCAGTCTGGGAAGGCTGGCCTGTACCAAACTGATTGAGCCATGGGGAAGGTGCAGTGCCTCCTGGGGCCGGTTTAGGGGCCATTTGGTTCATGCTGACTTTTGGTTTGCTAGAAGTGAAGAGGGAGTCTAGGACGGACATGTCTGGGGACTTGCTGGGTTGGTTTTGGTTCTGGTTCAGGGCACTGAAATTAGGAGTGCTGGTAGTGGTGGCCATGCCTCCGTAGAGGCCTGGAGCAGCAGGTCTCATGCCCATTCCCATACCTGCCGTCTGGAATCCCATGGGTGAGTTGAAACCATTGCTGACGCCCATGGTGCCCATTCCACCCATTGTGGGTCCAGCTGGGAAGGTAGAGGATATAGTGCCGCCCTGCATGGGCATCGTCCTGGTCCCAGAGTTCAAAGAAAAGTTGTTCAGAGATGTCATGTTGTTCAGAAGACTGCTGGTCAGATCCTTTGCCTTGAACAATAAAAGTCAATGAAATAAATATTTTGTACAAATTTACAACAAAAATCTGTAGTTATAGTACATGCATCTCAAAAATCTAAATCCACCCTTTTCTAAAAAGCGTTGGGAATTGAAAATCAAATCCAATTCCAGAATCAGATACTTAAGGTCAAGAATCGGATACTTGTCAACTCTGCCTATCAATTCCTGTCTTTTACGTGGTGAAAAGGAGCTGTTCAACATTTATTTGTCTTTGAATCATTCAAGAGATTTATTGAAAAACACAAAAAAACAAGTTAATCTTGAGTGAGTCATTCATCAATTAATTCCATTCATAAATTCCATAAGATTTTGTTTAGTTGTGTAATACTTTTTTCTTCAGAATTGTGAGAACTACAACCTCCATACATACATACATACATATATATATATATATATATATGCAAAATCATGCATCTGATGGCATTTAATACTGATTAGATAACCAGCTTTACTGACTAGATGCTCATTAATTATCGGCCGATATATATCGTGCATATTCATAGTTATTAACATTGTCCATCTAGCAAAGGTTTCATCTTTTTAATTCAATGTAAATTTATATATAAATTTTTATAACATTTACGGTAACAAGTTATAATAACTTTCATAAATCATTAACAAATTAATATATATATATATATATATATATATATATATATATATATATATATATAGACAGCTAGAAATACAAGATAAAAATCTTGATAAATATTTACAAATCTACTTATTAAATGTTTGATAATGCTCTTTTTAAAATCTACAAATGATTTTAGAATAAATTATATAATGTATAATATATTATTATATAATGCTTGTTAACTATTTATTAATAAAGGTTATTACAAAGTGTTACCCATTGTACTTTTTGTTATATAACCTTGGCCTTGAACTGCATAAATTAGTTAACACTGCTTGGAAAAAATTTCGAATAATAAAATGTTCTCTCTTCTGACTGCTATTTCAGATGCATTGCTTTTGGACAGCACTTTTCGTTTTTTAAATTTTCTTCATGAAGCAACCAACATCAACAAACTTTGATTTGAAGAAACAAATTGTGAAAATCAGAGGGGAGGGAGGTTATGTACTATTTTTTCCATAAAGAATTGAAAATTATGCAAGTAAATGAAAACCTAAATATCTACAGACACTGATTAGCCCATATAAAAACAGTACATTTGTAGACATTTCTTAATTTAAATATAAAAAAACGTTTTAGAGTGTAGGGAGACTGGCATGATTTTTACTTTAAAAACCAAGCAGTTTAACTATAAAAGTCAAGCAATATAAAAAGAACAGCAAAATATGACTCTCCATTTCCCACAAAGATTCTGTTATCACTGTTATCACAGTGATCACTATTGTAGCTTACTATTTATGTTGCAAATGGTTATTGGTCATTTCCAGTAAATTACATCAGAGATTGATATTAGGCATTTTGGCTTTTTAATTGAAAGGCAAGGTTAGCTCGGGTTAAGCAGAATAACCCTGAGTAAAAATGAATGACACTGGTAGCTATTACCAGAAAAGTTTATCTGGTTTCACTGCAAAAATGAATTCTATGTGTGAAAGTGACAACAGGTTTCCCATGATACCTCTGTACAGTGTAAGTGTTACCTGAGGTGTTGTTGTGGCTGGTTTGATACTCTGTGGAGCCAGTGGCTGCTGGCTTCTTAGTTTGGCAGCCTGTTCCTGTTCTTTAGCCAAACGCTGCTTTTCTTCCAGGGTGAGAGACACCTGAACATTACCCCAAACAACAGTTAGTACATCAACCACGTCTAATGTCAACAACCATGTGAGCTTCATCAGAAAAACACATAGTTAAGCAAAGCAATCCCAAAATATTTTAAATAATGAAGATGTACTCACTCTTGAGGGTTGTGTGATGGTCGAGGAGGAACCGTTCACTTTACCATTCACACCTGCACCTCCTGAATTGCCACCAAAGATCTCATCGATCTATAAGAAGGCAAAGAAAAACACACAATCACAGTTCATTTCGCAGTGTGGCAACATTTCAAAACTGTGGACTGGTTGTGGGATATTTACTCACATCTCTGACTTGTGTGGCTGGGCTGGGTGTGTTCTTAGTCTCCTCGGATTGGTTCATCTGGTTAATGTTTAAACTCCTGAAAAAAAAGACAACGCTTTTTCATCATAACAGTACGTCAACAACTGTTTGTATGGATATTGTTGTGCTCTTTCTATGTTAAAATTATTATAATTTAGTGCTGTAAAAATTAGCGCATTTAATTTTTCCAGTTTAACGGCATTAAAAATATTTTACACAGTTAACACTGGGGTGGAGCTAGGGTTCACAACTGCTGCTTTAGAATTGCGTTTATTTACACCAGACAAGAGACTTTTCAGATTCACACTCCACTTCACCTCAAACGATCACAAAGGGTACAGGTGACAAGGAACTTCAGTAGAACAACAGTGAAAATTAATGCCAGTTAAAATGAATTTTCCTGTATTGTTATCACTATACTGAAGCCTGTATCATTTAAAATAAAGCGCAAATGAAACTACGAGCATACGTGTCAGATCCACATCACGTTCAGCAGCAGCAGCTCTTAAAGTAATAGCAGCCAAATAACCTAATAATCCAGCTGCTGTGATGTCTATTAATCAGAAAAAAGAAAAACTAGGAAATCAATAACTTTTGTAGCTTTAAGGATTCATCTTTTTAATTTAGAATTTAGGGTTTGATAACTTAACTCAATTTCTGTATTGGTGAAGGGCACAAGCATGACATTGGGACATGGGTTTAAGTGATGATTGCTTTAAGTTAACTTAAATTAGATTTTTTTTATATAGTCTAATAAATGTTCAAATGCTGAATGGCTTTAGTCAATGGTTAAATATTAGGAAAAAATCATTTCCTAGGAACATCAGTATTCTCAATGATCCTCGTCTTCTATCATAAAAAAAAAAAATTATGCCATTAAAAAAATATATATAAAATATAAAAGTGTATTTAAAAAGTCTAATGTTAAGTGAGATTAATCATGATTAATCGCAATTAGTTTCAGGAAAACTTGTGATTAATTTGTTGTGTTTTTTTTTATTTATTGACAGCACTACTATAATTATAACTATGAGACAGCCTGCAGAGCAAGTTAGGAGTGTGGAACAGGCTTAATGACAGAAATAGTCCACTTAACAGTCAGCAAAATCTAAGAATGTGAACCACTCGTCGATGTAGAATCTCACTGCGGTCTTGTAAATGCAAAAACAGAATCTTTTTATTAAGAATACTGCATTTTAAGAAGGAATAAACACAACAAACAGAGAAGTAACTGAAACGGAACCTTTGCTGCTCCTGCATGATGTGCAGCTGCTCTAATTTGGTCTTATGCTCCGCCTCCATGCGATTCAACATTTCCCTGATCACAGCCATGAAAGAGTTAAACTGAAACACAGAGACACAAAACAGTTTAATAATGTGTGAACAGAATCTATACCACTGAGCTGAAGTGACGCTGAATCAAGTTCATATTCTGTGGATGAACAAGTACAGTTTATGTGTAGAGAGAATGTGTGTTCTCACCTGGTTAAGGTTAAGGTTGTTATCAATACTAAGTGAGACCAGATGAGGTAAACTCTTTCCAGCTAGGTGCTCTTTTGGGATGCCCAGTTTCTTATGTGTGAAAGTGCACTTGTAGATGCCTAAAAATATTTCAAATAAAGAATAAACAAAAATGCTGACAAAGATGTTGTAAGGATTACTATATAATGATGATTTTATGTTCTTTGGAGACAAAATGTATTACCCAGAATGCCCATGAGCACAGCTGGCTCCCGGGATGGAATTTGTTGCAGGAATGGTAGAATTTCATCAATGACGAACCATTTATCCAGGTATTCCAGAATCTTGCCTAGGCACACCAAAGAGTTCACCCTCACCTGAAAAAAAGAGAAATTAATCTTCTTTAGAAAAACAAACCTCCTATATAACGGATTACTGATATTAACTTATGTTACTGAAAACATAAGAAACATAAGGACACTAACCGCTAGAGAGGACGTCTGTAAACAAGCAGATTTGATACGAGGAATAAGTGCATTCTTCATGGATGGGTACTCAATTAAATTGGCAAACGTGGGAATGATATTTAGACAAAGTTCCTGTTTCAAAAAAAAAAGAGCAAAAACAGTTCCATGATTTTATGGCATCAATTACTGCTTTATTTAATCATAAACACAGTCTATATATTATTTCAGTCTATGTTTATTTTGCTTTCATTTTATTAGAAGTATGCCAACAGCACCCTCTACAGAATTAAAACTAATTAATGAGTGGGCATTAGGACCCAGACTGCTGCAGCTGCACATGCTATTACCATTTACTCTTTATTCTGTATGTGCATTATGAATTTAAATGCTGCAATCCAAAACCGTGAATCTAATTATTTAGGCAAAACGTTTCTTCAAGAATGAGCCACACTTTTGACGTGAGCTAATTGCACTATTTACGTGATCTAATCGCACTGTTGACCTGAGCTAATCGCTAGCACACCCTCAGCACATGTGAGTTAATGTATTTTCTCTTATCGGAAAGACATATGGCATCATTTTAAACATTGGGCCGATGCCGATATTTACATTTAAAGCCATTATCGTACGATACCGATATTGGTCCGATAATATTGTGCATCCCTAGTTGTTATACTTTAAAATGTTTAAATACCTAAATGTCTGAAATAAATGATTCAGCTACTGGGAAGTCAAAATACACTGATGCCTTAAAATAAATAAATTGGACAATTAACAGTTACTGAAGATTATCAATTAAAATACCAATAAAACAACTTGATAAGCAAATACATTTTTTCTTATCCAAACAAGTTTATGGTGTGGTCACCTGTATTTGAATAGAGGGGGCTTCCACAGCTCTGTACACCATGGGCAGAATGCTGTTCTTGATGTCTTCAGGAGGCGTTTTGGTCAAAAGTAGGTCCATCTTTTGTAGAAAGATCAGTAGGATCTGGATATATGAAAGAGAATTAAAGAACTAAGATTTCTAAGAGCCAACATATGAACATGTATCACTAGAAAAACAAAGAAAGCAAAACAAATCACACACACACAAAAAACAATGCTAAACAAAAGTATAAAAAAAACAACTCTTGGTGTTGATCTTATGTTTGTTTTTCTGTGTCTATTGTTTTAAATGGAGTATGCTGGTAGAGCACTTTGATTAACACTTGTTTTTTTTAAATATGCTTTATAAATAAACTTTGAAGACAGAAAATAAAACCATGTTAAACAAAAAGTTAAACAAAACAGAAAACAACAACCAAACATAATCATGAGAACCACATTAAAAGATCAGTGCAAATGGTAGAAACAAACAAGAGCAGCCAATATACTATAAATAAAAATATAAACTTATTATAATATAAATAGTGCTGTCGAACGATTTATTACAATTAATCATTTGACAGCACAATTTATATTATCATAAGTCCAAAATAAAAGTTTGTTTACATAATATATGTGTGTGCGGCGTGTATATTTATAATGTATATATAAATGGATACACATGCATGTATATATTTCAGAAAAATATTTACTGTTTATACATTAAATAGATTTAATTTAATAAATAATGTTAATTATATTCATATAAATATATAAATGTAAATATTTTCAAAATATAAATGTATATGTATGTATATTTTGTAAATACATAATATACACAGTACACTCAGGTATATTATGTAAACAAAAACTTATTTTGGATACGATTAATTGTTTGACAGCACTAAATGTAACTACGATGAAATAAACTATCACAGAGACAAAAGTTCAAACCTCACTCACCATGTTGCTAGCCTGATAGCATGAAAGAGAGAATAAAAAAGACAAATTTGAACCTTATGGATTACACAGGCATGTGGCAGCCACTACAAGTGCGGACAGGGCCAGAAAGGTTAAGTGTCAGCTTAGTGCTCTAATATGTCAGCTAGTATGTGGAGTGGAAACAAAATGGGTGTTTATGAGGTTAGATAAATTATATGGGTTAATTTGACTGGTGCAGAATGCTTTGAGTGGGATGGGCAATGCATTAATAGTATGTGTGTGTACCTGTACTGGCTCCTGCTGTTTGAAAACTGGGGTGAGGTCTGGGAGAATGAGGCAGACGTATTCCTCCTTTGTGCACTCCTCCGCGATGAGCAGCACATTTGGAAGAATGAACGGAACCATGTCAGGATTCACAAACTCAGACGTGAGCGCCGGGAGGATTCTGTTTACTATCACTCTCTGAGGAGAGAAAACAACAGCCAATTAACTTAATGCCATAAATTACATGAACAAAAACATCACAGAACTTTGGACTTCTCTGACATGAATTTCAGGGATACACCTCAAAAATATCGAGACACACTTTATTTTAATGTCCAATTAGTTGTTAAGTTTAGGTATTGGGGAAGCAGAATATGGTCATGCAGAATATGTGCTTTATAAGTACTAATAAACAGCCAATATTTTAATAATATGCATGCTAATAAGCAACTAGTTAATAGTGACAATTGGTCCCAAAAATGTTACAAGGTATTTTACTATATAAATACTCAAATATATATATATATATATATATACTCAATATATATATATATATATATATATATATATATATATACATATATATACATATATATATATATATATACATATATATATATATATATATACATATATATACATATATATACATATATATACATATATATACATATATATATATATATATATACATATATATACATATATATATATATATATATATATATATATATATATATATATATATATATATATATATATATACACATACATACATATATACATATACATATATATATATATATATATACATATAAAAAATACAGAATCTACTTTTCACAATCAAATTATAATACTGCTAGTTTCACTTGTTAAATGCACTGCAAATAATAATAAAAAACAGTGTTCCTTTTCAATTCTGTTTTTGAAATGAATTTCTTCAACTATTGCAAATGTTTGTTCTTGCCTTGGGCAACTTGGGCAGAACTTTGGGGAGACTTTTGTAGAACTGAGACTTCTGTAAGTTGTCCCGCTGGAAAAGCGAGTCCAAGTACTGAAGGGTCATCGCTCCAACATCATCGAAGAAGGGAATCTGTGCACACACACATACACTGAGAAGTCAGAATTTCACTCTCATGGTCTTAAACCATAATGTTAACATCATGTATGGTAATTCTCTTTCAGGACAGATACTTCAAAGAAATATGTTTTTTTTTTTTTTTTAAAAGAGGAAGAAAATCGTCAAGGATAGTAAGATCTGACCTTTGTCATCTGATCTGCATCTGGACGCACGTTTGAGGTGACGCTGAGCAACATCTTCACATGCTCCCTGACCTCCTCTGGGATCTGACTCAATAATCCTGGACTCAGACGGCTCAGCTACACAGAAGAATGAGGAACATAATGAGATTCACATATGTAAGAGTTATCGCAATGCTAAAATTATGTTTTAGGGTACAATAACTAGCAAGAGCTGAATATTGTGGCATTTCTGATGTGGTATTAATCCCTTTCAGTATATCCAAATATATTATTGATATTTGAATTATTATATTGATATTTACAAATTAATTGTTGATAAATTAATTCCTTTTTAATGATTAATACTAATCATTTTTAGCAATATATAATGTGTGTAATATATTATAAATAAAATGTTGTGGCATTTATTCAGCAAATCTTTTCCCAGAGTTACCGTCTTCCGCCATTTTGGAGAGTACCCCAGAACGTAATCAGCGTTGTTTATGTTTAGTCGCGTGCATTTTGAACGAAAACGACGCGGATTACGTTCTGGGGTACTCTCCAAAATGGCGGTAGATGGTAACTCTGGGAGAAGAATTACTGAATAAATGATGTTATTATTGTTTCTTTGCGCACAAAAAGTATTCTTGTAGCATCAGAAATTACGGTTCACCCCTGATGTCACATGGATTATTTTAATGATGTCCTTGCTACATTTCTGTGCATTGATCGTAGTAATATCCTTGCTGTCTATGGACGGTCAGAGAGCTCTCGGTATGCATTAAAAATATCATAACTTGTGTTCCGAAGGTCTTCCGATTTGAAACAACATAAGGGTGAGTCATTAATGACAATTTTCATTCTTGGGTGAACTATCTCTTTAAGGCTTGGGTACCACATTACTACTATAGCACTAGTTTACAGTGAAACAATGTTTCAAACAAAATGCGAAGGTAATGCGCTTTAAAACAGGAAAACACTGCATTGAAATTGCTGTGTGTGGACTCTTCACCTGGTCCAGTTGTCGGCTGAAGCTCTTGAATATGTCCTGCTTGTTGACCTGAAAGACGGGTTTGCCTTCATTAAACATGGCATGGATCAATACGCCCAGTGAGTACATATCAGAGGCTACGTCACAGCTGACGGACAGGATGTACTCAGGAGCCACATATTCAGGGTTCGCGAGGCAGAGAGGCGGCAAATTGGGGTCCCACTCTTTACAAACATACTTGGGCTAAAAGGCAGAAATACAGAACTATGTTAAGAGCCAGCAGACAACAGAAAGAGCTAAGAATGTTCTGACTGCTTTGTTTCTGAGACAATAATGACTGTTTCTAACCTCAGCATCAGACGGGTTACTAGAGGAGATACTGAAGTCAAAGCCCATGATCTTCCAGGCTCCGCTCTTATTCAAGATGATGTTCTCTGGACACAAGTTACCATGAACCATTTTAACCCCACTGTGAAGAAACGACAAACCCTCTGAGACCTAAAAGAGAGAAAACAGAGAGATAAAAAATACTGTAAAATATATTTGTTAAATTGCATCATATGCTATACAAATAATAAGTAAAAATGTGTGTGAGCTGTAGTTTCAGAGTTTTTCCTTGTCACTTTGAGATAACATCACTTTTACCCAGAGGCTCTACTAACTCAAAAGAAAAAAAACGTACCTCTTTTTTTCAGCTTTATGAGAAACGCCTCACCTGCAGTAAGCCGTATTTGGTCTCAACGTCGTAGAGTTTGTATTCTTTGATGTCTGTGGGAACAGGACTAGGGAGGTTGTCCCACTGGCCAAGCACATTCGCCAGACTGGCAAACACAGGCTCTGTGCAGAAAGCCAGACAGTCTCTAGAGGTAGAGACGAAGACATCCAGTGAGAACAATAATCAGACAGATAAAAGCACAGAAAGTAGAAACTGGTCGAAGGATTCTGATTGCCTGTCAATGTTTTTATCATTCATCAGCTGGAAAAAACATTCTGAAAAAGTGCTTCAAATTATATTGTTCTTCTGTGTCATTATCGTTATAGCTGTATAACAATGATAATCTCATAGAATTAGAACGATAATTAAAAATGTGTAGTTATTACTATAGCATGTGAACACGGATTATAACACATTCTATTTTCTTTGGATGCAAGATGCATTTTTTATCCTAACCAGGCAAGACAGCAAAGTATGACTAGCAACACAGAATTATGGTATATAATATATATAGGATAAATTTCCTCTATGATGCAGCTGACATAAAATATTGATGGTAAAGAAAACATACTGATCTAAAATGTTTCTATTTTATATAAAATAAATATTCAAGATAGACAATCTTACAGGAACCTTAACTTATTTAAGTTCGGAATAATTAAATTCGGAACATAACTTATATTCCAAATTTGAAGGTGACATCACAAAAAGTGAAGTTCCTTGTGAGATTTTGTTTAGACACCATATGAAAAATAGCCACCATCAACAGCCAAACTAATAAATCTTTTATTTATTTATTTTTGGATGCATTTTCATGACACAAATATAAGCACTTCTGTCACAATATTATATAGTTATTAATTGTTGAAAGCTCAACCTTGAGAGACAAACCTTTCCAAGAATAAATTGTCATAATTACAAAATGATTTGATTATAAAATACTGCATCAAATTTTGTAATATGACACCTGACACCACCCACTAGGGGAGGAGCCTGCTAAAATAATCTAGAGTACCATTTCAATACCTTCAACTCTTTCCAGAGGATGAATTTTAAGCTTTTGAATTATATATAAAGATATGACTACCAATAATTGCAATAGGAAGATTACTAAAGTATGTGATAGAGAGAAAAAAAATTAAGAGTTAAAAGGTCAATAAGGACAAACGTATGTCCAACATTGTGAACTCTACATCAACAAACAAGACAATTTCATGACAAGGATTTAATCAATTGTATTTTCTTTTTCCAATTTAAACTGCTTAATTTGATTCACTTCATTATGTACTTGCAGAGAGCCAGCACACATGCTCTTCTGTTTTGTAACTGGTTTGGTTGTGCCTTGTAGCTTTGTCAAATCTCTTGTGAACAGACAAATTGCTTGCCCTGGAATCTTATTGCATCGAGTTTAGTGAGAATAACATGTAGACTGTAGACAGCAAGACTAGGTTCTGGAATGGAGCTTAAGTCTCACATCTCCTAAGAGATCCATGTATTATTCAGGAGAGATTTTCCACATACGAACTGCTGCTTTTGATCTCAAGCATCCACACAGACACATATTGATTGTTGCAGCACAGGAGCCAAATCTTAAATAAAGAAAAAGCTCTGAACTCTTAGATTCTTTGCTTCTGAAGCTTCATATCAGTTTTATTCCATAAATCAAAGCGAAAATAAATCAAAGTGGATTTAAAATGAAGTGCAGTGATGATAACACTGTCTTTCTTCAAACAGTAATGAGCTGACCTAGAAAGCATTTTTGGGCATCATATGAAAATCTATCTGAGCTGGACAAAATGCTGTCCATGTAGACAGTCTTTTGTCACTGCAAGTAGTCACCTGGACTCCTCCAGTGGGTGCTGGACCGTGAGGAGGCGCGGATGTCTTAATCGTGTCAGCTGTTGAACTCCTTTCTTCAGTGAATCAATGATCTGATCCTTCTCAAACTTCTGATAGCGATCTATGATCTTCTTATCAAACACAAAGACTGCCACTTCCTGGGGGAAACAGAGAGCAAATTTGTAGCAGTGCAACGTTTGAATGGCTGAACACACATACACAAAAATAAAACGAAATAAAATAAAATGCAAACATAAATTCAAACTGAATAAAATAAAATACAGAAATTCCAACAAAGAACCTGAAAGAAATTAAATAAAAAAATTATTTATTAATCAGTTCCAACAAATAATTCATAAATTTTACATTTATATTTATTTTGCAAACAAATTAATGTCTCTACATTCCACAGATTTAATATATCTGTTTATATGTACATTCAACATTAATTTCTAAAATTATATTACATTTGAATAACGATCTGCACATCTGCAAATTCAACAAATAATATATAGAAAGAGATTTAATAATAATTTGAATATAATTAATATTCACATTAATATTCATATTACTTTTGCAATAATATCTGTACAGTCGACCAAAAAATAGAATTTTTGACTTTGCATAAACATCTGTACATCGGCACAATCAGCAAACAATTTAATGAAAAACACTTATTTATTTTGCAACGGTATCTGTTCATATGTGCATTCAACATTAATTACACATTACATTTACTTCTTAATAACTCAACCTATTCTAACTGATGCTTCCAAGGCTACCACAAATCATTAGCAATTTTAACCAAAAACACATCTGTATTAGCCATCTAAACGATTTTATTTTGATGGCAACGGATTCATTTCAAAACGCATGTACGCGATCAACAAATCATGAATGTGGCAATGTGAGGAAGCAAGAACGGTCCTGATAAGTCATGACAATTACATCATTCAAAAAACTGTGCTGTAAGTTTTCGAGGTTAAATGCTTGCTCTTTCACTGTAAACATCTTATCAACATCAAACGTGATCATGTTATGTGTGATACTGTTCATGAAAAAGACGTACAGAAGTGACTATAATAAATACCCCACACACCTGTTTGGTGGATTTTTTGGTGCCGTTGTAGATCCTCCAGCTCATTCCTGGACCCCCGCTGGCGATGTGTCGGCCCACCTCAAACTCCCGCGTCACAGGGTTGCCCATGACAGCACTGGTCACATCAGCGGTCACCTTGGTTACGGTGCTCTTCAGTTTATTGAGCATGGACTCCATGACTCTACTGGCTTTCAACCTGCAACAGGAAGTAGAAACAGTACATAGGCTTTAAGAGTCATTTCATCATGTTGTCATGCTTCCTGTAGGACAAAGACTTAGAGGGTTTTGTTATTAACTAAAAATACAAATATTAAAGAATGTTTACTTTAGAAATGTAAATTCATTGCAGTATTTCCAATTAGTTTAGGTTGAAACACTAAAACTACTAACGGGAAATACATAAACTAATAATGGGAAATATAATTTAATAAATATTAAATAAATAAATTACTGAATACTTTTCAAATTAAAATGAAGTATGACAATAAAAGCTCATTGAAAACATTAATCAAAAGGTATTATAATAATATGCAAATCATCCTAAAACAACACTGAATGAGTTGTAAACCTAGTTTGACATTTCAGGATTTGTTCAAATCACAAAAGTGTCTGAACAAAACAAAGAGATGCACATTTGAGCCCACTGAATGTCATACTTTGCACAAACGTTTTTCAATAATATCTATTTTTGTGCTCCACAAAAGAAAGAACTGCAACCCTTTTTGTAACAAGAGAATCATTTTGGGGTAAATATCAATCCATCAACAAAGAGAACAGTGTTAACTTCTTACGAACCACTGAACTGTCCAGAGGTCAGTTATGACTGACAGACGAGCACAAGTCTTAACAGGCTTTATTTTGGGAAAATTACAGTAAATGTTCACTCGGAGAACAACTCGAAGATAACAACCGATTTTAAACTTGACAAATTTAATTATACCCACGAGTACACTGCTAAAGAAGAACTGCTAGGATAAAATGACAAAAAAAAAAAAGACCTAAATGCATCTGAAAATCTGTCACTGTGAATTTTCAGAAGGGTCCAAGTGATCCAGGCTCAAGATAAACTCTGTATTGATGCTGACAGCATCTCTGAGAGTTTGCAGGAGACCAGGAAGAAGAATCCACTGTTCTGTCAGCTGAATATAGGAAACCGTCTCTTGTAATGGTTGCTTTACACACTTTTAATTTGGCTCTAGATTTAGCTGGCTGGATTTTAAGCAGAACACACACACTTACACTCAGACTCACAAAATAAATTACTACCTCAAAAATGTACAATTTAAAAATTAACCCTGATCAACTTGTAATACAATAAATAATAATACTAATACATCTGCATATTTTATTATTTAATTACTATTAAATGTTAATAGTAATAATAATAATAATTGTTCCCCATGATGTTAAACTATCAAAAAAGAAAGAAAAGAAATTAATAAAAATGTATTAACAACATGTACTTATTCTAAGGTTATTATTAATGGTTTGTAATTATGCATAATACACTGTAGTAAGTAAAATGGTAGGAAGTACTATTAATAGTACTATTAGATTATGATCGTTATAATATTAAAATAATTACTATAGTTTTGTGTGTGTGTGTGTGTGTGTATAGAATATATTATAAAATAATTCAAAAACTGTAAATAATTCAAAATAAAACAAAACTATAGCAGTAAACCAATTATACTAAAATACCATCAAATTAGAAATTAGGCTGCTACTACAGGATTACCACATTTAATCATAAATTAATAAGACTGAAATTAAACCATTGAAATAATAAGCAACCATGACATCATAAAAGACTGAAATATGATGAATGTTAGTAATTTTATTGATAGAATCATATATCATCATTATAGCTCATATCCTGTCCTTATATTTTCATTGTTGAGGGTGTGACGTATTTAACACGTATTTGATGAATGAGCGAGCGCCAGACAGATTAAGATTCAGAACAAGACACTACTCGTTACTGACGGAAGAAACTTCCGTATTCACTCAAAACATCAACTTTTTCCTTTGACACCAAATAAGAAAACGTCGCTTGAATTATACATGATGCCCAAAATGCTGTCAGTAACGTTAGGTCTGGAAGCACAGCCAGAGACGTTTAACTATCAATGCAAATATTACTTGGGTTTCTCAAGGTAACAACACCTCAAATTGCTTTCTATGAGAAATTAACTGAAACAGAGACATATTATAACCTTCACAGAGCAGATATATAACAAAACACGACATGAGCCGAGCTAACAGGCTAAAGCTAATGGAGTGAAGCGTCACTACACAGAACGAATCGATAAACGCGGAACAGAGTCTCAGAACAAGTATCCCGCTCATAAACACAGAGCCTTCAGTCTTACCTTTACACTAGAGTAGCTGGCAGCGAAATTAAGAGCAGGATTTAAACAGTAAGGAACCCGTCAGCAGTGCTGGTGGCTAACAGCCTCCATGACACTTCATCAAACACCTGAGACGAGACTCCGCTTCTGCGAACGGTCCTCACTGAACCAGCGACGATAAAAGTCCTGCCTTTCAAAATATTCGCTTTTAACCAGCTTTTTTTTGCTGATGTTTATTTAATTTCATTTTGGACGCCTGATACAGTTTCTTAATAATAATTAAGCTATTATTTGCTATTATATTCCTCTTTTCTAATGAAAACCCACTGGATATTATTAAAACCTGATCACTTTGTATATTTCATATAAATATTAAACGCTTTTTTTTTAGTAAATAAGAGTCAGAATGGGAGTTCCGAATGCATTTTAATAAGTTTAAATATCAGAAAATGTAAGTGCATATAAAAAAAACTATTTTAATGCAATTACAATAATTTGTAAGGTATGCCTTTCACCTTCTGTTCAATTACTTATTAATAAATACCATCAATATGTAACACCACAATGAATCCAGTGCATTTATGATTTGACAGTCAAAACCAGAAGTTGAGACTTATGCAGAGAACAGTAATATACGAGGTCAACATTAATTCAAATCATCTGTGCTCGCAATCATTGCAAGAATAAAGTAAATAAGTGATAACTCAAATCTTTACCTTTAAGTCATAGGTATCTATATCTCGATTTCAAGTGCAACTACAACTATTTCTAATAGCTTAAAAAAACTGAGCATTTCACACAATTCAAGTAATTCTACACGGAAATGTTCATAAAACACACTCTTGAAACTCACCAGATGAAATAGTGTACAGTAGTGATTAGCAGTTTCTTCATTATATACATATTTCTAACAACAGTCCTGCTTATAAAGCTTGTACAAATCAGAGTCTACTTGCAAATTCATGGACTAACAGATCATTTGTATGCAGTGTTTCTAGAATGAAGAAAAGAAGTGCTGGAGGAAGGTCCCTGGGTGATGTCTCTGGAAGTGTTTGGCCAGTCGTCTCTTCTGTTTGACGGACAGACCGTCGCTGTGAGCGATCTGATGCATTAACTGCTTCAAACTGTAGAGAGTGGCTTTATCTTTGTCATCCTCATACTGCTGGAACGACACCTGCTTGCAGAATGTGAACACTGCAAAGATATGAAAGGAACCGTTAAATCGAATCAAAGTGGAAATCAGTTTTACAGTGAGATTGGAAACGGACTTACGTGCTACATTATCTAGATCCTTCCCTTGCTGCAAGGATCGTAGTGTCTTCCTCACAGCCTCTATCAGTGATAATGGGGTCTAGATGTAGGGAAGATAAAGGATGAAATGTTGTGTGAATCACACAGAATTCTAAGAGACAATGTTTAGGTAAAAAGGTTGTAACCTGAGTTGTGTGTGATTATCCGTGAGGAACAGCAGCAATTGTTCACACTGGAAACGAGTCCTTTCTTTACTCTGGATCACAGCCTTCGGACGTCTTACTAACCAAAGCCCGGTTCTCAAGCTGTTTGAACACAAACATAAAGATCCTGTTCATTTACATTCATACATCACAGTTTTCCTATTTTTTTTTTTTATTGGATAAACTCCCTACATTTTAAGTGAACATTTAGGCTGTGGATTTTATTTAAGGTTATTAGAAACATTTACACCACAGTTTCAAAGATTGGGGTCAGAACAACAAATTTCTTTTTTAAACAGATTGTACTTTTTTTTCAGAAAGGATGCATCAAATTGGTGAAAAGTGACAGAAAAGGCTTCCATAGTCACAAGGAACTTTCTATTTTGAATTAATTGCTGTTCTTTTGAATGGTACATTTATAAAAAAAAAAGTATTTATGGCTTCCACTGAAATATTAAGCACCACTACTCATTCAAAGTTTTCTTTATTTTCATGACTATGAAAATTGTAGATTCACACTGAAGGCATCCAAACTATGAATTGACACATGTGGAATTATATACATAACAAAAAAGTGTGAAACAACTGAAAATATGTCATATTCTAGGTTCTTCAAAGTAGCTACCTTTTGCTTTGATTACTGCTTTGCACACTCTTGGCATTCTCTTGATGAGCTTCAAGAGGTAGTCACCTGAAATGGTCTTCCAACAGTCTTGAAGGAGTTCCCCGAGAGATGCTTAGCACTTGTTGGCCCTTTTGCCTTCTGTCTGCAGTCCAGCTCACCCCTAAACCATCATAGTCATGAAAATAAAGAAAACTCTTTGAATGAGAAGGTGTGTCCAAACTTTTGGTCTGTACTGTATATATATATATATATATATATATATATGTGTGTGTGTGTGTGTGTGTGTATATAATGCTGGGCAACGGTTAATCGTAATTGATTGTATCCAAAATAAAATAAATTGTTTATGTTAAATGTGTGTACTGTGTATATTTATTATGTATATATAAAGACACACACATACAGTATATATTTAGAGAATATTTACCTGTATATATTTATATTCATGTAATTTATATTATATATAAATATATTTAATATATAAACATAACATATTTTTCTTAAATATATACGTGCATGTGTGTGTATTTATTTATACACATGATAAATATACACACATATATTATGTAAACAAAATATTTTTATTATGGATGCGATTAATCGATATATATCTTTTTTTTTTTTTACTTATTATTAATGCACGTGTATCCAATATTCTTCACGTTTTATGCTATTTCGCGTCTCCAAACACAGAAGACAATAAAAAATGAGCTGGAATTTAGACAGTCTTATAAAGTCTATTCCTAATGTGCAAAATATTTGTATTACTAATAAAGATTTAACTCGTAAACTATTTCACCATAAGATTCGGCTCATTTACATTCAAGGAAATCAGTCTAAAATTTGTAATTTAACCCGATATATTGAAGGAGCACCCACACCCATACACACAAGTAAAACATAATAAACACAATGAAAGGCACAGTAAAATTGTTTACGTTAACTAACCTAACGTTAGCTCTCCTGATAAAGATCTTGACTCATTTGGTGTAACCAGATCGTTATTAAACTAGCGGAAGCATACAGATAACTAACAAAATGAAATGTGTGTAAACGACCGCGCATCGTCATGTAAACCGTGTGTTTGTGTTTGTACCTGACAGTTGTTGTTTCTCTCTGAAACAGCTCTAACTGTTCAGTTCACGGAGTCAAATCCTTTTGCTGTCTACTTCTTCTTCTTCTTCCTTGGGTTTTTAAGGCAGTTGGTATCCAATATGTTACATTACTGCCATCTGTTGTCTATTATCATGTCACTTTTTTATTATATTCTTTTTTCCAGTCCAGTCCTCTTTAAAAAATAAAACAAATATTTCTTTCCTTGCTCACTCTTTCCACATCCTAATATACTTTTTAAATTGTACTGTCCTATACCAATTTCTTGTAAGCTATATTTCAACTCTTGTCTTTCTTTTATAAATTTCCTGCATGACATAAAAATGTGACTAACTGTTTCTTCCTCTTGGCATTCATCGCATTGGCCTGTGGGATGTTTTCCTAACATATGAAGAGTTCCACTTAACTTACAATGCCCAATCCTAAGTCTTGTTATTACCACTTGTTCTGTCCTTCTATTTGACATCTCTCTTATACTGCCTACTTTATTTTGAATCATGTATAGTTGTCTTCCTTTACTTTCATGATCCCATTGATGTTGCCATATTTCCATTATCTTTTTCCACACTAGACTCTTCCCTTCTGATTTTGACAATTTAATTTCCATGTCAACATGTTCTTTTTTTCTTTTGCTGTCTATGGTCAAATCAAGGAGTCAAATCCAGCGCCATCGCAGCACCGGAAATGGCGTCACACACTCGGCGTATTAGGCGTAACATTTAAATGTAAATAAATTAATAATTCACATGCTAATGTCATAATCACTGGAACATAATCAATTAAAATAAATAAATAAAATAATAATTTTTTCTTGTATGCCAAAAATCATGAGGATATTAAGTAAAGATCGTGTTACATGAAGATTTAGTAAATTTCCTACCTTAAATAAATGAAAACTTAATATATGATTAGTAATATTCATTGCTAAGAACTTTATTTGGACAATTTTAAATGCGATTTTTTTTTTATGTTTTATTTATTTATTTATTTTTCGGTCCCTCAGAATGCAGATTTTCAAACAGTTGTATCTTGGTCAAGTATTGTCCGATCCTAACAAATTTACATCAATGGAAAGCTTATTTATTTACCTCAATTTCGAAAAATAGACCCTTATGACTGGTTTTGTGTTCCAGGGTCACATTTCCATTTCCGAATGCATTCATATGCTCTTTTCTAGTGACATATGAGGAATATAAGTAAGTTCTTTTTACAAAAAACACCATTATACCTGTAATTTTTATTAATTTGAATGCACATTCATTTCAACACAAGGACTGAGAGAGAGATGGACACGTAAACATTAGTCACTGTTTAAACTGGTTCACAGCATTCACGTGTTTCGCCACCGAGCGTCTCGAGATGTATTTATTTATAAAGACAGTAAAAGCGAGGGGTGTTGAAGTGACTCTTTTGTTTTGAGCATAGACGTTACAGTCTATGGTTTTGAGCGGTCTGGTCCTCTCAGGCGTGACGTCACGCAGGGACACTCCACGCGACAAGTGCGGACAAGATGGCGCGCGCTGCTGTGCCGCAGGAGTAACCAGTGCTCGGCGACAAATCAGGTTAGTGAAATATCACCGATCTCAAACAGCTCCGATCATATCGTGTGCACACCAGCGGTGGAAATAAAACACAATCGGTTTGTTTCAGACGCCCAGGACCTCCGCCTCGCTTCACTGCTGTGTGATTTTAGCATTAGCGCACTAGCATCCCGTGCGCTAGGTAACTTTCCTCTATAACTTGCCGATTAGAGACACTAAACAAGCGGAGCTGGTTAGCTCTTTGAAACCACCGTTAGGGAGATGAAGGAAGTGGTTAGCGCCGAGCATCATTCGCCATTCTCGCGCCTAAACACCTTCAAAGTCAAACTGATAGTTTTAACTAGTTAAATGAGATCATGATGTTTGTCCATCCTCGTTAAATCACAATCCCAGGGCAAACTTCGAGTAAAACCATAGCGATAAATACCAGCACTGGCTGTGCGCTTATAACTTTAGACAGAATAACAATGCGCTGTACGCATGTTTAACCTTCTGAACAAGACTAGTGTCTACAAAGATGTGTTTCTAGGTTGACTACTGGTTTGTTTTTGTTTAACACATGTGGGGCCCAGAGAAAGCGAGCTGTTATTTTAGTAGTGACACAGATAATAAGGCGTCCGTGAAGCCAAGGGACATATTTGCTTAAGCCGGGTTGTTTAAATACTGAGATAAATACTCTCTGATGGCTTGAGATTCATGCTTTAGTTTAGATTACACTTATACTTTAAAGCAGCATGATACTATCAAACACAGCACCGAGGTACATGTCTAAAAACATGGTATGCCATGGAAATACTGTGGTAAATATGTTTAGAGTGACACATAAATACCATGTTATTTGACTATGGTGAAGATTCAGTGTTGTGATGTATATCAGAAAACTACACTAATTCTATTTGGCCTTTATTACCTTTGTATTGTGTGTGTATATATATATATATATATATATGCATGTGTGTACATACAAAAGTACCATCAAAGGTAGTATAGTTAGTACTACTGTGTAAATAAATATCTTCGTACACAACATAATTGTGGTAGTTATTAAATGTAGTGGTTTATAGTGTATCAATGTAAAAGTTTTTATTATTACATTTTTTTGGGGACATGACATACCATGGTATTCTTTGAATTACTTTGGAGTACCTGAATATAGCGCTCGCTCAGTAATGTGTACTTCAGTTTACCGTGGTATTACTGTGTTGGTGAAATACAGAGATTGTTAGTTTCTCTTTGATCACTCTGTGTGCGTTTGTGTGTGTGAGATGGCGGGAATAGATTCTTCCTCCTGTAGTATCGGCTCAACCGTGTTCTTGTGCAATAGTTTTATGATGGCTCTGTTAAACTGCTGTCTTAATATAACCTCATGTACACTGTGTGTATCTAAGGTTTCCTTTGATATGGGATCACTGCTTCACAAAACACAGAAGACACTTTAAACAGTGACACATACACTTCCATTCAAAAGTCTGTGGACATTAAGATTTTCTAATGTTTTATTGATGTTTATGTCTTATGGTCACCAAGGTTGCATTCATTTAATAAAAACCATATATATATATATATATATATAGAGAGAGAGAGAGAGAGAGAGAGAAATATTATTACAATTTAAAAGAACTGGTTTATATTTTAACTGATTTTAAGTGTTACCTATTTTTTTTTTCCTGTGATGCAATGCTGATTTTTCATCATTGCTCCAGTCTTCAGTGTCACATGATCTTTCAGAAATCTCTCTATTGTGCTGATTTGCATGTGAAAACAGCAGTGATTTGTTTTGCAGTGTTATTTCTTTGATGATTGATGAATAGAAAGTTAAAAATAACAGCAATTATATAATTCTTTATCAAATCTTTACTGTCACTTTAAAAAAGAAAATGTCTTCATGAACCTTGAACTTTTGAATGATTCTGTACTTGTATTAAATATTTATGACTAGAAGTAACGTCACGAATGAAGGATAGGCCTACTTCTACAAAAAAAGCCCACCTCTATTTTCATCCGATCCATTTTTTGCCTTCTGCAGATTACCCATCATGCCTTGGGAGGAGCTGGTTTCACTGCTGGCTGCCGTCACAATGGTGATGTGAAGAGGGCGGTGACTGACTGTGATGGACAGGTGTAAGCACGTGGGTCGCTTAAGGCTCGCGCAGGACCACTCGATCCTGAACCCGCAGAAATGGCACTGTGTGGACTGCAACACCACCGAGTCGGTGTGGGCATGTCTCAGCTGTTCGCATGTAGCGTGTGGACGCTACATAGAAGAACATGCGCTTCAGCACTTTAAGGTATGATTAAATGATGAGTCACGTACAAGTAATTGATATATTGTTTAAAGTCCTTTAATACATACAATTTATGCCAAAAAATTGGGTGCTGTTTTCGACTAACTGGGACCCTGTCACAACACTTACATATTGTTGCTCTTTTGTTGGTTTTGTTTGCTTCTATTTCCCTCATTTGTAAGTCTCTTTGGATAAAAGTGTCTGCTGTGCTAACTGATTAAATGTAAATGTAGATATAAACGTGTTAATATCTATAAAAAATGGCAAACCTATTGTTAGATTACGTCTGATTTTATAATACTGTTTCTTTGATGTTATATTCATATTAAAGTTTATTTGTCTATAGGAGCAGCACCACCCTCTGGCCCTGGAGGTGAATGAATTGTATGTATACTGCTACTTATGCGATGACTACGTGCTGAATGATAATGCGACGGGTGACTTGAAGCTGCTGCGTAGCACGCTAAGTGCCATCAAGAGCCAGTGCTATGAAGTCACCACACGCAGTGGCCGCACCTTGCGCTCGTCTTCGGTCGCAGGTGATCAATTGTCGACCAGCACGCAGGAGCTGCAGTTGCGTGACGAAGACCGTATGTTCACAGCGCTGTGGCACCGCCGTCGTGCCCTGATTGGCCGTGTGTTCCGCTTGTGGTTTGCCCAAACAGAACGGGGGAAGAAGCGATTGGAGGAGGAGCGGCAGCAGGAGGAAGAGGACGAGAGGAAGCGGGAGGCACGGGAAAGAAGGCGGCAACTCAAACGGCAGCTCAAGGAGGAGCTGGAAAGTGCACCTCCGAGGAAGAGCCATCGCATTCGTCGACAGAGCCTAAAGGCAGCTTCTACGGATGCCACGGCAGTGTCAACCAAAAGCACCAAATCTGTGAGGCGTAGGTCTGCTCCTGCTCGAGTCTCCACCCCTACTCCACGAACTCCTAGAGAGAGAAAGCCTCAGCAGAGGCCCCGTCCACAACCCAAGGCTAAACGGCCTCGGGCCCCACCTCCTAAAACAGGCGATTCGCCTGTCAAACGGCGACCCACCGTAACTCCAGGAGTGACGGGTTTGCGCAACCTTGGAAATACTTGCTACATGAACTCGATATTGCAGGTTCTGAGTCACTTGCATGTATTCCGGGAGTGCTTTTTGAGGCTAGATCTGAACCAAGCACTAGAGCTGCTAGCCTCTGCGGTCAGCCGCAAGTTAGGACTCTCTACTCAGCGCGTGCTCCAGCAAAAAGGCTCCAACCAGGGGTCAGGGCTCAGCGGAGGGGCCTCCCGTTCGCGCAACATGGAGCTCATACAACCTAAGGAGCCCAGCTCCAAACACATCTCGCTTTGTCACGAGTTACACACACTGTTTCAGGTGATGTGGTCAGGCAAGTGGGCTCTGGTGTCTCCGTTTGCAATGTTGCACTCCGTGTGGCAGCTGATCCCGGCGTTCCGGGGTTATGCACAGCAGGACGCACAGGAATTTCTTTGCGAACTCTTAGATAAAGTACAGCATGAGCTGGAACGGACCAGAACGCTGACACCTGCCACTGTTCCGGCCAATCAGAGACGGCTTATCAAACAAGTCCTAAGTGTGGTCAACACCATCTTTCATGGCCAGCTCCTAAGTCAGGTAGAGTTTGCACACACATACTATGACGTAAGCTGATTAACATGTAAACATTAGGCCAGCAACAAACTCTACAAAAAGTACACAGACCTGGCCAATGGATTGCAAGTGTGCAGTCTTGTTGTTCATATGACATATGTTCTTGCATTGACGTGATAACAAACCTCCGTACTCAGGGGAGTGATGGAGTTAGATTCAATTGTCAGCGTGAACTTCAATCTGTTGTTCCCACTTGTCAGTAGTTCACCTGAAAGGCCCTGTCACAAATGGTGTACCTATGTACCTGTCCACAAAACCGTAGGGCAGGGTGTCCACCTTTGCTACTGAAGGGCCAAAGTTCTGCAGAGTTCAGAGTGCAGAGCTAAACTCTCCTCACCGAGTTTCAAACTCAATTCCTGGAGAGCCACAGCCCTGCAGAGTTTAGCTCCAACCCCAATTAAACGCACCTGATCCAGCTCATCACATCCTTCAGGCTTATTATAAAAATACATGGTTTGTGTGTTGGAGCAGGGTTGGAACTAAACTTTGCAGGGCTGCGGCCCTCCAGGGACTGAGTTTGAAACACCTTCCATAGTGTGTCCCATTTGACATTTCTAGTTTTCAGAAGGGTGCTCAGAAGTGCCTCTATTTGAAGCTGCTATAGGCCATTGATGTGCACTTTTGTGGAGCCCATGTTAGTAAACGCTTGGCAAAAGTGCACATAAATGATGACGACCCAAACGTCTATGTGAAATTATGAAGGACAGCAAGGGATTAGGGTAGCATTTGGGACAGGGCCAAAAAAACTTATAGCAGAACACAGTGTAC
The DNA here is from genome assembly GCF_963082965.1 of Carassius carassius. Classification (NCBI taxonomy): domain Eukaryota; kingdom Metazoa; phylum Chordata; class Actinopteri; order Cypriniformes; family Cyprinidae; genus Carassius; species Carassius carassius. Next base: position 17,298,452 of record NC_081780.1, on the reverse strand, counting down.
ACTGGGTGTTGCATTCTCAGAGTTGCCAATAAGGGTGCTGTAGTGGGGTACTACAACGCCTTTACGCTAAAATTGAGAAAGCCACATGTGCTAGCTTTCTGACGAATTTCAGATGCTTCAGTTTAATTTAATTTGCATTCACACACTTGAATAGAGTGTCCTTAATCACTTTTTCGCATATATCAGATACAATTTTGCTAGGTATTTTTCTCTTTTCTGTTAGGTGAGGTGTTTAGCGTGCGATCACCGCTCAAACACAATAGAGCCCTTCTGGGATCTTTCTTTGGAATTCCCGGAACGTTACCACAGCAACAGTAAGGATGCTGCACAGGTTTCGTGCGGGCTGACGGAGATGCTGGCCAAGTTTACAGAAACCGAAGCTTTGGAGGGCGCAATTTATGCTTGCGACCACTGCAACAGTGAGTTGGAAACACTAGCATGCAATGCTACTTTAATGAAATGTTTGGGATAGTAAATAAGTTGCAATTTGAAGGGGATATCATGGCACTCAAAGGTAGTGCCTAGTAAAGGGGATTGTTACACAGTTACCACCCAGAGTCTGTCTTTTGATTGACCAGTCACACAGATAACACCTAAACTCACATCAATGGCCAAATCTGAAGTTGTTGTTGAGTTGCTCAAACAAAGAGAGCAATATTTTGAAAGCCTCACCGTGTTTACACTCTTCAGGATATCAACATTTTAATGGCTAACTTAGTCATCTAAATATTAAACTGGGATCAAAGAAAGTACTACAGTATCGAAAGAACACACCTTACTTTTAAGTTTCACCTCAAAGGTTTAAAGCTCCTTCTGAGGAGTTAATCCCACTCATCAAAATGCTTTAATGCAGGTGTTTTTTTTGTTGTCTTTTTAAGGCAAACTACGGCGGTTCTGTTCAAAGCAGGTGGTCTTGACTGAAGCTCAAAAACAGCTAATGGTTCACAAACTGCCTCATGTTCTCAGGCTGCACCTCAAACGCTTCAGGTACTTGTTTACATAAACATGAACTACTTTCCCAGCTTTGAGCTTGCTGTTATCGGTCGGATGTTAATGCGTGCGTGTGTATGTTTAGGTGGTCTGGGCGAAACCACAGGGAGAAGATTGGCGTTCACGTTCAGTTTGAGCAGGAGCTAAACATGGAACCCTACTGCTGCAAAGACCCCAGTAACGTCCCCCACCCTCAACACTTCCTCTACCAACTCTCTGCCGTCGTCATGCATCATGGGAAGGGATTTGGCTCTGGCCATTACACTGCCTTTTGCTATAATACAGAAGGAGGTAAAACATGATTCTTTTCTTCTGCCACTACTGAATAGCCTACTCTGTCAATCTGTTGTACTTTTGCAGGATACCAAAAGAGGGCATGAGTATCATAAACCAACTTATCCTTTTTCTTTTTAGGGTTCTGGGTGCACTGTAACGACTCCAAACTGAGTGTGTGTGCCGTGGAGGAAGTGTGTAAGGCCCAGGCCTACATTCTCTTCTACACACAGAGAAACTCTCAGGACAAAAGCAAAGCCAGTGACCTCTGACCTTCTGAGTACCCCATGAACCCCACAGAGACTGTTTGTTTTGTACATTGTGTTAATACAGTTTTAAGACGGTTAGCTCCTTTTTCTAGTGTACAGCAAATGTGGTAAGTATGCTTTTGTCACGCACACTTATGCCTTACAGTTTTACAACTGACAGATTTCGGTAGGAGTCATTCTTGCAGTGATTGTAGCATTCATTTGTGTGCGTGAACGAAGGGAGTGAAATTGGTCCAAGTCGGCAGCATTAATGCCACTGTCATGGGTGTCTATGTATTCCTGATTGTTGTCCAAAAACCAAAGTCGAGTTGTGAATGTGTATCGAGCCTGAAATGTTTTTAGGGTCAGTATGAAAGAAGGTGTAAGAAACAAATGTTTTTTTCTCTTCATATCACAAGTGTTTTAATGTCTTGAACCATATATTTTTTTTTAAAGTGCCCTGCCAAGTCAAATCAGTTTAAAGATGTTGAGACTTTTAAACAAGACTCGATTCAGGATTTTTTCTGTCACCTTCTCAGAATGTAGGTTTATACCTGGTATTTGGGTAGAGATTTCTTTTTTTCCATTTTACAGGAAAATGTAAAAGACTTTTTCACCAGCAAAAGACAATGGATGCCATTATATTTTCCCCCCTGTCTGTGTGTGGCGTTAATGTCTGCTCTCTGTAGTCTGTACAATTTGTTGGATGTTTGCGCTACACACACACACACGCTCAAATATCTTACGGCATTTCCACATCTTGTTTGTTGTTCAAATCCATTTTCCTCCTCCGCTTTTGAGCAGGTATAGATGTAAAACTATGCAAATTGTTACCTCACTTCATAGAGAAATTTACCTCAATAAAAGGAGAATATTTTTGCATTTTTCTAAACAACTTGTCACCCATTTTCTTTAGTGTTTTAAAGATTGTCTTGAAACTTTGGTGAAATTATGTTTCTATGAAATGTGCATGTCTCTTAATATTTTACAATTCTTTTAAACTATTGGAAACAAAGATTTTTTCATAAAACGAGCAAAATGCTAATTCTTTATGAACCATTCTTTCACAATTGTCACGTGTAAATCATTCATAAAACCTAAAACTGTTGTGTAAATTGTTGCATTATACTAAAATGTATAAAAATGCGTAATTTGTTTGCAAAACCTAAAAACATTCTTGCACAAATTGCAGCATATAATGAGTTAAACTACTGTACAGCTGCATCGTGCCATGTGTAAATGAGTACAAGGCATAAATTATTAATAAAATCATTCTTATGTAATTGTCTCATTCAATGCCAAAATAGTTAACAAACCTAAAATTACTAAATGGCTACATTGGAATAATTTCATAAAACCATACCTGTGTAATAACACCAATGCATAAAATTCCTTTAGAAAATCTAAAAATGTTATGCAAATAGCTGTATCAGGCTAAATGTGTACATTTATACAATGCATAAATGAATGAAACCATTATGCATCATTCTCACATAAATTGCACATACAGTTCAGAAATTAGTCATAACCTTTACATAATTCTAATTACAAATCTTATTTTGAACAGAGATTCCTCATTATATGAGCTACTATTTGGACATGATTTCAGTTTCAAAGTTTGTACTCTGAATGCTAATGTCAGGAATAATATTCATGCCATAGCCTTCAACGAAAGATTTAACCTGTAAAGAACTACAAACACTTTGAAGTATTGTACAATTTATTCTATTTTTAAAAAATAATTCAGGGAGTTCAAAATGTAATAGGTACTATATGAGACAGCCATTTGATATTATACAAATACCAAAAAAAAAAAAAAACGTAAAAGCTGTGCGCATTACATATTTCCTGATGATTTTGTTTTTCTCGCAAAAGCCCTTCAGTGACGTGTAAAGGCAAGCAGCCAAACTCTTTACATTCTCTTATTCCCCACATGGAGTTCAAATGAGTATAAAGTCTTTATCTTTATCACTTCGGGCACTGATCGTACCCATGCATAGTACTTTCATGCCTTACTAAATGCTGAGTATAAGCTGTGTGTTCACAGCACCATTTCCTTAACAGCAGTTCGGGTTTTAAAGTAGTTTATTCTTTTAAGAATACTTATATGTTTGTGTATGTTTTCGCACAGGACTGGAGTGCGAGTGTTTATGCATATGTACGTATCAGTAGTCATCTCCGCGGCTCACGACTTCCTTGCATGTAGGTCTGAGCAGGATGGTGTGTTCGAACTGAGCCGTGTACGAGCCCTTGGCGTCACAGAGAGGGGGGTAGGGGTCAATGATGCCCAGGTCACACAGGTTCTTCAGGGCCATCAGGTACTTGCTTTCACCCAAACGATCGAGCCAGCGGCGACAGAACGCCAGGGTGCCGAAGTTCTCGTTCACAACGTTTAGCAAGTGCTTTGCCCTGGGCAGCCTGAAGTTCATTGAAAAAAAGCATACAAAGAAAACAAATGTTTTTTGCTAATTGTTTAAAAATAATTCTCATATAATTATTTAATTAAACCTAAAAACCGAAATGAATATTATAAATTGCTGCATTTTACTAAATTCAGAAAATTGTTCATATGCAATGACAGCATTCATTGTGTAAATAGTTAGCAAAATCCAAAAGCATTCTTGCGTAAACTGCAGTGTTTAATGGATACATTGTTCGTAAACCTAAATGTATTGTGTAAATAGTAAAATTATAATAATAAATGTAAAATGTGTGAATGCATACCATGTGGACATTAAAAAGATTCTTATGTAATTGTTGCATTCAATGCACAAATGTAAAAAAAACATTCCTATATAATGCATTAATCGTTTGTAAACAAAGAACTGTTGTGTAAATAGCTACATTGTTCTAAATGCATACATCTAACACGAGTAAAACGTAAGTTAATACAATGCGTTATTCTCACATATAATACACAAGTTATTTGTAAAAAAAAAAAAAAAAAGGTTGTGTAAATAGCTGCATTATGCTAAATACATTCATGTAAAATGTGTCAATGCACACAAAGCGTAAATTATTACTAAAGCCACCCATATGAAATTATCTAATTTAATGCATAAATTGTTTGCCATACCTAAAAATATTCTTGCATTTAATGTAGAAATCATTAATGCATACAACGCGTAAAGTATTAATAAAACCATTCTTAATAAATTGTTGCATTCAATGTGTACATGTATTCAGTTCTTGCGAACAATTCATCCATCATGCATAACTCATTCCTAAACCTAAAACGGTTCTGTAAATACCTGCATTGTGGCAAAAACATTAATGTAAATTGCGTAAATACAAACAACACAAAAATTACTTATGATTTTGACGCATTCAATGCATAAATTGTCAAATCTCAAGATCTTCCAGAAATGCTACATGTGCTTATGTAAATGTAGGAGCGGCTGATTATCATTGGCTCTTACCTGATTGGCACATGTCCAACATTAAAGTTCTTCATGTAGTGTGAGCAGTCCATGTCATCGTGGACCACTCCTTTACCAGTGCTGCCGAACGTCTCGATAGCGTACACCTCTCCCTCCTGGACGTGAATGGAAATTAATAGAGAGGCAGTCAAAATATTTACATGTTATTCTAAAAACATGGAAATGAATGTAATATATTACCATTTTTGTCTTTCAACAATTTAAATGTCTGAGTTTCTCAGAAAGTATAATTAAAATGTGTACAGAAAAGAAAACAACTTGCGCAATAAGCTTTTTAACACTGCAGTAAGCAATGACTATATGCTAGTAGGATACTACGCATCATTTGTATCGTACTGTACACAAATAATATCGTAAAGTAGCATAAATACATACAATTGTAACAACAAAAGTTTCAACTAGTATACTACATTGTTGTCACTTGATCTCATGTCATAAATAAAAATGGCTGCTTTTTTCAGGTTTTTGCTGTTCTGTGTGGTAAAAATGTCAATATGATCAAGATAGATCATAGCAGCTGATTTTTTACTTACTAATATTACTTTACTGTTTAAAAAAGCTGAACATGAATTCCAGCACAAAGTTTCAGTTTTAATGGTGAAAGAGTGAGTAAAGAGGTAAGCAGATAAACTTTTAATATTTGAAATATTTACGACAGAAATGGTAAGCAACCAACAGTAATATCTAGTGCAGACTATTCTACTTTGTTCAATTTTGTCATTTTGAATAGAAAATATGGTAACACCTTATTTTATGGTCCAATTCTCACTATTAACTAGTTGCTTATTAGCATGCATATTTCTAGCGTATTGACTGTTTATTAGTACTTAAAGCACACATGAATGCCTTATTCTGCATGATCATATTCTAGATCCCTTAACCCGACCCAATACCTAAACTTAACAACTACCTTACTAATTATAAATAAGCAGCAGGGGAAAACTCTTAGTTAATAGTCAATATGTGTTCCCTATTCTGAAGTGTTTCCAAAAAATACATGCTATCATTCTTTCATGATTCATAATGAATATGACGAAGCAAGAAACATTAGGCATACGTTTTGTATAAGGAATTGTGATCCTGTCAATTCAGTTAATATGTGAAAGGTCAAGCTGAGTGCATTGCATTATGGGATACAGTTTTCCATGCAGTATGACTCCATACTGCAGAAATAGCAAGAGGAGTAATCTAGTACGCTAAATTGAAATGTAAACCTTCAAGATTAGAGAAAGGTGTGAAATTCCATGCATACTGCGCAAAGTATACATACTGCATAAATAGTAGTAGTAGTATGCTATTCCAGACATAGCCAAAGTAACACAGACACCTTTAAGGCAACACAAAATGAAATTACATTGACACACACACACACACACCTCCATTCTGGTGGCTTCTCCTCCCTTCACTATAGGCACTGTTTTACCAGCATGTATCCGATACTGACCAATAGAGTGTCCATTCAGATTCCGAATAGGTTTGACTGAAGAAATACACACAAAATGAGATGCACTTAAGGGATTAAAATTACTATTAACAATTTGTAATAAAAAAATGTATTTCATCAATACCTTGATACGTTTTGCCATCTATTTCAACCTCGTACGACTCCATCACTTCCTGTATTGATTCTCCAACATCGCAAAGACGTACATCTATACCTGCACACTGTGGAAAGACAAAAAGTTATTTCCGCGCACACAATAACTTTGTCATGTCAGTCGCACACACACTCACCTTGATGCCTGTGTTGGTAGCATCTCTCACAGCCTCGAGCAAGCGGTCATACTTTGGATTGAAGGTGACAGTGAAGGCACAGTCAATGATCCTGCCTAAAACACACAGTACATTTTTACTTAATAAAAATCTTCTTGAAGGGTTAGTTTACCCAAAAATGAAACTAAGCCTGTGTTTTACCTCAAATCATCCTAGGTGTATATGACTTTCTTTTAATTAGACGAAACCAATCAGAGTTATGTTAAAAAAATGTCTTGCTCTTCCAAGCTTTAGAATGGGAGTAGGTGGGTGTTTTTGTTCAACAGTCCAAAAGTAGCCAAATAAAGTGCGCACATCCATAATAAAACGTGCCTCCCACAGCTCCGGGGGTGAATAAAGGCCTCCTATAGCAAAGTTTCCTTACTTTACCAAAGGAAAACCAGTCTCCTCTTGGCCTATATCGAACTCCCCTGACAGTTTTTTTTTTAAGAAATACTTGTTTTGTTTCTTCTAATTTGTGACAGGCATTTTGTTCTGTTCTCTCTCCGTCGCGCTTCTGCGTTCGTTACTGATCACCGGCGCATGCGCTACGCATCCATCCGACAGAACAGCTCGCACGTATGATAGTCAGCAGAAGTGAGGAAAACTATTTATAACATTTTAAATATTTATTTACATACATTTAAAAAATATTTTTCATACAAAAATGTATAGATTCACTTACAGGAGGCCTTTATCCACCCCACGGAACCGTGTGAGGCACGTTTTACTATGGATCCGCCCGCTTTATTTGACTTCTTTTGGATTGTTGAACTGTTGGAGTTTTTAATATAACTCCAATTGGATTAGTCTAAAAGAAGAAAGTCATAAACACCTAGGATGCCTTGAGGGTGAGTAAAACATGGGCTAATTTTCATTTTTGGATGAACTAACCCTTTATTATTATCAGTAGTATCTCAGCCAGACCACTTTTTTAAATCAAAGGGAAGCCCATATAGCCATACCGTTGATGTGTGTGCCGAAATCAATCTTGCACACATCGTCGTACTGGAGGACGGTAGGGTCTCCAGCGTTTGGTGTGTAGTGAGCAGCACAGTTATTCAGCGAGCACCCGGTGGGAAACGCCAACCCTGCGTTCAAACCGTTCTCTTTGATCAGCTTCCTGCTGCAGTCCTCCAGACGCTCACTAACAAAACATGAAAATAGGGTGTGTTATGATCTAGCTGGCCACTAGGACCTATGTCATTAATATCAAAAACAACTGGCAAATTTGGACACTTGGGCTTGATTTCTTTTAAGAATAGCATCATTTCAACTGATATTTTTAGGTTGGGGAAGTTTTTTTTATTACGTTTTTTATATTTTTGTATATTATCGACCAATTAGTTTTTTTGTTTTTTACATTGTAGGTGTACAGATATCAAAGTCATAATGGGCTCACCAGATGTCAATCATAGTCATTCCAGGTTTGATCCAGCTTCTTACATATTGGCGCACCTGACGATGGGCTTCAGCCGCCTCCCGGAAGTCATTCCACATCTCCTCATTGGCTTTATCCATCGCTTGCTTCTCGTCATTGCTTTTTCTCCAAGCGGCGCTACGCCTGAGTGGTCCAAAAAAACACTTTATGATGCAAGTACATTTATTTACCTTGAGAATAACCTTTATCATATAAACACTGTTAGAAATGGAACCGTAAATGTTTTTTCAAGCCATTATTTGGATTGGAAAAGTCTTATAAAGTCTAATATGGGTTTTTTTATTAGCTAGAGTAAAATGAAATGGCTCAGTTTTGTGGATGTGTTCTTAAATATTGCACCAGGCTATTAAATAGAAAAATAAATAATAATAAACATGGTTAAATGAAAGATAAAAACTAGTGAATGTAATTAAGAACAATATTAATTACATGAAAAAATGCACACAAAAATTAATAAAAGACATTATTTTAACATTTGGCTAGTCGGGTTAAAAATTTTTATTTATAGTTGATTGGTTGTACTTCCTCTGATGATTACGGTTAAAGTTAAGGAAAAGCCAGGTCAAGATCATATGCCATAAATGTCTTTGAAGACTGCTGTAGGACTGTAGTAAGAGACAAGATGATGTGAGGAAGTTTAAGTTTATGAGCTGCTCCTCGCACACACAGCGTTCACAACTATTTTTGGAGTACTTTAGGCATGAGGGAACATGAGTGACCTCTATGTCAGTAGTCTCAGCGATATAATATTACACAGAGCACAGGGTAATATGAGGTAGAGCAGGCCGTAGAAAGTACAAGGTGACCTGAGCGGGGCGTTAAAGAGTATTTTCACATTGAGAAAAGACTAAATATCTTACCCATCCTGTGACGGAGGGTATTCACACTCCTGACCCACAGGAAACACACCGCTGGGGTACAGATCACAGATGGGGATGGATGGAGGGTCCGTTTGGGTTTTGGCTAGAGGAGAGACGGTAGATATCAATGTGAAAGCAACATCTCCATCAAGTGCATTTAATGGGATAGCTGGATCTCATTTAGTTGTGAATCAAAATGAATTTTATCCGTGGACTGTGGAAATCGAAAAGGAAATATTTTGCAGAATGTTCATGCTGCCCTTTTCCATACAATGTAAGACTAAGTTTTGGTGTCCACAAAAGCATTAGCCAGCTGAAAACGCTTTTTTTTTTT